>NC_082708.1:84618014-85243014 GCF_030144855.1 Hypanus sabinus
AACCTCTGAGAACCAAGTCCAGATCCTGGCCTACATGTGTGGTTTAGCTACTAAGCCTGGTGGAACCATTCCTGCTGACAGGAGAAGGGGCACTGGCACCTTAAAACCAGTAACTTTGGGCAGGTGGGGCTTGTCAGCCATGGTTGGCAGCTCACCTAGGAGAAGGAAAACTCTGATCTCAAACCTCCACTGCCTTGTGGCTAAACCCACTCATGGGAAAGGCTTTGAGAGTAAACCCCAAGGAAAAATCTGGAGTCCCAAGGGCTCCAATATTGTTGTGTTCAGCAATGGTAACTGTGAAACTAATGGTGCCAAACTGTATTGGTCTCTGCCGTTCCTCTGGATTCATCAGCTGCATGGAGGGGGGAGCCTGCTACATGGGCAACAGCTTACTCTACATATCACACTGCCCAGGCTGATGTACAGGCTTGTGTATCACGTAGACGGCTTGGATGCAATATCCATGGTTGACCCTGACTATCAGAATGCCTAAAAGGAAACCATTATACAAAAAGACTAGAAGAACAATAATTTTTTATTTTCAGAAAAATTTAAAAAGAGATTTATTGCATATTCAAATTGAGGGTCTGATAAGCAAACAGAGAACAATTTTCTTCTTATTGAGAGGTCAATAACAATAAGTCTTACATAACATAAAAGAGTCAAACGGAAGAGGTGGGTTTTTTTTAAACAGTGTAAGGTACGATCTGAATGCACTTGAAATGTTGGTAGAAGCAGATTGAATAAATGTTTCATTAATGAACTGGATATCCTGGGGAAAAATGTACAGATCTGGAGAAAGAGAAGGAGAAATGCAATGGAACTGACCAAATAACGTTTCCAAAGAATTATCACAGCACAATGGACTAACCAGTTATGGGTAACTTTACGCAGCAGCCCTATTTATTTATGATTTCATATAATTTATTGCAAACTCTACCTCGCCCACCTCTGCAACACAGACTGCAGCCTGAAGCTGACAAATCAATTCTCAGCCCAATTGCTCTGTTGCTTTACATGAATTATACTCCAGTGAGATTGTTATGGAAGCAATGATAGATTTTTGTTTGCCAAAGCAGACTTCATTACTCAGTGGTTGGTAGTGAACAAGGTGAGCACTCGTACCTTCAAATCCTTGCCCCTGCTCTTCAATAGCTGACAAAGAACGTGAGCGTTAAGCAGCAGGTAGTGCCAAGCAAAATCGCAGCCGCAGATCAAAACATTGCTCTGCAATGTTGCCATGTCTGGTTTAAATAACCAACAGAGGAAGGAGGTACCAAGAGCATCACCATCCTCAACAAGGCTGCAGCACCCAATGTCACCATCAAGTACTGAATAGATAATCCATCTTCACTTCTCAGAATGTCCTTGTATCACTTCAAATGGAACAACTGAACCAGTGAACATCCTGACTGTAATACTGAACATGTGTTAGTCAAATCCCTTGGTGCTCTTTAAAGAGGTAACTAAGAGGGTAGATAAGGGTAGGGTAGTGGATGGTGTCTATATGGACTGTTCAAACTCTTTAACAAAGTTCCTCATTACAGGAAAGTCTTGAAGGTTATATTGCCTGGAATCCAGAGAGAGATGGTTTGGATTCATAATTCACTCAGTGGTAGGAAGCAGATGGTGATGGTCGTGGGTGGTTTCTGAAACTAGAGGCCATGGAACATAGAAGTGATGTGCCACAGGGATCGGTGCTGGAACCTTTGTTGGTTGTAATACTATATGTATAAATGATTTGGATCTGAATATACAAGGCATGGTTGCAGAGGACACAGAAATAAGTGGTGTCATAGACAACATAGAAAGTTATGAAAATTCACTGGGTGTGTGGGCTGAATATTGACAGATGGTCTTTAATCCAGGTATTCGGTTTTGGGAACACTAACAATTATAGAACTTATGAACTGTAGGATCATGGGGAGTGGCATGGAACAGAGAGAGCGAGGAGTGTAAGTAAGTTCACAGTTCTCTGAAAGTATCATGGCAGGTAGACATTCTTCATGGCTGAAGAAGACATTTGACATACTGACTGTCATCAGTCGGGGCACTGAGTATAGGAGTTCAGAAGACATAGCATAATTCACTGACGAGGCTGCACTTGGAGTATTGAGTACTGTTTTGGTTGTCTTGTAAAAGGAAATAATTAATTAAACTAGAAAGAGTGCAGTAAAAATTTACCAGAATGTTTCTTGGACTTGGGAACCTGAATTACAGGAGAGGTTGCATAGACCAGAATTTCATTCCATGGAACATAGAAGGTAGTGGGGTGACTTGATAGAGTATACAAGATAATGAAGGTTGAAAGCATGTAGTCATATCAGGGAAGGTCCACTAAGAACAGGAGAGCATAGGTTTAAGATTATATGTGAGAGATTTAAAAATGACATAGGGAACAATTCCTTCACACAAAGGGTGTTGTGTATTTGGAACAAGCTACCACAAATTGACCATAAGATATAGGTGCAAAATTAGGCCATTCAGCCCATTGAGTCTGCTCTGCCATTCCATCATGACTGATCCCGGATCCCTCTCAACCCCATACACCTGTATTCTTGCCATATCTTTTGATGCCTTGACCGATCAAGAAACTATCAACTTCCGCCATTAATATACCCACAGCCTTGGGCTTCACCACAGTCTATGACAGAGCATTCCACAAATTCACTACTCTGGCTAAAAAAATCCTTCTTATCTCTGTTCTAAAAGGTCTCCCCTCAATTTTGAGGCTGTGCCCTCTAGTTCTGGACACACCCACCATAGGAAACATTCCATCCACATCCAACCTGTATTGTCATTCGGTAGGTTTCAATGAGATTCCCCTGCCCCCTCTAGATAAGTGCATGGACAGGAGACGCTTAGAGGGCCATGGGTCAAACACGGGCAGGTGGGACCAGCTTGCTCATCAACACAATTGGCCCAAATGGTGAGTTTCCACGCTGTTGTCAGAACTTTCAGATATGGCCCAAGTGCAGAGAGAGAGAGAGAGAGAGAGAGAGAGAGACTGAAGTGGGTCGACAGTTCACTAGTTTTCATGAAAACTATTGCAGAGTTAAGCTTCATAGTCTAGTATTTTGGTTTCAGCTGAGATGAGCAGCCATTTACCCAGTTTAGGAATGTTCTGTCAGCCAATTGAGTTTGTCTTAGTAACATGTTGTAATAGTCTGTCCAGTGGGATGTATGGAATACTTGGGAGAGTGGGGTGGGAACAGATTCTGAAGGACGTTAGTCTGATTTGGGGTCTTTCGTTAGGAAGTGTGGAGAAGACCACAAGGGAAGATGGTTTGAGGACCACCCAAAGGGAAGATCCTGTTGCAAGGAGGAGGTGACAACACTCCTGAGTTAGCCAGTTTGATTGTGACGTCTTTAGAGGGTAGTTCGATCTGTGGCTGGTGATGGGGGTTCAGCACCGTGAGTAACGCAATGCACCCAGCTACTATAGAAATGAGCTCCAATGTTTATCTGCACATTTAGACTAGTTTAACAGTAATGGGCCTGTTTATTTTCTTTCCCTGTTATCTGTTTGTTTAAGATGAAATATTAGTAAATATACTTACACTATAATTTTATTCTGGTGTATGATCTGTTATTCCCCGGTGAAAGCTAACTTTGTTTGCATGGGGCAGTATTTACATAGCGTTCACTACAATTTTTCTGTTTGTTTGAACCCGAATCATACTGACCCTAGATATGCATTGTTATTTGAGGTAGCCTTCTCACCATTACCCTTGTGATGTTGAGTCACGGTGCTGTTAGCCAGAGTAAGCTAATGAGCCGAGTTTGATACAAGCCCGCTGAGAGGGTTACATTCTTGGGGGCTTCTCCAGGATCAAATGCTGTATGAATGCTGCATAAGGAATGATTAAGAAATCTATTTGTGTGCTTAAGCCAGTGTTTAAACTCATGTTTTGTGGAAAGTGAGGTGCATCACAATTAAGGTACTTTATAATGGATGCTGAGGAGATTGGGGTCTGGTGTGAAACGAATCAAATCAAGTTTAATTATCATTCAGACCACACATGGATATAGGTGAATGAGACAGCGATCCTTCAGGGCCAAGGTGCATCATGTACATTCAAAATGATGAGACACTACACTCCCTCAAGCATCATCTCAGCTGGACTACAGCAGCAGGTAACCAGGGCTTGAGGCCTAGTCCTTGCTATAACTGAGGTCACACTGCTGCCTCACCACCTGTCTCACCAACAAACGAGGGAGACAGGCCTGCAGCATCTCACATTATCAATGTCCAATGGGGTTTTGTGATTGCAAGAGAAATGTCCAAGACAGTCAATCAAGGTTGCACTGCATACTGCTTTTGTGCACCAACTCTGAGTAGCCGGCAGCAACACGGTCTTCACCCAGGTCAGCTCCTCTGAACCTTCTCCAGCCCATCTAAAGTCGTCTACTTCTGCCGGCCACCTGCTGGTTTAGTGTCGCCCTAGCCAACCATCAGCTTCTCCTCCTCCTGGCCGACTGGGAGAACAGCCACACAAAGTGCTTGTGTTCTGAGCTGTGTTGCTGTCCGAATTCCTGATGAACTGCTACATAGAGTGCTGAGTTCTGTAGAAGTATTAGTGAAAGTTACATTGATTGAATGTCATTTTGATGAATCAGCTGGTAAGAATGTCATGTTAGTTGAGGCTGCCAATGACGTGATGGAAGCCACACTGCCCAATAGGATAGGAGCACTTAGAGGCCCGGGCCCATGGCTTTAGAAACGGCATTAGAAATGTCATTAGAAATGGGGATTGTGCCAGAGGATTGTCGTATTGCTCATGTGGTTCCATTGTTTAAAAGGGGTTCTAGAAGTAAGCCTAGCAATTATAAACCTGTCAGTTTGACATCAGTGGTGGGTAAATTAATGGAAAGTATTCTTAGAGATAGTATTTATAATTATCTGGATAGACAGGATCTGATTAGGAGTAGCCAGCATGGATGTGTGCGTGGAAGGTCATGTTTGACAAACCTTATTGAATTTTTTGAAGAAGTTACAAGGAATGTTGATGAGGGTAAGACAGTGGATGTAGTCTATATGGACTTCAGCAAGGCCTTTGACAAATTTCCACATGGAAGGTTAGTTAAGAAGGTTCAGTCATTAGTTATTAATGCTGGAGTAATAAAATGGATTCAACAGTGGCTAGATGGGAGATGCCAGAGAGTAGTGGTGGATAATTGTTTATTGGGATGGAGGCCAGTGACTAGCGGGATGCCTCAGGGATCTGTTTTGGGCCCGATGTTGTTTGTAATATACATAAATGATCTGGATGATGGGGTGGTAAATTGGATTAGTAAGTATGCCGATGATACTTAGGTAGGAGGTGTTGTGGATAATGAGATGGGTTTTCAAAGCTTGCAGGGAGATTTATGCCAGTTAGAAGAATGGGCTGAACGTTGGCAGATGGAGTTTAATGCTGAGAAGTGTGAGGTTCTACATTTTGGCAGAAATAATCCAAATAGAACATACAGGGTAAATGGTAAGGCATTGAGGAATGCAGTGGAACAGAGAGATCTAGGAATAACAGTGCATAGTTCCCTGAAGGTGGAGTCTCATGTAGATAGGGTGGTGAAGAAGGCTTTTGGAACGCTGGCCTTTATAAATCAGAGCATTGAGTACAGAAGTTGGGATGTAATGTTAAAATTGTACAAGTCATTGGTAAGGCCAAATTTGGAATATTGTGTACAGTTCTGGTCACCGAATTATAGAAAAGATATCAATAAATTAGAGAGAGTGCAGAGACGATTTACTAGGATGTTACCTGGGTTTCAGCACTTAAGTTACAGAGAAAGGTTGAACAAGTTAGGTCTCTATTCATTGGAGCGCAGAAGGTTGAGGGGGAATTTGATCGAGGTATTTAAAATTTTGAGAGGTATAGATAGAGTTGACGTGAATAGGCTGTTTCCATTGAGAGTAGGGGAGATTCAAACGAGAGGACATGATTTGAGAGTTAGGGGGCAGAAGTTTAAGGGAAACACGAGGGGGTATTTCTTTGTTCAGAGAGTGATAGCTGTGTGGAATGAGCTTCCTGTAGAAGTAGTAGAGGCCTGAACTGTGTAATTTAAGGTAAAATTGGATAGGTATGTGGACAGGAAAGGAGTGGAGGGTTATGGGCTGAGTGCGGGTAGGTGGGACTAGGTGAGATTAAGAGTTCGGCACGGACTAGGAGGGCTGAGATGGCCTGTTTCCGTGCTGTGATTTTTATATGGTTATATGGCTAATCCATATCTTTAAAGAAGGGGGGAATGTGGCTAAGGGTGAAGATTTTAAATACAAATTGTTCTCTTTTATACAAAGTGAGGGGAAAGAGTTGTCTGGTGTGAAAGGTCTAATAGGCCCTTCAGTGGTTGAGTTAAATTCTGGGCTGAATTCAGCTATTACAGCGCAGGTCAATAAATGCTGGTGTACCTGTGGAGAGCCTAAATTACCTAGGCTAGGAGTGTTCTCTGGAGTCAAGCCCACACTCAAGGGGGAAGAAGAATAAGAGGATTGGGAGGAGCAGACAGCTCAGTTACTGGATGAATGCAGTGCACAGTTAATATGAAAAAACATCAGCTGATAGAGAGTCCGAAAGGTCCGGTTGCTGATATAGTGAGGTCCTTAAAGGCAGAAAACCCATTGATCATGTCAGTTGACTATATGCAAGTGTTAGAAAATGCTTTTGGCACGATGGACAACTCAGTTGATCTTATGATGAAGTTTAGGCACACTTTCCAGGAGGAAGGAGAGCAGCTTTCTGCCCACCCTTTCAGGTTAGCTAGACAGCAGCATTGCTTGTGCCATAAAGGGGCCATTCAACTGGCTGAGATAAATCGATTCAGGATGGAGCAGGTTGTGAGGGGCGTCACATTATGTGATTGCTCTAAGTATTCGAATGACTCACAAGATGTGACCCTCTCCCACTTATGCTGAGCTACTTAGAGAAGTAAAATAGGAGGAAAATATGATGGAGAAGCAGAAGGATTTCAACAGTCTGATAATGTTCTCAGTTGTTGCCTCTGTTGACCCCTGATGCCACACACAGGCAAAATGAAGTGAAACACCTGCAAGCTGAGGTATATCAGTTGAATTCAGCTGGTGCTGCAACCAAGTGTGACACGTCCACTAGGAAAACAGACCCACCTGCAGGAAATATTAAGCAGAGTAAATCTGCTGAAAGGAGTCTTTTGACTCGGGAAGTAACTGGTGTTTTATGTTACAACGGTGGAGAGGATGGACATTTCAAGCGGGAATGTGAAGGACAGGAAAACCTTTGAGAAGTAGACCAGTGGTTGCTTAAGCAAAAAAAGGAAAATGGGAAATTTCAGACAGACCCAGTAAGGTAACAGTCTGGCATCTCAGGGAGAACACATTCCAATCAACGTATCAAGTGCAAAACACTATTCCTAAAGGTTTCGTGGGACCAAGCTCTGATGTATCCATATGGATTGAAGGAATTATGCTAGAACAATACTTGACACAGGTTCTCAAGTTACTTACCTCTACAGGTCCTTTTACAACCGGTATTTGATGCATTTACCATTGATGCCACTCAGTGCCCTTGAGATTTGAGGCTTAATATTGATGACTACCCATGCGATGGTTACTTGTCATTTGACCTGAAGATTTTGGAAGCAGATGTTGGAGTAGCTGAGGTTATTGATACATTAGTTTTGGTCTGCCCAGATCTGATGGATGCTCCGGAGGATCATGAAGAAGAGTCAAGCTTATCATCCAAAGTGCAGGTGAGACCTGAGCTGCAGAAACCTACGGATGTCCATGCAAACTGAATGACAGCGATTGTCAAGAATACTTCAAGGAGAGATGTTACCCTCAGATATGGGTTGCCGATTGCACAATTTTTCCCTATGACGGTAATGTCTAGTTTTCTGCTAAGAAAACTGGGAGAAAGGCAGTCCCCTGGATTGGGGAAATTGACAATGAAGTCGTTCAACTTTGCTGATTCCTCAGTACCTGAGAAATGGAAAAGGAGACAGAAAAGATGTTGGGATGTGAAGATATTTTTTCTACTGGCAAGTTTGATGTTGGTTGCTCCAAGAGTATTAGTGATAGAGGACACTTCTTTCAGAGAGAGGTCTCTCATCAGGGGTTAAAGATATTCAACAGTACTTGCTGAAACTGAAGGAATATGGGACTATCACTGAGTTGAGAAGTTCTTTGATTCACCTATAGTGGTGGCGAGGAAGAAGAATGGGAAGCTACAAATGTTCAAAGGTTTCGAAGGTACAATTTAATGTCAGAGAAATGTGTACAACATACATTCTGAAATGCTTTTTCTTCGCAAACATCCATGAAAATAGACGAGTGCCCCAAAGAATGACAGACAGTTAAACGTTACAACCCCAAATTCCATACCCCACCCCACGCGTAAGCAACAGCAAGCAACAACTAGCAAACAAAAGCATCAGCATGCCCCACCGAGCACTCAAGCATGAGCAAAGCAACAGCAAAGACAGTTACCTCAAAGACTTCATGTCTCACCCAGTATTCGACATACCACAGGTTCTCTGTCCCTAATAAGGATGAAAGAGGTGTCCCCATTTTCCCAGCGAGCAGGGAGACATAACAAACAACC
Source organism: Hypanus sabinus (assembly GCF_030144855.1). Taxonomy (NCBI): domain Eukaryota; kingdom Metazoa; phylum Chordata; class Chondrichthyes; order Myliobatiformes; family Dasyatidae; genus Hypanus; species Hypanus sabinus. Next base: position 84,626,591 of record NC_082708.1, read on the forward strand.
AGAACATTTTTTTTTGAGCTCTGTGCCTGAAGGTTGCAAAGATCCCGGGTCTCCAGGCACACAGCTGTAAATATTTCGACCCCCCCCCCCCCCAATGACACACGGGTCTCCTGCCATGACAATGATCCTAGATCTGCCCATCTTCAGAGGTCCAAGATCCTAGGGTTCCAAATCTGAGCTGGAGCCTAGGCCAAGCCCTTGGCGTGTCAAACAACAGTCAGTTATGAAACCCCGAGAGTGAGTCCCATTCCCGCAAAGAACCGAAGTCAGCGTGTAACTCCAGGTCAGGGACTTCAAAAGAACCCTGAAAGTGAAAAATAAAGATATTAAAGATGGAAATAGAGCTGTTTCACTGAACAGACGTACAGTGCAAGACCAATATACTGTTCCATGGATCAAAGATGGTCTGGTCTGCCTCAGTGGAGCCAAGTGGTTCAGTGTGTAGGATCTAAGGAGTGAGTATAATCAGATACCCATGAGTGAAGCTGATAAAGAGAAGATGATGTTCATATGTCCACTTGGATTCTTCCAGTTTGAAAGAGTTCCCCAGGGCATGTCAGGAGGACCAGCTACTTTCCAATGTGTCATGGAGAGTACTGTTGGGGACATGAACTTGTTGAGGTACTGGAGTACATGGAAGATCTCATAGTGTTTGGGTCTACACTAGAGGAGTATGAGACAAGGCTACTGAAGCTGTCAGACTGCCTGAAAGCTGAAGGTTTAAAACTGTCACTAGGCAAGTGCCAGCCCTGTAAGACGTCAGTCAACTACGTCAGACGCATTGTCTCACAGGATGGAGTGGTTACAAATGTCCAAGATAGAGGTAGTAACTACATGCCCAAGCCCATGAATGTGAGTACCCTACATTCAGTCCTTGGATTCTACAGGCACTACTGAAGATTTATGAAGGATTACTCCAGAGTAAGCCACCCTTTAAGACAACTTCTGTGTGGTTACCTGCCCTGAGAAGAAAGGGGGAGAATGAAAGGAGAAGAAGACAAGGTTTGTCTTAGGCTTTCAGAGCCTTTCAGGGAAATATGGGATGCAAAGTGTGAAGAGGCCTTTCAGCTGCTGACTGAAGCACCTGTGCTGGCCTTTGCAAACCCCAGTAGTCGTGTATACTGCATACAGACAGCAGCCATGAGGGAGTAGGTGGTGTTCTATATCAAGACTAAAGTAAAGGGTTGTAATCTGTTGCTTTCATGAGACGGAGTCTGTCACCATCCAAATGAGACTACTCTACACACAAATTGGAGTTTCTGGCATTGAACAGACAGACATACTTTATTGATCCTTGATTGAAATGGGAAGTGGTGGGTAAATTAAGTGACTACCTATATGAAATCTCAAAATTCATTTGAATACTGTGCTACTAAGAATGGTTTGATAAGTTCCAAAGGCCTACAAAGTCATGGGGACATGACTATTTTTGATGGGGGCGGGGTGCAGAGAACATAATGCCCTGGTTAAAATCGTATTTCTACTGCTATGCCGTTGGGCATTTTATTTTAGCAGTTTTCTGCAAACGTGGTGTGATCTGTTAGTTAAGCTTCATAAACTAGTGTTTTGGCTTCAGCTGAGATAAGTGGCCAAACACAGGAATGTTGTGTCGGCCAGGTGGGTTTGTCTTAGTAGTGTGTTGTAACAATCTGTTCAGTGGGATGCCCTGGAAGGTTCAAGCAAGAGAGAGAGGCAGGATCAGATTTCCAATGGAAGGTGGTCCAGTTTGGGTCTTTTGTTAGGAGTAGCAGAGAGCAGCACAAGAGAAGGTGCTTGGAGGTTCCCAACTGAAGAGGAGACCCTGTCCCCAGGAGTGTTTTGTGCAGATGAAAGGCTCCAAGGTGGAAGAGCCATTACTTTGCACTCTCCACTGTTGATGACTGCATTGGTCGATGGATATTGCTTGAGAACTATAGTGACCCCTAGTGGACACCTGTTATTTCTCTATGGATTTTAAAGTTTTTGCTGATAATGACAGACAGACAGACAGACTTTATTGATCCCGAGAGAAATTGGGTTTTGTTACAGCTGTGCCAACCAAGATTAGAGTAGAAATATAGCAATATAAAACCATAAATAATTAAATAATAATAAGTTAATCATGCCAAGTGGAAATAAGTCCAGGACTAGCCTATTGGCTCAGGGTGTCTGACACTCTGAGGGAGGAGTTGTAAAGTTTGATGGCCACAGGTAGGAATGACTTCCTATGACACTCAGTGTTGCATCTTGGTGGAATGAGTCTCTGGCTGAATGTACTCCTCTGCCTAACCAGTACATTGTGGAGTGGATGGGAGTCATTGTCCAAGATGGCATGCAACGTGGACAGCATCCTCTTTTCAGACACCACCATCAGAGAGTCCAGTTCCACCCCCACAACATCACTGGCCTTACGAATGAGTTTGTTTTATATTTTTTATCCTTTTTATAACACTTTCTCTGATTGTAAAATATATCAATTATCAGGTCAACGTTCCTAGGTTTGTAAGTTTGACAGGAACATATTTGATATTGCTACATTAACTCCCAGTTTTCCATTGTATCACCAGTATAAAATTTATAAGTTCCTTTCTACCATTTCCTAAGCTATGCCTTCAACCTTCTGTGAAGTTGCTCTGTGAAAGTATCAAAACTCATTTACATTTCCACCATTCCTGCCTTATTTAATCTCTCATTTTATTCATATCAGTTTACTGTGCCTTCCTTTCTCACCACCCCTTCTGATCTCTCTGACTTTACACAATACATCATCAAGTCTAAAGATAAGCCTCAATTGTAACCCTCAAGCATCCTTCTGGATCATTCTACTCTTTCTGCCTCCTCTACTGGATCTGTCCTCCTCTACTGGATGAGAAAATACTTGCTGCATGAAATTAGTGGACCAAATCTGGCCTAACATGTGCACTCACAACCACACGGCCCACATGGCTGTTTTACCTGCGATCAATGCAGAGGGCTGTTCAAGTTGGTTCCAAGCTGATGAGCAGCAGAAAGGCCTGAACAGTAAGCAAGCTTGAGGTGGCAATTGCTAAGGAGCAGCCTCCAGAACACATGATCAGCTTTCAATGGAAAGGCGTCTCACCTTTTGTTTGCAAGGCCTCCGTATCAGCTTTAAATATGCCTGCCGTTGATGTAAATATGAGCATTGCTTTCAATAACAGGCATCTTGGAGCACTGAAAGAGACTGAAAATTGAGAGAACTTATAGGTTGTGATCTCAATAGTCAAATCTGGAGATGCAGAACAGCCCCTGAGGTCACTGGAGCAGAATCTCAGTGTTGGTGTACAATTTACTGCTGCTGTTATTTAGTCCAAAGAACTGAAGTTGACATTCCACTCTGTGGTAGCCTGCTGCAGTGTTTCCTGCTGACTGCCAATGGAATTTGAGGTGTGTGCCCCTTGTAGTTAGATCCCCTTTACATACCCTAACTTTCCTGGCTGACTGCCAATGGAGTTTGAGGTGTGTGCCCCTTGTAGTTAGATCCCCTTTACATACCCTAACTTTCCTGGCTGACTGCCAATGGAGTTTGAGGTGTGTGCCCCTTGTAGTTAGATCCCCTTTACATACCCTAACTTTCCTGGCTGACTGCCAATGGAGTTTGAGGTGTGTGCCCCTTGTAGTTAGATCCCCTTTACATACCCTAACTTTCCTGGCTGACTGCCAATGGAATTTGAGGTGTGTGCCCCTTGTAGTTAGATCCCCTTTACATACCCTAACTTTCCTGGCTGACTGCCAATGGAATTTGAGGTGTGTGCCCCTTGTAGTTAGATCCCCTTTACATACCCTAACTTTCCTGGCTGACTGCCAATGGAATTTGAGGTGTGTGCCCCTTGTAGTTAGATCCCCTTTACATACCCTAACTTTCCTGCTGACTGCCAATGGAATTTGAGGTGTGTGCCCCTTGTAGTTAGATCCCCTTTACATACCCTAACTTTCCTGCTGACTGCCAATGGAGTTTGAGGTGTGTGCCCCTTGTAGTTAGATACCCTTTACATACCCTAACTTTCCTGGCTGACTGCCAATGGAATTTGAGGTGTGTGCCCCTTGCAGTTAGATCCCCTTTACATACAGTAACTTTCTTGAAATTTTCTCCCATCCCTTCCTTGTTGCAGAACTCCTTAGTACAACCATTTACTTGTCTGGTTGAGACCCATCACTATCTCTGGCATCCTTACTCTGCCTAACAAGCACCTTATCATCAGCAGGTCTCATGCCTGAGCCACTCTCTCCACCTAATTAAATACTCTTCCTCTCCTGATGCCCCATTGCCTTCCACTTCATTCTCTATTGCACCATTATCTGCAGCCTCATCCCCATACACATCACAACAGGTTTCTGTCTCTTTGCAACCAGAGCAGTTCAAAAGGCAGAAATTTGGCTTCAAAGTGAGTTCCCTGGCAGCAGACAATGCCAACAGCCCTGCAGCAGCAGGAAAATCCATCCCCCACTCATGCACATTGTTGGAATTTGTCTTTCTTTGTCCTTTTAAAAGGTACGAGTTGAAATAATGAGTTTTTAGCAAGTCTGAATTTCTAATTTCACCAACATATAATTTTTTACTTTTAACTTGTATATTTCACAAAATGTGATGTTAGTCTTTACCTACTGGTGGCAAAAGAATGCAACAGTTACATAACCGTTTATCATCTTTCGTTTCTCATTGTTATACCCGTGTGTCTTCTAATAGGTCCTTGCTTATCTCAGGAATTTGGCATGAACTCGGTATAAAAATGTCTTTGTCTTTCCTTTTAGTTCTCTTTGTTCTTGGTTCTTAGTTTCTTTGTCCTTAAGTTTCATGTGCTCTGTGTCTCTTCCTTTGTTTTAAACTTCCAATAAACAATTGTGAAGCAACAAGTTTTCAACTCACTCTTGGACTCCTAAAGAAACCCATGGACCGAAACTCACCAGATCTGACAGTATGTATTGGCTGTTCATTTGTATCTTGGGGAGCACCTGGGTGACTGGACACAGTACTCTGTCTCACAATGAATTGGCCCCAAAAAATGCAGCTCTAAGAACTCCTTCTGCAATGTTTCAAATTCTCCTCATTATCTTCTACCAATGCTCCTAATACTCCTGAATCCAGACACAATCCTTTTGATCTTCCTTCTTCCCTTCTGTAACCCCTTCAGTGCCTTCCGTTTTTACTTTCACAATGCTGGAATTAGCAGAGGAAATGGATAGATACTTTCTTGATCTCAAAGGAAATTACAGTGTCACAGTAACATTACAAGTGCACAGATATACAAACATACTAATGTTAGAAGAGAAGTAAGAAAGAATAAAAAATAAGTATTCTCAAACAGTCGAACAGGAGGGGATCATCACTTCCCCGGCTACAGGTTGACTCACTATAGAGCCTAATGACCGAGGGTGAGAATGACCTCATATAGTGCTCTTTGGAGCAGCAGAGTTGTCTTTCCTAATATCATGTGCAAAGCCTGCTCAGTCCTTCCTGATGCTTTGGGCCTCCACCCATGTCGGAATTTTGCTGCTGGGGGCTCACACATATGCCTTGAATGTGCCTTTCCCTTGGCTTTTCCTTCACCTCTAGCCGGCAGAGTGGCACAGAAGGTACTGCTGGTGCCTGACAGCTAAAAAGACCCAGGTTCAACCCAGTGCTCTCTGCAAGTGGATCCACGAGTTCTGGATCACTCCTGCTTATCAAAGCATGTGACCTGGCAGTTTAATCGGTTACCCTGAATGAGGGTAGGTGCTGGTTTAATCGGTTACAGTAAATCACCCGGGAATGTGGGTAGATGCTGGCAGACAGCCTACTTTAGAGTTTGCTGTTTTCTTTGTACAATCACCACCTGCCATTATTTAGCCTCAATCACGCTTTATGCAATGTGCAGCCCTTTGTAGAAGAATTCCAGCTTTTGCAACCTTATCATCATTATGTGCCATCTCGTTTTACATAGGTGATCATCGTCTCATGACCATGATTGCTCTTGGTAAATTATTCTACATAAGTGGTTTGCCATTGCCCTCTTCTGGGCAGTGTCTTTACAAGACGGGTGACCCCAGACATTATCAATACTCTTCAGAGATTGTCTGCCTGGTGTCAATGGTCACAAAACCAGAACTTGTGATATGGACCGGCTGCTCATACGACCAACCACCACCTGCTCCCATGGCTTCACATGACCCTGATCGGGGGTTCTCAACCTACCCTAATGATTAAGATGCTTTTGAAATGGGAATATGTATGGGAAACATGGTTGTAAACTCTCTAAAGCCTGAGCATTGAAGAAATACTAAACTATTCACAGTATAACGTTTGCAGTCAGTTTATTAAAAAACTACATCCTTAATGAACTTTGAGAAAGTGATGAGGAGACAGTTTTTCAATCACTGCAATCCTTCTTTTGAAAGTATTCCCACAATGTTGTCAGGGAAGGAGTTCCAGGACACAGACAAGTGAGATTGAAAAATTGGCAATATATTCCCCAATTAGGATGGTGGGATGGAAGGGAGCCCACTGATACTGGTGCTCCTTGTGCTTGTTGCCCTTGTCCTCCTTTATGAGAAGAGATCCCAAGTTTAAGAGATGATGTCAACACCTAGTAAAGTAACTGACGGCTCTTTGTGGCTTGTGCACACTGACGTTACTATTTGCCAGAATATGTCTCGAAGTATTTAGGGAGTTGGTAGAGAGTACATCAAGCATACTGCATTGTCCTGAACAATGCTAAACATCTTTAGATTTACTTGTGTTGTACTCATCCAAGCAGCTGGAAATTATTCCATCCTGACTGTGGATCTTATAGATAGGAAGGAGAAAGGCAGGGAGTAACTCACTGCAATTTTCCCAACATCTTACTTGCTCTTGTAGCTATGATATTTAAGTAGTTAGTCCAGCTGAATTTCTGGACAATGTACGCACTAGGATATTGATAATGGAAGACCTCATACCAGAATAGCATTGAATGTTAAGAGCAGGTGGCAATCAATTCTCTCTGAGTGTATTTGACAAATGTCTGACACTTTTTGGTATGAATGTCCTTCACCACTTATCAGCCCATACCTGAACATTGTCTAGTCCTGCTTCATGCAGACATAGGTTGTCTCATGCCACTGAGGAGTTGCAAATGGAAGTAAACATTGTGAACATTCTGACCTCATGCTGGCAGTAAAGTCACTGACAAAACCTCTGAAGGACATTAACTTAAGAACTCCTGCAGTGCTGTCCTGGGATCTGGGATGATTGACCTCCAAATGGCCACAACCATCTCACGATCACTGGAGTGTTTACTACTTTAAGCTCATTAAATTCAGCTTGACCAAGGGCCCCTGATGCCACATAGAGTCAAATACTCCCTTTGGGTCAAAGTTAGTAACTTCCTATGTACTTCTGGGCTATACCACCTTGCACGCATTTGGATGAAGGTTGGTAATGACGTCTGGAGTCAATTTTTGGCTGGTGCAATTCACACCAAATATCAATAAGCAAACTATTGGAGAGTAACTGTTGGCTAACAGCCCCATTATTATTCTGATGATTAAGGGTAAACATTGGACAGTAATTAGGTGGATTAAATGATCCCTGTATTTTTTGGACAGTAGCGTAATGGTTAGCACAATGCTATTAGAGCTCGGGCTGTCCAGAGCTCAGGGTTGGATTCCACGGCCATCTGTAAGCAGTTTTTACATTCTCCTCGTGAACACGTGGATTTCCTCTGGGTGCTCTGGTTTCCTCCCGCAGTCCAACGACAAGCTGGTTAGGAGGTGAACTGGTCATTGTAAACTGTCCTGTGATTAGACTAGCTGTTAAATAGGTGGGTTGCTGGGCAGTGTGGCTCATTGGGTGGAAGAACCTGTTCTGTGTTGTATCTGTAAAAATAAATAAATATTTGTACAATTTTTTTGCATTGTCAGGTGGAAGCCAGTTTGTTGTGGCGATAGAACAGCTGGGCAAGAAGCATGGCTAGTTCTGAAGTACTGCAAGAGGATGTTGTCTTTCCCCTTTGCAATATCCAATGCTTTGCTCCTGGAGTGAACTTAAATAATGGGAGACAGACTTTCACTTTGGTTAGGACATCAAGAGAGAGTAATGAAGGATCATTTCAACAATTCTGTATAAGCATGCGAAGACAAACTAGTTACCTAGTAACTTACTCTATTGGCAAGGAGTAGTAATCGTCATACCCTTCCTTCCTGGGCATAGAGTATAACCTACACAGATATATAGTGTGCATTTCACTTCTGACCCAAGACAAAGTAGGAACATGGAGCTATAAAGCCATACAGGACAGATTTGGCCTGTCTTGTCTACTCTGATGATCAAAGACCCATCATAGGTAATCCCATTTACCGGCACTTAGCCTTTGCACATTCACATTCTCTTCCTCCATCAACCACTCACACAATGAGCTCAAGATTCAAATCATCTTCTAGGTGCAACAGTTCTTTCTCAGGTTCCCTCAAACCTCTTACTGCTTCCCTTAAATCTGTGCCCTCTGGCTTTGGAAAGTTCTGCATTGGAGAAAACTTCCTCTCTCTATCGCTGCCCCTCATAATCAGTTTGCTCAGGTTCTCCTTGGTTCCAAGGGAAACCATCTCAGCCTACCCACTTTGTCCTCACACCTGAAATGCTCTGTTCCAGGCAATGAATCTCCTCCACACCCTCTCAAGTGCAATTGTGTTCTTCCTATGGCATGCAAACAAGTACTGCACACAGTACTTCAGCTACGACCTAACCATTGATTTGCATAATTGTACTATAATCTCCCTATTCTTAAATTTCATGCCTGGCTATTGAATCAAGCATCCCTATGTTTTCTTAAGCACCATTTCTACTTGTGTTGTCAACTTCAAGGATTTATGGGCTTGGAGCCCACAGTTCTGTAATACTGTGTATGCCATAGCCATTTAGACCTCCAAAATGTAGCACGTAGCACTGGCAGGATTAAGTTACATCTGTCAGTCCTTTGCCCGTTTTGCTAACTTTGAGGCAGTGCACCAGTTTATTAATGCATTGTAATACTTCACTGCAGATTTCACTCACTGACACTGTGGCTGAATCTTCACAGATCTGTGCACCACAACACGTCTTTCCTGTTCTTTGAACTTTAATCAGCAGAAAAGGTTCAAGCTACATTTAACATTCACCTGCTTCCACTGCAAGCTAGGCCTCATTAGCTTGTCATGAGCTATAAGTGCTATGAGTTTCTCCTTCTGCTGAAGGCTTTGATCTTGTGGACAATCCATTCACAGTAACTCATCACAGATTTTTAAAAGACTCAGTGGATAGTGTCGGCTACATTCTCTTCACCCATTAGCTTATTGATATCTTCAAAAAAAGTGTAATTGATTTTGTGTGACAATATTTCCCTTTTCATTGAAGCTACATGAGTGCCCTTGAATCCCACTGTCTTTTATGCTGTTGTGGACTATTAAGAGTCATTTCAATTTGAAGGAACAGCAGATATTTGTTCTGGTATTACAATGAGACAGTAGATGGCAATGTCGCTCCAAGGTACTGGCATCTATGGGCTCCAGAATTTAAACACTAGGATGATATAACCATCATTTGTTTTGTCCAAACAAGTAAATCAAAGAACACAACACAAACAGCAATGCTGCTTCCTTGATACTAGAAATAGTTTTATCAGACTGTAGTTTTATGTTAAATGTGCACAGTATTTGCACTTCCACAGCTCATACATTAATTACTGTGGTAATCTCACCCACCTTGAACACTAGACTAATCGTAAGTGATTTCATTAGCTAAGGAGTTACTGAAGATACTGTACTTCATTTTCCAATGCAAGCACACTAAACTACCACTTAAAGAGAGACCAATTAAACATCATGTTTTCCCACGTTAATATTCATTGGTGTTAACAGCATCCTTTGAAGTGGATGTTCGAAGTAATTTAATGTAGGTTTTTGTAACAAAGTAGTTCAATGACACCTGTAGCCTTGGGTCTGCTTGATGACAGCCTTCATTTCATAATTGTTTCATCCTGGCAGCAGGTACTGCCAGAAGTTGACAAATTGGTTGTGGATCTAGACCTCTACAATTACAATCAGCCATTTTGAACTTGTGGTGACAATTATAATACAGAAATGACTGGATAGAAATAGAACACCCTGGCAATCATTATGCTACAAGGGAGCAATTTTACATGACAAATAGGCTGCTGCAGGGCAGCTAATCTGCTGTCAGCACTCACTTTGAAGAAAGCTAACCATAACTATTGAACGGTCTCTATTGCGTACTTATTTCCCTTTCCCAGCTTAAATTTGATCCTAGTTTCAGCTCCAAGGGAGGGCTGCCATTCAACAGCAATTATGCCATCAAGGAGGCTGGGTCAATATACCACATTGGGTACTTCTGGTGGCAAAGTGATCTCTCAGGGGAAACAGGGGCAACAGACCAATTCCTGGCACCAATGAAGTGGGGGGGGGGCTGCACTAAAAGGGAGAGAGCAGATTGAGGACAATGATAAAAGTCAGGAATTCTATCATTAGATGGGACAGATAGGCATTTGTGTAACTGCAAAGGGATTTCATATGTTTGCTACTTCCTTAGTGCTCAGCTCAAGGAGTAGCTGTAAGACATTCTGAAATGGGAGGTTAATAGGCAATTAGTTTAACATTGTCTCGTGTACTGTGATGCAATTGTTTGTATACCATTCAGAGAGATCTTTCAAACTGTACATTGAAGAAAAAAGTAATGCCAAATTTAATATTACAGTTACTAAGAAAGTGCAATGCAGATTGCAAGTGAGTGTAAGGGCCAGTTCAAGGTAGTCTGGTACATCAAGAGTTCATCCTTCTAGGAGGTCCGTTCAGGAATCTAAGATCAGTGGGATTGCAGGTGTCCTTTTGCCTGGCGGTGAACAGCCAGAAGAAACTAACGAGGGCAAGAAGAGAAGAATAGGTCACATGAATACATGACTGCAGGAAAGGAGCAGAGGAATATGTTTTAGGGTCCTGGATCACTGGGAAGATGGCATCTGTACAAGTGGGATCAATACAGGACCAGTGGCAGATTTGATGGTGCTATTGGTGCATGGGGGGGGGTGGTGGGAAGGTTAAACTGAGCTGGGAGGAGAATGGGCTCAAAGTTGATGGAGCCCTAGAGGAGAAATAGTAAGTCAAAACAGTGTGCGGAATAAGTAGGTGATAGTATTGTGACCAGAGTCCTTAACAAGGATGGTTTTGACCCAAATACTGGAGCATCCGAGGCTAGGATCGAGACACGGAATTGAGAACTGAGCACAAAACAAAATGCTAGATGATATCTTTGGTTGGAGTTATGATTACCACTGAGCCTCCATTCAGTTCTTTAAACACTTAGTTTTTAGCGGGACACTAATTGGCAGGATGGTGTTTGCCAATTAGCGGGACTCAATTCTTGGCACCCAAAACATGATCACCAATTAGAAAGACGGTCCTGAACTCTAAAGATGCCTCGCCACTATCCATTCTTCATGTGAATTAGAGTACCTAAACCCTGGGGCTGGCATGGTTGGGCACACAAGTACACCAGGGAGTTCAAAGTTCAGTTGTGCTTATTTCAGTACAAGGAGTCAAATTTGTAAGGTAGATGAACACACAGCTGTACCTAGGTGGGGAAATATAATATTGTTACTCTCACTGAAGCCTCGTTAAAGGATGGAAGGACCGGCAACTCAATACCCCAGGTGAAACACGGGGAAGTTGATGGGGTGGCATTACACTGTTAGTCACTTCAGTACTAAGAGAGGATGTCATAGAAGTCTCCTTAAATGAGGCCAAATGGGTAGAAATCATGGAAAAGAAGTGTCACTTTGCTGGCTGTGCATTTCTAACCTTCCAACAAGAAGCAGAGGAACGGAGCAGCCATAGGAATATAGGCAGAATCCAGAGAGATGTAATAAGCAAAAAGGATTATACTACAACGGGATTTTATTTCCTGAATATTAACCAGGGTTGTCTTAAATTAAGATGTTCAGAAGGAGCAGCATTTTTGATGTAGCTTCAAAAAAGTTTTTTGACTCGATAAGGAGGTAGACCAATGAGGAAATGAAACTGAGGCATTTGAGGGGAATGTTGGTGAGGGGCATTTTGTAAATGGTGACCTTAACTCCATATGTTTCAAAGTAGTAATGGAATTAGACAGGAGCAAATTAAAAATAAATGTCTTAACTTGAGAGAAATCCAAGTTCATTGGAACAAGACAAGACCTGGCAAAGATAGGTTGGGAGCATCTACTTCCCAGCAAAGGTATGCCTACACAGCTGGAAACATTCGAAGGAGAAATAGCAGGAATCAGGACCAACACGTTCCTTTTGGGGTAAAACCTAGCTATATCAAGTTCAGGAAACTTTGGATGTTCAAGATTATTGGGAGTTGTATAAAGAGAAAATTGCAGGGCTAGATAGGAACTATAGCAGGCTGCTGTGCGAAACAAGAGAAGCAATTGTTGGGGCTTGCACTGTGACTTTTAATTCCATGCTGATCACAGGTGAGGTTCCTGGTGACTGGGAAGCAGAAAACATTTTTCCTCTTTTCAAGAAGGGTAGCAGGGGAAAGCCTGGTGATCATAGACCCAAAAGCCTAACATTACTTGGAATGGGAGGCTGTAATAAGAAGCAGACAGTGTGGAGTTGTTGAGCGCGGATCCTGTCTGACCAATTTGATTTAAAACATTTTGGAGAGATAACCAAGTGCACCAATGAGGGCAAAACAGTATGTGTGGGTCATATGAACTTCAGCAAAGGTTTTGACAAGAACCCACATTCGTGTTGGGAGCAAAGCTTAGGGCAATAGGATTCAGGGCGATACGTTGAGCAGGATCCAAACTTGACATCAAACTTCAAAGGAAGAAGGTGGAGGGTTGTTGCTGTGATTACCAGTACCAGTGTGTTACCAGTACCCTTCCCAGAGACCTGTTGAGATAGTTTCTGTGTGTAATACTTGTGAATGAGTTGGATATGGCACAAAGAGTTGCTAGTATAGAAAGTAGTGAAAGGCTATGAGGCGATGTTGATGTGTTGGTGAATTGAGCAGATAAAATTCAATCTAGATAAATGTGAGGTTCTGTATGTTGGAACTATTAATGAGGTGAGAACATTTACTATGAATGGAAGGGTCTCTGGGATCAATGATGAACAGAGGGGCTGTGGAATATAAATCGCGACAACCTTAAATGTGACAGCATAAGCAAATAACGATTAGGAGTGCTCATGCAATAGAAGCCTTCATTATTCACTAAAAAGGCAGGGAGGTTATACTCCAACATGGTATAATTCTGATTTGGCTTCAACAGGAATACCATGTATAATTCTGGGGTACTATTCTTGAGCAAAGACATGAACACACAAACAAGAGTGCAGAGGAGATTCCCCAGATGCTACCTGGGTTGGAATGTTTCAGTTCCATGGAGAAGCTAGAGCAGGTTTCCATGGAGCCAAGGAGACAAACAAGGAAAATAACTGAGTTTATAAAACTAAGAGGTGTATAGATAGGATAGATCGCAGGGAGCTTTTCTTTATATCAGAAGTCAAGAACACAGGAGGACATTGATTTAGAATAAGGAGCAAGAGGTTCTGGGGTTATCTGAGTGAGACTTTTCTCACTCAGAGTTTTGTGTATCTGGAAAGCAGTGCTCAAGGGGTTGGTTGAAGTTAGGTTGCTGACTGAATTGAAGTGTCCAGATGAGCACTTGAGACATCTAGGCACAGAACAGTAAGGGCCAGGTTCTGAGAGATGGGATTAGTGTGGATAGATGCTGGGTGATGGGCCAAATGGCCTGCTTTCATGCTGTATGACTAAAACTCCATGAGCAGGGAATCACATTGAAGAGTTCTCACACGCAGCAAGTTAGGAAACATAAAACTCTACTGCTAAATAAACAGTTTCAATATGCTCAGTGAGAAAAATAGAGACTGGGGAGCTCTTAAAATTAAGGTAGGAACTGAAATGTTATAAATAAAACCTCTTGAAATATCTTTAATTGTTCTCAATATCATAACATTTTGAAGTATTTAATCCAAAGGAATTAGATCTTACACAATTGATTTCAAGGGGATATCTGTGTGATTTTTTTTTCAAAATAATAAACAAAATAAAAGATGGGGAATGTTTATATTTGCACAGTACTTTTTATGATCTCAGGATGTCCTAATGTACCTAATGAAAATGAAGTACAGCATCTATTTTAAAATAGAATTGCTCCATAAGCTTTCCTTTGGGCTTCACTGGTGAGGCCGAGAGGGGGATCTTGGTGACTGGGCATCTCAGGATCTCCATACCTTCCACCCAGGCTTGTGATGAAGATCATCACCCATTGTCCTTCGAGACAGAGGGATGCCAACCATACAACTCATAGACAGCAATTTCCTAGAACTGATAAAGTACAAGAATGAGCAATTAAATTGTTTTAAACCTAGTCAATTGATTATTATGAGAATAATATGAAGAACCATTCTTGACAGTCAGCTGGGGAGCAAGACATGGAGCTTCAGGAATCTGTACCACTGACTATCATCAGTATAAAATGTGACCCACTGATACAAGAGGCCATACAGCATAACCCATCCTTAATGAAACAACTTAGTCAGTCAAGCCAGTTGGCAAGGAAACTGGTTTAAAGGAAAGCCATAGAATGGATAAATTTATGAGAAAGGTACTATGACATTGCATTCCACGGACTGTGACTGTCTGGAGAAGCCACAAAGCAAGTCCCCATCAGCAGATCTAACCATTGCTAGGTGTGTATGCTTTTGTACCAAAACTATTTCCCTGAGATAATGGAAAGTCAGTGAGGGAGGCCTTCCACTGGTCAGGGTCCTAGCCGCCTACATTCAGTCTATATGCCAGCCAAGGCTGTACAATATTCAGAACGAGCTGTTGCCCATGCAGCAGGCTCCCACTCTCCACAAATCTGATGAATCCAAAGGAACGACAGAGACTGATACAGTTTGGAACCAACAGCTTCGCAGAAGTTACCAGTCTGTGTTGAACTCAACCTAAGTCTGCCTCAGGGACTCCAGCTCCTGATTTTTCCCTTGGTGTTTCCTCCTTCTTCATCAGTGGGTATAGCCAAAAGGCAGCGGAGGCTTGAGATCAGAGTTTTCCTTTGCCCAGATGAGCTTCCAACCATGGCTAATGAGCCCCATCTACCCGAAGCAACTGTTCTTAAGGCACCAGTAACCCATCTTTGCCCCCTTCCCCTGAAAGTAAAAATGGTTCCATCAGGTGTAGTAACTAAGCCATCCATGAAGGCCGTAAAGTGTGCATGCACCGGCCGTGTATGCAGCCTATTACAGTCGGTTGGTGCAACTGTAACAAAACCCAATTTCTCTCGGGATCAATAAAGTATGTCTGTCTGTCTGTCCAGGAGCTGAACCTAGTTGTCAGAGGCTATTTGAGATGCATGCCATTTGGAGCATTTAATAGGTTGTGAGAGCTTATACCCATTACCACACCCACCCATTCTGCCAGTTATGACAACCCTAAGGAACAATGGATCAGTGAGATATCAGAAAACAGATGGATTTTCATCACTCTCTCTCTCACACACACACACACACAATTTTTTAAGCTACAACTGAAAAGCTGTCATGCTTTTGTGAGAAAATTTTTAATGGGTGAAGTACTGTGAGAGAAAACCAGCAATTCCCTTCATTATTACGAACAGGGTTAGGGAGTTTTGCTCTGCACATCACATATGCAGAAGTCTCAGACTTCCTGCCAGCTGTTCACCAGTTATTTCCTGACTCCTGTCCGATAGGGATGAGTCCAGCAGAGCAGTCCAATGTTGCAGAAACTCCCCTGTGGACTGTTCAAAAGCATGTGCCAGGTTAAATTTGATTTCAATGGAAGAGAAAAGCTAAGGTTATTTCAGTAATAGTATGTTCAGATTTCTTTAAACTTTGAAGCTTATTTATGTGTTCTAAGTGCTTTTTGGGTTTTTTTTTTGAAGAGCTTGATCAATTATTAATAGTTTCAGAATTTTGGAAATTCTAAGACTATTAGTAACACTGTTTTCAAAAGTTTTGCTTCCACAGAATTACTTTTGTTTATGCTAGACCATTGGAAGCTAAACATAAATATAATTTCAGACTACTTGTATCACTTAGGAATGTAGAGAAACAAGAAATTAACTTTTATTGAATATAATGCATTTAATTGCATAACAGTGCTGACACTTTGCAATAGGTCAACTAAGCTAAAAATAACGATGATTTTCATTTGCACGCAGTTTGAGGCTTCTCACTTAAGTGTCCAGCAATAATCGGCCAGCACTCATGGATTCCATTTGCTCTGATACATTTCTCTATGACCACAATGTCCTGGCGATACTTCTCACCATAGTTGTCACTGACAGCACCAAGATTTGCAGGGAAGAAGTCTGAATGGGAATGCAGAAAATGAATCTTTAGTAACATGTTGCACCTCAAGGTTTTGTATGCGTAACCATGTGGACAACCAGCTGCATATAGCCTGGTGCTCTGTAGTTGCCAAAAACATTTACAACAACATCCTTAAATGCCTTCCATGCTATTTTCTCCGGTCCCACTGGAAGTTCTTTGAATTGCCTGTCATTGATAACCTATTTGATTTGTAGACCGACAAAAGTGCCTTCCTAAATCAGTTATTCTGAACTGAATTATGAAATTAAATAACTATTAGAGGTGACTTAAAAGACTGGTGTGTGAGAGGAGAATTTCATGGTGATTTTCATGACCGGCAGCCCAGGATCGATTAGATACACTATTCAAAAAGCCAAATCTTTGTTGTCCAGTGTTACTAGCAGAGCTGACATGCTGAGGCAGAGGTCATTAATTTCAGTTATTTCTTGGTTGGGGCTTTTCCTGGCCTCCTATTTCATATGCATAGATACGTGAACAAGGCCTGATATGGAGACTCCAAGGTGCAGGATCAAAACAGGCTATGCAGTAAGATGTCAGTGCACCATTTTAGGAACAATTTCTTCTCCTCTGCCATCAGATTTTTGAATAGTCCATGAACTCTATCCCGCTGACACATTATTTATTTATTAATTTATAGTCTCGTGCTGTGCTGCTGTTGCAACACAACACATTTCATTGCATTCTGATCTTTGCAGAGGCCTTTAACTTTGAGGATCCAGGTGGAAAATGCTGGAAGGGTAACATGATCCATCTCCAGGTGTCAGGAGGAGTTCGTGATGACCACAAATGCCAATCGTGCCCTTCTTGGTACATGGGGACAAGGTCGATCCTCCATGATAGTTCCTGGAGCCAGTCATATGAATATACTGGCATCAGCTCCTCTCCCTGATGGACATCAGTGAATTAATCAAACTTTTACAACAAGGTGGCAGCTTTCATGTTTACTTTCCTAGTGGCAGCCCAGAGATTACCTCATTTTATTGAAATTATGATAATGGGAGTTAAACCCTTGGCTGACAGGTCAACATTTAGTTAGGGAATACAAACAAAGTCTGTACAAATTAGTCATTATATAACCCTTTGCATATTGATTGGAATTTTTTTAACACGTGATGGTTTTTTTCTAATAACTGTGATAACTCTGGCAAAGTATTTGACTGCTTGAAGCGCCTGATTAGTATTCTGATTCTTAGAGCAGCTTTTTAAGTGATATAATTCAGTGGCTGTTTATCATTACAAATCTAACTATCTCTCTCTCTCAGCTTAGTTGCTGATGTCCATTTAACTACAATATTTCCCTTAAACTTTGCCCTATGTTTCACATTTCCTGTATAGCATTCTGACAGTCTGAAACCTAGAAATAGCAATCAACAGGACAGAGGGTGCAGAGCCCGGTACAAAGGCTATCCGTCTGTCCAATTTCTGCTTTGTTGTTCATTAGTACCGAACTAGAGCGGCAAGACTGGACCCCAGGGCAGTGGTGTGCTCCTCTTGTAAGATGAGGGAGACCTCCAGTGACCCTGATTCTACATCTGTGAGAAGTGTATCTGGATATAGCTGCTTACAGGCCGTGTTAAGGACCTGGAGCTGGAGCTGAACGACATCAGAAGAATGAGGAGTGGACAGATAGGAGCTACTGGGAGGCAGGTAACTGGGTGACTGTCAGGAGAGGGAAGGGGGACAGACAGTGGGCACAGTACCTCCATGTGCAGTTCACTCAACAGCAAGAACATTCAGTGTCCACTCCTGTACCTAGTAAAATGGCCACTAAGTGTACACTTGTGATCTTCTGCTCTTGCAGTCCATCCACTTCAAAGTTCAATATGTCGAGAATTCAGAGGTGCTCTTCTGCACACCACTGTTGTAATGTGTGGTTATTTAATTTACTGTCTCTTTCCGTCTGCTTGTACCCGCCTGGCCATTCTCCTCTGACCTCTCTCATTAACAAGACACTTTCACCCACAAAACTGATGCTCACTGGACGTTATTCTGCTTTTCGCACCATTCTCTGTAAACCCTAGAGACTGTTTGTGGTGAACTACATATACCTGTCTGGACACGCCCCCCCTGCTGACTGCTCCTGTGGCCCCTCCCACTGACAGTGGCTCCTCCCACAGACCCCGGTATAACGGGATTGAGGCCTGAGCCCTGCCCTCAGTCTCCAGGATGTAGTATGGTGGTCAACTACTGCTCGTTCTTTCTTCCAGTCAATAAAAGCCGATATCTTGCCTCACATCTCAGAGAGTTATTGATGGTGCATCACTGTTGTATGTGAAAATTCCAGGAGATCAGCAGTTTCTGAGATACTCAAAGTTCCCTGTCTGGCACAATCAATTATTCCACAGTGAAAGTCACTTAAATCACATCTCTTCCACATTCTGGTGTTTGGGTTGAATAGAACTTGACCTCCTGACCATGTCTACATATTATTAGGCATTAAGTTGCTGCCACATAATTGGCTAATTGGATATTTGCATTACTGAGCAGGTGTACCTGATAAAGTGGCCACTGACTGTGTACCACCTTGGATACAGTTGGGAGGGATTACCTGCCAGAGGAAAGCTACAGCAACCAGGACTGTCACTGAGTTTGGTTCTGTGGCTCAGAATGCAATGGAGAGAAGAGATCAGTAGTGATTGGGGATTCAGTAGCTAGGAGAACAGGCAGGAAATTCTGTGGACATGAAAGAGTCTCCTGGGGGTGGTAAGTTGCCTCCCAGGTGCCAGGGTTGTGGGTATTTCAGATTGGGTTCACAGCATTCCTAAGGGGCAGAGTGAACAGTCAGAGTTGTGATACACCTTGATATCAGCAATAGAGGTAGTGAAAGATTTAGAACCTGAAGCACAAATATAGGAAGCTCGATAGGAAGCTATAAAGCAGGGCCTCAGGGGTAGTTGTCTCTGAGTTGCTGTTTGTCCCATGTGCCAGTGCGGGGAAGAATAGGATGATAGGTCTGGCTGAAGAATTGGTGCTGAGGCAGGATTTCAGATTTGTGGATCTTTGGGATCTCTTCCGGGGAAGGTAAGACCTGTATAAAAAGGATGGGTTAGACCTGAATTTGATAATGACCGATATCCTTGCGGGCAAGCTGGAGATGGTGGGGAGGATTTATTCTAGGTTGGCAGGGGGATGGGAACCAGAGTGATGGAGCAGTTGATGTAATGATAGATGCAAAGTGTAGAAAGACCATGTGAGTAGGCAGTGGATAAGGCATAAGTGCAATAAGCTGGTTGAAAGGTGTTCAACGTGAGGAACAAGGATGATGAACTTAGAACTACAACTTTACAGTCACAAAGAAAGGAAAGTCTGCTGGGTTTTCCAGTGTTTATTTGCTTCAAGGCAGATGGGGAGGTAGAGAGATAAAATAGGTGGTGACATTACTAATCAGGGATAGTATCACATCTGCAGAAATGAAGGGTGTCAGGGAGGGATTGTCTACTGGGTCAATGTGGGTGGAAATGTTAGAAACATGAAGGGAGCAATCACTCTACTGTGAGTATTCTATAGACCCCCCCCCCCCCCCCACGTAGTTACAAAGACACTGAGGAGTAGATCGGAAGGCAGATTTTGGAAACGTGCAGAAGTAACAGTGTTGTTGTCATGGTTGACTTTAAATTCCATTACACTGATCGGCGCCTACTTGGTGCACAAGTGTTAGATGGGGCAGAATATATTAGGTGTGTTCAGGAAGGATTACTGATACAATACTGCATGCGGACAGGCCAACTGGAGTAGAGCCCGTAGTGGTTCTAGTACTGGGCAATATACCTGATCAGGTGACAGATTTCTCTGTGGGAGGGAATTTGAGAGCATCTTCAAGACTGTGAAATCAGTTCCTAGACCTTTACCATAGCTTTGGACAGGGATAGGTGTTGACGATATAAGTATTTAATTGAGGGAGAGCGAATTAAGAGGAACATGTGTTGGGTACAGATGTACTCAGGAAAATGTACAATGGAAATGTGGAAGTTGTTTAGGGATCACGTGCATGGGGTTTGAATAAGTTTATCCTACTGAAGCAAAGAAAGGATGATAGGGTGAATTCACTTTTAAGGTCAAACTTGAACATCAAGTACAATGCTAATGAAATTTTTATGACTATGTCATCTGACCCTTCAAAGTTGCTGCGCAAATTAATAGGGTGATTAAGAAGGTGTTGGGTGTGGAGCCCGTCTCTGCATTTGTGCTGCTGCTGTTTGTGGACATCATTCTGTGGATTGAAAATGGACACCAGAGGTTGATGATCAGTAATGAGGATAAACTCTCTCCCATACAAGTACTAGTTGAAATGTTTAACACTCCAAACCAGACTCAAGGCCTCTTTGTCAACCTGTGCATACTTTTTAACTGCAGTGGTAAGGGAATGTGATGCAAAAGTTATGAGGCATTAACTTCCATCACTCATAACACTGCAGCATAACAGACAAGCTTCACTGGATGATGTGGATCCTAATATGTGAATACAGAGTCTGATGTTACTATTTCTTTATCTTTTGGAAAGACACCTCACATTGCTTTATCCATTGCCATTTCTTTCCGATCTGTAGCAATGAGTTCAAGGGGAGGAGCAGAGTAGCCAGGTTTGGCAGGAACCTGCTATAGTAATTGACAAATTTTTTAAAAGGACCAGAACAATGACACACACACTTTGGCCTTGGGCCATCCACCACTGCTTGAGTTTTCACAGCACACTTGTGTAATTCTTGTTCATCAATGGTGTGACCACAGTAAGTGATGCTTGGTTCGAAGAATTCACACTTGCATCCTGCTCTGAGACCATAATCTTTTTAACACTGTCTTGAGATTTTGGAGATGCTCCTTGTCATCCTTATTGATAACGATGATGTCACCCAGATAGCAGTGAGTGTCTGGCCAGACTTGCAGCATCTGGTCCATAGCGTTCTGCCAAAGTGCAGGTGCAGATGCCACTCCAAAACAAAAGCTGATTACAGCAATAAAACACATTTTGAGTGTTTATGGTGAAAAACACTTTGGGCTCTTCTTCTATATCTATCTGTAGGTTGGCCTCATCTATGCCCACTTTGCTGAAAGGTTTGCAAAGATATCCTCCATCCTCAGCAGGGGGTATTGATCTGCTTTCAGAACTGAGTAGATGGTGATTTTAAAATCACCAGAGATCCTGACATTCTCGTTCTTCTTGGGACTAATGACTTTTTATCTTTTTCTCTTCCCTCTGCAGAGCATTTATTTCTGTCTGCTCAACATGCATTTTATATGTGACCTATTTCCCCTACTATGTAAAAATCTATCTAACTGTCTCTTAAATATACTTAGTGAAGAAGCCTCAACTGCTTCCCTGGGCAGAGAATTCCACAGATTCACCACTCTCCGGGAAAAACAGTTTTTCCTCATCTCCATCCTGAATCTTCTTCGCTGAATCGTGAGGCAATATCCTCAGTTCTATTCTCAGCTACCAATAGAAACAAATTTTCTACTTCTATCTTATCTAGCCCTTTCAAGATTTTGTATGTTTCTATAAGATCCCCTCTCAATCTTCTGAATTCCAGAGAGTATAGTCTCAGGCGATTCAATCTCTCCTCATAGGTTAACCCCTTCATCTCTGGAATCAACCTGGTGAACTTCCTGTGCACTGCCTCCAAAGCCAGTATATCCTTCCTGAAGTACGGAGACCAGAACTGCACACAGTACTCCAGGTGTGGACTCCCCAGTACCCTGTATAGTTGCAACATGACCTCCCTGCTCTTCAATTCAATCCCTCTAGCAATAAAGGCCAACATCCTGTTTGGCTTCTTAATAACCTATTGTACCTGCAAGCCAACTTTTTGTGATTCATGAACAAGTCCCTCTGCACAACAGCATGCTGCAATCTTTCATCATTTGAATAATAATCTGCCCTTCTATTATTCCTTCCAAAGTGGATGATCTGGCATTTACCTGTGTTGTATTCCATCTGCCAGACCTTGGCCCACTCACTTAACCTATCTGTATCCCTCTGCAGACTCTCCACATCCTCTGTGCAATTTGTTTTTCCACTCAGTTTAGTGTCATCAGAAAATTTTGCTAAACTACACTCAGTCTTCAAATTATCAATGTAAATGGTAAACAGCTGTGGGCCCAGCACTGACCTCTGTGGCACCCCACTCACCACTGACTGCCAACCGGAGAAACACCCATTTATACCAACTCTCTGCCTTCTATTGGTTAACCAATCCACTATCCATGCCAATACACTTCCTCCGACTCCATGGATCTGTATCTTATTTATAAGTCTCTTGTGCAGCAGCTTATCGAACGCCTTCTGGAAATCCAAGTATACGACATCCAGCTGTTCCCCTCTATCCACTGCAATCATTATGTCCTCAAAGAACTCCAGTAAGTTTGTCAAACAGGACCTGCCCTTTCTGAATCCATGCTGCATCTGTCTAATGGAACCACTCCTTTCTAAATGTTTCACTATTTCTTCCCTAATGACAGCTTCAAGCATTTTCCTGACTACAGATGTTAAGCTAACTGGTCTATAGTTGCCTGTCTTTTGCCTACATCCTTTTTTAAAAAGTGGCATGACACTTACTGTCTTCCAATCCGCCGGGACCTGCCCAGAGTCTAGAGAGTTTTGGCAAATGATTACTAACACATTTACTATAACCTCCACCAATTCCCTCAGCACCCTGGGATGCATCCCATCAGGGCCAGGGACTTATGTACCTTCAGGCCGTGTAGTTTTCTCATCTCTATCTCTTTAGTGACAGTGATTTTATCGGGGTCCTCATCTCCCATTTCATCCGTTACATCAGGGGTGTCAAACTCATTTTAGGTCACGGGCCGGATTGAGCAAAATGCAGCTTCATGCGGGCCGGATCAGTCGGACGTGTGCGAACGCAGCTTTCGTTGCCTCATTTTTTTCAGCCTGTTCTCATGTGTCTCAGTCTCTGCTATAACTACAAAGTGTTTCACTTTACAGATTCCGTTTCTTATGAAGAAGACTGCCGGGCAAGACTGCTGAATAAACACTAAAAACCCCGAAAACCTGGTACCTGAATAAACTCAGCATTAGCTATATCATATGCCATAGGTGCTTCGATTACTGGGGCCAGCTTTAATAGTAATTAGATATTATCTCGTGGGCCAAAGATAATTCCACCGCGGGTCGGATTTGGCCCGCGGGCCTTGAGTTTGACATATATGCGTTACATCATTCTTTGGCATATTAGACGTCCTCCGCCATGAAGACCAACACAAAACAGTCATTCAATGCCTCAGCCATTTCCTTATCACCCAATATCAATGACTGGTTTGGCTAAAGCAGTCAAACTTCTAAGCAAACTATATGTTCTTCCACCTACTGTACTCAGCAAAACTGGTAGTTGTTCCCCATCAGCTATTCCATTTGCTTTAAAATACTGCTCAAATAATTCTGTATACATCACCATGTTAACTTCTGTGTGATGCAGCCAGCCATTTCTGCCCTTTCAAATTAAGATTATTACCACTTTTACTCACTGTTTATGAACCTGTGATTTCATCCATTTTCTGTCTTTTTTTTAACTCAATCATCTCACTGGGCTTTTAGAGAGAAAAAAATAATGCTGTGCTTTTTAAAAAAATTGAATGTCTTTCTTTCCCCTTGTAAAGAAAAAAAATTGCTGTGTTTCAACAGGTAGGTTCGTTTTAAAACTTACTTGTTGCCTCTGTTATGTTTTGTATAACTTCAGAAACTGTTCAAAAGTAAAACATGGGAGACTGGGATAAGCATGTACTCATCATTTTTACTTTTCGTAAGGCATGCAAATATGACTTGGTGATGTAATTACGTATGTTATTCATGTACTTTTACATATAATCTGTAATGAGATGTAAACAATAAAGCATGTTCACTCATATAATATAATATTCCTCACATATTACTCAAATATTAATATGTAACAGATACATTTGAAATATTTAAGATATTAGGTAAATGGGTGAAAGAAAAATGGAGGGCTATTGAGAGGGAAGCATTAGATGACTTTAGAGTAGGTTAAAGTATTAGAACAACATTGTGGTCTGAAAAGCTTGTAGGTAGTGTTGTATAGTTTTCTAAGTTCTCTGTTCTATGTTCTGAAATTTTGTATTATGTACAGCATCAATGCCATTTCTTTCATTCTAACTAATCTATATGTTTTCAGTGAGATGTTTAGTAGTTCATCTGCTCCATAGAGCTGTTTGAGTGCAGCATTTCCACTCTGCTCTGAAGTAAAAGCAACTTGATTGAATCAAATGGAGTTGAATCTCAGAGTATAAAGCGTGTCAGAGAACTTGTCAAACAAAGGCAACTACTGATTATAATAAGGTCATTTCATCTGTAAGGTGCAGATGTGATTCTTTCAGATCCTTTGCATTAATACCTAAGTTGCTGCTGTTCCTGCCTTTCCACTTCATTTTGAAGACCTGTCTTTGAACTACGGTGAGGGTGGTCTTCAGCTCTCTGCACACTTGATACTTGAAAGAGCACTACATCTTTCAAACGTCAGATGTCCCTGGAGCTATTCACAAATAAGTCTGAAAATCACTCTGCCTTCCTTTTTCCAAAACTTCATTTTATATACTTTATACATGTAACGTTCACAAGCAGATCACCAAAGAATTTCTTTTAACAGGTTGACTGACGATTCTGCCTATTAGTGCAGTCCAGTTTATAACACGAGTGAAATAACATAGATACCTGAGCCAGTTAGCAATAAGAAAATTCTGAGCCTTCTCATCTTATGTCATCTGGGTAAATTATTTCTTAATTTCTAGCTTTCTTTTCAGGCTTTAAGTCCCCATTCACCACATATAAACCAATCCTCCGCATCTGAATTAATCAAGATCTTTGTCCAGCTATCTTCAAGCACACACAGTAAGATGCATATTGTGTATTTATTTCAGTACTTGAAATTCATTTAAGAGAACCAAGCCACACTGAGTGCATAGGGCAACACACAGACCTCATTGTTTGAAAAGAGGAGGTTGTCTAAAACGTAACAGGAATTTATTCAAGTGTTCTTCTCTGTTAAAATTAGGAAGTTGGTAAAAAAAAACTCTCACCCTGCCTGTGATAGATAATCATTAAGACAATTTCCCACAATAAAGGGTATGCACAACAGGATAACTTAGGGATCATAACATGTATTTACTCAGAATGTCAGAGCTTTCTTCAATATTAGGTTTTTTTTGTCTGTTTCAATTTCAGGTTAAGCTGCTGGTTTCATTGTTTTAATACTGATGTTGTAAAAGGTCCGTCTGCTTCATATGCTAGTCTTCCACCTTTCAAAACTCACAAGCCCTACTTTTGTCAACACTACCCTTGCAAGCTTACCACCCAAACTCAAGCTTGTTTCTTTAATCCAAATTCATTAATCATATCGCTGCCTTTCAAGTATATATCCATTTCTTTCACAATTCCTTGATTCAATATCCTGAAACAAGGTTCTGTCCCTCTCAAAGCAGCAAAATGATCCTAACCAAAACTGGAATAATTAAAGTTGTGCCTGGGACAACCATACCATCCACCAATGTCTCTTCTTCATTATCCTTGTCAATGCGATTCTGTCACTTTGAACTATTTTACTCAATGAATTATATCCACAATATCTCCAACAATGATCTTTTTTCCATTGCAGAACAAGTGAAACAGAGGCCCTGAAGCATCGTAAACATCCAAGGCCTCGAATACTGTCTCACATACCTTGGATTAAATGTATCATAAAACAAAATATTCATTGGCCCATAACAATAGGTATAATTAAGAATTTTTAGGCCATATTCTTTCAAAGTACTAACTAAAATATTAATTAAACCTTCTTCAGGTATTCTTGCTGAGATCAGCCAATTTATTTCACAGATAAGTGAGATCACAGTTTCAGGAGTAGGCCTTTTGTCTCTAGACTCTTCGGTCATTCAACGGCCATAAATATCAAATGGCTTTGAAATCTCTTGTCATATTTGCCAGAATGATTTCTAGATTTCAAGGGTTAAATTACATGAGGTAACAGAAACTACGGCCATATTCTCAGAACGTTGAAGGTTAAGGAGAGTTAGAAGTTGTTTTTCCACATTATTAGGTACAACAATGGTAGCTGGAAACAAACTTTCTGCTGCTTGGGGTACTGAGAATACAAGACTATGATCTCATTCAGTGACAGAATAGACTGTTGAACCATTGACCTGAGGCATTTATTTGTGACTTTTCAGTTATAGTTCTTCACTCCCTTTAGCTCGTCACCAACACTTTGATTCATTCAGTCCAGTGGTTTCCAAAAAGAGTGATATAGCACTCCTGGGGGCAATGGAGTTTCTAATGGGACAATAAAGATACACGAGGTAGCAGGGCTGGGGGGCACATTTAATAACATTTAATAGCAGCTGATGTATTACTAGCTTAACTTAGAAAATGAATTACTTATAAGCATTTGAACCTCAGTGCCTTATAATTGATTACAATGATCACATAGTTACCTCATCACTTGCTAAACCACTGTTCTTTTAGACTTTGCTCAAAGAGCACTATAGTTGTTGAAAAGCAATGTGCACTTCTGTATTTGGCGTATCAAGAGAGATCTAGATAGAAGAGTTACCTGGGTTTCAGCACCTAAGTTGCAGGGAAAGATTGAACAAGTTAGGTATTTATTCTTTGGAGCATAGAAGGCTGAGGGGGGGCTTGATAGAGGTATTTAAAATTATGAGGGGGTTAGATAGAGTTGACGTGGATAGGCTTTTTCCATTGAGAGTAGGGGAGATTCAAACAAGAGGACATGAGTTGAGACTTAGGGGGTAAATGTTTAAGGGTAACATGAGGGGGAATTTCTTTACTCAGAGAATGGTAGCTGTGTGGAATGAGCTTCCAGTAGAAGTTGTAGAGGCAGGTTCAGTATTGTCATTTAAAGCAAAATTGGATAGGTATATGGACAGGAAAGGAATGGAGGGTTATGGGCTGAGTGTGGGTCAGTGGGATTAGGTGAGATTAATTGTTCAGCATGGACTCGAAGGGCCGAGATGGCCTTTTTCCATGCTGCAATTATTATATGGTTATATGGTTATAAGAAGCTGTGTTATTGTCGGGCCCTACTCACACCTTAATAATGTTCACTGCTGTAGCACGGCGTCTGCTTGTAAAATTACCATACTCTAATCAGAGGATGATTCAATTTCTGTGAATTAGGGTACAGTGAACAACGGGCTGAGGTTCAGAATCTGCCCTTTTGAATAGTCTTCTCTGCATTTCTCTAGCCCATGGCCAAACTGAGATATCGCTGCCCCATTTTATGTATCTTTTGACAGAGAGTTAGGCTTTTCCTGAGCTATTGTGACATTATAACTTTCTCCATTATTGATCATGTTGCGTGAGGTTGGCTGTAAACAACAGATGATTGACTGTGGAATTAATTCATAATGAAAATGGCAGAAGCAGCCCAAACAAGTAGAAGTGCAGGCAGTATAGTGTGGAGTATCTGAAATATTGATTTATACCAGCACCAGGCAACCAACAAATGACGCTGGAGATCTTGTAATGAGAGATGCAGAGGTGGCAGAGGAACTGAATGCGTATTTTGCATCAGTCTTCACAGTGGAAGACATCTACAGTATACTGGACATTCAAGAGTGTCAGGGAAGTGAAGTTTATGCAGTGAAAATTATGACTGAGAAGGTGCTCAGGAAGCTGAATGGTCTGAGGGTGGATAAATCTCCTGGACCTGATGGAATGCACCCTTAGGTTCTGAAAGAAGTAGCTGGAGAAATTGCGGGAGCATTAACGAAGATCTTTCAAGAAGAAATAGATTCTGGCATTGTACCAGATGACTGGAAAATTGCAAATGTTACTCCGCTATTTAAGAAGGGTGGGAGGCAGCAGAAATGAAATTATAGACCTGTTAGCTGATATTAGTGGTTGGGAAGTTGTTGGAATTGATTGTTAGGGATAAGATTACAAAGTACCTGGAGGCACATGACAAGATAGGACAAAGCCAGCATGGTTTCCTGAAAGGAAAATCCTGCCTGACAAACCTACTGCAATTCTTTGAGGAAATTACAAGCAGGGTAGACAGAGGAGATGCAGCAGACTTGAATTTTCAGAAGGCCTTTGACAAGGAGCTGCACATGAGGCTGCTTAGCAAGATAAAAGCCCATGGAATTACAGAGAAGTTACTAGTGTGGGTGGAGCATTGGCTGGTTGGCAGAAAACAGAGAGCGGGAATTAATGGCTGCCGGTTACTAGTGGAGTTCCACGGGTGTCAGTGTTGGGACTGCTGGTTTTTACGATGTATGTCAATGATTTGGACTATGGTATTAATGGATTTGTGGCTAAATTTGCCAATGATACAAAGATAGGTGAAGGAGTGGGTAGTGTTGAGGAAACGGAGAGCCTGCAGAGAGACTTTGATAGTTTAGGTGAATGGGCAAAGAAGCGGCAAATGAAATACAATGTTGGAAAGTGTATGGTCATTCACCTTGGTGGAAGAAATAAACAGGCAAACTAGTATTTAGATGGGGAGAGAATTAAAAATACAGAAATGCAAAGGGATTTGGGAGTCCTTGTGCAAGATACCCTAAAGGTTAACCTCCAAGTTGAGCTGATTGTGAAGAAGACGAATGCAACATTAGCATCCATTTCTAGAGGCATAGAATATAAGAGCGGGGATGTGATGTTGAGGCTCTGTAAGGCACTCGTGAGATCACACTTTGAGTATTGTGTGCAGTTTTGAGATTATTTTAGAAAGGATATACTGACATTGGAGCAAGTTCAGAGAAGATTCACAAGAATTATTCCAGGACTGAAAGGGTTACCATATGAGGAACGTCTGGCAGCTCTTGGTCTCTATTCCCTGGGGTTTAGGAGGATGAGGGGGAATCTCAGAGAAATATTCCAAAAGTTAAAAGGCCTGAACAGATTAGATATGGCAAAGTTATTTCCCATGGTAAGGGATTCTAGGACAGGAGGGCACGACTTCAGGATTGAAGAACTTCCTTTTAGAACTGAGATGCAGAGAAATTACTTTAGTCAGAGGGTGGTAAATCTGTGGGATTTGTTGCCACGAGCAGCTGTGGAGGCCAAGTCTCTGGGTGTATTTAAGGCAAAGATAGATAGGTTCTTGATTAGCCAGGGCATCAAAGAGTATGGGGTGAAGGCGGAGGAATGGGGATGACTGGAAGAATTGGATCAACTCATGATTGAATGATGAAGCAGACTCGATTGGCTGAATGGCCTAATTCTGCTCCTATATCTTATGGTCTTATGGTGTAACAGCAGCTAATATGCATGTTGTGTGAATTTTCTTTTTCAAATAAGCCATATAAACTGTCCAGGCTCTGAACATTTGAAGGAAATACATTTTGATAATGCAAACAAGAATTTTGCTTATTTTTCCATCACTTTGTGAAAATATTCAGAAACGTAAAACACTTCAAAACATGTTTGCCAGCATTTCACAACAAAACAGTTATTGTTTGTGTGCTTCATATAGCAATTCTGAACTCATTGCTAAATCTGGAAAGCCCCATACAATTGGAGAAGAACTGATTCTGCCAGCAGTAAGAAAAATTATGAATATGGATTTGCATAAGTCACCAGACAGAATAAAGTGATTCTGCTTAGTGATAACTCAGTTCAAAGATGAATAAATGAAATATCTGAGAATATGGAAGAAGCATTGTGCAACATGCTTAGGACAACAGCATTTTTCTCTGCATTTGCATGGGTCAGCTTTGCCAAGCAACAAATCTTCTGCTCTTTGGTTATGTTCACGTCATAAAAGAAAAAAGCATGTTTCAAGACTTGTTAATTGCAAGAGAACTAGAAACAGATCCGAAGAGGAAGTTAATATTTTGGGTTGCTGATCAATTTTTCAAAGGAAAGGACATTCCACTCAACAACATTCTTGCTTATGCAAAAGATGGGGAACCATCAATGACAGGACACGATCATTGTTGAGAAAAACTGTAACTAACATATTTAACATTCACTGTGATTCGCTTGCAACATCTTGTTGCAAAAACCCCAGTGATAGGCTGCACAAATCATTAAATACTGTTACCACAGCAGTAACTAAAATTAAGTCCCATGCTCTCAATTCTCGATGATTTCAAGAGCTTTGTATTGAGAATGATGATCCATTTGAATGGCTGCAGTTGCACGCAACGGTCGGATGGCTCTCAGATGGAAACTGCCTGAAATGCTTCTTGCACTTCTTGAAACTGTGATTAAAAAGTTGTTGAAGATTCAAACACTTCATTCATTAATCAACTCAAGAATATTAGGCATTTCATTACTTATTTGTCAGAATTATTTGCAAAGTTTAATGAAATCAAACTTCAATTTCAAGGAAATGATGTAGATCTTATCAAAATTGAATCAATCATCTCCTCATTTCTGTCTCTTTAGTGCAACATTGGCCATGGCAACCTTTTCCTATTTTCCAGCCTCTCTGAGTTAGGAGAGAAAGAAAGAAAGCATACCAGATGATGATGTTCAAGTATACTCTACCAACCTGGGCGAGCTGCATAAAGACATGACAGGGAGATTTCAGGATCTTCTCTCAATCCAAATTCCAGTTTAGGTAATAAGTCCTTCCCTGAACTCTTGTAATGTGGAATTAACGGGAGGGATGGAGGAAGAACTGATGTCACTACAAAATGACTTTGAACTGAAGACAAGGTTCAAAAATATCATAAAAAGGCTTTTAGTTACAGAAAGAAATCTCCGAATGCCACTCTGCTCTTTGGGAAAAGGTCAAGATGTTCTTTATTGCCTTTCCAACATCATATTTAGTGGAGTGCATTTTCAGGGCAGTCACCCAACTTCTTTCAAAGCAATGAAACAGATTGCAGAGAAGCTGATAGCACTGCATCAGGCCCATCCATCTCATTGAAAGGTGAAAAAACAATGAAATAGTGAATACTTGGACTGCTAATGTATGTTCTAAAATTGTTCATGAAAATTGTTTTACTGTAATTAAGTAAAGAAATAATTTTATTTGTCACTTTAAATAGATCTGAATAATTTTTTGCAATTATTTGTCTCTGCTTTGAATTTGGAGTTCCTATTTTCTTTCATGTGCATCCTAAAGCAAAGTTCTTTATAGTTTTTACATAATGGCCAGTAAGTGAAAGGGAAGCGCTGGGGATGTGGTCTGGGAGCCAAGGAGGCAGTAACCTGGAGGAGTTTGGGAACCAATGATTTAGACTAACTTGGCTCATCTTTTCATCAACTTTCATTCTCTTATTTGTTTTTAAAGCTTCCATTGGTCTGGGACTGGTCTACCTCGCAGAACTGATTTTGTTTTATAATCCTGCTCAAACTATCAGGTCTTTTGCCAGTCTCTTAAATTTAAACAATCTCCCTTAAAAGATAATTGGCAGGTCAGCTTATTTGAACTATACTCCTAAACTGTAGAATTCAATAATTAAAACTATAAGGGATGTTGGCACTTTTAAACACCAGCTCAAAGCCTAATTATTTAACTTTGCTTTTTTGTCTTTTATTTTCATGTTTGCATTTTATTCTATTTTAAACCACTTTGAACTACATTACCATGTAT
Source organism: Hypanus sabinus (assembly GCF_030144855.1). Lineage (NCBI taxonomy): Eukaryota > Metazoa > Chordata > Chondrichthyes > Myliobatiformes > Dasyatidae > Hypanus > Hypanus sabinus. Next base: position 84,658,491 of record NC_082708.1, read on the forward strand.
GAAAAGTGTTCTATGTTATTATTATTATTTTAATTTTTTCTCAGCTTAAACTGTTAAAAGCTGAGGTACAGGCATAGCCAAGCACACTCATTGCTCAATTGCCAGTAACTTTCATGATATTTTAGTTGTGTTTAGTATTGTGGCTTTCTGAAGATTTACATAGATATTACTGTGTAGCCATAATTGTTTAATGCCATTGTGTAGTGACTTTAGGATGATATCAGTTGTAGATATTGCTACTGGGACAATATATACCCTGTTTATTATTGTCATTGTCATTATACTTTATTGTCACCAAACAATTGATATTAGAGCATACAATCACCACAGTGATATTTGTTTCTGCACTTCGTGCTCCCTGAAGTACAAATCGAAGTAAATATAATAAAAATTTAAATTATAAATCATAATTAGAAAAATAGAAAAGGGAAAGTTCCATTGTCTTTCAGTTTCTTCTTTTAATGCAGCATATTTCTGATCTTTATACTTATTGATTTCTGTGTGTGTGTTTGGAATGGCTGTATCTATTAAGTAAGTTGATCGTGTTTGTTTATCCTGTAGTGTTACATCTGACTAGTTCTAATGGATTGCCTTATCTGTAATAATGGATATGATGTGGTATAATTTGTGGGACTCTGGCTCTAAAACTCCAAAGCTTGTTTTTATAGCAAGAAGTTGTGTATTTTCTGAGTTTCTATTTTAAAGCAAGATTTTGGTGAATGACGTTTGCCATTTGAATGTGCCTGTGTGAGTAACCAGATTGAGTTAAACGGCTGTAGGATCCTGTAATGTGTTGGATTGTTTCTGGTTTCTCTTGGCATTTTCTGAATTTACCATCTTGAATTTGTTGGTATTTTATTACATATTTTTGTTAATTTTTTGCATTAACCACCTGGTCCTGTAATGCCCCAAGGGACTGCTTTTTCTGGGAAGAGGTCTTCAACTCTAGCCAATAATAATAATAATAACAAATTGTTGTTATTATTATTATTTTATTAATACTATCAATGGCCAAGTTGAACAGAATGCAATAGGCCTTGATATAAATTGTGGGTGTGTTCCATAATATGAAAGCCTGTCTTTTACATACTTTTACTTTTCCTGCCTCTAAGATAACTTTGTATGTTTCTCAATAGTATCAGAACATAATATTTGCCATTTGCCATTTTTATGTGACTTCTCATTGGACTACTTACAAATCTATTTTTATTGCTCAGCATATTGCTTAACAATATAGATGCTATAATTGCTGCATGGCAGCTGAGATTTAATTGAACGCTGTCAGTAATTTGTGCTGCACCCACAGCTGTCACAAGGGCTGAGGAGGTTTGGGATAAAGCTCTGGCATCAAACAATTCATAAACTACAAGTCGCATCCTAAGAGTGCATGTACTTAAAAGCACAAGCCTGTGTTAGTCATTTGTAACTTTGCTGCCAGTTTGGAAAAGAGAAAATGATAGCCAGTGCTGCAAATCTGAAGGAAATGAAGGCTGAAGAAACATTTTGTTGAATCTGCATTTAATAAGCAGTGGCATTATCCTGGAAGAGTAATCTCTCGAGGTGGTAACTAGTTAGTTGAACTTCCTTTGACCCATAAATTGAAATGAATTAGGTCATTATATGAGCAAGTTAGAACTAATAATCAGTCCACCTTAGAATAATGACCAAATTGCAACTCAATATTTGACCTATCATTTTCATTTCACAAGCAAAGCAATCCCCAATTCCTTATTTCTCAAATTCCACTTGGATAACAATTATTTTTGCTTTGTGATCAGCCATGTTCATTAACTAGCATGAGGATTCATTTAAATATGAATCTCTATCATAATTAAATTGTTTTCCTTTTGGCTATTTGCCATCTCAATTTGTGGTATTGCTGTATATTTTTATAATCCATTCTCTAGACATATTCTAACCCACTACAACGCGGAGCTTAACATTTGGAAGTGTATCAACATGAATGGGCTCATGATTGAAGCACGTATCCTGAAGTGATACCAAGATATTTGTTGCATTTCAAATAATGATTTTGTAAAATCTAAAGAACTGGTCTTTGATGCTTAACAGCAGATTGGCTGTTTTGACTGAGTGTGCAGGTTAATTATTCTACTACAGGAAAGCTCTCACACTTGTATGAAGGGTCCATTATGCATGCTACTCATTATGTGTCTCCATGTGCTATACTGTTTTTAGCTTTACTCTCGAGATGATCTCTATAGCTAGGGTTACAATTCTCCATATTTAAATTTACCTATCTATAATTCTCCCTATTTATATTTATGTATCTACAATTCTCTACAATTACATCAGGATGCTCTTCATTGACTCAGCATTCAATACTATCATCCCCTCAAAACTAATCTCCAAGACCCAGGCCTCAATACCTCCTCGTCCAACGGGATCCTCGATTTCCTCACTTGCAGTCCCCAGTCAGTTCAGATTGGCAACAACATCTCCTCCGCAATCCCCAACAGCACAGGTGCACCACTAGATTGTGGTAAGCCCCTGGTCTACTCGCTTTATATTTACAACTGTGACACTAAGTACAGTCATACTGACCTCACCACTGTTGTTGGCCAAATCAAAGATGATGATGAATCAGCATATCAAAGAGAAATTGAAAATCTAATCGAATGGCACCACAACAACCTCTCACTGAATATTAACAAAACCAAAGAGATGATTATTGACGACTAGAGGTCTATGGCTCAGTCCTCAGTAGGAGACTGGAGGTGAAGCTCTTTGGCATTATCATTTTAGAAAATCTTTCCTGGGACCGACACATAAGTGCCATTACAATGAAGGCACATTAGCGAATCTACTTTCTTTGAAGTTTGCGCAGACTTGGCTTGTCATCTAAAACTTTGACAGACTTCTGTAGATGCACAGTGGAAGGCAGCCTGATTGGTTGCATCACGGCTGGTATAAAAACACCGATGCCCAAAGCACAGTGAACACAGCCCAGTCCATCTCACACAAAGCCTCTCCACCAGTTAGCACATCTACAAGCAGTGCTACCATGAGAAAGCAGTATCCATTATTCTCATCATCCTGGCTGTGCTGTCTTCTCACTCCTGAACTGGGAAGAAGATCCAGGATCCTTATGTTCCAAACCAGCAGGTTCAGGGATAATTATTACCCTTCAACCAGCAGGTTCCTGGACCAGTGTGGATAACTTCACTCACTTCAATACAGAACTGATTCCACAACCTATGCATTCATTCTCAAGGAATTTCCAACACATGTGCTCAGTATTATAATTTATTTATTTTATTACTATTATTATTTATTTTTTCTCAGCTCAAGCTGGTAAAACCTGAGGTACGGGCATACCCAAGCATGCTTATTGTCAATTGTTCAGAACTTTCAGACTACTCTAGTGGTGTTTAGTATTGTGGCTTTCTGGAGATTTTCATAGGTATATCTGTGCAGCCATAATTATTTAATGCCATTGTGTAGTGACTTAGGGATGAACCCAGTTGTAGAAATTACTATGGGACCAATGTATACCCTGTTCATGTTCCGAAGTATTTCAAGTTCCTCTTTTAATTCAGCATATTTCTTGTGATTTTTACTTATTGATTTCTGCAAGTAGTGTGTTTTTGGAATGGCCTGTATCTATTAATAAGTTGTACTTGTTTGCTTATCCTGTATTATTATATCTGGATGGTTATTTTGGATTGTCCTATCTGTAATAACTGATCAGTCATAATATAATTTATGGTATTCTAACTCTAAAATTGGATCAGGCTTGTATTTATAGTAAGGTATGGTTTATTTTATGACAATTCAATGTCAGGACACTGGAGCAGGGATCCAGTCACAGACCCAGTACTGTGCACACAGTGATATTAATCGAGTAACAAATCCCAAGGTGCAAGCAAAGTCAGCATCAAAGTTCAGGCAGAGATCAAAACATCCAGAGAAATCCAAAAACCAGAATGGGGAGACTGACTGACTGACTGACTGACTGACTGACTGACTGACTGACTGACTGACTGACTGACTGACATGCTGGAAAGGCTCAGGAAAATTCATTGGCACAATCAGGTGAAAACACAGGACTGAAATACACTGAGCAATAAACAGAGAGGCAGATGATAGGTGGAGCACAATGAGACACAGGTGGCAGCAATACAGGTAATAATGAGAAACAGATGAGAGACGGAGTACTCAGTGATTCAGGGGCCAGAGTAGAGCAGGAGCACATGGCAAAACAAAACCATAGACTGACGGCTAGGAGGAAACACACAAAATGACAGAGTTCAACTGGAGGTACTGTCACACACACAAAATGCTGGCGGAACTCAGCAGGCCAGGCAGCACCGATGAAAAAAAATTACAGTTGACGCTTCAGGCTGAAACCCTTCAGCAGGATTGCTTGGATTTCCAGCATCTGCAGATTTTCTCTTCTTTCATTTATGAGTTTGTATTTTAAACAAGCTTTTGACGACTGATACTTCCCATTTGATTGTGCCTGTGTAAGTAATCAGATTCAGTTAAACTGCTACAGGATCCTGTAATGATTTGGATTGTTTCCGGTTTTTTTCTCAGCATTTTCTACATTTATCATCTTGAGTTTGTTGTTCTTTTATCATGTATTTTTGATTTTTTTTTGTGTAAACCACCTGATCCTGATCCCACAAGGATCCCTTCTGTTTCTGGGAAGGGGTCTCCAACTCTGAGACAGGCATTCAACGCTTCCTTGTCGACATCTAGCCTGCTCAGATCATGAGGATGTCTTCAGTGGAGGGTCATGCTCCTCTGTTAGTTAACTTTTTCTTCAATAGTGATAACGTCTTCATTTTTCTGGGTTGCACTCACATTTAAGTTTAGTGGTGTATGCTTATTATTATTATTTGTTTTTGTATTGATACAATTTGTCTTGTTTCTCACATTGATTGTCAGTCGTATAGTTTTTCATTTATTCTATTGCATTTCTTAGTTCTACTGTAAATACCTGTGAAAGAAAAAAAGAACCTCAGGGTAGTATATGGTGACTTTTGTAATAAAGTTACCTTAAACTTTGAACATTGTGTTAAAGATTGTACTTTTTGCACTACTGTAACACCCAAGAGATAAGCAAAACAATATATTTTTAAAAACATTCTTTGACTTTTGATTTTAAAAATTTGCAGTGCACCAAGAGCTAGTGACAGATCATTCAGCCAAGCTATAACTCACTCTAATTTGTTGATGGGATATGAGTGTTTCAGAGGGCAATGACGAATCAACCACTTTGAAGTGACTGAAGTCACACACAGAACAAACTAGATAAGAGGAACAGATTTACATTAAGGCAACAGATGGGGTTTTACAACACTTCAGTGGTTTCATGGTCACCATTACTGATTAGAGCTTTTTACATCAGTATTATTTAAATGTTTGAATTTAAATTCTCCAGATGTGTTTCAATATTACAGACATCTGGTTGACAGTGCAGTAATTGTCTATTTGTTTTCCAATTGGTGAGGGAAGATTTGATGGAAAGACAAGTTTTAATTGATCTAAAGTAGAAGTGTATGATGACATCTCCAGGAAGATGATCAACTAAAGACGCAATTCCTTTTTTTTTATTTTGCCTCTCCTAGAACTAAGGAGATATCCAAATCTTGTAACTACTCAGTTGTTTTAATTTGTAGGTATGTGCTTTTTAGACTTGCTTTACTACTGTGGAAAACAATAATCTTTTTAATCAAAGTTGTTGAAATGCTCAAGTCAATTACCCTGTAATCTTGCTGCTCCCTCACTGCATTCCATGGGACTTGTAGATTTAATCACAAATGGGGAACCTACGCAGGCAGAGATTATCCCGATGATTATAAAGCAGATATTCTTTAGTTGACCATCAGAAGGAAGAATCACTGACATTTTATACTCACCTACTTGCAAAGTAGATCAAAACCAAATTATCCCAATGTTTTATTGTCCCGCTCCACTCCAACCGTCCTGATGCCGTTCTTGTTTTCCCTTAAAGTATTGCACTAACATTGCAAATAGGATTTGATTGACAAATAAAGATCATCCAATTAAGGCATTAACTTCCTCGATTCCATTCATTCACAGATTCAAGATTGGGTAATGCCATTTCCAATACACAAGTCTAAAGGAGAACACAATAACTGTAGCTTTGGATCTGATCCAGCACAAAAAACACATTACATACATAAGATATCTATACTTTGACTGTATGTACATAAAGTGATGCTAGGTAGAGTGTGTTAGACTATAAGGTGACTCTGACAAGAAATGACAATGTAGTGGGTAGGGAGTGTGGTGAGGTGGGTAAGTGAGTGGAGGTGTTGATCAGGTTTGAGAAAGCAGCTGTTTATGAGTCTGGTGGTCCTGGCGTGGATGCTATGTAGCTTCCACCCTGATGGGAGTGGGGCAAACATTTCATGAGCAGGGTGGGTGGGATCCTTCATGATATTGCTGGCCTTTCTCCAGCACCTTTCTGTATAAATGTCCTTGTTGACAATAGACTGGTGACTCACTGGGCAGTTTTGACAACCCGATGTAGAGCATTCCTGTCCTCGACAGTGCAGTTTCCCTATCATGTGGTAAAGCAACGCGTTAGGATGCTGTCTACTGCACATCTGTAGAAGAGCATGAGTATTGATATGCATACTCTAGCTCTTGTCAGTCTCCTCTGCAAGTAGAGGTGTTGGTGAGCTTTTTTTGTCTGCGTAGGGTGTGTTTTGGGACCATGAGATGTGTGTGATGTGCACCCCCCAGAGTTCGAAACTGTTCACAGTTTCCATGGCTGTACTGCTGATGTGAAGCAGGGTGTGAGTGGTGTGAGTTTTCCTGAAGTCGATAACTATCCCCTCTATCTTGTTGCCATTGAGGACGAGGCTATTTGCTTGGCACCAGGCCTCGAGCTCTTCCACCTCCTCTCTGTAGGCAATCTCATCGGTGTTGATCATGAGCCTCAACACTGTCGTGTCATTGGCGAACTTGACCACAAGACCACAAGACACAGGAGTACAGTTAGGCTGTCCAGTCTATCGAGTATGCTCTGATATACCATCATGGCTGTTTAGTATCCCTCTCAATACCTTTAAACCTCTGCTTTAAATATTTAAGACACTAAGACCATAAAATATAGGAGCAGGATTAGGCCATTCGGCCCATCAAGTCTGCTCTGCCATTCAATCATGGCTGATCCTTTTTCCCTCTTCGTCCCAATCAATAGCCTTCTCCCCATATCCCTTCATGCCCTGACTAAGCAAGAATCCATCAACATCTGCCTGAAAGATACCCAATCATTTGGCCTCCAAAGCTGCCTGTGGCACAAATTCCACACATTTGCCACCCTCTACATCTCCATTCTGAAAGGAAATCCTTCTACTCCGAGGCTGTGTCCTCAGGACTCAGACTCTCACACCAAAGGAAACATCTTCTTCATATTCACTCTAATGAGCCCTCCTAACATTCAATAAGGTCATCCCTCATTCTTCTGAATTCCAGTGAGTAGAGGCCCCGTGTAGATCCCTTTACTCTACAGTAATACTGATATATCTGACTTCAGCTTCCCTTTATCAAATTACAGGGTGAATTCTTTCATATTCTGATCACTTTCTCCTCAGGGTCCTTTACTTTAAGCTTGGTAATCAATTCCAGTTCATTGCACAACACCCAAGCCAGAATAGCTGATCCTCTGGTAGGCTCAACCGTGAGCTGTTATGAAACGCCATCTCATAGGCATTCTTGAAACTCCCCCTCTTGGTGTCCAGCAGCAACCTGATATTCCCAATCTACTTGCATATTGAAATCCCCCATGACTATCACAATACCCTTTGACATGTGTTTTCTATCTCCCATTGTAATTTCTTTACTAAAGTTTGGGGTCCCATCAGGGTCCTTTTACCCTTGCAGTTCCTTACCTCTACCCACGATAATTCAACAACTTCGGATCTTATGTCACCTCTTTCTAATAATTTGATTTCATTTTTTACTAAGAGAGCAACACTGCCCTGTTTTGCCTTCTTACCTGTCCTTTCGATGCAATGTGTATCTTGCTATAATCTTCTTTCAGCCATGATTCAATGATGTCTCCAACGTCATGCATACCGATCTGTAACAAGATTACAGATTCATCCACCTTATTCCATTCTCTCTGTGCATTCAAATAACACCTTCAGTCCTGTATTCACCCTTTGCATTTTTGTCCACATTTTAAATTATAGCTCATCCTGTTGACTGCAATTCTGCCTTATCATCAGCCTCTCCTTGTGAGCAGTCTCACTGCACATTGCCTCTGTAAACCTCTTCCTCAGCACTAACACTCCCATTCCCGTCCCCCAGCAAAGATAGTTTAAACCCTCCCAGACAGCTACAGCAAACCTGCCCACAAGGATGTTGGTTCCCCTTGAGTTCAGTAGTAACTTGTCTCTTTTGTACAAATTGTTCCTTCCCCAGAAAAGGTCCCAATGATCCATAAATCTGAAGCCCTGCCACTGCACCTGTTCCTCAGCCATGCATTCATCTGCCAAATTATCTTGTTCTTAACCTCACTGGTATATGGCACAGTAGCAATCCGGAGATTACTACGCTGGATGTTCTGTTTTTCAATTTTCTACCCATCTCTTTAAAATCTGTCCTCAGGACCTCATCACCTTTCCTACCTATGTCATTTGTGCCAATATGTACCAAGACTTCTGGCTGCTCACTGCCTCCCTTTAGGATACCATGGGCCTGATCCTGTCCCTGACTCCTGGGAGACAACATAACATCCGGGAATCTCTATCGCCCCACAGAATCTCGACTACGGAATCTCCTATCACCACTGCAGTCTTCTTCACCTGTCTTCTCTTCTGAGCCACAGCACCAGACTCAGTGCGAGAGACCCAGTCACTCTGGCTCCCCCCTGGCAGGTCACCCCCCTCAACTGTGTCCAAAGTGGAATACTTATTATCAAGGAGCACAGCCACAGGGGCACACTACACAGGCTGTTCATTTCCTTCCTTCTCCTGACAGTCACCAAGTTGCCTGCCTCATGCAACTGAGAGGGTGACGACCCTGCTGTCTCTCTGGTCGACCACCTCCTCATTCTCCCGCATAAGCCGAAGGTCATCGAGCTGCAGCTCTAGTTCCTTAGCACATTCTCTGAGGAGCTACAATTCAGTGCACCTGGTGCAGATGTGGTGAACCAGGAGGCTGGGTGTCTCCCAGAATTCACACACAGAACAAAACGATGCCCCGAGACCATTCTCACCACACTAACTGTACCCTGGAGCCATTCTCACCACTCTAACTGTGCCTTGGGGCCATTCTTACTGCACTAACTGTGCCCTATCAGATGAGGAATGAACAATAAAGAAGGAAAAAAGGAAATTTATCGGATACTCACCTCACCCAAATCTGATAAGGCAAAGCCACTCGGCTCACGCACAACGATGGCCGCTTCACTTGCATCTGCCTAATTTTTAATTGCCCTTTCTAATAAATTCCGCTCAATGACTGGTCGCAGGCCAACTTGTAAAAGCTGCCACTGCTTTTATTAATCTTAAGTCCGAAGCTAAGTGAAAATGTAGCTCTCTTATTCAGCATGTTTGGCCATGCAGCTGTGTGTGAGCAGTGGACAGCAGTGGGATATGGACTTAGGAATACACTATGTATCCTGAGCATAGAAAAACTGAAAGCTGTCTTAGAATCCCTGTCCAGTGCTTTCCCATAGTATTTCTTTGATTGAGATTAAATCAAGACATAAAATATGGAGTTTGTACCTCAAAGTGCAAATAACAGCATTAAAGGTATTCATAGGCTATACTTGATTTTCCATATCATTAATACATTAGGTCTTTTTTTTAGCAGATAACATTTCATTTCCATGGTGCTTAGTTGTAGGACCATGAATCATTAGTCCAAGATGAACATAAGGTTACAATAATGTATCAGAGAGATGGGAACTGCCTTCCTTTGGGAAGGCTAAGGGAAGATCTGACAGGAATGCATCAGATTACAAGGGGTCTGGTTAGGGGTATAAATAAAGGCAAGGAGAATTAAGAGAGATGTGAGGAGAACGTCTTTATGGAGCATGTGTTTAGAAACTGGAATGCACTGCCTGTAGCTCTAGTGGTGGCAGGTACCATTGTGTCCTTCAAGAAGTGGAAAAATGTATGGTGGAGAAAAGTTTGCAAGGCCATGAGGAAGAGGCAGGGTCTAAAAACACTGAGCTGCTCTGACAGAGAGCCAGCACAGTTCATTCTCATGACTATGCCACATGTAAATTCAGCATATAAAATTAAGTATTATGTATGTCCAACAACACTAAGGACAACCACAGGAATTTATATGTAACCCTTTCAACTCGGGCTCGTATATCAATTTAGCTCGTTAGCTAACTCTGCTAACAGCCACATAACTCAGCAATGAGAAAGCCACCTTTCAGAAGCAACATGCGTCCAGCATCAGTGTGATTTGGGGTTCAACCAAACAGGAATGTTGGAATGTTTTCATTAAAGGAACCTCGATTTGAGTGAATGCTGTGTGAATACTGCGCATGCACGATTACCAGTAGCCCGGAAATGGCAGACTATACACTTTGGAGTAGAAGGTTGAGGGGGGACTTGATAGAGGTATTTAAAATTATGAGGAGGATAGATAGAGTTGACATGGATAGGCTTTTTCCATTGAGAGTAGGGGAGATTCAAACAAGAGGACATGAGTTGAGAGTTAAGGGGCAAAAGTTTAAGGGTAACAAGAAGGGGAACTTTTTTACTCAGACAGTTGTAGCTGTGTGGAACAAGCTTCCAGTCGAAGTGGTAGAGGAAAGTTCGATTTTGTCATTTAAAACAAAAATTGGATAGGTATATGGACAGGAAAGGAATGGAGGGTTATGGGCTGAGTGCAGGTTGGTGGGACTAGGTGAGAGTAAGCATTTGGCACGGACTAGAAGAGCTAAGGTGGCCTGTTTCTGTGCTGTAATTGTTATATGGTTATATTATACACCAGTATAATGATATAAAGAACAAATATTTACCAATTTTCAACTTTATCAAACAGTTAACAGAGCAAGGGAAAGAAACGTAAAAGGGCCCATTAGAGCTAAACCAGCTTAACTGTGCACATAAACACTGGAGCTCATTACTGTAGTAGCTTTACTCACAGCACTGGATTCTCCTCACTAACCACAAGAAGTTCCCTTCTTGGAGTCTTCTGTCTCGCAAAGAACTCCTTACAATAAGGTCTTCCCTCCTGATGGGATCATCCAGGCATCTTCCCTGATGCTCTCCTGGCACACCCCGCCACAAAAAAAACAGAGTGTGTCCTTCAGAAATCCCTTCCTGCCCCACTCTCTAGAACCTTCTCACCTGTCCCACAATCCTGATTGGCTGACACAACATTCCTAATTTGGACAACATGGCTCCTTATATTTAGCTGAAACCAAAACGCTCTTACCAGCAGGACATTCTGCTTTTACAGAAACAGCTAAAATGAAATACCTGAATGAATGAATTAATTAAATTAATTTATTTTGGTCAGTACAAACATAACAAAAAGCATCATTTACAACGATGATTTCATAGGACAAAGTTACAATAAAAAACATAGATATTCTTGAAAACAGACCGAAAGGCTAAAGCTACAGTTTATTACGCCTACCCCTCTTACTTATACCAAAGCATATTTGGTGTCAATCATCACATCAAAAACAAAAAAATTCATCATCTTTTAACACAAAATCCAATTCCAAATATCATTTATTTACATTACTCCCATTAATTTTAAATCGTGTATTTTATATTTGTTCATTAAATAATTCTTAAATAATCTTTTATAACTTGTTAAGTTTAGTGCATGTTTTTAAATTCTTACTAAAACTGTTCCATAGGTTCACCCCTCTGACTGAAATAGAATGATTTTTGACATTTGTTCTTATCCTTTGTTTTTGAAATATACATGTTCCTCTCAAATCATGTTGACTTTCTCTCGTTTTAAACAACCTTTGGATACTTTGTGGTAGCTGTCCATTTTTACTTTATACGTAATTTGTCTTATTTTAAAATCTACGAAATCTCTGAATTTTAAAGTGTTCAGTTGAATAAATAGTGGATTTGTTGGCTCATAATAACTTGTCTTATTTACAATTTGTATAACTTTCTTTTGGAGTAGAAAAATTGAGTTTGTATTTGTTTTATACCTCTACACAGTAAGTCATGTATGGGACTATAAGTGAACAGTATAATGTATACAAAGATTCTTGATTTAACAAATCTTGCACTTTGTACAGTATTGTAACTTTGTACTAGTTAAAAAAGTTGACAAAAAGAAGTATATTGATAAGCCTTGGTTAACAAAGGGAATACAAAATGCTTGTAAAAAGAAAAATGTATTATCTTCAGAAATTCTTAAGACATAGAACAAAGGAAGCTGAAATTAAATACAAGAGATATAAAAATAAGTTAACAAGTATAAGATCTAGTAAAAACAGTTATTATTGTAAATTATTGGAGAATAATAGAAATAATATTAAAAATACTTAGAGAGTTTTAAATGAAATTATTAAAAAGGATAAAAGAAAAACAATTTACCTATATTACTTTAATTCAAACAATTATATGGTAATAAAGGATATTAATTTGGTTGCAGATAGGTTTAATGATTTTTTTTAATGTGGGAACTAAATTAGCTAAATCAATTACTGAACCCAGCAATAAAGATGGAGTTAATAGTAATATTATCAATATAAACACAATTACACTATATTTATTAGAGCAACTGAGGAAAAAGAAATAATTGATATAGTATCTAAATCAAAGAGGAAGAAATCAATAGATTGGAATGGATATGATATGTATTTAATTAAAAACATCATTGACTGTGTTGTGAAACCATTGACTCATACCTGTAATCAGTCTTTGATTGCTGGAAAATTTCCCAACAAAATGAAAATAGCCAAGGTCATTCCAATACACAAAGCTGGAGATAAACAAGTATTTTCAAATTATAGACCAGTTTCTTTGCTCTCACAGATTTGCAAAATATTGGAAAAAATACTTGAAAGAAGGTTAAGTGATTTTATAACAAAACATAATATACTCTGTGAACAGCAATATAGTTTCAGAAAAAAATAGAACCACTACAATAGCATTAATAGATTTTGTAGAAGAAATATTGAATGCTATAGAAAGAAATGAATACACAGTGGGAATATTCCTTGATCTAAAAAAGCATTTGACACCATTAACCATAAGCTATTATTAATAAAATTAGAAAGATATTGTATTAGAGAGGTGGCACAAGACTGGTTAAGCAGTTATTTGGAAGAAAGGTATCAATATGTACATATAAACAACTCGAATTCGAAGCTTTTAAGGGTAACTTGGGGGGTTCCACAAGGTTCAGTACTTGGTCCATTGCTGTTCATTTTGTATATAAATGATATATTTATGTTCTCCCAGACATTAAAATGTATACTATTTGCTGATGATACAACAATATTTTGTAGTGGGGAACATCTGAAACAACTTTTGAATACAGTGGAGAAAGAACTAAAAATTATAAGGAAATGGTTTGATACTAACAAATTATCACTGAATCTAAGTAAAACTAAATTCATAATATTTGGAAACTGTGTACCAAACTTATAGAGTAAACTTGGAATAAATTATGTTGAAATTAATAAAGTAATCTGAAACAAAATTTTTAGGAGTGGTAATAGATAGTAAATTAAGCTGGAAACCACAAATAAATTATGTCAAAGCAAAAAGTTAAATACCTCACAGCATAATGGTAGAAATCTTAGCCAGGACATTACAAATAGCTCTCTCTTTAGAGAATTAAAAGATAGATGATTAACCTCAGGTAATTAATCTTCTTTATTTTTCCTATAACAATTATCGCAATAGGTCTGCCTACATGTTATCTTCCATGGCAAGTTATGTAATTTAGGGAGAGAGGACAAAGGGGTGATCTATTCTGTAAGAGTTCATCTTTGAAAATGATGGCAGATAATCTTAATGAAAGCTATGAGAAGCAAATGTTACAGAAGTTTCAGTTACAATTTTTAATAGAAAATTAATCCTGATTATGCAAAAATCTGATAATCGGATATTTCAGAGCTTTTCCTGTATGTTCTCTAATATTTAGAATCATAGATCACCACAACACAGAAACAAGTCCTTCAGCCCATCTGGTCCCTGCCAAAGTGGTATTCTGACTAGTCCCATTGGTCTGCTGATGGTTCACACCATGTTCTGAGTAAAGAAGTTCCACCACAGGTTCCACTTAAATCACCTTTCACCTTTAACCTATGATCTCTAGTTCTAGTTGGCTGTTGGGAAACATCAAGCCCTTCCTGAGCTGGGCTGCCCATCAGAACCTCATATCCATTAACCTCAGTGGAAAAAGCTGGCTTGCATTTACCCTAACTACACCCCTCATATTTTCATATTTTTCTATACCTCTATCAACTTTTCTCTTATTCACCTATGCTCCTGAGAAATTTGATCCTTTTCTCTATGACTGAAGTCCCAGCAACATCCTTGTTCATTTTCTCTGTACTCTTTCATTGTTATTGATATTTTCCTGTAGGTAGACTACCAGAACAGTATTCAATATGCAAATCTACCTCATCAATTCCTTATATAACTTCAACATAACATCCCAACTCCTTTACTCAATACTTTGATTTATGAAGGCCAATGTGCCAAAAGTCCCCTTTACAACCCTATATTCTAACGGCACCACTTACAAAGAGTTACAGAGCTGCATACCCAGAACCCTTTGTTCTACCCTACCTCTCACTATGTAAATCCTACCCTGGTTTGTTTTCCCAAAGCACACCACATCACACTTGTCTGCATTATACTCCATCTTCCATCTGGTCCAGATCGCATTGCAAGCTTTGACAACCCTCCTCACTGTTTACTACCTCACCAATCTTGATGTGATGGACAAATTTGACGATCCAGTTTAGCAGATTATCATCCAATCATTAATCTAGGTGACAAACAACAATGGACCCAGCACCAATCCCTGTGGTGTACTACTAGATACAGGCTTTTGGAGAGACAACCATCTACTACCACTCTCTGGCTTCTCTTGTTAAACTAATGCTGAATCCAATTTACTACTTCATCCTGAATGCCAAGTGGATGTGGAACTCTGTTAAGGCCTTGCTAAAGTCCATGTAGGCAACATCCAGTGCCTTTCCTGGCAACCTCCTCAAAAAGTTCCATAAGATTGGTTAGACATGACTTCCCATGCACAAAGCCATGTTGATTATCTCTAATCAGGCCCTACCTATCCAAATATTTATCTCTCCATTCTCCTAGAAAGTCCTCCAATAATTTACCCGCTACTGATGCCGTTGTTTTTGTATTTCAAAATGGTGAAGTAACTATACAAAGGTTTTATTACCTGTGGAATTATTGAAAAGTTCATTGTCAATAGTATAGAGTCAGTCGTCCAACAAGTACTTTATTCCTGAATTTATAAGCCCTGCTTATCTGCTGATATTATTTTTTTCACAGATTAGTTTATCACATATGTTTATACACAAAGAGCATATCCAGCATTGTTCAAATGTTATGTGAGCATAAATGACTGTACATTGCCCTTGATGCACAACAGGCATCACAAAGAATAATGTAATATGTTAACTCAAATTTTCATAGCACTTCCTTTGTGATAAAATAGCACTAGTTCATTTCCTCATTAGTAGTTTATCTTTATTTTCTCTGTATTCAACCAACGATCTGACTAGTTCCATAAATGTGCTCTGGTCTTTGCTCCCAACTTTACCTCTGCTGGTCCATTTCTGGAAAGCTGTTCTCCTAAGGAACTGCTTGCAGGCAGAGTGCAATGTGTTACCATCAGGAACAGAGCAGAGCAATTGTTGGCTGAGTGAATACAGCCTTATTACTCAACCATAAAATCTGTGATTGCATCCGACACTTAAATGAAGGTTTAAATGGTTTAAACTGGTATTGCCTTCCTTATCGCAATTACAGATTGGTCGCTATGACATTGAGGGTATCATTGAGCTGTGGCGGAAAGAAGATCGTAGTTGGGTGCTTAACATCAAAGGACATTCTTTGTATCAAAAAGACAGGCAAGAAGGCATAGGCAGTGATATGATTCTGTTGGTAAGAGATGGAATTACGTCTTTAGACGGTGCCAAACTGTATGGGTCCTAATGCCCTTCCCTTGGACAACATTGGTGGAGAGGGGAGATTTGCAGCCTGGGCAACTGCCGGTCTCCCACACAGATCTGCCCAGGCTTGCGCCCTGGAATCTTTCCAAGGCGCAAATCCATGGTCTATCGAGACTAACAGAGGCCTACCTACACACACATCTTTAGAAAGAAATGACATAGGGTCAGAGGATGTTGGGTGGAGTTAAGAAATTGCAAGGGAATAGTAAAAGCAACAATAGCACACACTATTATCTACCTGGGGAGAAAATTCAAACATCAGGTGCAAAGGGACTTAGGAGTCCTTGTGCAAGACTTGCAGAAGGTTAATTTACATGCTGAGTCTGTGGTAAAGTAGGCAAAATGCAATGTTGGCATGCATTTCAAGGGGAACAGAATATAAAAATAAGCAGATAATGCTGAGGCTTTATAAAACACTAGTCAGGCCATACTTGAAGTATTTTCAACAGTTTTGGGCCCTATATTTCAGAAAGGATGTGTTGTTATTGGAGAGAGTCCAGAGGAGGTTCATGAGGATGATTCCAGGAATGAAGGGGTTAACTTATGAGGTGTGTTTGGCAGCTGTGGGCCTCTACTCACTGAAATTTAGAAGAATGTGGGGGGGGGGGAATCTCATTGAAACCTACTGAATGTCAAAAGGACTAGATAAGGTGGATGTGGAGAACATGTTTCCACTGGTGAGCATGTCAAAATTGAGAGGCTACCCTTTAGAACAGAGGTAAAGCAAAATTTTTTTAGCTAGAGAGTAGTGAATCTGTGGAATGCTCTGCCACAGACTGCTATGGAGGCCGCATCTGTGGGTATATTTAAAGTGGAAATTGGTAATTCCCTGATTGGTCAGGGCATCGAAGGATATGGTGAGAAGGCAGGGGTATGAGGTTGAGTGGGATCTGGGATCAGTCATGATGGAGCAGACATGATGGGCTGAATGGTTTAATTCTGCTCCAATGTCTTATGCTTTTACATACCAAGATACAGTGAAAAGCATTTTGTTTTGCATGCCATACAGACAGATCATGCTATATATAATTACATTCAGGGAATAGAAAGAAAACTGAACACAAAATATAGTTTTTATGCTACAGCAGTTCAGATAGATAAATGAAATACAGTACAAGGGCTTTAATAGTGTAGATTGGGAGATGAAGTTTTCAAGTAATTGGTTCCTTTGAAATTTTGAAGCAGAGAAAATGACTACCTTGCACAACCTACCTGTCATCCTACAGCCCTCGTTAGCCCATCAATCGCCTTGGACTCCCTTCTTACAACTCTGCTGTATGGACGTAATAGAGGGGGGCAGGGAAGGGAAGGTGGAAGAAGTGTGTGGGTCATAGGCTGACAGAAAAGGGTAGGGAAAGGGTAGAGGAGCAGAAATCATAGAGTGATGGGAGTCAGTGGACCAGAAGGAGAGAAACGAAAGAAGAATAGAGGAAGAGGGACAGAGGGGAGCAGTTACCAGAAATGTTGAAATACAATATTCATGTCACCAGATTGGAAATTTCACAGGAAGAATACAAGGGGTTCTTCCTCTAAATTTTCATTTGAATGTGACCTGGCAGTGGAAGAAGCCATGGACAGACATGCCAGTGTGGAAATAAGAATTAGAATGGCTGGCCACCAGGAGAATCTGGCCAGCATGGACAGACATGCCAGTGTGGGAATAAGAATTGGAACGGCTGGCCACCAGGAGAATCTGGTGCTCAATGGCTGGCGGATGACGTGATGGTGCTCAATGAAGTGGTCCCTCAATCAGCATCAAGCCTCAGTGACATAGAGGAGACTACAACAAAAATAAATCACATCAATGGATTCACGTGTGATAGACAGCCTTGCATGGAAGGACTGTTTAGTGTCCTGGATGGTGGTGAAAGAGGGGGTGTAAGGGCAGGTGGAACAATTTGCACATTTAGCAGGGTGAGTGTCTGGGGAGTGACAGAGATCAGTGGGGAGGGATGAGCAGAAAAGGGAGTCACTGGGAGAGTGATCCCTGAAGAAAGTAGAGAGGGAAAGGGAGGAGACGATTCAGATTCAGATTCAGTTTATTGTCATTTAGAAACCACAAATGCAACGCAGTTAAAAAATGAGACAACGTTCCTCCAGAATGATATCAACAATGCTCATGACAAAACAGACTACACCAGAAAATCCACATAACGTTTGGCAATCCCCAATCCAGAGTCCGGAGAGGCTGCTGCGCATTAATATTGCGCTACCATCTAGCGCGTTTCCCGGAAAGGAGCTCCAAACCCACCAGACAAACAAGACCAAAAACTGAAGCTACAAGACCTGCACAAAACCGCATAATTACAACATATAGTTACAACAGTGCAAACAATACCATAATTTGATTTAAAAAAAACAGACCATGGGCACGATAAATATAGTCCAAAGATGTTAAAGGACTATAAGTTCAAAAGAAACCACCACACAGTTTCCACAAGTCCCCAGGGTCCCGATAGACTTGTCATCCCATGGCGGCAGCAGAAGGGAATACCCCTGCTATGGACTTCCACGGCGCCGCCCGACTCAGCCTCGCAGACGCAGCACACAATGAAAGCGACCTGACCACAGCGGACTCCAAGTCCGTCGAACCTCCAAGTCTCCGACCATCCCCTCCAGCACAGCTTCTCCAAGCACCATCCTCTACTGAATGTATTAAGACACCCCCGCCAACGGCCACCGGCAACGCGACCCCGAGGACTGGGGGCCTGTTCTTCTCAGCAGAGACCCGGACCTCACAGCAGCAGCAGCAACAAAGAAGGCCTTCCTGGAGATTTCCAAGTGTTCCTCCGTGCTCCCATGTCTGCTTTTCATCAGATTAGGATTGTGCATGGCACCCCACTTGACAAATAACAGATATCAACTCCAGAGAAGCTGCTGCAGACTGCGTCGTGCCGCCATCTTGAAATATCTTGAAAGATGTGTCCGGTGGTGGAACCCATTGTAGGTAGTGGACATTCAATGAATGGTATGTTGGATGTATAGTCTGTGGGGGTGGTAGGTGACTACTAGTGGACCTCTATTCTGGTTCTGCCTGTGGGGTAAGGAGTGTGTGAGGGAAGAAGTATGGGAAATAGAGGAGATGTGATTGAGTACATCATAAACACTAGAGGGGGGAGTTCTTCCAGCAGCTATTTTCTGCTCCAGATTACAAAATCTGCAGTTTCTTGAATCACGCTATTGGTCTCTCTCTGACTAACGAACAGCATTTTCTGTTTTACTTTTCATCTTCTGTTGTTGAAGAATATTAGTCGAGTTAGAACCCAATAGCTAATGTAGGTCTGGAAAAGTCACACTTTGAAATGTCAGCACCACACAACATGCTGGTGGAACACAGCAGACCAGGCAGCATCTATAGGGAGAGGCACTGTCGACGTTTCGGGCCGAGACCCTTCATCAGGACCATCTCCCGAAACGTCGACAGTGCTTCTCCCTATAGATGCTGCCTGGCCTGTTGTGTTCCACCAGCATTTTCTGTGTGTTGTTGTTTGAATTTCCAGCATCTGCAAATTTCCTCGTGTTTGCTCTTTGAAATGTCAGTGTTAGTTTAACTGAACAGAATAAACGTGGTTGTGTACAGTGTTCCAAAGGGAACAACTTGCATCCAGCCATTCCCGAGTAAGAGGTGGATTTACATGGATCTGCCTTAGGCCCAGGATGAATGTGAAGACAGATGACTGGTGTCCCTTTCAGTCTTGAATTGAATTGACTTTATTATTTACACCCTTCACATACGTGAGGAGCAAAAACCTTTACGTTACGTCTCTGTCTAAAATGTGCAATTTATAGTAATTTGTAATAAATAGTATGTACAACAGGACAATCAATATAACATAGAAATACAGTTGTATGAGCGTGAATTAATCAGTCTGATGGCCTGGTGGAAGAAGCTGTCCTGGAGCCTGTTGGTCCTGGCTCTTATACTGTGGTACCACTTCCTGGATGGTAGCAGCTGGAAAAGTTTGTGGTTGGGGTGACTTGGGTCTCCAATGATCCTTTGGGCCCTTTTTACACACCTATCTTTGTAAATCTCCTGAATAGTGGGAAGTTCACATCTACAGATAAGCTGGGCTGTCCAAACCACTCTGCAGAGTCCTGCAATTGAGGGAATTACAGTTCCCATACCAGGGGGTGATGCAGTCAGTCAGGATGCTCTCAGTTATGTCCCTGTAGAAAATCCTTAGGATTTGGGGACTCATTCCAAATGTCTTCAATTGTCTGAGGTGAAAGAGGTGCTGTTGTGCCTTTTTCACCACATAGTCTGTATTTACAGAACACTTGAGATCCTCAGTGATGCGAACGCTGAGGAACTTAAAGCTGTTCACCCTTTCAACCCCAGATCCGTTGATGTCACTAGGGGTTAGCCTGTCTCCATTCATCCTGTAATCCACAACCAGCGCTATTGCTGGAAACCACAGGAAACCTCTTAAAAGACCCTATTGTATCCGCCTCCACCACCGTTGCCGGCAGCCCATTCCACCCACTCATCACTCTCTGAGTAAAAAACTTACCACTGACATCTTCTCTGTACCTACTCCCCAGCACCTTAAACCTGTGTCCTCTTGCGGCAGCTACTTTAGCCCTGGGAAAAAGCTTCTGACTATCCACATGATCAATGCTTCTCAGCATCTTATACACCTCTATCAGGTCCCCTCTCATCCTCCGTCACTCCAAGGAGAAAAGACCGAGTTCACTCAATGTAAGGCAACAACTTTGTAAATCTCCTCTGCACCCATTGTATGGCTTCCAAATCCTTCTTGTAGTGAGGCGACCAGAACTGAGCACAGTACTCCAAGTGGGGTCCTACATAGCTGCAACATTACTTCTTAGCTCCTAAACTCAATTCCACAATTGATGAAGGTCAATATAACGTATGCCTTCTTAACTATGAAGTCAACCTTTGCAGCTGCTTTGAGCGTCCTATGGACCTGAACCCCAAAATCCCTCTGATCCTCCACACTGCCAAGAGGCTTACCATTAATTCTATATTCTTCCATCATAATTGACCTACCAAAATGAACCACTTCACGCTTATCTGAGTTGAACTCCATCTGCCACCACTCAGCCCAGTTTTGCATCCTATCAATGTCCTGCTGTAACCTCTGACAACCCTCCACACTATCCACAATACCTCCTACCTTTGCATCATCAGCAAACTTACTAACCCATCCCTCCACTTCCTTATCCAAGTCATTTATAAAAATCACAAAGAGTAAGGGTCCCAGAACAGATCCTTGAGGCACCCCACTGGTGACCGACCTCCATGCAGAATATGACCCACCTCTTTGCCTTCTGTGGGCAAGCCAGCTCTCGATCCACAAAGCAATGTCCCCATGGATCCCATGCCTCCTTTCTTTATCAATAGGCCTTGCATGGTGTACCTTATCAAATGCCTTGCTGAAATCCATAAACACTATATCTACTGATCTTCCTTCATCAATGCATTTAGTCGCATCCTCAAAAAATTCAATCAGACTCGTGAGGCACAAGTCTGCCCTTTATAAAGCCATGCTGACTACTCCTCATCATATTATACCTCTCCAAATGTTCATAAATCCTGCCTCTCAGGATCTTCTCCATCAACTTACTAACCACTGAGGTAAGACTCACTGGTCTATAATTTCCTGGGCTATCTCTACTCCCTTTCTTGAATAAAGTAAAAAATTCACAACCCTCCAATCCTCTGGAACCTCTCCTGTCCCCATTGATAATGCAAAGATCATTGCCAGAGGCTCAGCAATCTTCTCCCTCACCTCCCACAGTAGCCTGGGGTACATCTCATCTGGTCCCGGCGACTTATCCAACTTGATGCTTTCCAAAAGCTCCAGCACATCCTCTTCCTTAATATCTACATGCTCAAGCTCTTCAGTCTGCTGAAAGTCATCACTACAATCACCAGGATCTTTTTCCATAGTGAATACTGAAGTAAAGTATTCATTAAGTACCTCCGGTTCCATAGGACTTGATAGGTCCTCTTCTTTCATGTCTTATCCTCTTGCTTTTCACATACTTGTAGAATGCATTGGGGTTTTCCCTAATCTTACCAGCCAAGGCCTTCTCATAGCCCCTTCTGGCTCTCCTAATTTCATTCTTAAGCTCCTTCCTATTAGCCTTATAGTCTTCTAGATCTCTAACATTACCTAGCTCTCTGAACCTTTTGTAAGCTTTTCTTTTTTTCTTGACTAGATTTATTACAGCCTTTGTACACCATGGTTCCCGTACCCTACCATAACTTCACTGTCTCATTGGAACGTACCTATACAGAGCTCCACACAAATATCCCCTGAATATTTGACACATTTCTTCTGTACTTTTCCCTGAAAACATCTGTTTCCAATTTAAGCCTCCAATTTCCTGCCTGATAGCCTCATAATTCCCTTTACTCCAATTAAACGCTTTTCTAACTTGTCTGTTCCTATCTCTCTCCAATACTATTGTAAAGGAGACAGAATTATGATCACCATCTCCAAAATGCTCTCCCACTGAGAAGTCTGACACCTGACCAGGTTCATTTCCTGATACCAAATCAAGTAGAGCCTCTCCTCTTGTAGGCTTATCTACATATTGTATCAAGAAACCTTCCTGAACACAACTAACAAACTCCACCCCATTTAAACCCCTTGCTCTAGGACAGGAATCTCCAGCCCTACACTGAGGAATATATCTCTCCTGTCCCAGACCAGCCAGGACTGGGATATCATCAGTACTGTTATTGAATGGAGATTCCTGGGCCTGTAAGTTAAATGGGAAAAGTACATTAGGGTGTTCAGTTGTTTATTATTTCACCTTTCTCACTTTTATTTTCCTTGATCGTCCTAAGATGTATATATGAAGATTTCAATATATGTTACCTAATTGAAATACTCAACTCTTCTTAAAATAATGCAATGTCATCTTTGATGTATACCTGACATTGAGCTCACTTTCTTCTTCTCCTGAAAAGAGCTTCACACAGCCGTCAAGGCAGCAGTTCCTCCTCGTCTTACAGAGCATTTCTGTAGACCTGGTGCATGCCTCCATTGCAGAGCTTGAAACCATAAGCTTTCATAGTTTGTAATTGAAATTTGAGCTTTTTTAAAAGCACCTCTCAACACATAGCACATTTTGGCATTTTGACCTGAAGCATATTAACCAGTTATCAGGAATTTTCTTCCATTTTCTGCTTGTGTTCTATGGTAATGCAGAGGAAACATTGGCATTTAAGAGAGGCCATGACACAGCGGATTTGTACCATCAAAAATAATCTCAAATCCCCAATTTTGATTGATAAATATTTTCAAAGATATATAAAGCATGTGTACTACAGCATTGACATAGGTTCAGGTGAGAGAGCAGGGCAGAGGCAGTTTGCAAAAAGTTTCATACAGCTTAAGCCTTGATTAGCAGTAGCTTTATGTTCATCGGGTAACACAATTAAATCTTTCAGAGGTTCAGGATGGAGTGAATCTTTTGTTTAAACCAATGGAGTGTGCCATAAATAGAAATATGTGATTTCACTAAAAGCACAATTTTAGCAGCATTCATAAAAATTCTTAAGAATGTTAGTCATAATGACAGCTGGGTGCATGCCAGTTAACATATAATTTACTTCAAGTTCAAAACTGTGTCTGTTTTCCTCAATCTGTTTGAAGGGTGATGAGCATAAACTATTCAGAATTTAAAACTGGTACTTTTATTGAAATGTACTTGAAATTATGGTTAATAATGTGTCATTCACACATCGTCCTAATTACTGTTTAAAAGCAAACCCGTAAAAACTGACAAACTGAAAAAAAAAGCTCTGCAGGTTTTCAATTTGCATCCAGCCTGATTATAATTCTAACGCCAATGTTTTGAGAAAAGCTTACAGGCATAGTATAGATTATATTTTTTTAAATGGAAATGCCATGTAAGAAAATAAATTCTGAGTTTCCATTATTTTGAGCACTAATTTTTCAATTAGTCCTAAAACCCAGAAATTTGGTCCCCTTTATTTTTTATAACTTTTTTAGTCTCTTTAGGGCAGGAGTTCCCAACCTGGGGTCTACAGACCCCTTATTTAATGGTATTGGTCCATGGCATAAAAATGGTTGGGAACCCCTGATTTAGACAATCCCCACCATCTCCCCCTTCCATACCCCATCTGATACTATACCCCACTCCCACAAAATTATTTCCTTGAATTTTCCATCATCCTCTGAACTTCATCAACACTTTTCTCCACCAAACTGAGTGTTATACTCTCTCTGCGATATCAGGTCCATGTCCGTACAACTTGAGAACACAGAATGTCAGGACTGAGCATGAAGATGAGACAAGCTAAAATGCACGAGGAGAGGACAGGGCAGGATAGATGAGGGGTAGGATGGGGGAAGGGGAGGGCAGGTGAAGGGAAGGTGGGCAGAACAGGGCAGGGGGAAGAGGAGATCATTTATTATTAATATTTCAGTTTCATTCTTAACTGGATTGTAGGCATGAGGCCTGGAGGTCAGGTACGAGTACACAGTGACATTTCATTCCAAGTAACAATATCTGATATAAAAGGACAGACACAATTTAAAACCTTCATAAACACATTGAATTTCAATGTCATTCATCATTCTCAAACAGCAGTGTTTCAACAGTGAAAGACTTGAGGAAATTGCCTCAATAAACCTGACTGACGTTTCTTTCAAGAACTGGCGATCTCATAACTCACATTTTTCAGTTTCCAAGGTGAATTCAGCAGATCAGTGTGTATGTCCCAGGTGGCAGTCAATTCAAATGCCCAGCCTCTGCGCACGTACATTCATTAGTGTAACAAAACCCAGTTTCCAGTAAATTTGGTCCCTTTGCCACTAGATTGTGACCTTGCCTTAGGATGTCCAGGTGATAACAGTTGATGCTTGTCTCATTTTGTGTCCCAATGATCACAGATCCTCTATTACAGAGTTGTATGGGGCAAACCCCACTAAGGGCAATGCATCCTTTACAAGAGCTTCTTGGCAAACTCACAGTCCACAACAAGATGGACAATCATCTCAACAGTCATCTTGAGGGTAGCATGTGGTAGAAGTGAAACCCTGAATGGAACATCGCAGGATAACAAGGCCAGCCCCCTCCTTCATAACACCAGGGGCATGGACAAACTTGTAGATCCTCAGCATGTATTGAAACTGGTACTGGCGTACTCCAGCTCAATGCCCAGCTTGATGTATCAATGTGACCAGCATATGAGGCCTTTGTCAGGCACTTCTCTCCTTGCTTTCTCTGAAGGCTTATACATCTTAGCCCAATGGATGCAATCTATTCTGGATCTCAGAGATAAATGTAAGGTGGCTAGGGTAACAGGAGTATGGCATGGGCCACCTCTATGCCAGATACAGCAATACTGAAAGTACCTCACACCTGATGACCAGGTCCTTGCCTGCCACAGAGAAAGAACACCATGCCCACCTTCCCAATTTCTGTTTCACTTCAGCTATCTATTCCAACCAATTCTTGCCACAAGCCTGCCTCCACTGAACCAAAATCTTATTGCCTGCTGGTGGTCAGAAATTATAGTGAAGACAGAGAGAATTGACTGGACCAATTGTTAAAGAATATTGCCAATTTCTTGCAGTCTCCCAAGGACAGATGAAGCTGGTTTATCAATCTATGCACCAACTATGGGATCAAGCAGAAGATGGTCATGTTGCCCATGTACAAGGAAGCTTTGTACTTATAAGACTAATTCAGCAAACATCACAGATGACTTGTGCTAACACTGAATCTGCACAGCAAGATCAATACCGGGGCTATTTAGAATACATAGAAACACTTAAGAAAATCTATAAATATTTTAGCAGGGTTTTACACAGAACATGAGTGTAAAACTTATAATTGTTCAAACATGATAAGAAAATTGTTTTACATTTTTCTTTCTGTTTGAAGGTTAAATATAACCAATAGATGACGTGGGTCCCCAATCCACCCACAGCCTTACACCAGGAAACAAGGAACATGTTAATTAACTGGGAGTTTTTTTATAAACATTCAAAAGTCTGTGAATAAAAGAAGAACAAAAGTCATTGATTTGCAAAACAGTACCATTCAGAGCTGTTATCACTTGTACGCTGAACTGCTGTGTTTGTTTTGCTGAAAGAATGTCGAAGCCATCAAGTTGACATCACTGTCCAGCTGCCATAGCAACATAGCATAATTATCCTCAGCTGAATTACATATGTTGGAATTACAGAGAGATTTTCTGTTTGTGATCTTCATCACTCAAGGTCAGCCGCTAAACCAAACATTTTTTGAATGCCAGCGTTCACTGTCCATCCCTAACTGCCCTTCAGAAGGTGATGGGAGTAACTTGCATGGACTGCTACATCCTATCACACTGCTATTAGGTGCAGAATTTCAGGAAATTGACCCAACGACAATGAAGGACCGAAAATACATTTCCAGATCATGATGGTGGGCAACTTGATGCGGTGTCCGCAGTGATGGTGTTGACATCCATCTTTTATTCTTCCTTGTACTTCTTAGTCTTAGATGTTGGCAGTTTTGGAGCTGACGTAGGAACAGCCTTGGCAAATAATTGCAGAGCATTATATAGATGTGCACACAGTAGTCCTTGTGCTCTGGTGGCAGAGGGCTTTGAATGTGAGCCGTTCAACCAGGCTGCTTTGTTGTGAATGGTGCTAAACCTGTTGATCATTGATGAAACTGCACTCGTTCGGGCAGGTAGAGAACATTCCATCAAACTCTTCACTTGCTGCAGAGTTGCTCTTGTATTTGTGTATGACAATAAGACGGTAAGACATACGAACAGAATTTAGCAAATTTGGCCCATCGAGTCTGCTCCGCAATTCAATCATGGCCCCACTCCCCAGACTTCTCCCCGTAACCTTGGATGCCATGTCCAATCAAGAACCTATGAAGCTCTGCATTAAATACACACAACAACCTGGCCTCCACAGCTGTTTGTGGTAATATATTCCACAAGTTCTCTACCCTCTGGCTAAGGAAATTTCTTTGCATCGCTGTTTTAAATGGACGCCCCTCTATCCTGAGGTTGTACTCTCTTGTACTGGATTCTTCCACCATAGGAACCTCCTTTACACATCTACCATGTCTAGGCCTTCAACATTCGAAAGGTTTTAATGAGATCCCCCTCATCCTTCTGAATTCCAGCAAGTACAGACCCAGAGCCATCAAACATTCCTCATATGATAACCCTTTCATTCATGGAAGCATCCTTGTGAACCTCATCTGGACCCTCTCCAATGCCAGCACATCTTTTCTTAGATGAGGAGCCCAAAACTGTTCACAATACTCAAGGTGAGGCCTCACCAGTCCCTTATAAATCCTCAGCATCACATCCCTGTTCTTTTATTCTAGACAACTTGAAATGAATGCTAATGTTCCATTTGCCTGCCTCACCACCGACTTCACCTACAAATTAACTTTAGGTGTTCTGCGCAAGGACTGCCAGGTCCCTTTGTATCTCAGATTTTTGGGTTTTCTCCCAATTTAGAATATAGCCTGCACATTTATTTACCATGCTATTCCAAGCTCTCACTTTAGGAAGTCTGATCACCTGTCTGTACTTCCACTCCCTGAGTACAGGTAGAGACTGAAGACTGCAGCACTAGTAGTGAGGACCAAGAAGGTTTGGACAACGGAAGCACAGGAGCACCTACAGGAATGTTTTGAATCAAAGGACTGGACTGTATTCAGGGATTCATCTTCGAATCAGAATGAGTATGCTGTAGTTGTTACCGACTTCATTAAAACCTGTGTGGATGAGTGTGTGCCTACAAAGACTTACTGTAAGTTCCCAAACCAAAAGGCGTAGATGAACCAGGAGGTACGTCGTCTGCTGAAGGCTAGATCACTGGCATTCAAGCCTGGCGACCCAGGCCTGTATCAGAAAACCAGGTATGACTTGTGGAGGACTATTTCAAATCTGAATGAGGTTGGAGGCGACATCGGATGTACGACAATTCTGGCAGGGTTTGCAAGACATTACTTCCTAAAAAGCGAAACCCAATAGCATGAATGGCAGTGATGCTTCACTACCAGCTGAACTCAATGCCTTCTATGCCTGCTTTGAAAGGGAGAATATAACTACAGCTGTGAAGATCCCTGCTGCACCTGGTGACCCGATGATCTTTGTCTCAGAGGCCGATGCTAGGCTGTCATTAAAGAGAGTGAACCCCCGCAAGGTGGAAGGTCCCGATGGAGTTCCTGGTAAGGCTCTGAAGACCAGTGCCAACCAATTAGCGGGAGTATTCGAGGACATTTTCAACCTCGCACAGCCACGGGCAGAAGTTCCCACTTGCTTCAAAAAGACAATAATTATACCAGTGCCTAAGAAGAATTATGTGAGTTGCCTTAATGACTATCGCCTGGTAACACTCATCGACAATGATGAAATGCTTTGAGAGGTTGGTCATGACTAGACTGAATTCCTTCCTCAGCAAGGACTTGGACCCATTGTAATTGCCCATCTCCACAATAGGTCAACAGCAGATGCAATCTCAATGAATCTTCACATGGCTTTAGTCCACCTGGACAACACAAACACCTATGTCAAGATGCTCTTCATTGACTATAGCTCAGCATTTAATAACATCATTCCCATAATTCTAATTGAGAAGCTATAGAACTGGGCCTCTGTACCTCCCTCTGCAATTGGATCCTCGACTTCCTAACTGGAAGACCACAGTCTGTGCAGATTGGTGATAACATACCCTCCTCACTGACAATCAACACTGGTCAACCTTAGGTATGTGTACTTAGCCCACTGCTCTACTCTCTATATACCCATGACTGTGTGGCTAGGCATAACTCAAATACCCTTATAAAGTTGCTGATGATACAACCATTGTCATTGGCTCCATCTTGGGTACTAGCCTACAAAGTACCCAAGACATCTTCAGGGAGTGGTGTTTCAGAGGGGCAGCATCCATTATTAAGGACCTCTGCACCCAGGGCATGCCCTTTTCTCACTGTTACCATCAGGTAGGAGGTACAGAAGCCTGAAGGCACACACTCAGCGATTCAGGAACAGCTTCTTCCCCTCTGCCATCTGATTCCTAAATGGACATTGAACCATTGAACACTACCTCACTTTCTAAATATATTTCTGCTTTTTGTATGATTTTAATCTTTTCAATATATGTAAATATAATTGATTTACATATTTATTTTTTTATTATTGTTATTAGATTTTGTATTTTTTAAATTTTCTTCTATATTATGTATTGTAATAAACTGCTACTGTTAAGTTACCAAATTTCACAACACATGCCGGTGATAATAAATCTGATTCTGATTGTGATTCTGATTATTTCTTCAACCAGAGTGCATGGCCATGTATTTTCCAACATTATTTTTAATTTGCCCCTTTCTTGTCTATTCTCCTAATCTGGCTAACTCCTTCTGCAGCCTACCTATTTCCTCATCACCACCTGCTCTCCAATAATCTTTATATCATCTGCAAACTTGGTAACAAAGCCACCTATTCCATCATCTAGATCATTTATATACAGTATAATTAGAAGCAGTCCCAACACCAAACCCTGCGGAACACCACCAGTCACTGGCAGCCGACCAGAAAAGGATCCTTTTATTCCCACTTGCTGCCTCCTATCAATCAGCCAATGCTCTAACCATGCTAGTTACTTTCCTGTAATACCAGGGGCTCTTAACTTGGTAAGCAGCCTCATGTGTGGCACCTTGTCAAGGGCCTTCTGAAAGTCCAAATATACAACATACACAGCATCCCCTTTATCTATCCTACTTATAATCTCCTCAAAGAATTCCAACAGGTTCGTCAGGCAGGAGTTCCCCTGAAGGAAACCATGCTGACTTTGTCCTATCTTGTCCTGTGTCACCAAGTACTCCATAACCTCATCTTTAACAATTGACTCTAACATCTTCCCAACCACTGAGGTCAGGCTAACCCAGGGGTCGGCAACCTTTACCACTGAAAGAGCCATTTGGACCCGCTTCCCACAGAAAAGAAAACACTGGGAGCCAGAAAACCCATTTGACATTTAAAATGAAAAATGAAATAACACTGCATACAAAGTTTTTTTTGCCTTTATGTTATGTATAAACAAACTATAATGTGTTGCATTTATGAGATCAATGAACTCCTGCAGAGAAAACGAAATTACATTTCTGCATACAACAAAAACCTGTGGAACTCCAAAAAAAAGACATTGGGTTGAAGGTTACTTTTAAGTAAAATACTCAATGTCTATTTGAGTCCTTCTTGTACTTATGAAAAACGCCGAACTTAAATTGTCCGCCAGCAGCAAACCAAAAATAACATCAGCCAGCTGTCATCCTGAAAAATAAAAGGACTATTTCACTGAACAATGAAAAAACATGAATATATGTAAAATAATAGGCAATTAAAATATTTATCATACTTGGTTAATGGCTGTGCGTCCATTCCCCTGAGCTGTGTTCAGCGTGTTCAGGTGCGCTGTCATGTCTACCATGAAGTGTAGCTTTTCCAGCCACTCTGGCTGTTCCAGCTCAGGAAAGGGGAGCCCTTTGCTGCCCAGGAAAGTTTTCACTTCTTCCAGACACGCGACAAAGCGTTTCAGCACCTCCCCTCTGGACAGCCATGGGACTTTACTGTGCAGCAGGAGATCAGAATATGCGCTTTCCAGCTCGTCCAGTAACAAACGGAATTGACGGTGATTTAAACTTTTTGCCATTATTTTATTGACAATCTGAATGACAACATCCATTACTTCTGCGCATTCTGGAGGAAATGTTTGAGCGCACAGTGCCTCTTGGTGCAAGATGCAGTGAAAAGTCAGCAGCTTTCTGTCCAGCGACTTCTGCAGTAAAGCCACAAATCGCTTGTGTGCTCCTGTCATACTTGGTGCCCCATCAGTAGCTACTGACACCAGCTGAGTGGTCTTTATTCCTTTGGCTCTTAAACAATTCAAGACAGCCTCACAGATGTACTCCCCCCCGTGTTTGGCCTGTTAGAGGTATCATCTCAATCATTTCTTCCTGTGGCCCGGCAGAGTTTACATACCGGCAGAACAGCGCTATTTGTTCAATATCACCTTTGTCTTCAGACTCATCACAGGCAATCGAGTAGGCCACAGCTGAACTGATGTCTTTAATTTGCTGTCTTGTGATGTCTTCTGCCATTTTTATGGTTCTGTCTTTGACAGTCTTTGCAGAGAGGGGCATATCCCTGATTTTCTGCACAATTTCACTCTTGTTTTTAAAGTCCGTGAATAGATATTCTGAAATCTTAATGAAAGATTCTTTTATATATTCATCATCTGTAAACTGCTTCCCGTGCCTGACTATTTCCTGAGCGGCAACAAAACTAGCATACGTAGTTGATTTTCCAGACTTCGTCCACTTCCTGAAATGATTTTTGCTCAGATCAACCTTCCGCATCAGTTCCAAAACAGCTTTTTTTCTCTCATTTCCAACCGGATATTTTTGAGCAAAGGCTGCGTGT
Organism: Hypanus sabinus; assembly: GCF_030144855.1. Classification (NCBI taxonomy): domain Eukaryota; kingdom Metazoa; phylum Chordata; class Chondrichthyes; order Myliobatiformes; family Dasyatidae; genus Hypanus; species Hypanus sabinus. The sequence continues at coordinate 84,690,107 of NC_082708.1, forward strand.
TTATTCTGGAAATGTCTTGCGACATTTGACTTTTTGTTGTTTGCTAGTTTCTCATTGCATATTAAGCATACCGATAAACCAGTCTCGTCAGCAGTGAAAGCAAATGAATCTGCCCACGTGTCATTAAACGTTCTGTTTTCTTCAGTCACTTTTCTTTTTTTAGAATTCTCCATAGTTAGCCTACCATGGATCAAAAAATTAAAGAAATTGCGCATTGGCGGGTGTCAGGCATTGGCAGTGGAGACGTATATTAATAGCGAAAAAACCACGTTTTATTTAGATTGTACAAGATCACCATAATCATCAAATTTAGAATTACATTTCAAAAACTAACAAACTAACATAAAATACATTTTAGTTAAATACTCATCATTTATTTACCAAAGCCACAGGGAGCCGCAGCACAGAGATGAAAGAGTCGTATGCGGCTCCAGAGCCGTGGGTTGCCGACCCCTGGGCTAACAGGGTCTATAATTTCCTTTCTGCTGTCTTCCTCCTTTTTAAAGAGTGGGGTGATGGATCCTGTTGAAGTTCTGGACAATACTAACTCCAGGGTGTTGATGGTGGGTTCAAGGTGATGACACTACAATTGACTGCCAAGGGTGGGTGATGGAGATAGTCATTATCTAACACTTTAATGATACTATTGTTTCTTGGCTGAGTGCTGGCTAGGTGTTGTTCCATGCAAACATGAATTGCTTCATGTTGATGAGCTGTGAGTGAAACTGAACTTTGTGCTGTTATCGTGAACAGCCCCAATTCTGCCCTTTTCATGGAAGGAAGGTCATTAGAGTTAAGCTGAAGATAGTTGGGCTAGGGCACTGCCCTGAGGAATTCTTTCAGAGATGTCCTGGGATTGATCTCCAACAACCACAACTGCCTTCCTGTGTGCAAAGTACAGAATTGACCAGTGGAGTGTTTTCTCCTTGATATTCATTGATAAATCATTCCACAGTCAGTCAAAAGTTGCTTTAATGTCAAAAGCAATGACATCCGACCTCTTTTTTTTCAAAATTCACTCCTTTCGTACATGTGGACCAAGGCTATGATAGGGCCTGCAGCAACATTGGTGAATAGATTATTGGTGAGTAAGTGCAGTTTAAAGCACTTTTCATTGCTAATTCTTGAGAACACTGAGTGATTCAGCCTGCCTGTGCAAGCACATGCCTGTGCAATTTTCCATATTATCAGGTGAATGCCAGAGTTGTACTGATACTGGACCAGTCTGACTCGAGCTATCACAGAATGCAGGTCTGATCTTCCATACTACTGCTGAGAAGTTTCCGTGCACCACCACCTTTGCCGTCAACATTGCTGGTAGCCCTTTTTTGATATCCCATGGAGTGAATCAAAATGACTGAGGACCGTGTGATAGTGGGATGCCAGGAGGGAACTACAATGGATAATTTTGTCAGAATTTCTTGCTGAACCTGGTAGTCAGTAATTTGGGCTGGAGTTCTCATGTTCTCGGTCCTGTTATTGTTAAGGATGAGGAGCTTCCTCTTCCCATTATCTATCTGATTGTCCAACACTCTTCCTGAGTAGTTGCATTGGGCATGTAGAACATACATCTGATGGCTGTGGGATTGCTATGCACTGTGTGCATTCCATTGCATTGTATCTTTTTTTAAAAGCTTAGACAGGTAAGTAAAGAATATGGGACAACTGGTGACTGACTAGTAAATGAATTCTTAATTTACAAGCGATCTGTTCACAAGGAAGTTAGGTAGACCATTCACAAGTTATTCATTTATGCCTAAATTCTCTCCATTTTGATATTTTGGGTCAGAAGTTCTCAAAAAAAGCTCTGATGGGATTTAGCATGAGTTCATAGTGCTCCAGTGTTCTACCATGAGGTGTTGTGAAAAGATTGGCCCTTAGAGATACAAATCTTCTATTATTGCAGTGAATGGAGACCCAGAGATCATGGAGGAATGAGATGAGCCTTTGGATTAGGAGAAAGAGATGACTGTGACATATGAATCATAATCTGTGTTACAGTCTTGGTGTGCCAATTTATTCAGTATGAAACTGATAATTAACTCTTCATTGTATAAAGCAATCTACAGTAAAAATGCAAAAATTTGCTGTTCATCTCTTCAAAAATTCCAATGATTTAACAAATAGATCACAAGATTACATTGTTTGCTGAGCTCTTTTTCCACTTGTTCAAATAAGCTTCTCATGCTCCTTTCCCTCTTATTGTGGTCCGAGTTCCAACTTGCCTTTAAGTTCACTGAGGCCCTGGTTCCAGTGTGTGCAGCAATGACTTGGTAAAAGACTTGGGTTGGATTGGTGAAGACAGAAGCTCAGTAGGAAGAGTGTTGCTTGGAAAATGATTTAGATCAGTGCAATAATCACCAGAGCCAGCAAGATGATAGTGGAAGATTATTGAAAGGGGAGAAAGGGGATAGTTAAGGCAAGCTTGCCAATGGATCGAAGATGCAGACTGCAACAAAGAATTGGAGCATAACTCAACTCTTCAATAAAACCTGCTCCAGTGTTTAAGGCCCATACTATTTGCAAACATTGTATGTACAGCAGTATTTTTCCAAACAATATCAATTAAACGTTGTAAGCTAATTAATTTCAGCACCCATAGTCCTTGTGTTGTTTTACATTTTGCCTTCAAAATGTAAGAGACCCATAGATTCATATATGTTTCTGAATTAAAATGTGCTCAAAATACTGCAGTGGTTTAGTATGGATAACTAGAATTGCCCTTACCATTGCAATTTGATGCCAGCTCTTTACATCTCAAAGGGGAGGAGATAAGAACGACCACATAGCCAGCTCTGAACTTAGTACACTAGGGGAGAGTTTTGAATTTGGCTGTAACACTCATATTGATTGTGAAGTGCTGGCATTAGATTGTTTACTAGTTACACATTGAAATTAATTCAGCTGCCTTTTATTTATTGACATCAGACTAATCACCTGTAATAATTCAACACTGAAACGACCTTTTATTATGAATCAATATTGGATTAGTCAGCCGTTATTATCATTTTAGGGCAGAATAAATGGGGAGGGGTATACAATTCTCAACTGGTTCAATGATCCAGAACTTGCTGGCACGGGAAAGCACTTGCATTCATCACTGAAGAAAGACTGGATTCATCTGAGGAGCTATCTCCTTTGGAGCTTCTGCCCTGAAATTGCAATTCACCCTCTTTTAGTGTGCTGAGCCTGTGTTACAGACAGAACTAACACTGAATGGATTGTCCATGAAAAAAATTGATAGATTAGGCATGACTCTATTAAAAACAATGCTTCCCTGCATGCTGAAGTAGGCACTAATTCAATGCTACATGAAAACTTTGCAACTAGCACCTCATTGCTACGCTAATGTGTGGGAAGCCAGTCACAGCTTTTCAGCATTCTCATCCTGACAGTGAGCACAGGCAAGGTTATCATGAAGATGGTGGAAAACGTGGAGGGTTGGGCGTGCAGGTGTGGGAGAGGTGGTCAACCCGGCACTCTCTCACGCACCTTCTAACTGCTGTGCAATCGTTTGTCCTATGAACCCCTATGCCCACACAGATGTGAACTGTAACTGGTCAAGAGGCAGTGTCTGCTCACTGCAACTCAGAATGGAGTTTTACAAGGTGGTTATAAACAGTGTACAAGGCTTCAGTGTTCGAGCACAGACCCTTTAACCAATGAAGAAAGTATGTGATGTGCAGCTGATATTGATCAAACATCAGCTTGGATCACATTGAATCACACACCAAGGTACCCAGGCCAATTTTCCCACAGGTGCAATTTCACCCTGAAATAATAGCTAGTACAGTTTGACCCACGTGCAATCACACTTACACTTCACTTAGACGTAAGAATAAGTACGTGGAACTATTTCCAGGCTGCAGCGGACTTGAACCATTGGGGTGAGGCCTATGTGAAGTCTGGTGTTTGGTGAAATGACAGGATCAAGGTGGTAAGCCCTGGGGTTGTAGGTAGGGCAAAGGTAGGTAGGTGGTGATGAATCTCTATCCACTTATCAGTTGGAAATCAGTGCAGAAAGTGAGTAACTTCAAGTTACTGGGTGTCAAGATCTCTGAGGATCTAACCTGGTCCCAACATATCAATGCAGTTATATAGAGGGCAAGACAGCGGCTATACTTCATTAAGAGTTTGAGGAAATTCGGGTTGTCACCTAAATCATTTGAAAACTTCTACAGGTGTACTGTGGAGAGCATTCTAACAGGCTATATCACTGTCTACTGTGGGTGGGATTGGGGGGGGGGGTGCAGGGGCTACTGCAAAGGACCGAAAGAAGCTACAGAAGTTGTAAAGCTAGTCAGCTCCACATTGGATACCAGCCTCCGTAGTATTCAAGACATCTTCAAGGAACAGTGCCTCAAAAAGACAACGTTCATTATTAAGGACCCCCCACTACCTAGGACATGCCCTCTTCTCACTGTTACTGTCAGGAAGGAGATACAGAAGCCTGAAGGCACACATTCAGTGATTCAAGAACAGCTTTTTCCTCTCTGCCATTCAATTCCTAACTGGACATTGAACCCATGAACACTACCTCACTTTTTAATATTATTTTCTGTTTTTGGACTATTTTTGATTTACTGAATATACATTGATACACTTACTGTAATTGACTTACCTACTTTTTTCTATATTATCATGTATTTAATTGTACTGCTGCCACAAATTTAACAAATTTTGCGACCTAACATTGGTAAGATTAAACCTGATTATGATTCTGATTTGTGCTGTCTGGGAAAACAATCAACGCCCAGAGATTCATCTCCAGTCAAGTTGTCCTAAATATGCTACATTTGTGAAGCCACTTATTCCACTGCTCCACTTTTGACGGCTGTACAGCATGGACTTGGTACCACTTAGTGTGAGAGGCTCCACTGACTGGGGATGGATTCCTGGGCATGAATGTTTTTGCTTGTTCCAGGTTCAGAAGGTTCAGATGTCACAAAGAATCTGCATCTCCTTGGTGAAACAGCAACATTTTAATCTGCTTTGTTAAGTTTTGCTGCCAGAGTTAATCAGCAGGCTCCACTGAGACAATTACTGCTTCTTTACTACCATGAAAGGCATTGAGAATTAACTTCAATACATTTAGAAAATGTGAATGGAGAGTTTCCAACAGTAGCTATCCACAGTGCTCATTCTTTTCCTTGTGCCTCCATCAGATTTTTACTACTTTAAAAATTTTTTGTGGGTGCAGGGGAAACTTTGCAAGAAATTGAGCAGATTTTGCATTTGTTCCATTGAAGTCCCCAAATATGAAAAGCAGGAGAGCATGAGAGTAGGAAAAGCTGCTGCTGGGCCATCTCCCATTCAATACTAACGTACATGATCAAATTCTATCCCACCATCTGCGCATATAAATATACAAATAACCAACCACTGAGCATATCTACATGAAATTCTGTGGCAGGAAAGCAGCATCCAACATCAGAGACCCCCATCACCCAGGCCATGCTCTCTTCTTGCTGCTGCCATCAGGAAGAAGGTACAGGAGCCTTGGGACTAATAAAACAAGGCTCATGAACAGTTATTACCCCTCAGCCATTAGGCTGTTGAACCAAAGAGGGTAACTTGCCCCATCATTGAAATGTTCCCACATCCTATGAAGTCATTTTCAAATACTTTTCATCTCATGTTCTCAATATTTATTGTCTATTTGTTATTTTTATATCTTCTGTTTTACTTGCACAATTTGATGTCTTCTGCACTGTGGTTGAATGCCCTAGTTGGTGCAGTCTTTCATTGATTCTGAAATGGTTATTATTCTATAGATTTATTGAGTATGCCCACAAGAAAATTAATCTCAGGGTTATGGATGGTGATGTATAAGACTCAGAAAATAGGACTAATTTTAAGCATGTTTTAATGTCTGTAACAACGTTTTACACATTAAGAGATTTTTATGTCAAAGTTATAGTTTGCATAGTTGAAATAACCAGTCAAAAATCAATTCATCTGAGTTCTCTTTTTGGCTAAGACTGATCTCTTAACTTTAATTTCCCGCAGATACACGTGATTTACTTGTTAGTGTGCCTTAGTATAACAAAGTTCCACTTTATGCCTTTCTCACTCCATTTGAACATGATAAATGATTTTCTTTCTTGAAAAAATAAAGTTGATAAACTGGGAACATTCCAGAATGTCATTAAACCCTGGGAATTAATCAGTACAAGTCATGATTTTGATCTTTATGTGTGAAGAATGCAAAGCATTTGGAATTAACCATTGTCTCAATCTACTTTGTCCTATGCTGTGAACCAAATCTGAGATAATCTTCAAAAATCTTAATTTACTGTAGGTGAAAAATAAAAAAAAACTGTTTCAGATGACAGTGCCTTTGGTGCAAACGGGGAGATTAAGCAAACTTCGGCAATGAAAAGACAGCCTTATTTCTGCACAGAGAAAAAGCAATTAAGTAGCTGGCTCTTGTGCAAACATAATAACCTTGCCGGGAATTTTGCCAGCAAAAGTCTCAGAAATTAATCTAAAATGGAAAACTGTAATAAGACTCAACATATTTTCAGCGTTCATCCTTATGCCTCACCTCCAGTCTTCTCAAACCCATGGGAAAGAAGCTTCTTCAAGGTGTGCATCTTTCAATCCACATGCATTTCCAGGTCCAGATATTTATGTAGTTAAATTAGACATACACTTGTCTCCTGTGGTAAGGTGGCCCTGGGACATATCCACTGTTATTGGATATATAAATAACACTTCTTAAAATCCTGTAATTTATTAGAGGCAAGCAAGTGTGTTAATGGTGTTGATGATTTATAGATTGAGACAGGTACACAGCATCTACAGCTCCCTTGCATTTTTGTGCTTCATCTGCTTTGACCAATTTATTTTATTTTGGTTGCTAAGATGCTTTATTTCCAACTGCTCTGGGTGGCTAAAACAGCCTGGAATGTTTGGCTACAATTCTGAGCATAAGGTAGCAAGGAATGTGTTGAGAAGAGACTGACAGCAGATGGCAGGCTGCAGGAGGGTAACCAACATAAAATCTTCAGAGAGCTAACCAGGGAAGCTCAAACAAAACATATGTATGATGCCATACCCTTAATATTCAGAAAAATCTAGTAGTGCCATGATTTGGCGTCATTCTTTCTCAGAAGAGGGATATTAGTTGCAAATTATTACCTACCATTGGTTGCCATGAGGAGACCTGTCACATTCTGCTTGGTCTTCAGTTTTGTGATTGAATACAACAGAAGGCCCTCTAGGTCACTTCAGGAGGCAGTTAGTGGACAACCACATTTGGACTTTTACCCATGCTTTCCTTCTCAGTCTATCTCTAACCTCCCATAGACATAACTTCATCTGAAAGCAGAATTTCGTTCAACTCTCACAGTGCCTGTCTGGAAGCAGCTGTCTTGAAGAAACGGGCCATGCATGAATAATAAGCATGAGATGGGGAATCATGAGGAATAAAATCACCAGGAATATAGGTCTGTGACCATCTGACCCTTCCTTCACATTTCTTCTATGTAATCTGACACACTCTGTATTCAAACTGACTGCAATAGTGACAGAGAAATGGTGACACTGAAAGCAATTCACACAATTGATCTACCAATTTGTTCCTTCTGCCTCAACAGGCCTGATATAGCAGCTAAATTTTTTCCACTTCCTGAGCCTCCTCTTCCAAAGATATCACTGAATTTTTCACCCAAAGTCTGCAGGATACAACCAAGAATGGTCTGAAATACCTTGTAGAGTGCAGCAATGCAGAATGACATCTGGTTCATTTAGGCACTGGAACGAGTGCATTAATACGTCACCCATATTGTCAGCAGGTCCTGGAACAACTAAAGACCATCATAACAAATGGGCCTTCCTACAGACAGAACCTTATGATCATAACTTGCATTTTAGTCAGCAGAAAAGTGCCCAGATGCCAACGTGAGAAAACATAGCTCCCAGCTGGCTGCACAAAGACGATGGTAGCAAGAAGCTGTAGAGCAACGTTTCCACCCAGAGCTATTTCTTGGTACATGGACTTTCAAAGTGTGCTTGCAATATATGTCAGGTGCTAAAACATTGCTAATTGTAACTGCGTGGGCATGGCTGAGTTACAATAAGCAACATTATTAGCGACTATATTTCATAGCTGGGGGTGGTGGTGGTGGTGGTGATAAGCTCCCACTACCTATAAGGTGCTCCAAATGGTGTGCGTCTCTTACAGCCTCTGACAACCAAGTCCAACTCTTGGCCTTTACGTGTGGTTTAGTGAAACTGTTTCTACTAACAAGAGAAAGGGCAAAGGTGGACCACTGGCCCCTCAAAACCAGTTGCTTTGAGCAGGTGGGGCTTATCAGCCTTGGACGACAGCCCACCTAGGAGAAGGAAAACTACGATTTTAAACCTCCGCTGCCTTGCGGCCATACCCACCCATGGGAAAGGCTGCGGGAGTGAACCCCGAGGAAGAAATCTGGAGCCAAGGCCCCTAAGGCAGTCTGATGTTGTTTACATCTTCACTCTGGCAACCTCTGTGACGACACTCTTGCCAAGCTGTATCGGTGCTTGTCCTTTCCTTGGACTACATCAGTGACGTGGAGAGGGAGAACCTACTGCATGGGCAACAGCCGGTTCTTCAAATCTTCACGCCCAGGCTTGAGCCCTGGAAAGGTCATAGTTCACCAGAGGCACAAACCCATGATCCTTTGGGATCAACGGCTGCCTACTACTACTATATCATTAGGTGTTTGAGGAGATTTGGTACATATGTCAGTAAAGGCTCTACAGTACCATGGAGGCCACTCTGACAGATTGGATCACCATCAGGTATGGAGGGGGCACTGCACTGGATCAGAAAAACCTGCAGAAGCTTGCAAACTCAGTCAGCTCCAACATGGGCACGAGCCTCCCCAGCATCAAGAACATCTTCAGAAGGCAATGCCTCAAAAAGACGGCATCCATCACTAAGGACCCTATCACCTGGGACATAACCTCTTCTCAGTACTACCATCAGGGAGAAGGTACTCAACATTTTAAGAACAATTTCTTCTCCTCTGTTTTCAATGAACCCATGAAGAATAACACACCATTTTTGTTCATGTTGTTTGCACTACATATTCAATTTAATTTACACATACACATGTATGTATTACACTGCACTGCAGCCACAAAACAACAAACCTCATGACAGACAGTATATCAGTAATACTAAACCTGATTCTGATTCTAAACTTTGTCACAAATTTGATTCAAAAAGTTGCAGGTGAAATCGATTTCTTAGACATGAATGTAAAATCTCTACTGGAATATGGAGGGAATGTTAGACTATTAGGAGGGTACCATTTGGCAAAGGTCCTAATTCCTCTCATGGGCGTCCTGACCAACATTTGCCTATAACCCATATCACAGCTCTGAAGAGAGGGCTTTGCTCAGCCTATGTTATATTTCCTTGCTTAATTACACTTACATTCCTTAAAAATGCTCCAAAACATTCAAAAGCTGTGGCAGATGTTTGCATAAATGGAAGCCTTCTCCATTTTCCCTTGAAAATTGAAGCTACAATTCATTCTGGATGGAAATCAATCTGTTTATGGGCAAAGTGTGCTGCAAATCATTACAGACATGTGTCACTTTATTGTAGAAGTTGAACTTTCATCTAATCTGGGTGGCATATATTTCAACAAAGCATCCCTTAAACTGCACAAAACACTATCACTGTGAGGTTTCAAAGACTCTGAGGTCAAAGTGATTTTCTATCCTTAGGGTCTATGGAGAAAATGCAAAAAAAAACAATTGTTTCTGTGGTATTATACTGCAGATTTTAGGGTGTCCTGCATTCTCAGAGGGCAACATTTACAATGTTTGCTCTCCTTTCCACTATATGAAAGTTTCCAAAGCAGGGCAGCGTTATCCTGTGGCTGTTAGACATCCTGATGAAGGTTACAGAGCTCAATTGCTAACACATGGGAGAATCAAATAATTCAGAGGCATTGCTGCCTGAAATTGCATCTCAACAACTTACTTCCCAAATCCTTGAGAATCCTTTGATGATGAAGTTTATGGATCCCAATTGTAAAGCTGGAGACCTGTGCTACGGACTTTGGGTTTTAAACTCAAGAGATGCTGAAGATTTGAATTTACGTCAATCCCACAATGTGAGGGAGTAAAAATCTTTGTGTTATGACTCTGTTGCAATGTACAGACATGTGAATTTAAAAGTCTAATGACTTGTAGAAAGAAGCTGTCCTGTAGCCTGTTGGTCCTGGCTTTAATGCTGCGGTGCCATTTGCCAGATGGAAGCAGCTGGAACTGTTTATGTTCGGGGTGACTGGTGTCCCCGATGATCTTCCAGGACTTCTTTCTGCACCTGCTGCTGTGAATGTCCTCAATGGAGGGAAGTTCACATCCACAGATGCTCTGGGATGTCCGTACCACTCTCCGCAGTGCCCAGCGATCAAGGTTGGTGCAGTTCCCGTACCAGACGGTGATACAGCCAGTCAGGATGCTCTCAATGGTGCCCCTGTAGAAGGTCTTAAGGATTTGGGGGCCCATGCTGAGCTTCTTCAGTAACCTGAGGTGGAAGAGATGCCATTGTGCTTTTTTTGCCACACAGCTGGTGTGTACAGTCCAGGTGAGATCATCAGTGATGTGTATAACGAGGAACGTGAAACTACTCACCCTCTCAACTGCAGTCCCGTTGTTGTTGATCAGACTGATCCTGTCTCTATTCCTCCTGTAATCCACAATCAGCTCTTTTTTTTTGAACATTGAGGGGGAGGTTGTTATCCTGGCTCCACTGTGTCAGGGTGTTAACCTCTCCTCTGTTGGCTGTCTCATCACTGCTAGAAATGAGGCCGATCAAAGTCATGTCATCTGCAAATTTGATCAGCAGATTGGAGTTGTGGTGGCAGCACAGTTGTGGGTGTAAAGGGAGAAGAGGAGGGGACTCAAGATAAACCCTGGGAGACACCTATGTTGAGGGTCAGAGGGGTAGAGGTGAGGGAGCCCATCCTTACCACCTGTTGGTGATCTGATATGAAGTCTAGGATCCAGCTGCACAAGGCGAGGTGCAGGCTGAGGTCTCTGCGCTTCCTGTCAAGTCTGGAGGGAATTATGGTTTTGAATGCTGAACTGTGGTCCAGGAACAGCATTCTAACATATTCATACCTCTTCTCCAGGTGAGTGAGCACCTATGTGTAGGGCTGTGGCTGTGGCACCATCGGTAGACTAGTTCCATCAGTAGGGGTCCAGTGTAGGTGATAGCATGTTACAGATGTAGTCTTTAACTAGCCTCTCAAAACATTTGCATGAAATCCAAAGCAATACACACAAAATGATGGAGGATCCACTTCAAGGTTCGACATGTTGTGTGTTCAGATTCTCTCATTAATTTTCTGTAAACTCCTGAGACAGCTATGCCTGAAAATCCCAGGAGCACAGCAGTTTCTGAGATACTGAAACCACCCCATCTGGCACCACCAGTCACTCCACAGTCAAAGTCACTTCCCCATTCTGATGTTTGGTCTGAACAACAAAACCTCTAGACCATGTCTGCATGCTTTTACGCATTGAGTTGTTGCCACATGATTGGCTGATTAGATACTTGTATTAACAAGCAGGTGTACAGGTGTACCTATAAAATGCATTCCTTGCCAGTTTGTAATCCCAGCCTGTAATCACATCCCATAATCCCATGTGCACCCACTCCAATATAATCCCACCACATTGCTAATAAAGTGGCCACTGAGTGCATTTGTATACACCAATGGGCAATTGCCCATGTAACCATCATGGAACTTCAAAAATAGTTCACTGAGCACCTTTAATTCAAGCTTCATAGAAATAATGTTTTAAATAAAGCATTGATCAAAAATAATATGCCACCACCTATTTTCTCTGCCAAGTTCTACCTCTCCTCCTTTCCTCAATATCAGGATATGGTTTCAGGGCATTGCACATTTCTGCATTCCTCATTTTTCTGCCTGGAGGGTGAATTACAAAGGGAATATCAGGCGAAGAATCTGCTTAGTCTCAAGATTGTAAACGAAAGAGAGCATCCATTACCAGTCAGGCACATGAGGTCTGTCATTGACTCTGTGGCAATGAAGATCATCGGCAGAGCAAGCCTGACACCTGTATGTGTACGCAAACAGTCACTGGTGAAATTTATCTGTTAAATCCCAACTGCAGGTTGATACAGCAGATGACAATTTGCTTCCAGGGAATACTCTAAATGTATTATGCAGCCAAACAGTCTAACAATGGCTGATATAGACAGACTGCTTCTATCAGCAAGCTAGTCTCACACAAACAATTACATTACCTTCAATGTGCATCTTACATTCAGCCCAACAAAAACAAGCTGGTCGGTAATCATACTCATGAATAAAATCATTTATGACATAACTGTCAGTGCCAGGCATTGTATTTCTCTGACGATGAAAATACAACAGGCTGTGTGACAGTCTCTGCATGACTGCATTCGTGATAAGGCGACTGTCTCTGCTGAGATCTGAGGAAGGAAGTCTCAAAGAACAGCGACTGCCAGTTCTCCAACCCAGTCACATTACAAAGTGTGGGGGAGTGGGCAGCTCCCAAGTTCTGTGAGAATCAATTATAGGAAGTGAAAATGCATTGGGTTTCTTCCTGTGGACTCCGTGGGAAATTGTATCTAATGCTAAGAGCTTCGGCAACAAAGACATCATAAATTACGGCAACAGGAAAAATTGATTAGCTTATGGAAAACAGCGCACAAAAGAAGAATCAAACCTTTTCTGGCTACTTTGAGAAGAATATCTTAAGCATTTTATTTCCCAGCACCACCAATTACGTTTCAAATTTTATTGCGTGAATAATTCCTTTAAAGCCTAAACTAATTCCTTTCTGTTAATTCTTCTCACGCCAATTGTACTGAGTAAGAGAATGTCAAATGATAATGTTTCAGCTAGAATCCCATTATTATGTGAGCATAAGTACTTTGCATGACCATCTAGTAAGGACTCCATTCCATTCTCAGCATCTCCATCACATCAGTTTTGATAGAACATCCTCCACAGCATCACTTCCAATAGGCCTTCCTTTACCTTTCTCATCTCCACCACATTTGATGAGGCTCTCTACCAACTCTATTCCATATCCCACCTTTCTGCTATTATGCTTTCTCCTGCCATTGGACTTTTTCTAGTCCTTGCCTTCAATCTCAATGGTTAATACTCAAATGTAATTTCAGACATTTCCAAAAAGATGCTGCCAATTTCCACCTACTTCCCTCCTCATATTGTGAAGACAATATTTCATCTGTAATATTCTATTTTACCTTCCATCTCCAACATCCAATCCCCTTTTCGTGGTGCATTATAGGACAGATCCTCCCTAGTACCTTTCCCTTTCCTCTCTTCCAAACGAAGCAGAGTTTTATTTGTACCCCCTTTTTCATGTACTGCATTCCATGCTCAGAACATTGGTCTCTGCTGCACTGGGAAAACTCCATACATTTTGGGTGATCACTCTGCAAAACACCTCCTTTCAGACTCCATCAGTCTTTGGTCTTGGAGTTACGCAGCTCAAAAGCAGGCTCAGGTCTGTACTGAACATAAATTACCCTGGATGAGGAAGTGGAGGGATGTGTTAGTAAGTTTGCTGATGACACAAAGGTTGGAGGTGTTGTGGATAGTGTGGAGGGTTGTCAGAGGTTACAGCTGGACATTGATAGGATGCAAAACTGAGCTGAGGAGTGGCAGATGGAGTTCAACCTAGATAAGTGTGAAGTGTTTCATTTTGGTAGGTCAAATATGATGGCAGAATATAGTATTAATGGTGAGACTCTTGGCAGTGTGGAGGATCAGAGGAATCTTGGGGTCCAAGTCCATAGGACACTCGAAGCAGCTGTGCAGGTTGACAGAGGAAATCTGCAGATGCTGGAAATTCAAGTAACACACAAAAAATGCTGGTGGAACACAGCAGGCCAGGCAGCATCTATAGGGATATCATCAGTACTGACGAAGGGTCTCGATCCCAAACGTCGACAGTGCTTCTCCCTATATATGCTGCCTGGCCTGCTGTGTTGCAACAGCATTTTGTGTGTGTTGCACAGGTTGATGCTGTGGTTTATCAATCGTGGAATTGAATTTAAGAGCCGAGAGGTAATGTTGCAGCTATATAGGACCCTGGTCAGACCCCACTTGGAATACTGTGCTCAGTTCTGGTCGCCTCACTACAGGAAGGATGTGGAAGCCATAGAAAGGGTGCAGAGGAGATTTACAAGAATGTTGCCTGGATTGGGGAGCATGCCTCATGAGAATAGCTTGAGTGAACTTGGCCTTTTCTCCTTGGAGCAACGGAGGATTAGAGGTGTATAAGATGATGAGAGGCATTGATCGTGTGAATAGTCAGAGGCTTTTTCCCAGGGCTGAAATGAATGCCACAAGAGGACACAGGTTTAAGATGCTGGGGAGTAGGTACAGAGGAGATGTCAGGGTAAGTTTTTTACTCAGAGAGTGGTGAGTGTGTGGAATGGGCTGCTGGCAACGGTGGTGGATATGGATATGATAGGATCTTTTAAGAGACTTTTAGATAGGTACATTGAGCTTAGAAAAATAGAGGGCTATGGGTAAGCCTAGTAATTTCTAAGGTAGGGACATGTTCAGCACAGCTTTGTGAGCCAAAAGGCCTGTATTGTGCTGTAGGTTTTCTATATTTCTATGTTATCCCGATCCTGTGTTAATCCCATTTTTTATCCTCTCCGCATTCCCGTTAATTCCAAATTCTACCATTCACCCATACGCTAGAGGCAATTTACAAGCAGCCCCACAATTTGCAACTTTTTGAGGTGTGAGAGGAAACCAGAGCACCCTGAGTCACAGGAAGAATACCTAACTCCTTACAGAGAATTAGCAGTGTTACTAGCTGTTCCAATGAAGCCTGACATAAACTCAAGTACTAATTGCTATTTTGCTCCATTGTATACAGCATATAAACAGTTCAGTTTCTTTGTTCAATAAGTTGAGATCAACTTTGCATTTTTTTCCAATGGCTTTAAAGGATCTCTGAAGCCATTAGAAGTAAAGCCAACTCGAGGAAAACGAAAAAAAGAAATGAAAGTTTAAGTTCTGCATGGACAAATTGGGCCATGTAGCTAGTTCAATAGCACAAACTCTTGATGGTATTTTCTCAGTGCTTACAGAGGCAATGAACACTTTAATAAAATTCACAGAAGGTGCTCATGTTATCCAGGTCCTCAGTAGATCAGAATTCTTGGTACATCATGCTGGAGATACGCAAAATGACCCAGAATAAAAATCATTGATCTTGATACATATTCTTCCAAGAGGACCACAGTCTTGTTGTGGTTTGGAGGCTTGTGTGCCTCAGTGACCCAGAGAGCTATGCGCTCTGGAGTCAGGGCTTTGGCTCCTGGTAGAGTCACCCATGCCAAACAGGTCAAAGGCTAAAGGGCAGACTAAGAGTGGTCCACCGGTCCTCCAGGTTCAGGGGTTCAACTCAGGGCTAACAACCCTGACTGATAAAACAAAACTGTTGCAGAAACAGCAACGAAGGATTCTTCTACATCTGAGTGTGATGGTATTACTGAGTCACCACACAGACGTGCATGACTGACAGTCGTGAAAACCGAGAGGAAGCTACTGACATGATGACAAAAGCCCTGGCCACCACCAGAGATGGAGGATCTTCATTGCTGCCCTAAACACCAGCAGCATAACAGGCAGTAAGTAAGCAAGTTGATTTATGTTGTAGGTCCTTATTTTTTCCATATTTAAGTATTTATATGAATAGGATAACATGGTTTACAAAAACATATTGTGTGCATTAACAAACGAGAAAATCTGCAGCTACTGGAAATCTGAGCAACACACACAAAATGCTGGAGGTATTCAGCAGGCCAGGTAACAACTATGGGAAAGAGTACAGTCAATGTTTTGGGCCAAGGCCCTTCTTCAGGACTGGAGAAAAACAATGAGTAGTCAAGGGAAAAAGATGGGAGGAGGGGAGGAAGAAATAAAAGGTCGTAAGTGAAACCGGGAAAGGGGGAGGGGCGAAGTAAAGAGCTGGGAAGTCAATTGATGAAAGAGGCAAAGGGCTGGGGAAGGGGGAATCTGATAAGGAAATGACAGAAGGCCTTGGAAGAAAGAAAAGGGGAAGGAGCACCAGAGGGAGATGATGGGCTGGTAAGGTGATAAGATGAGAGAAGAAAATGGGAATGAGGAATGGTGAAGGAGAGGGGAGGCGTTAATGGAAAGTTGAGAAATCGATGTTCATGCTGCCATCAGGTTGGAGGCTACCCAGACAGAATATAAAATGTTGTTCCTCCAACCCGAGTGTGGCCTCATCGCGGCAATAGAGGAGGTCATGGATAGACATACCAGAATGGGAATGGGATATTGAATTAAAATCGGTGGCCACTGGGAGATCCCACTTTTCCTGGCTCAGTGCTCGGCAAAGCGGTCTCCCAGTCTACGTTGGGTCTCTCCAATATACAGGAGGCCACACTGGGTACACTGGATGCAGTAGATGACCCCACAGACTCACAGGTGAAGTGTCACCTCACCTGGAAGGACTGTTTGGGGCCCTAAATAGTAGTGAGAGAGGAGGTGTAGAGGCAGGAATAGCACTTGTTCTGCTTGCAAGGTTAAGTGCCAGGAGGGAGATCAATGTGGAAGGACAAATGGACAAGGGCGATGCGTAGGAAGTGATCACTGTGGTAAGCAGAAAGTGGGGGTGAGCATTAATTTGCTCTGCATTAATCTGAAGGCAAAGTGTTGGAATGGCTGGAAATCAAATATAAAACAGTGAGTGGTGCAATTGCCATCATTTTCATCAAGAGGAAGTCAAATATCTCATTTATTAGTTTCAATGGAAAGAAATTCCAGTGTTTTGCTTTAATGGCCACTAAAATCTCCCCACCAGAGAATAGAGGGCAAGATTAAAATTCTGTCCCCATACTACCTTAGAGACCTCAGGATGCTTCATTACTGATGGAAATCTCACCACTGTCTGACACCAGCAGTAAAATTTGTCTCAATGCACTGGTAAGAATAGTTTTTAGATCTGAAGATTTTGAAGTTTTGATTAGAACTTAGCAAGCAGAACCCAAGTACTATGGAGATGTCACCAAGTCCAGAAGATGGCAGTGTAGCACAATAGCACCATATCTCCCATCCTCATCAGCACAAATTATGAAGTCATCTGTTTACTTTATTACAGAGCCACTTGACTTACATACTTTGTGAAAAGGCAGATCAACCATGGGCCTTCATTAAACATAAAACTGAAAAAAATACAGCCTCATATTAACCACACTTCTTCCCTTACAATCTTTTACTGAGCCCTACTGATCAAAACATTTGCTACTCTTCCCCAGTTGGTTCAACTAACTTTCATGCAGAGTATCAAACAATGCCCACCTGGTTTCTTTCTTTTTAGACCCAATAATGTACAAAATTGCTGTAATATTTTTTAAATCCTTATGATCCCAAAGTTACATTGTCTAGAAATGGATGGTATTATTTAACTGTTATGCCCTCACTAACAAACATGGATAAGAAATCACCCAAACAGCTGTCATATATGTTTAAGTTGCAAGTCTATACTGAGGTAGAGTTTGTTTTCCCAAATCCCTGGAGGTGATAGCAATGGAGACCAATTATATCAGAGTTTGTACAGTCAACAGGGATTAAAATTCCAAGGGGAAAACTAGTTGGATTACTTTGAGGAGACAGAGGAAGTGTTGTGTGATTTATCTGGATGACTGATGATGTTACAAAAACTAACGAAAGGCTTAAAGCATCTTTAGACTAATTACTTCTGATTTTTGCTTATTTAGTACTTGGCTGAATTTAGGTGACAATCTCACAGTGTATTGAGTGAATGACTTTCAACATGGGTAGGGAACCGCACACAGGCATGACCAGCAAGTAACATTCACTCTGTGCCAGTAAAACAAAATATAGGCCGGTATAATTATAAACAAAGGAAAGAATAATTACACCTTCAAGGGAGATTACCACTTTATAATTAGATGTAAAAAAAGATTTTGATTTCATGGGATCTTTTATGTTTTGGTGTTTGTCAAAGATTGTGTCTAACTAGCTTTTCTGCAAGATGCTATCTGTTTGGTTTTTAATATTTCAGTAATATTTGAGTAATATTGTAAATACAGTATGTTCTTTGATTAAGCATGCTTTGTTGTTTACATAACATTACAGGTTATTAGTACAAAATACATGAATGACATCCGTCATCACATCACCACATCATAAGTGCACGCCTTACTGAAAGTAAAAATGGAGCATCTCTAGGGTTCCCTTGTTTTTTTTCCAATTAGTTTTATGTTTAAGAGTTACAAAATATTACAGTAGCTATGAGGTAGCTTTCAACAAACCCAAAATGAATACCTACCTGTTGAATCATGAAACTTTTGAGTAAAGATTGCTACACTTTTGCTTCTTCACAAGGAGAAGGGAAAGGTGGTCAAGTGAAAAAGAAGCAGAAAATGGATGAATTCTTGAGTTTATAAACAGTGAGAACTGAGTGATAGTAATCATAAATGAAAAAGGGAAAAAATGGCTGGCTATTTTGGAAAGACAGATGCTTTTGATTACACAAAAGATAACTAGATATAGTATACTGAGAAAATTGAGCAGGATTTTGAAGCAAATGGAATAGCTAATGAGAAATGAATGCCAATTTTGCTGAGTTCATTGGGTTTAAAGTCATACAGTTGGCTTAAAAGTTTAACTGCTCCAACCAAACTAGCCGAAATGAGATTTGCTGATATCATGAAAGTAATGCAGGAAAATTTAGAACCCAAACCATTGTTGATTACAAAGTGGTTTTGATTTCATAAGCAGAATCAAAAGGAAGGAGAGTCCATCTCAGCCTAGGTGGCTGAATTGAAGAGATTGTCTGAGTATGGACAGTTCGCTAATGGGAGTAATGATGCACTAAGAGATCATTTAGTTTATAGAATCTTACAAGAAAACTCTCAAATATGGCTCCGAACTGAAGCACGACTCACATTTAAAGGAGCACTTTAAAATGCCACACCCAAGTTTTACAAAGTCCATCTGGTTCCTTATACCATTTGTGATAAAGTAGCCAGTGAGCTAGATCACGTAGACACTAAAGGAGTTATTTCCAAAGTTGTGAATGGAATCCATGGGTAATGCCAGTGGTCCCAGTAGCCAAGAAGAATTGGTTTGTCAGGATCTGTGGTGATTTTAAGGTGGTCATCAACTCAGCTCTGAAAGTGGATCAATACCCTCTGTCCAAATTAGAGGCTAGCATTGCAAGCCTTTCTGGAGGGAAGCACTTCAGCAAAGTCGACTTAGTTGAGGTCTACCTACAGATGAAGATTGAAGAAGAGTCCAAAGTGTTTCTCACCATAAAGGGCTTTATCACCATAATAGGCTTATTTTGGGAGTGGCATCTGTACCTTCACTCTGGCAGAAAGGTATGGACCAGATGCTGCAAGGCAGACCAGGAACTCAGTGTTACCTGGATGACATTGTTATTTTTACCAGTGAAGATGACAAGGAACATCTCCAAAATCTCAAGACAGTGTTAAAAATATCAGGAGATTCTGGGCTCAGGACATGTTGGAACAAGTGGAAATTTTTCAAGTTAAACATCACTTACTGGGGTCACACCATTGATAATTCAAACAGTGATGGGTGCCTCAAGGCCAAAAAACATGTCACAGTTGTGGTCTTTCTTAGGATTTGTTGATTACTATAACAGGTTCCTGCCAAACCTGGCTACGGTGCTCCACCCCTTGAAGTCATTACGACAGATCGGAAAGAAATGGCAATGGACAAGGTAGTGTGAGGTGGCTTTCCAAAAAGAAAAAGGAAATGGAGACATCAGACGCTCGCCTTATGAGTGATAGAAAGGATTGCCCCGTATCCTTTGTATCACATTCCCCTACTGCTGTGAAGAAAAATTACACACAGATTGACAGAGAGGCCTTATGTCTGGTTTGAGGTGTAAATCATTTCAACCAGTACTTGTATGGAAGACAGCTGACACTCACTATCTATCATCAACCACTAGTGTCCACTTTCAATCCACAGTAGGGTGTTCCACTAACAGAAGCAGCACAACTGCAGAGATGGGCTCTGTTTCTTGGAAGACACAATTACAAGATCGAATTCAAGAGAACAGCTTATCATGGAAATGCTGTCTGATTGCCCCGTTTACCCTTGGAAAAGGCAATACCAGAAAGATTTACATAAGTAGACACTCCTCGATGTATTCTCCCAAAAGAAAAACAAATACCTTCCTGTTATGGCAGAGAAGATACAAAGGGAAACCAGAAAGGACTCCATACTACCTCAGGTCTACATGGCAATCCAAGCTGACTGGAGTACGTCTCTTTTAGGAAGATGGCAGCATGTGCAAATACAGTGGCTCTCAGGTGACAATGAACAGTAATTTATTTTTTGTAAAATTAGTTTCAAACAATCCAAAGACAATTCTACTCCAAAACTTTGGGTACTGGAGGACTACTCAATCAGTGAGCTGCTCATTGATCAGAGTAGCTGGACTGATGTTGGCAGAGGAGCTGGCCAAGGTAGAAACATAGAAAACCTACAGCACAATACAGGCCCTTTGGCCCATGAAGCTGTGCCAAACATGTCCTTGCCTGAGAAATTACTTAGGGTTACCCATACCTTTCTATTTTACTAAGCTCCATGTACCTATCTAAAAGTCTCTTAAAAGACCCTATTGTATCTGCCTCCACCACCGTTGCCAGCAGCCCATTCCATGCACTCACCACTCTGTGTAAAAAGCTTACCCCTGATATTTCCTCTGTATCTACTTCCAAGCACCTTAAAACTGTGCCTTCTCCTGTTAGCTATTTCAGCCCTGGGAAAAAGCCTCTGACGATCCACATAATCAATGCCCCTCATCATCTTATACACCTCTATCAGATCATCTTTCATCCTCCATAGCTCCAAGGAGAAAAGGCCATTCATTCAAACTATTCTCGTAAAACATGCTCCTCAATCCAGGCAAAATCTCTGTAGATCTCCTCTGCACCCGTTCTATGGTTTCCACATCCTTCCTGTAGTGAGGCAACCAGAACTGAGCACAGTACTCCAAGTGGGGTCTGACCAGGGTCATATATAACTGTAACATTAACTCTCAGCTCTTGAACTCAATCCCCATTGATGAAGGCCAATACACTGTATGCCTTCTTAACTACACAGTCAACCTACGCAGCAGCTTTGAGTGTCCTATGGACACAAACCCCAAGATTGCTCTGATCTTCTACACTGCCAAGAGTCTTACCACTAATACGATATTCTGCCATCATATATGACCTACCAAAATGAACCACTTCACACTTACCTGGGTTGAAATCCACCTGCCACTTCTCAGCCCAGTTTTGCATCCTATTAATGTCCTTCTGTAACTTCTGACAGCCCTCCACACTATCCAAAACACCCCCAACCTTTGTGTCATCAGCAAATTTACTAATCCATCCCTCCACTTCTTCATCCAGGTCATTTATAAAAATCACGAAGAGTAAGGGTCCCAGAACAGATCCCTGAGGTACACCACCGGCCACGGGCCTCCATGCAGAATATGACCCATCTACAACCACTCTTTACCTCTGTGGGCAAGCCAGTTCTGGATCCACAAAGCAAGGTCCCCTTGGATCCCATGCCTCCTCACTTTCTCAATAAGCCTTGCATGGGGTACCTTATCAAATGCTTTGCTGAAATCCATGTACACCACATCTACTGCTCGACCTTCATCAATGTGTTTATTCACATTCTCAAAAAATTCAATCAGGCTCATAATGCTTGACCTGCCTTCGACAAAACCATGCTGACTATTTCTAATCATATTATGCCTCTCCAAATGTTCATAAATCCTGCCTCTCAGGATCTTCTCCATCAATTTACCAACCACTGTAGGAAGACTCACTGGTCTATAACTTCCCGGGCTATCTCTACTCCCTTTCTTAGATAAGGGAACAACATCTGCAGCTCTCCAATCTTCCGGAATCTCTCCCATCCCCATTGATGATGCAAAGATCATCACCAGATCTCTCCTCCCTCACCTCTCACAGTAGCCCGGGGTACATCTCGTGTTGGTCTCAGTGACTTATCCACCTCGATGCTTTCCAAAGCTCCAGCACATCCTCTTTCTTAATATCTATATGCTCAAGCTTTTCAGTCCACTGTGAGTCATCCCTACATTTGCTAAGGTCTTTTTCAGTAATAAATACTGAAGAAAAGTATTCATTAAGTACCTCTGCCATCTTCTCTGGATCCAGACACACTTTTCCACTGTCACATTTGATTGGTCCTATTCTCTCACGTCTTATCCTCTTGCTCTTCAGATACTTGTAGAATGCCTTGGAGTTTTCCTTAATCCCACCCGCTAAAGCCTTCTCATGGCCTCTTCTGGCTCTCCTAATTTCATTCTTAAACTCCTTCCTGTTACCCTTATAATATTCTAGATCTCTATCATTACCTAGTTTTTTGAAACATTCATAAGCTTTCCTTAGGTGTCAAAAGAGCTGGACGACATGTCGAAGGAGTTGGCTGAGGCTGAGATGGTGGAGATGTAGCTGGTCAAGGTATTTGAGGAGCCTGTCAGGATATCAGAAGAGCACGTCGTGATATTGGAGGAACATGCTGATGTGTCGGAGCAGCCGGCCAGTATATCAGAAGACTCAGTGTCTTGGACTATGCATGTTTTTTTTTTCAAGTGAATATGCTTCTTTGAATTTGTTACTCGCTTTTTTTGAATGTTTACTTGCTATTTTTGTATGTTTTGTACCTTGGCCCTAGAGAAATACTGTCTCTTTAAGTTGTATCTGTGTATGGCTTAAATGACAATTAATCTTCCCCATTTTTTACAGACACTGGGATTAACTTGCCCTTGACAGGGATTGCCTTAGGTAGGGATTGAGACTAGTTGTACCATCCAAGCTGAGAGCTCAAGTGTTGGAGGAGCTACATCTGGTTGTGGTCAAAATGAAAGTGAAGGCTCAAAGCTTTGTCTGCTGGTTTGGAATAGATCAGCAGATCAAGTAGCTTGCCATGCCAGCGCGTCCAGATGCCAACACATCCAGAAATAAGGTGTCCAGAGCTGTTAGAAACATTCCTGCTGTCCCAGAGTCAACTCCAACAACCTCCACGGAGGAGGCCCAGAAACTGAGATTGTTTCACAGGCACAAGTCTCACCTGTCAGGAAAGACAAATGGGATAACTTTAAGAGTAAGAACTCCTCCACGCCAATTAAACCGTTAGGCCTGAATGGGACTATTTAAATATATTATGCTGTGGATATGTATGATGATGATGATGGCATCTGTTAGTCTCATGAGACCATGGATCTGTGTATGGAAAGTCTTGTGAGTTTCCTCTCCAGGGTTCAGGCCTGGGCAAGGTTGTATGGAAGACCGGCAGTTGCCCAAGCAGCAAGTCTCCCCTCTCCACGCCACTGATGTTGTCCAAGGGAAGGGCAAGGGCCGATACAGCTTGGCACCAGGGTCGTCGCAGGAGTAGCCAGAACGAGTTTGAAGACAATGTCAGACTGCCTTCGGGATTCCAGCTCCGGATTTGTCCTCAGGGTTTACTCCTGAAACCTTTCCCATGAGTGGGTATAGCTTCAAGGCAGCAGAGGTTTGAAATCAGAGTTTTCCCTCTCTCAGATGGACTGTCTTCCCAGGCTCCATCTACCCGAAGCACTGGTTTTAAGGTACCAGGACCCGCCTTCGCCCCTTCTCCTGTCAGTAGAAACAGTTCCGCAGAGCTTAGGGGCTAATCCACACGAGAAGGCCAGGAGTTGGACTTGGTTGTCAGAGGCTATTTGAGTCGCATGCTGTGAGGAGCACTTTTAGGTAGTGGGAGCTTGTCCCCACTACTACTCCTCGGCTTGACAACCTTGGAACCTATATGGTTGTGTATATGTAGTTTTATTATATGGTATACCATATATATAAACACACAAAAGTTGGGATGCATTCCCTGTTGAGTTGTAGTTTAATAGCTAAGCAGGGAGGAGTGTTGTGTATTTAATAACTCAGTTATGTTGTAAATATATTGCTTGATTAAGCAGAATGCTGTTTACATAATCTATTATGGGTAATATGTACGAAGTACATGAATGGCATACGTTATCATGCCATGTGTCATAAGAGCTCCCCTGGCTAAAAGTAAAACAAAGTTTACATGTATCTCTTGGGCTCCCTTGTCTTACTTTCAATTAGTTTTATATTTTGGAGCTACAACACATAATACTATCCTGTTCACCACCATTGTTGTTTCTTGTTTATTTTTCTATAGAGTAATATTTGTTATTAGGAGTGATTTGGTGGCTCGCTAGGAGCCAGTGTAGAATTGGGATTAATGCTCTTCCCCCATCTCAACAGATTTCCACTGTATCAGCTAAGGGGGATTCCTCCCCTTCCAACCAGTGAATACTGCAAGCAGGAGAGCAGTAACAAATAAAGAGTCTAACAGCTAGCAAAGTGTCAGTGTGGATGATAGACCACTAAACTTTAAATATATTCCAGTCAGGGATTGCAATCATTTTCCTCAAATGACCACATCTAAATCGTTAAGCCTATCAAATGATGACATCTAAATCAATGAGCCTATCAAACGATGATATCTAAATCAATGAGCCTATCAAATGACGGTATCTAAATCAATGACCCTATCAAATTATGGTGTCTAAATCAAAGAGCCTATCAAATGATGGTATCTATATCAATGAGCCTATCAAATAACCACATCTAAATCAATGAGCCTTATCAAAAGCTACAAATTGTCTTCCTTTCAGTCAGGGCTATGGCCTCAGATGGGTGAACCATTTTGAACTCAAGACCACCTAATCAGACCTTCTAGCTTTCTCTTCTATTGGGGTGAAGTTAGCTTGAAATAAGAGTACAGACTCTTTTCCATTTTCCTTCTAAATGCATTGCATGCTCATATTTTATGTATCTGTTATTTGTAATATAGCATCACCAGTAAAGCCTATGTGTATCCACACATCTAATTGCCCTTGAGAAGAAGGATGTGAACCACCTTCTTGTAATCTGTAATCCCTCTTGTCAAGGAACTGCCCCTGCACTATTGGGGAGAGGATTCCAGGAATCATACACAGCAACAATAAAGGAATGATTATGTATTTCCATATTACAATGGTGTCCTTTATCTTCTTCACAGTAGTCCCTTGACTGAGTCTAATCTGTTTTTGGGGGCTCCATGGCAGCTAATGAGGCTAATACATGAAGCAAAGACTCTTCTCTAGGTAGGGGAAGATACAGCTGTTGAGGCAGACAACTTGGTTATTTGTGAGGTGGTTTATCCAGAATTTCTGCATGGTCTTAAATTTCCTAATAACATCCTGAGCACTATTCTTCCACTTTGAGCAATCATGAGTCAGAGGTTTCAGTGGAATTTGAAGAGAATAAAAATTTAGTGGTTTTTCCCATCTGACTGAACTATTTTTTCATTTGTGTATCAGCATTTTGAATTAACTTGTTCTGAATATATGGGTGAAATTGATATATGTAATGTAGTTCAAATGATGGTACATCTTTCCATTATGGCCTTTTCTTAAAATTCCTGGTCCATGTGCACTGTTACTTTAAACTGTATAGAAGTGCTCAATATATTCATAATTATTTAGAAAGTGCATATATCATTTTATTTACAAGATTAAAAACTGCCATTTATTAGTTTTATATTTTTAATGTAAACATTTTTCAGCATTGTATTTTTGTGTATTAAATACTTAAGGCCCTTTTTATAAAGGAAGTATGTTGAAAAAGTTTAAAAATATGGTTAAGTAGCTCTGTTAAAATTGTTTACTATTGACTGGTGTAGTAGATTGTGCTAGTAACTAAGTGGGATGTCACGTGGTAAAATTTATACACCTTGTGTACATGCAACTACATTAACCGTAGACCAAGTCGAGTAATCATTGCCAGTTATTCCATTGCCTTCAACAATCAAAACCAAAGACAATGCTCACATATATTTCAGAACTATAGCAACCATTATCAAATGGCTAATGTTTACAACCATGTTACAACAACTGGTTTACAACCAGTTACAACAACTACCAATCGTATTGTGTTGGGAGATGAAAACAGTTCTTCAGTGAGCCCATATCATATGCTAACATTTCTAAAGGGCTAATTAACGCAAAGGAAGATGGTTGTGGTGGCTGAAGCTCGATTATCTCATCCTCAGGAAATCCTCAGGGAAGTGCCCTAGGACCAACCATCTTCAGCTGCTTCATCAATTACCTTCCTTCCACCATAAGGTCAGAAATGGGGATGTTTGCAGATGATTGCACAATGTTTTGCACCATTCGTGACTCCTCAGATAGTGAAGCAGTTCATACCCATATGCAGCAGGACCTGGAAAAGACCCAGGCTTGGGCTGACAAGCGGCAAGTAACATTCAAGCCACATGAGCGCCGGGCAATGGCCATCTCCAACAAGAGAGGATCTAACCATCAACCCCTGACATTCAGTGGCATCACTGAATCCCTTACTATCAACATCCTGGGGGTTACCATTGACAGGAAGCTGAAACTGGTCTAGCCATATAAACATCGTGTCTACCAGAGCAGGTCAAAGGCCAGGAACGCTGTAGCATGTAACTCACCTCCTGACTCTGAAAGCCTGTCCATCATCTACAAGGCTCAGGTCAGGAGTGTAAAGGAATACTC
This sequence comes from Hypanus sabinus, assembly GCF_030144855.1. Lineage (NCBI taxonomy): Eukaryota > Metazoa > Chordata > Chondrichthyes > Myliobatiformes > Dasyatidae > Hypanus > Hypanus sabinus. Next base: position 84,716,792 of record NC_082708.1, read on the forward strand.
GCCACTCACCTGGATGAGTGCAGCTCCATCAACACTTAGGAACTTGACACCATCCAGTACAAGGCAGCCCACTTGATCGGTACCCCTTCCACAAGCATCTAATCCCTCCACCATCAATGAACAGTTGCAGCAGTGTGTACTATCTACAAGATGCACTGCAGCAACACACCAAAGTACCTAAGGCAGTAACTTCCAGACCCACAACCACTACCATCGAGAACAACAGACACCTGGAACCACCACCACTTGGAAATCCACCTGCAATTCACTCACCATCCCAACTTGGAAACATATCACCAATCCTTTATTGCCACTGGGTTAAAATCATGGAATTCCCTCCCTAACAGCACTGTGGGTGTACCTGCACCTCAGGGACCGCAGCAGTTCAAAAAAGCAGCTCATCACCACCTTCTCAAGGGCAAGTAGGGATGGGCAATAATGCAGGCTTAGCTAGCGATGCCCACATCCCATAAATTAATATATTTTAAAAATTGCATTAAAATATTGAATAATTTGGTAATACAAACCTATTAATCATCAAGTTGTTCTAACAATTCCCCACAAAAAGACTGTGCACATCACCGGACCTTATGAACAAACTGACTTTGGGTAATTGCTCACGGCTGCTTCATGATCCAGCTCACCTCATGAGTCCTTACTGCACCTTTAACACCTGAGTGAGGAAAACAGCATGACAAATGAAAAAGAAAAGTAAATTAACTCAGACACATCTGCTACCTAAACTCCTGCCAAGAATGAAACAGACATATTTTAATAATACTTTTAATTCTGGATTTGTAAATTCTTAGTTGAGTAGATTTTTGCATAGAATGAAAGATAAAATGACAGAGATGTCACCCACACAAGCATCCAATTCAACGCCGGATGCTTTGGAGTAAATATACCTGGTCCTTTACTGGTCTTGAACTGAATTAAAGGGCCTAAGTCCTCCTCCTCAAGATATTTGTATTCTATTTCTACATACTCTGTTCACAGAAAAGTTGCTTTTGCCTGAGTGTAACCCAGTTTAGGACACAGTTGTTCCAGAAAAGAAATTCATTTGCAACAGATTTGATTTGTTGTGGGTCATATTGATTCAATTGGGCTAAACTTTTCTCAGAGCTCTGTAGAAACTAAGCAAAACAGAAACTTCATAATTACTCAAACTAATAGACAAATTCTTGCAGAACCTGGGCCAAAGCAGGATGGATTTGGTTATTTCAGTATATTTCTGTAGTTCTGCACATTGAATTCTGCTTTTAATATTATTAAGGAAAAAACATAATAATGCCATGATAGCAGAATAAAGTGGAAAACATTGCTACAATGTCAGAAAGGTTTACTGTGCCAATAGAACTTTCAGCAAATAAATTGCGAATTGTGCAATTGTCTAACAAGCCTAACATTATTTTGGACAACCTTACAGAACGGGTTCTTATTGTTCTGTAAAGCTAAAGAAAAATAGCTGTGCATGTTTTACATGTCCAATTAAAGATATTTTGAAACAGTTTTTCCAGGTGAACAACAATTTACAAACACCAGTGGTGGATGGGTCAATCTTGATAGCACCAATTGCTCATATCATGAACTCTGGATTACAAGCCCGTATATGTGTAGTTTCAATGTGGATTTGTCATGGAGGTGAACTTCTCCTGATGAAAGGTCAGCGGACCTGAGGCATTTGTACTCTTGGGGCTCACAATTACGTAGTATAATTGACTTGTGTCTTTAACAGTGTCAGCAAGTATTTAATTACAGTTTATGGAATATGAATCTATGAAAGCTTTCAAAATTGCAGCCATACTAAAATAATAGTTGATAAACTTTCAAATAGCAAAATTACTCAGTTGAAAACATAACAGAAAATATAATTCTTGAGGCACAGTTTCTATTAGCCCCATTTCGCTTGCACTTCCAGAGAGAAACACTAACAACTGCACACTGAGGATGTCACCTTGACTGGCGATGAAACGTCTGCAAGCTACTTGCCAAGCTTGGCAAACATTACAACATCAAATGGCAATATTCTCCAATATTCTCTAACTATGTTTAACTTGGTGGCAGCCTTTTCAAAATTATTTATTGAGATACAGCCAGAATAGGCCTTCTGGCCATTCGAGCCATGCAGCCTAGCAACCCCCGATTTAACCCTAGTCTAATCATGGTCATTTACAGTGACCAATTAACCTACCAACCAGGACATCTTTGGATTGTGGGAGGAAGCCCGGTGGAATGCCACGCAGTCACAGTGAAAAGGTACAAACTCCATACAGGCAGTGGTAGGAATCGAACCCAGGTAAAGCGTCGTGCTAACCACTATGCTACTGTGCCGGCCCAAAGTTAAGATTTTTGGCATTTTCTTCATGCAGGAAATTGTTTTATGAATTAATAAGTGCAAGTAGTTTTTAATTAGTTTTAGATAGCAGGGGCTTTATTCTGTTTGAACTCTTTTACTGGAGGTGTAAAAAATATTGATGCAGTGTATACAAGTTGCAAAATGCACTTTGTCATTAGCATGCAGACAGGAAGGCCTGGATTTGCAGAAGGATGGGTTTCATCTAGACCTGAAAACATAAATATTGATTCCCCAAAGCACATTCAACAGCTAAATTGTCAGCTCCCAATTTATCACAGTGACACTGGGTTAACTGATTAATGTTGTCCAAGTATTTTGTTAAAGACCTGCATTTGGTTAAGCATCAGGAATTATTTTATGATATCACACTGAAAACAGAAATTCTTGCTGCAGACTGGTTCAAAAAATGTCAAATAGACCAAAATATTTCCACTTTGAGACACAGTCTTCCATCTGAAGCTATTTCTAAATTCCTGAAAATATACTGCTGTACTATATTGTGTGGCTAATTCTATTGCAGGTATCTCCTTTGTTTTCAAAGGCTGTTCTGACATCAGTTTGCAATGGAGTAGCACAGGTGGTAATGAACTGCAGAACTGTGCTGACCTCATTGAGTTTTCAAGAAAATTAGAATCAGGGTTATTTTATATGATGTGAAATGTGTTGTTTTGGGCAGCAATATTGTACAACACCCACAAAATGATTATACATTACAAAATAAATAAATAAATAAATAGGGTATAAAAAAGGAATGATAAGGTAGTGTTAATGGATTCCTGGCAGAACTCAAAGTTCAAAGTAAATTTATTATCAGAGTACATACATGTCACCACATACAAGCCTGAGATTCTTTTTCTGTGGGCATGCTCAACAAATCTACAGAGCAAACTGTAAGCATCAGGAATTGTTACCTGTAAACAAACCTTGCAGATATAAATAAATTGCAATAAATAATGAGCATGAAATAACAATATAACAAGGTCCTTAATTGAATGTAGTTATCTCCTTTTGTTCAAGGGCCTGATGGTTGATGGGTAGTAACTGTTCTTGAACCTGCTGGTGGTGTGAGTCCTGAGGCTCTTGTACCTTCTGCCTGATGGCAGCAGCAAGAGAAGAGCACGGTCTGGGTGGTGAGGATCTTTGATGATGGATGCTGCTTTTCTACAGCAACATTTCAAGTAGATGTGTTAGTGATTGGAAAGGTTTTACCCATGAAGTGTCAAGCTAATCCATTACCTTTTGTAGGATTTTCCACTCAAAGACATTGGTGTTCCCATACCAGGCCGGAATGCAGTCAGTCAGCACAGTGTCCACCAAACAACTATAGAAGTTTGCCAAGGTTTTCAAATGACATGCCAAATCTTATCAGATTCCTGAGGAAGCAGAGGCGTTGTTGTGCTTTCTTAGCAATTATATTTATATGATGGGTTCTCTGGGATAGTGACACCCAGGAATTTAAAGTTACTGATCCTTTCCGTCTCTCATCCTCCGATGAGTACTGACTCATGGACCTCTGGTTTCCCTCTCTTGAAGTCTACAATCAGTTCCTTGGTCTTATTGACATTGAGTGGGAGGTTGTTGTTATTACACCACTCAGACAAATTCTTAATCTCCCTCCTGTATGTTGATTCATCACCCCTTTTTCATCACCACACAGTGGTGTCATCAGCAAACTTGTATATGGTGTTGGAGTCACACAGTTGCAGGTGTAATGTGAGTCGAGCAGGAGGCTAAGCACATATCCCTGTAGTGATGGAGATTGTGCAGGAGATGTTTTTTTGCCAATCTGAACTGACTGGGGTCTACAAGTGAGGGAATTCAGGATCCAATTGCACAAGAGGGTATTGAGGCCCAAGTTTTGGAGTTTACTGATTAGTTTTAGCAGATTATAGTGTTAAATTCCGAGCTGTAATCAATAAAGAGCATCCTGTGTATGCATTCTTGTTATCCAGATGTTCCAGGGGCATGTGAAGAGCCAAAGAGATGGTATCTGCTGCAGACCTGTTGCTCTGGTAGGTGAATTGAAGCACTTCCAAGTTGCCGCTCAGACAGGAGCTGATATACTTCAACACCAGCCTCTCAAGACACCTCAGCACTGTGGATGTAAGTGCCTCAGGGCAATAGTCATATAGACAGGATACCATGCTCTTCTTGGGCACCAGTACAATTGATGCCTGCTTGATATAAGTGATACCACACACTGCCGGAGTGAGAAGATGAAGATATCCGTGGATACACCAGTCAGTTGGTTGGCACAGGTCTTCAGTACTCGGCCAGGTACTCTGTCCAGAGCAAATACTTTCCCTGGATTCACTCACTCGAAGGCAGCCCGCAACTCAGCTTCAGATACTGAGACCAAAGGATCATTGGAAGACATGAGGATGCATGATGTTCCAGTGATCAAAGCAAGCACTGAGCTCATCTGGAAGCAAAGCTCTGCTGTCCCCTATGTTGCAAGATATTACTTTATAGGAAATTATGGCATTCAAACCCGTCGACAGTTGCCAAGCATTCCTCATTGATTCCAGTCTGGTCTGGAACCTCCACTTCATTAGAGAGATGGCTTTCCAGAGATCACACCTGCACCTCTTGTAGCATTCTTGATCTCCAGACTTGAATGCCTCTGATCTGGCTCTCAGCAGGTTCCGGATTTCATTGTTCATCAAGGGCTTCTGATTGGGGGAAACCCTGAATGATTTCATGGAGACACGCTCGTCCACAACTGTTTTACTGAAGTCTGTACCAACCCTGGAGTAGTCGTCCAAGTCCTCAGATGAGTTCTGGAACACGGCCCAGTCCACTGACTCAAGGCAATCCTGTAACCATTCCCCAGCCTCCTGTGACCAACTCTTCATTGTCTTGATCTCTGGATACTTGCTCTTTAGGCTCTGTCTGTGTGCAGGTAGTAGGAGTACAGCCAAATGATCAAACTTGCCAAAACAGGGTTTGGCAAGGAACGATAGACATTCCTTATTATAGTGTAGCAGTGGTCTAGTCTGTTGGGACCTCTGGTGCAACAGATTACATGCTGGTGATAATTGGCTTGTCTTTCTTCAAACAGACCTGGTTAAAATCTTTGACTATCATTTGAAATGCTTTGGGATGAGCCGTTTCTTGCTTACAGTCAGCATTGTGCAGTTTTGCGAGTGCTTGCTTATAATCGACCACTGGTGGTTTATAACCTGAGGTCAGGATTACATGAGAAATCTCGAGGCAAGTAGAATGGTCTACATTTAATCGTTAGTTGTTCTAAGTCGGGGAACAAGAAGTCGGCATAACCCCAATGTCCATGAACCAGCAAGAATTGACTGGACAGCATATGGTGTCACTTCTTTCCTTAGCTTTTCTAATTCATTTCTAACACTGATGGCAGAAGGAAGATATGAACAGTAAAACAACAAGAGTAAATTACACTAAAAGATAATGAACATGCAAATTAATTAAAATCAACAAAATTAGATAGAACTTTGGTTAGTAAACGGAACAATTATTTTTGATCGGTTGAGAGTGTGTTAGCAGCACCAACTATGAGTGGCTCAAAGAAAGAAGAAAAACACACATGACGCTGTACCTGCACCCTGATCTCACATCATTACAAACTGACTCTGTACCTGCACCCTGATCTCACATCATTACAAACTGACGCTGTACCTGCACCCTGATCTCACATCATTACAAACTGACTCTGTACCTGCACCCTGATCTCACATCATTACAAACTGACTCTGTACCTGCACCCTGATCTCACATCATTACAAACTGACGCTGTACCTGCACCCTGATCTCACATCATTACAAACTGACGCTGTACCTGCACCCTGATCTCACATCATTACAAACTGACGCTGTACCTGCACCCTGATCTCACATTACAAACTGACACTGTACCTGCACCCTGATCGCACATTACAAACTGACACTATACCTGCACCCTGATCGCACATTACAAACTGACACTGTACCTGCACCCTGATCTCACATTACAAACTGACACTGTACCTGCACCCTGATCTCACAACATTACAAACTGACGCTGTACCTGCACCCTGATCTCACATTACAAACTGACACTGTACCTGCACCCTGATCGCACATTACAAACTGACACTGTACCTGCACCCTGATCTCACATTACAAACTGACACTGTACCTGCACCCTGATCTCACAACATTACAAACTGACACTGTACCTGCACCCTGATCTCACAACATTACAAACTGACACTGTACCTGCACCCTGATCGCACATTACAAACTGACACTGTACCTGCACCCTGATCTCACATTACAAACTGACACTGTACCTGCACCCTGATCTCACAACATTACAAACTGACACTGTACCTGCACCCTGATCTCACAACATTACAAACTGACACTATACCTGCACCCTGATCTCACGACATTACAAACTGACACTATACCTGCACCCTGATCTCACATTACAACCTGACGCTCTACCTGCACCCTGATCTCACATCATTACAAACTGACGCTGTACCTGCACCCTGATCTCACATTACAACCTGACGCTCTACCTGCACCCTGATCTCACATTACAAACTGACACTGTACCTGCTCCCTGATCTCACGACATTACAAACTGACACTGTATCTGCACCCTAATTTCACGACATTACATACTGACACTGTACCTGCACCCTGATCTCACAACATTACAAACTGACACTGCATTGCTTCAAACAGACTTCATGTCATATAATTCAGTGATAATCATTCTGATTCTGATTCTAACTCTTTATTTGATTTTACTAACTGTTTCTCTATGTCTAATGATTAGAAATGTTTAGTCAACTTAACAATGAAAAGCCCTCCTGACTGCACAGGTTGTCAAAAAACCTTCAAGGCAATCCATTGACAGTACCCAAGTTTGCTCTGCTTGTAGCCTGTGCTATCTCCAAGAAAGATTGAGGTGATAACAACAACTGATCCCAAGGAACTGGGCTATCCTTAGGTTTAAATGCTCACAAGGTTATCACAGGGAGCTGTAAGGAGGGAGTGGTTGGTGACTACAAAGTGCAGACTGGCCATTACAGTGCAGCTCACTGCCTTTCAGCTTCAGACATCCGTGGCTCGTAATAGGACACTTGGAATGTGCTCAGTGGGCTGGCTTTCTTACACTCTTGGCTGTGCAAGATGCAAATGTTCAGACAGAACTATTCACATCAATGAATCACAAAAAAATTCACTGTTTTGCTATTTGGCAACTTGTTGAAATTTTAATCTATTCAGTATTTTGTCAGTTTTATTAGCATACCTTAGTGATAAGGAAAATTGGTCCAGTCTGCTAATATCAATCATAGAATGTGGAATAATTTTAAAAATATCTGTAGATTTGACCTCTTCAGTTATACTTTTCGAGCTTCCTGTGTGACATGATATTAAGTCATTCTGCAGATGGTGGCTTAGGTATGCAGGGTTTGAGTTCAAATCATTCAAATGTCCATCCAGGAAACGGTGGCATTTTTTAAACAAATGTAGGCAGCAAAGTTGAGCAAGTAATAGAGCTGGTCCCTCACAAATTCATAACCTATGTTCTATCCAGATCTTGATGGTGCATGTGTAGAGTTTGTACGTTTGCATGAACTTTGACTGAGTGCTCCAATTTCTTCCTATAGCCCAAAGACATGCAGATTGGGAGTTTACCTGGCGTCTGTAAATTGCCTATAGTGTACAGATGAGTGGTACAATGAACATGCTGGAATCTGGGCAGAATAAAAATAAGATTAGTGTGGGATCAGAGGATTTATTAAAATGTGTGGATCCCTGAAGCTTGAATATGCTCCCTGACCCTAGACACCAAAGACTGTCTGCCTATGAATATTAGCTGATTCTTCTCTGCATGCCTGCCTTCCTCGTGAACTGGACAGATAACTATGGTTTCACCTTTGATGATACAGAATTTGCTCAGCATGATTCTATCCAGAATAGATGTTAGATTTTGTGCATTTTCTTTACTTCTCATGAAAAGTCAAACAATTCACAATTAGGATCAGTCTTAGCATCAGAGTATATTTAACCATACAGTCATCAATTGTAGTCATATAAATAGCTTGATTTTAAACCCAAGTCGGCCTCCAGAATTGATCTTCTTTGCCGTATCTTTGTATGAGGCTTAGATATTTTATATTTAGCGATTCAACACAGAGTAGATCCTTCCAGTCATGGAGATACGCTGTTTCAGCAACTTCACAACCCCGATTACCCTAAAGCACTGTGATCACGGGAGTTGCTACATCTTGGGACTGGGGGTGGAAACTGGATTCCAGCCCCAGCCCATGTCAAGAAAAGTGTGTAAGTTAAAGCCGAAAATACTGCAACGCCAGGTCAGGCAGCATCTATAGAAAGAGAATCATAGTTAATGCTGCAAGCTAAACCATTCTATCAGATCTAGGAAGAGAGAAAACAAACTTAATTTTAGGTTGCTGAAAACTTAGGGGAGGCATGAATAAGATGAAGCGAATCAGGGTTCACCATACAGCCATTGTTGTAATGTGAGTATTATTAAAAGTAAGTTAATACTAATGGGGAAGATGTGGTAGCAAGAGGCAGGATCCGGGGTTGGCGGGGTCTTTACTTCCGCTCTTTTTACTCCCAGAATGCATTGTATATAGTTCCTCCACCCATGCTGCATGAGGTACCTGGAAGCCTCTGTTTTGTAAATATCATTTGCCGTCCCAGATAAAGATGCTCTTTTGGCCGTCAAGTTGTTGAGTGGTCTTTTTGTTAAGTAGAAGTTACCACATATTTTTGGCGATGAGGTAAACTGGTTTTGTGGAGGGGTCAGCCCCATTTTCAATCAGGAGCTGTGAGCAGGCGAGGAGCCTCGTGTTCGGATGTCTACATCGATGTGTTCGACGAGCAAATCGAAGGGTGGCCAGAGTATGAGGAAAGGTTTGGCCACTTTCTCTGTGCTAGTGGAATTACTGAGGAGGCTAAGAAGCATTCTATTCTCCTGAGTGTGTGTGGGGCAAAGATGTACAAGCTGATAAGGAACTTAGCTACGCCGCGGAAACAGAGAGAAATTCCATATGACGAACTGCTCGTGGGGAACCACCACAATCTGAAGCCTTCGGTGATAGTTCAACGGTTCAAGTTTCACAGCCCTGTCCGGACGCCAGGTCAGTCTGTGGGTGATTTTTGGTCAAGTTTCAGCAGCTATCAGAGAATTGCGATTTCGGAGCCATAAGCTCCATGATAGATTAGTATACGGCATTAATAATGATGCCGTACAACGCTATTTGTTAGGGGAAACCCCACTGTTGACTTTCAAGACAGCCCTAGAGATTGCCCAAGGCATGGAGATGGCTGCTGATAATGCCAAGGATATACAGAAAGGATATGGGGGGTTGCAGTCGATGGCAGTGCTCCGAGTCAGGTGGGAGACTGGTAAACAGGCAAAGCGGGTGGAATGTTTTCGGTGTGGAGGAACGCACTTATGCAAATGTTTGTAAATTCAAAGATACTGTCTGCCAAGCTTGTGGCAAGAAGGGACATTCAGCTAAAAAGTTCAGGAGCATAAAGGGTGAGGTTAAGCCTGGGCAGGGGAAAGTTCAACAGGCTCAGGCAGCCACACACCACCGAGGAGAAGCAGACGAAGAGGCAGCATGTGTCTACAACATGTCTGGGGTGGAAACGGATGAGGTACCACCTGAACCATATTATGCCACAGTCACTGTCAAGGGAAAGGACATTAAGTACAAGAATGATTCAGGGGCTACTGCATTGGTCATTAGTGAAGAGACCTACAGGAGGACATGGGGATCCAACCTGCTTCCCATCAGACCATCTGAGCACCACCTCAGGACCTATACGGGGCAAACCATACCTCAATTAGGGGTGTTATATGTGGATATTTCAGCCGGGGGCCAGAAGGCTGAAGCCAGGCTGGTGATAGCTAAGGGCAGTGGGCCCAGTCTTTTGGGCCGCGATTGGCTTTGCAAAATCCGGCTCAACTGGCATGAAATTAAGTATGCATGCACGACGGAGGACATTCTGCAGTGGTATAGTGCTGTTTTCAGGGATGAGCTGGGCACACTGAAAGGCGTGACTGTGAAACTCCATGTCGACCCTGAGGCCACACCACGTTTTTTTAAGCCCAGGTTGGTGCCCTATGCCACGAAAGGCAAAGTCGAGGCAGAGCTGGTACGTTTACAGGGGCTGGGCATCATGGAGCCCGTCCAGTTATCAAGGTGGGCGGCTTCTATTGTTCCAGTTTTGAAGGTGGATAAAACGGTGAGGATATGTGGGACTACAAGCTTATGGTGAATTAGGTCTCTAAGCTGGAGGAGTTCCCATTGCCACAGGTGGATGACCTGGTTGCGACCCTGTCAGGGGGTAAGCTGTTCACAAAGCTGGACATGAGCCACACCTATCAACAGTTGCTGCTCGACGAGGTTTCAAAGGAGTACGTCACCATCAATACGCACAAGGGATTATTCAAATACAATCGCCTGGTGTTTGGAGTGGCGACTAGCCCCGCCATTTTCCAAAGGACAATGGACTCTTTGCTGCAGGGGATTCCGCATGTAGCAGTGTATCTTGATGATATTTTGATCACGGGAGCCACGGAGGGGGAGCATCTGGCTAATTTAGAACAGGTGCTGAAGAGACTCTCAGATGCAGGGCTGTGGTGGAGACGCGGAAAATGTGTGTTCCTGGCTCCAAGTGTGACCTACCTGGGACACAAGATTACAGCTGAGGGGCTTTGCCCCGTGGAGGACAAAGCGAGAGCTATCAAGGAGGCCCCAAGCCCCAAGAGCGTCACTGAACTCAGATCATTTTTGGACATGGTGAATAATTACGGCAAGTTTCTTCCGGACCTCCCAAAGGTTTTGGCCCCACTGTATAAGCTGCTTCACAATGACACTAAGTGGCAATGCGGTGAAGAGCAGGAGGAAGCTCTCAAGGAAGTGAGAGAACTCCTGCGCTCAATGAAGCTGCTTGATCACCGTGACCCAGACAAGGAGATCACCCTTTCATGAGATGCTTCGCCCTGTGGAGTCGGGGCAGTTCTCTCACACGTAATGGAGGACTGTTCAGAGAAGCCTATTGGTTTTGCTTCATGTACCCTGACGGCTGCAGAGAACGGATATTCACAGCTAGACAAAGAAGGTCTGGCCATTGTTTTTTGCAGTCAAATGCTTTCATCAGTACCTCTATGGACGTGCATTCACAATTTATACAGACCATAAACCACTGATGAGCCTTTTTAAGGAGACCAGATGCATCCCACCACTAGCCTCAGCCAGGATGCAGCATTGGGCTCTCACATTGTCAGCTTACCAGTATACTATCGTGTACAGAGCGGTTGGGGATAATGCAAACACCGATGCGCTGAGTCGACTCCCTTTACCTGAGACGCCTGTTACTACGTATGTGCCTCCGGAGACTGTGTTTTCATTGGAGAGGCTGTCTGCGACACCTGTAATGGAGACCCAGATCAAGCAATGGACAGAGAGGGACCCAGTCCTGTCTCAAGTCAAGACTTTTCTTTCACAAGGTTGGCCTAGAATCGTGAAAGGAGAGGAACTGAGACCTTATGCCAAACGCAAGACCAAAGTGAGTCTGCAGGATGTTTGCATTTTCTGGGGGGCGAGGGTCATCGTGCCTCCCCCCGGCCATTCACAGATTGTGGAAGAAATTCATGAGACTCACCCAGGGGTGTGTCGAATGAAAAGCCTTGCAAGATCCTACGTCTGGTGGCCAAGAATGGATCAGGATCTGGAAAACAAAATAAAATCATGCACGCAATGTCAGACCAATCAGAACATGCCACCACCAGATCCTTTGCACCCATGGAAGTGGCCAGTCTACCCCTGGTCTAGGCTACATTTGGACTTTGCTGGCCCCTTTATGGGACAGATGTTTCTTGTAATGGTAGATGCGCATTCCAAATGGATCGAAGCTCACATCATGAGCAACATCACAGCCCACTCAACCATAGACAAACTCAGGCAAGTGTTTGCAGTCCATGGGTTGCCTGACTCTCCGGTCACTGATAATGGCCCGATGTTCACCAGTGAGCTGTTCGGTGAGTTCACGCATTTGTCACATTCGGACGGCCCCTTTCCACCCAGCCTCAAATGGTTTGGCTGAGCGGGCTGTTCAGACAGTGAAGGAAGGCCTGAAGCAGATGTCAGGGGACTCTCTTAGTACCTGGCTTTCACGTTTCCTGTTTAAATACTGCCTCACTCCACAGACTACGACTGCACGCACTCCAGCAGAGATGCTGATGGGGCGTAGGCCCAAGTCAAGATTGGACCTGCTGCGCCAGGACATGAAGGCAAAAGTGGAGAGAAAGCAGGAAAAGCAGAAGGAGGGACATGATCAACATGCACGAGACAGACAGTTAGAACCAGATGACAATGTCTATGTGAGAAACAATCAGCAATGGCTACCTGGTGTTATTCTTAAACATAGAAACATAGAAAATAGGTGCAGGAGTAGGCCATTTGGCCCTTCGAGCCTGCACCACCATTCAGTATGATCATGGCTGATCATCCAACTCAGAATCCTGTACCTGATTTCTCTCCATACCCCCTGATCCCTTTAGCCACAAGGGCCATATCTAACTTCCTCTTAAATATAGCCAATGAACTGGCCTCAACTGTTTCCTGTGGCAGAGAATTTCACAGATTCACCACTCTCTGTGTGAAGAAGTTTTTCCTCATCTTGGTCCTAAAAGACTTCCCCTTTATCCTTAAACTGTGACCCCTCGTTCTGGACTTCCCCAACATTGGAAACAATCTTCCTGCATCTAGCCTGTCCAATCCCTTTAGATCCCTTCTAAATTCCAGTGAGTGTAAGCCTAGTCGATCCAATCTTTCTTCATATGAAAGTCCTGCCATCCCAGGAATCAATCTGGTGAACCTTCTCTGTACTCCCTCTATGGCAAGAATGTCTTTCCTCAGATCAGGGGACCAAAACTGCACACAATATTCTAGGTGTGGTCTCACCAAGGCCTTGTACAACTGCAGTAGAACCTCCCAGCTCCTGTACTCAAATCCTTTTGCTATGAATGCCAACATACCATTTGCCTTTTTCACCGCCTGCTGTACCTGCATGCTCACTTTCAATGACTGGTGTACAATGACATCCAGGTCTCGTTGCCCCTCCCCTTTTCCTAATCAGCCACCATTCAGATGATAATCTGTTTTCCTGTACTTGCAACCAAAGTGGATAACCTCACATTTTTCCACATTAAATTGCATCTGCCATGAATTTTCCCACTCACCTAACCTATCCAAGTCACCCTGCATCCTCTTAGCATCCTCCTCACATATAACACGGCCACACAGCTTCGTGTTATCCGCAAACTTGGAGATGCTGCATTTAATTCCCTCGTCTAAATCATTAATATATATTGTAAACAACTGGGGTCCCAGCACTGAGCCTTGCAGTACCCCAGTAGTCACTGCCTGCCATTCTGAAAAGGTCCTGTTTACTCCCAATCTTTGCTTCCTGTCTGCCAACCAATTCTCTATCCACATCAATACCATACCCCCAATACCGTGTGCTTTAAGTTTGCACACTAATCTCCTGTGTGCGACCCTGTCAAAAGCCTTTTGAAAATCTAAATATACCACATCCACGGGCTCTCCCCATCCACTCTACTAGTTATATCTTCAAAAAATTCTGTAAGATTTGTCAGACATGATTTTCCTTTCACAAATCCATGCTGACTTTGTCCAATGATTTCACCTCTTTCCAAATGTACTGTTATCACATCTTTGATAACCGTCTCTAGCATTTTCCCCAGCACTGATGTCAGACTAACTGGTCTATAATTCCCCAGTTTTTCTCTCCCTCCTTTTTTAAAAAGTGGGGTTACATTAGCCACCCTCCAATCCTCAGGAACTAATCCAGAATCTAAGGAGTTTTGAAAAATGATCACTAATGCATCCATTATTTCTTGGGCTACTTCCTTAAGTACTCTGGGATGCAGACCACCTGGCCCTAGGGATTTATCTGCCTTTAATCCCTTCAAATTACCTAATACCACTTCCCTACTAACATGTATTTCCCTCAGTTCCTCCATCTCACTAGACCCTCGGTCCCCTACTATTTCCGGAAGATTATTTATGTCCTTCTTAGTGATGACAGAACCAAAGTCGTTATTCAATTGGTCTGCCATGTCCTTGTTCCCTATGATCAATTCACCTGTATCTGACTGTAAGGGACCTACATTTGTCTTGACCAATCTTTTTCTTTACACATATCTATAAAAGCTTTTACAGTAAGTTTTTATGTTCCCTGCCAAGTGTTGATCTCTGAATTTCTCCCAGTCCTCAGGTGTGCCGCTTTTTTTTGCTAATTTATATGTTTCTTCTTTGGACTTGATACTATTCCTAATTTCCCTTGTCAGCCATGGGTGCACTACCTTCCCTGGTTTATTCTTTTGCGAAACTAGGATGAACAACTGTTGTAGTTCATCCATGCGATCTTTAAATGCTTGCCATTGCATATCCACCGTCAACCCTTTAAGTATAATTTGCCAGTCTATCTTAGCTAATTCACATCTCATACCTTCAAAGTTACCCTTCTTCAAGTTCAGAACCTTTGTTTCTGAATTAATTATGTCACTCTCCATCTTAATGAAGAATTCCACCATATTATGGTCACTCTTACCCAAGGGGCCTCGCACGACAAGATTGCTAACTAACCCTTCCTCATTGCTCAATACCCAATCTAGAATGGGCTTCTCTCCAGTTGGTTCCTCGACATGTTGGTTCAAAAAACCATCCCGCATACATTCCAAGAAATCCTCTTCCTCAGCACCCTTACCAATTTGGTTCACCCAATCTATATGTAGATTGAAGTCACCCATTACAACTGCTGTTCCTTTATTGCACGCATTTCTAATTTCCTGTTTAACGCCATCCCCAACCTCACTACTACTGTAAGGTGGCCTGTACACAACTCCCACCAGCATTTTCTGCTCCTTAGTGTTATGCAGCTCTACCCATATCGATTCCACATCCTCCAGGCTAGCGTCCTTCCTTTCTATTGCGTTAATCTCCTCTCTAACCAGCAATGCTACCCCACCTCCTTTTCTTTCCTGTCTATCTCTCCTGAATATTGAATATCCCTGGACGTTGAGCTCCCATCCTTGGTCACCCTGGAGCTGTGTCTCTGTGATCCCAACTATATCATATTCATTAATAACTATCTGCACATTCAATTCATCCACCTTGTTACGAATGCTCCTCGCATTGACACACAAAGCCTTCAGGCTTGTTTTTGCAACATTCTTAGCCCTTATACAATTATGTTGAAAAGTGGCCCTTTTTTGCTTTTTGCCCTGGATTTGCCTGCCTGCCACTTTTACTTTTCAACTTACTACTTTTTGCTTCTACCCTCATTTTACACCCCTCTGTCTCTCTGCACTTGTTCCCATCCCCCGCCACATTAGTTTAAATCCTCCTGAACAGCAGTAGCAAACGTTCCCCCTAGGACATTGATTCCAGTCCAGCCCAGCTGCAGACCGTCCTGTTTATACTGTTCCCACCTCCCCCAGAACTGGTTCCAATGCCCCCAGAAATTTGAATCGCTCCCCCTTGCACCACGTATTTCAAGCCACTTATTCATCTGAAATATCCTCCTATTTCTACGCTGACTAGCAAGTGGCACTGGTAGTAATCCAGAGATTATTACCTTTGTGGTCCTACTTTTTAGTTTATCTCTTAAATCCCTAAATTCCCCTTGTAGGACCTCATCCCATTTGGTACCTATGTGCACCACGACCACTGGCTGTTCACCCTCCCACTCCAGAATGTCCTGCAGCCACTCAGAGACATCCTTGACCCTTGCACCAGGGAGACAACAAACCATCCTGGAGTCTCATTTGCGGCCGCAGGAACGCCTGTCTATTCCCCTTACAATCGAATCCCCTATCACTATAGCTCTCCCACTCCTTTTCCTTCCCTCCTGTACCGCAGAGCCACCCATGGTGCCATGAACTCAGCTGCTGCAGCCTTCCCCTGATGAGACATCTCCCCAACAGTAACCAAACAGTATATCTGTTTAGGAGGGAGATGACCTCAGGGGACTCCTGCACTACCTGCCTACTGCTACACTGGCCACCCCTTCCCTTTCTGCCTGTGTAGCCTTTACCTGCGGTGTGGCCAACTCACTGAACGTGCTATTCACGACTTTCTCAGCATCGTGGATGCTCCAGTATGAATCCAATCGCAGCTCCAGACACTCAATGTGGTCTGCCAGAAACTGCAGCTGGACACACTTCCTGCACACATAGTCGTCAGAGACACTGGAAGTATCCCTGATTTCCCACATGCTGCAGGATGAACAAACCACGGGGCCGATCTCAGCTGTCATGACCTACCCAATACTTGCCTCAACTTTTGAAACTTTCTCCTTTGAAAGGAACTTACCCGGCCTTACCTCACTTGGAGTGAAGCTCGTCCTCCGCCTCTGCTCGCCGAAGCCTCTGGAGACAAAGCCTTCCTACTCTGTCTCCTACTACTCTGCTCCGTCTAACTGTTCTCTTTAAATACTCCCACTGCCTCACTTACACGCACTTGTGCAGTCATGCCCCCGTTAAACTGCCGAAGAAAGCAGAGTGGTCCAGTCTCCTACGTTGTTAAGCTGACTGATGGGCGTGTTTTCCGCAGACATCAGGACCATGTGCCCCTGCGTCATGATTCCAGCTCAGAGGTAGACAGTTCCATAGAGTTTCCAATGGTGAGATAGACTACTGGGGAAACATGTCCACCAGTGACTTTGCTAGAGGGAGACAGAAGGAGACAGAGTCCCCGAAGAGGATGCACATTCTCATGCGGACACACAGACCTCTCTCATGTCCCCAACACCAGATCCACCAAAAACATCCTCACCAGCAGCGCCTGCTGGGTCACCGGGGTAGTGTGTAGATCACAGCGCCCTCGCAAACCTCCTGACAGACTGAATCTTTGTTTCTTTTCTTGTTAGGTTGAATGTTGAATTTGCCATTTTTTTTGGTGTTTTTGTATTGGTAACCTGTTGCTAATGATACCATTGTTTTTACTTCCCAGTTCTTCTATATTTGGGGAATGTTGGATTATAAGGGGGGAAGAAGTGTTGTAATGTGAGTATTATTAAAATTAAGTTAATACTAATGGGGAAGCTGTGGTAGCAAGAGGCAGGATCCGGGGTTGGCGGGGTCTTTACTTCCGCTCTTTTTACTCCCAGAATGCATTGTATATAGTTCCTCCACCCAGGCTGCACGAGGTACCTGGAAGCCTCTGTTTTGTAAATATCATTTGCCATCCCTGATAAAGATGCTCTTTTGGCCATCAAGTTGTCGAGTGTTCTTTTTGTAAAGTAGAAGTTACCACAGCCATCATTCATCGTTCATCATTCATCAGATGAACCACAGGGTGAGATCAGGGTTCCTTTTTAAAAAAGCTGTTGCTGACGGAATCTGGTTGATGAATTAATAAGGATAGCAAGAGAGAAATAATGCAAAGAAAACATGTAAAAACCATGAGAAGAAGGCAGTCAAGGAAATTAAATACAAATAAAGGAATGTAAAATCTGCAGGGATTTCTGAACAATAAAAATAACTATAAATGCAAAAAAGCCATAAAACAAAAAACACTGAGAACACTCAGCTGGGCATGCAGCATCTATGGAAAGAGAAACAAAGTTCAGAGTGAAACCTCATTGTCAGAACAGGTTGAGAGTAAACTCAGTTGATGTACCTGTTCCGTTTTTTCTTTTTTTGCAGGAGGGATTTGGGGGTTGATGCGCCTGCTGCATCTCTGTTCATTTTTTTGTGTGTGCTGAGGGGTGATTTGGGGGTTGATGATTGGCTGCTTTTCTTTTCTTTCTTGGTTTCATGGCTACCCAGAGAAGAAGAATTTCAGAGTTGTATACTTTGATAATAAATGAACATTTACTTTTAAAGAAGAATTTCAGAGTTGTATACTTTGATAATAAATGAGCAACTCCGGCTTCACCCTCTTGGGATATTGTTTTTGTCTTATCATAAAATCATAGACTCATAGAACATTGGAGCTCAGATATTGCCCCTTTGGCCCTTTAATGAACGATTAATCTGCCGAGCTCCATCAACCTGCACCTGGACCATAGTCCTCCATACATCCCCCATCCATGTACCGATCCAAGTCACTCTTAGGTGTTGAAATTGAACCAACATCCACTACTTCCTGCTGGCAGCTCATTTCACACTCTCACCACCCTTTGAGTGAAGAAGTTCTCCCTCCTATTCCTCTTAAACATTTCACCTTCCATCCTTAACCATTGGCCTCTAGATCTAGTCTCACCCAACCTCAGTGAAAAAAGCCTACTGGCATTTACCCTGCCTATACCACTCATGATTTTGTATACCTCTATCAAATCTCTCCTCATTCTCCTGTGCTCTGGGAAATAAAGTCCAAACCTATTCAATCTTCTCCATAAGTCCTCAAGTCCTGGCAACATCCTTGAAAATTTTCTCTGCACTCTTGCAATCATATTGTCATCTTTCCTGAAGCTAATTGACCAAAACCGCACACACAACACTCAAGTTAGTCTTCACTAATGTCTTATACAACTTCACCATAACATCAGTACTTTGATTTATGAAGGCCAATGTGCCAAAAGCTTTCTTCACCATCCTGTCTACCTGTGATGACACTTTCAAACAATTATGGCTCTGTATTCCCAGACTCCTCAGTGCCTTACCACTTACTGTGTCAGTACGGCACTGGTTTGTGCTCCCAACATGCAACATCTCACACCTGCCTGCATTAAATTCTATCTGACATTTTGTAGTCCATTTTTCCAGCTGGACCAAACGTTATTGCAAGCTTTGATAGTCTTCCTTGCTGTCCACTATACCCCCAATCTTAAAGTCATCCACAAATTTGCTGATCTAGTTTACCACATTATCATCCAGATCATTGATATAGATAACAAACCACAACAGACCCAGCACCGATCCCTGTGGCACACCACCATTCACAGGCCTCCAGCAAGAGAGACAACCATCTACTACCACACTCTGGCTTCTGCCATGAAACCGATGTGTATTCCAATTTATTACCTCATCATGAATGCCAAGTGACTAAACCTTCTTGACCAACTTCCGATGTGGGATCTTGTCAAAGGCTTTACAAAAGTCCATGTAGACAACATCCACGGCCCTCCCTTCATCAATATTCCTAGTAACTTCCTCAAAAACCTTGGTTAGACACCTCAGCCTATCCACTGTTCACTTAAAGCGATCTGGTTGCTCTATTTCCCAATTTTGATGAAGTTTCTTCAACCTAACACATTAACTCAATTTTATTTCCCAAAAACATTGCTTCACTTGATGAGTATTTATAACAATTTGTGTTTTCATTTCAGATTTACAACATCTGCAGTTTTTAAAATTCATTCACTAAATAAATCAAATGTTAAATTACTTTTTCCTTTAATACTGTTACAAATAATTCGGTACAACACAATAATACAGGCATATATCATATCCACAAATTCCATTTTTATTGTCCAGATTATAGAGAGGTACACTTTATGGGCTGAATTTTTATTTCCCAGCTATATCGTTCTTTCACTGTCTCCCCCCAATAAAGCTATGAAAAGATAAACAGATTGAAGACCCACTGTCAGAATGGATAAGAGAGGAGAACAAACAGTTTAGGTGACAATTAGTAGACATCAAACACTAGGTGATCATGATTCTGTGACCCTCTATGGTAAAAGTTTCCATCAATTTACTCTGCACCTGCCCCTTTTGTCCAATTCTCTAAAAATGGTTAAGAAAGCTGTTGTGAAGCCATGAGTCCAGCTTTATCTCTGGACCATTTGGAAAACAAAATTTATATTGTAGGAAAGATAGTTTGAGAGGCTGATGTATTGTTTAGCATGTCATTTTAGATCTTTGATAACTTGCTGCCATATGATAAACCATTCTTGTCAATCCAATGAAATACAGGTTCTGGAAATCTGAAACAAAAAGAGAAAATTCCAGGCAGCATTTGTGGAAAGAGAAATAGTTGCTGTGAAAATTCAGAAGAATGTTGGCCAGATGAGTTTTGATATGGAGTTTCTACCACAGAAGTTTGTGATATTATACACTGTTCATATATATGATTGTGATGCATAACATGTGACATGAAGACAAATCGTTTGTTTCTTTATGAACGCGTGTTAACTTTTTCCACCATGCTTTCATAAGTGTCACAATCAGGAACCACTGTGGTGAAACTTAGATTTCTGTTTCAATAACTGAAAAACAGGAAGGAAGTAGTCTCAAACTCAAAAGAGCTAAACTTCATAAACAAGCTGAAGATATCCTTCAGCATACAGAAAGTGAACTTGAGGCATGTAAGTAACAAAGTGAAGAAACAAAATGGAATAGCTTTGTAAAAGTTTTGCCAAGCCAGTAGTAATAAAACCCTGGATAAAGATCCCCCTGGATAACACATTTTTTGTGTGTCGCTTTGGATTTCCAGCATTTGCAGAATTTCTCCTGTTTATGATTTACTGCTATTGTTAGATAGGATTGGAGTAAATCTAGATGGGGATGAAGTAATCTGAGTAGACGCTGCAAATTTCTAGTTACGTCATTACTGTAGTCACATTAGAAAGACTCTAAACAGCTTCAATTTTGAATTATCTGTCCAATTAACAGCCCCCTCAGTACTATCCACCCCTAGCACCACCATCTACTACCACCCTAATACAGGGAGTCAATATCTTTGAATTCTCTAGACATGCATGATTCTTAAAATGGTGCTTCATAGAAAAGTGGTTTGTTCTGACATCGCTGAAGAAGGATTTTCATCAGTGCATGTCATTGCAACGTTTGGTGAACATACATGGTGTGTATCATTGCAGAGCATTTTCCATATAAATTGTACAATTTGCTACTTTATGTATGGTTATACAAGTTTTGGAGCCATTCATAAACTGCATAATCTGACATAATGACGAGAACATTTAAAGGAACAGAAATCAACAAAACCAGGAAATGATGGAAGACTTGAATGAACTGATGTGAAGATTATACTTGGACACAAATATCCTGCTTCTTTAACAATTTGGGACTTGTCACACAGCAGGGTGACAGGCCATTCGGCCCACCGAGTGAATGCTGACCATCAGCACATTTACACTGATTCAACACTAATTCAACATTAATCCCATTCCATTCTCTCAGTCCCATCAACCTCCCAGATCCTTCCACACATTGGAAAGGGGATTATTTTACTCCAAGTAATTAATGGGCATGTCTTTAACCCCTTCTACCCTGTCGTTCCCCGCCACCTTCACTGGCTAATCTCCTCATGTCAACCCTCCCACCACCCTCACCTATCTGCCCTCCCTCGAATAAGTATCTGACCCCTTCGGGCTGTCTTTCATGGTGTTGACAGCTATCGATCCCCTTAGGCCTTATCCTCGCATACATCTGCCCCTCCCTCACAGCCATCCTGTCTGTCACACCGATCTCACTCCCATCCCCCTCACATTCATTTGCTCCTCCCTCACCTCACCTGCTCGACCCCCTCCATTCCCTCACACCCTCTGACGTCCTTGGACTGCTCCTTCTCAGTCATCCATTTCCCTCCCCCCACACCTAGCTACCCCTCACTCCCTTCATCCATTTGTCCTTCTGTTCCTCTATTCAACTTCCTCTGTCCAATCACCCTCTCTCCATCCACCCCTCCACCATTCCCCGTTCCTCCCTCTGACCGCCTCTTCCTCACACATCGTTCTCCCCCTCACACCAATGCTGCTCCCTGCCTCCCCTACACTCAGCTGCCCCTCCCCTCATACTCCCTCCCCTCACCCATTCATTTGTTCATGTTGGCAGCAAACTTGAGAATGAACTGGAGTATTTAGGGACCTGCACAGAAAATAGGTCTCAATTGAATAAGGATCTAAAGTCACGCTCTGAGCTCATCCCTTTGAAATCTTATGCAACAGACATCCCAAAAAAGGGTACAGATGAGAGCTATCCCTTTCTTTTTCCCATGTGGGTCCACAATTTAATAAAACAAAAGCTTCTTTGTTCAATATTCTGAATACCCATCTCACCCTGCCTGATGTCACATGCTAAGACATTTAGACATAACCATAATTTTTGTTGGCAAATATTGCATAGACATCCCAGGAGGCTGTTCATGTGATTCAAGTGATCTTCATTATAGTCTACAGAGGATGAAAAACTTTATGAAGCCAATGAATTCACCACATAGAACGGAGTCTTGTTAAGGATACCAACTGTGTTAAAATAATGGAAGAAATATGTTGTCTCATGACACCAGAACCAGGAAAGACTACAAAATACTAAATAATTGCACCCGGCAACTTAAGTTCAGGTTGTGTGTTTTTGGTCATATACCAAGCGATATAGATGACAACAAAGCTTCATTTCCAGGTGAGCCCAATGCCTTTCTCACTTTGACCATCACCCACTCCCACAGCCCCAATGACAGTGTGATTTCAATCTCTGAGGCCAGCATGAAAGCATCCTTCAGAAGGGTGAATCCCTGAAAAGCATCCAGCCCAGCTGGGGTACCTAGTCATGTACTAAAGACATGTGCTAATCAACTTGTTGGAGTGCTCACTGATATCTTTAACCTTTCACTTTAGCAATCTGAGGTACCCATTTGCTTCAAGCAGGCTTCAGTCATACCAGTACGTAAGAAGAATGTTGTAACTTGCCTCAAAGACTATCATCCAGTGGCACTTACATCCACAGTGATGAAATTTTTTGAGGTTTTATTGATGAAGTATATCAACTTCTGCCTGAGAAGCAACTGACTACCAAATTACAAATTGCCTACCAGCACAACAAATCTACAACAAATGACATTTCATTGGCTCTTCACTCAACCCTGGGACATCTGGACAGCAAAGATGCATGCATCAGGATACTCTTTGTCAACTACAGCTCAGCGTTCAGTACCATCATCCTCTCAAAACTAATTAATAAGCTCCAAGATCTGAGCCTCAATACCTCTTTGTTCAACTGGATCCTCAATTTCCTCACTTGTAGACTCCAGTCAGTTCAGGTTGGCAACAACATCTCCTCCACAATCTCTATCAGCGCAGGTGCACCACAAGGCTGTGTGCTTAGCTCCCTACCCTACTCACTTTATACTTACAACTATGATGGTAAGCACAGCTCCAATGCCATATTTAAGTTTGCTGTTGACACCACTGCTGTTGGCCGTAAATCAGCATATAGAAGGGAGACTGAAAACCTGGCTGAGTGGTGCCACAACAACAACCTCTCACTCAAATTCAGCAGGACCAAGGGATTGATTAATGACCAGAAAGAGGAAACCAGGGGTACTTGAGCCAGTCCTTGTCAGGGGATCAAAGATGGAGAGGATCAGCAACTTCAAATTCCTTGATGTTATCATTTCAAAGAATCTGCCCTGGGCCCAGTATATAGGTGCAATAATGAAGAAAGCACAGCAGTGCCTCGACTTCCATAGAAGCTTGCAAAGATTCAGCGTGACATCTAGCACTTTGAGAAACGTGTGATGGAGAGTTTATTGACTGGTTTCATTACAGCCTGGAATGGAAACACTATGCCCTTAAACAGAAGATTCTACAAAAAGTAGCTATATCCTAGTCCATCAGATAAAGCCCTTCCCACCGCTGAGCATATCTACATGAATGTTGTCATAGGAAAGCAGCATCAATCATCAGGGACCCCCACCACTCAGGCTATTCTCTCTTCTCACTTTTGCCATCATGAAGAATGTACAGGAGCCTAAGGACCCACACCACAAGGTTCAGGAACAATTATTATCCCTCAACCATCAGGCTCTGGAACCAAGGGGAATAGCTTTACTCAACTTTATTTGTCCCATCATTTATATGTTCCCACAACCTATGGACTCACTTTCAAGTCTCCTCATCTCATTTATTTAGATACTTATTACTTCTTTGTTTCTTTTGTATTTGCATAGTTGTCTTTTGCACACCGGTTGTTTGCCCGTCTTGTTGGGAAAAGTCTGTCATTGACTTTTCTTGGATTTACTAAGAATGCCTGCAAGGAAACAAATCCGGGTTGTATAATGTAACATTTATGTACAAATTTACTTTGAACTTTGATCATAAACATAAACCACTAATAAATAGCAACACACACAAAACGCTGGAGGAACTCAGCAGGTCAGGCAGCATCTATAAAAATGAATAAACAGTCAACGATTTGGGCCAAGACCCTTCATTGGGACTGGAACGGAAGGAGGAAGCAGCCATAATAGGAAGGTGGGGGAGGGGAATGAGGACAAGCTAGAAGGTCCTGTGCAAAGGCAGATTGATGGAAAAGGTAAAGGGCTGGAGAAGAAAGTGTCTGATATGAAAGGAGAGTGGACCATGGGAGAATAGGATAAAGGGGCACTAGGGGAAGGAAACAGGCTGGTATGAAGAAGAGAAGAGATAAGAATGGGGCCAGAGTGGGGAATAGAAAAGGAAAGGGAGAGGAGGGAAAATTTACCAGAAGTTGGATAAATCGATGTTCATGCCTTCTAGTTGGAGGCTACCCAGACAGAATTTGAGGTGCTGCTCCTCCAACCTGAGAGTGGCCTCATTGTGGCAGTAGAGAAGGCCATAGACCATATTGTTGGAATGAGAATAAAGACTGGAATTAAAATGGTAGGCTACCAGGAATTCCTGCTTTTTGCAGATGGAGTGAAAATGCTCAACAATGCGGTTTCCCAATCTACATTGGGGCTCTCCAGTGCAGATGAGGCCACATTGGGATACAGTAGACAACCCCAACAACCCTATTTGGGGCCCTGACTGGAGGTGAGGGAGGAGGTGAATGGACAGGTGTAGCATTTCTTCCACCGGCAAGTTGAAGTGTCAGGTGGGAGATTAGAGGAAGGAATGAATGGGCAAGGGAATCACTGCAGAAAGTGGAGAGTGGGGGCAAGGTAAAGATGTGTTTAGTGGTAGAGTCCTGTTGAAGATGGTGGAAGTTGCAGAGAATGATGTGCTGAATGCAGAGGCTCATGGGGTGGTTGGTGAGAACAAGAGGAACTGTTGAATGCACTCAAGCCAAGCTTATCAATTTCATCAACTTTGCCTCAAACTTCCACCTTGTACTTAAATTCACTTGATCCATTTCTGACAAATCCATACCCTTTCTCAATCTCTCGGTCTCCATCTCTGGAGACAAACTGTTGACAGAATATTTTCTAATCTTATCGATTCCAGTGGCTATCTTGACTATACCTTTCCCATCCTATCACCTGTAAAAATGCCATTCCCTTTTCTCAATTCCTTTGTCTCCACTGCATCGGTTCCCAGAATGAGGTTTTCCTTTCCAGGACATCAGAGACATCCTCCTCCTTCAAAGATGGGATTTCCCTTCCTCCACCATTGACGTTGCCCTCACCCACATCTCCCCCATTTCCCGAACATCCAAGCTCATCCCATCAGACCGCCGCCTTAACAGTGAGAATTCCTCTTGTCCGTACCTATCACCCCATTAGCCTCCTAATCCAACACATCAGTCCCCTTAACGTCCACCATCTCCAAAGGGATTTCACTACTAAGCACATCTTTACCTCTTCCCCACCCCCAACTCTCCACTTTCTGCAGGGATCACTCCCCCTGTCTATTCGTCACTCCCCACTAATCGCCCTCCTGCAAGGAACCCAAGTGCTACACTTGCCCATTCACCTCCTCCCTCACCTCCATTCAGTGCCCAAACAGTCCTTGCAGGTGAGGTGACACTTCATTTGTGATCTGCTGTGATCATCTATTGTATTTGATGCTCCCGATGTGGCCTTCTCTACATTGGTGAGACCCGTCATAAATTGGGGAACTGCTTCATCAAGCAATTCCGCTCCATCTGCCAAAGTGGAACTTCCCAGCAGCCCAACGTTTTAATTCCAATTCCCATTCCCGTTCTGACATGTCAGTCCATGACTCCATGATGAGGCCACCCTCAGGGTGGTGAGGCAACACCTTATATTCTGTCAGGGTAGCCTCCAAACTGATGGCATGAATATTGATTTCTCCTTCCAGTAAAGAAACATTCCCCCCCCCCTTCTATTCCTCACTCTGGTTTCTTACCTCTTCTCACCCGCATATCACCCCCTTCCTGGATCCCCTCCTCCTTCCCTATCTCCCATGATCCACCCCCTCTCCTATCAGATTCCTTTATCGCTAGCTTTCCCCACCCACCTGGTTTCACCTATTTCACCTATCACCTTCTAGCAATCCTTCTTTCCCTTCCCCCGCCTTTCTATTCTGGCATCTTCCCCCTTCTCTTCCAGTCCTGAGAAAGGGTCTCGGCTGGAAACGTTGACTATTTGTTCATTTCCATGGCTGCTGCCTGACCTGCTGAGTTCACCAACCTTTTGTAGAAGTTGTGTGAGGAACTTCATCCTTGTTAAGGCAGAGGGAAGATGAGGTGAAGGTGGATGTTGAAGAAATAGAGGAGATGTGGTTTAGTATCAATGGTAGAGAAACCCGTTCTTTAAAGAAGAAGGACATCTCTGATGTCCTGGAAAGGAAAGGCTCACCCTGGAAACAGATGTGGTGGAGATGAAGGAACTGAGAAAAGGGAATAACATTTTTACAGGAGACAAGGTAGGAAGAGGTATAGTCAAGATAGCTGTGAGTCTGTAGGGTTAAAAAAGATACTAGCAAATAGTTTAACTCCAAAGATGGAGACAGAGATCAAGAAAGGGGGGAGAGAGTCAGAAATGGTTCAAGTGAATTTAAATGCAGGGTGGAGGTTGGAGCCAAAGTTGATAAAATTGACGAGCTCAGCATTCATGAAGAAGCTTTTATCAATGTAGCACAGAAAGAGATAAATAAATAAATATCTACAGTGCAGAAATACATATCTACATTTGCATGAACAAAATACTATTTGGATGCAGCACTTGAGAGAAATATCAAGTACAACAAACGTAAGTTCCTTGACTTGTCAAAGCTGGAAATTAATCATATTGTCTCAATTCAGATTTCTCTCTTGAATTGAAATAAAGATTTGAGTTCAAGTCCCACTGAGGAAGCATAATCTTGATCCAGATAGAATCCTAATAAAGGTTCTCAACACAAAACATCAACTGTATGTTTCTGTCTACAGATGCAGTCCAACCTGCTGAGTTCCTTTAGTATTTTGTTTGGTGCTCCAGATTGCAGCATCTCTGATCTGATCTGTGGCCTGTAAACATTACTGAATTGTCAAGAAGGCACTATACTAAAACCTCATTTACTGATTCACTTCAAAAGCATTATTTATGTATTACCCTCTTCCAATGGCCACCAAAGCAAACTGGTTTACTTATTGCTTCCAGTCAGAAGCAAGCTTGCACACAAAACTCAACTACTCTGCACACTTGCATAATGTCACGACAAAGCACCATTATGAGGTGCAGAAAATGAGAGTATTATATGTAAGTAAAATTCCCTTCTTTGTCCAGAGAACTGACATTTGACCTGAAAAAGCTAATTGATATCAGGTGCAAATTGTGAAGTATTGGCTCTGCCAGTGAAACCTTCATTTGAATTCAACCCAAATTAAATCATTACAAGTTTGCCTCATTTTGGTAGCCATTAAGGGTTTTGGATGGAATGAGTTCAGCAAATTCAACCTTTCACCCAGTGGAGAGGAGTTCACAGCATAAAACCGTTATTA
The DNA here is from genome assembly GCF_030144855.1 of Hypanus sabinus. Classification (NCBI taxonomy): domain Eukaryota; kingdom Metazoa; phylum Chordata; class Chondrichthyes; order Myliobatiformes; family Dasyatidae; genus Hypanus; species Hypanus sabinus. Next base: position 84,744,799 of record NC_082708.1, read on the forward strand.
CATTGGCTACAACTAGCACTAATTTGTCAACATGCTCATTGAGAATTTAATTAAATACAGTAGTTGATGAGCAGTTTGATTTTTACCAGATTCTGCAATTTTACCATATGGACCAACAGGCCAAAAATGCCTGAATATAATTATTGCTTTGCTTCTATAGACATGTCCTCATGCTTCAGAAATGTTTCTCTGTTGTGAAAATGCCAGTCAATTTTTAAATAACTTACTTTTCCTTTGGGAATAATTCGGTATTCATGATCATTGTAACAAAAGCAACTATTTTCATAGGTTTGTGCGTTTTCATCTTGTAGATATTCTCTGTAAGAATTAACAATTATAAGAGAATTAGCAAAGTTACTATATGTGATTCAGATGGCACGGCTTTGTGTGGTTTACCTGCTTTTGGCTGTATTATATAAAGTAGCAGTTTTGATCAAAACATATAGCCATTTTACATTGTAGATACAAGAGGTTCTGCGGATGCTAGAAATCTAGAGCAATATACACAATGTGCTGGAGGAGCTCAGCAGGTCAGGCTGCATCTACGAATGGGAATAAACAGTTGACGTTTGAGCTGAGACCCTTCAGGACTGATGAAGGGTCTAGGCCTAAGCTAAGACTGTTTATTGCCATTCATTGATGCAACCTGACTTGCTGAGCTCCTCCGGCACATTGTGTATACAGCCACTTTACACTCACTTGTTTGAAGCAATTTCTCTTGCATTGCATAGTGCACATTGGACACAAAATTTTACTCTAATCAACCATCTTTCACATCTCTGGAGCCCTGGAGCAGGAATGTCACAAACACCTCTCTCTACACATTTTACTATGAACCACTTTTCATTGCCACCTGTTAATTTTGTACATTGGTTACAGACTTCAAATAGCACCCATTGGAAGTATTATATCCTGAGGGTCCAGCATCAGATAACATATATGGAGTCCAATAAAAGATTATCAAGGCCAATAACTTCTATTGTGTTATTTAGTCTTGCCTTTCAGGTATGTATTTGACTCCTCAGACAACATGAGGATTTGTTTCAAAGTTTGGTTGGAAACTTTGCAACACTATGTTGTTGGATTTAGAAAACAATGCAGTGTGAATGCTGATAGTAGATGCCATGTAAGTATTCTCCACAGATTCTTCACGGATTACAAAGGAACATGAGACCATTCAGATTCTCAACTCGATTCTGACATTTAGCTAGAACATAACTGATTTATACTTTAACAAATTACCTATCAGAGTTACAGTACTATCAAAAGTTTTAGCAACATATACAAGATATAGCTAGGGTGCCTAAGACTTTTGCACAGTACTATAGTAATTTTATGTATTACACTGCACTGCCGCTTCCAAAATAACACGTTTCATGACATATGTGAGTGATGATAAACCTGAACTTGATATGCATGAAGAGGGAAATCATGTTTGAGAAAAGGGGGAGAGAGAGGGGATGGAACCGGAAGCATCGGTGAGACATTTTGTAATGATCAACAAACCAGTTGTTTGGAATCAAAAGACCTTGTGTGGTGTCTCAGACCACCACCCACACCACCCCCTGCTCCTGGCACTCCTTCTCTGCCACCTGTCCCATACCCCTCCAACAGCACTCCACCCTCACCATTCCCAATATTGTTTGCTCCCACCAGATTTACAAACTCGAGCTCCACTCCAAGTTGACTAATACAGTACCGTGCAAAAGTCTTAGTCAGCCCAGCTATACATATGTGCCTAAGACTTTTGCAGAGTACTGTATATATTTTTGTTATTCTTTCAAATTTATTATTTACCCTCATCTAAAATGTTTAATTCTCATTCTTTTGGGAGCAATACTTCCAGATGTCTACTACAAAATTTCTCTGCAGGTGTTCCAGGAAATCCCCTGTATTTACTGTACGCTGATTGTAATGGCAAATGCACAAACGTGTGGACTCTTGTTCTATGGTACTTACTGGAAATTATCTGGATTCTTTCCTGACTGTCAGTTGTATGACATCGATTGTTAGCGCAGAGAGAGGGAAAGAGAGAGGGGGGGGGCAGGATGGGGAGGAGTGAGAGAGAGAGAGAGAGAGAGAGAGAGAGAGACGGGGGCAGGGTGGGAAGGAGTGAGAGAGAGGGAGAGAGGGAGGAATTTAATTGCTAGACTATGATAAATAATCTCAGAATTACATAGGAAAAATGAGTGTGGTGACTTAGTCATAAAATTTTTGATGTTTTGATCTCACATTATCCTGACACCAGTCCAAACTGTTGAATTATTCTCTGTGGCCAATGTCCAGCAAGTGAGGAGTTACCACTCTGCATATTCATGGTGTACTATTAGCTGTCCATATATAGCACAATAGATTCCGAAGCATGGCTGGTTCCCAACCATGAGAAACGTTTAATACGCTCTGCCACAGATCGAGGTATGCTATTCCTTCAGGACAGACACTGGGAACTATTTGATATGCTAGTGCTTTTTGCTGAATGCAGTGTAGAATGTTTTTTCAGTAGCTCTAGCCTGAATGAGCGATTTTTTTTAAAAAAAGAGGCTAGGAGCACAGGCAATGAGTTGAGATGGTGCTGCCTGAGGGGTTGCCAGGGATTAAAAGACTGATTTGCTAATGAAGCCATTGCTCAGCAGGGCAGAGGTCAAGAGGGTCAAGGGGCCAGGAATCGAGTAGATGACATACAGCCTGCAGCAAAAGCATTTTCTTGGAACTGAGGGCTTCTGAACAGAACCCCTCAGGGAGACAAGAATAACTTTTACTGAAGAAATCTTAGACATTAAGTAAACCCATAGATTCAATAAATTTATGTGTTGACTGTATATCATTTGCTTGTCAGTATATAACCTTGTGTTTAGTTGAATGATGGAAAGTACGATTTCAGGTACAATGTAATATAATATCTGCAGTTAATTGGTGATTAGTTACCTTTGTAGGAGAAGCAATACAGTATATATGTACCTTTAAGAGCCATATGGCTATGTTATTCTATAGATTGCCATATGGCCTCTGCTGTTAGGTGAATTCTGATTTCTGCAATAAAGAATGCTTCACTGGAACCATTATCCTTATTCCTCACCAGAATAAATAGTAACTAGAAATGGCCTCTAGAACTAGAAACTAGAAACAAGAAACAAGGAAGTGATGATAGAGAGTAAATCAGAATTTTGCGGTGTAACTTTAAGAAAGTTTGAAAGTGATGGTGAGCTCCTGATCTTCCTGTTCTAGGTCTTTTCAATGATAGAAAAGGGGTGAATATCTGTGAAACTAAGCTTTATAATCTACAACGCAAGCAAAATAGGTATTATTCATAGTAATGGAAAGATTGATTAATAAGTTCAGTGACAGAGGTAATCAAGAAACCCTTTGTCACCTATAAACTGATAAGCTTGCCCATGCAGCCAAGAGGCCATAAGACATAAGAGCCGAACTAGGCCATTTGGCCCATCGAGCCTTCTCCACCAGCCAAGTAATCAGTTTCACCTACCAATCCATAAAGCTTTACGGTAAACAAAATTGCTCTTAATTGTAATTAAGTTGTCATGCTGTCTTACAAGATCCAGTGGGCTATTAGGAATGAGCCAGGGATACGAGCTGGCTCTTCAGAGTGGAAATGTGGTTGAGATGTTATTTCAAAGTATTGTCTGTCTCTAAAGTGAGCAAAAATGTCCTGATCATACTTTAGAAGAGAGCAAGAGAGTGATGCCCTAATCTCTGGCCAATATTAATCTTTCAGCTAACACTGCTAAGACAAAATATATAGTGATTGCCAAATTGTTGTTTTGAAACCTAATGCTATAAGAATGAGATATTTGTCCCAAGTTAGGATGACACAGTTCGGAATGGAACATGAGGTGGTGGATTTTGCATATGCTACTGCCCTTCTCCTTCTTGGTAGATCTGATCCTGAATTTGGGAGGGGAAACCTGAGTGGCCTGAGCCAGCAAATAGAGTGCATTTTGTAGGAGGTAAAATTGTGCTCTGCTTAAGGTAGCTGAGAGTATGCTAATCAAACAAATTGTTTAGTCTTGATGGTATTGTGACTCTTGAGTTATTGGCACCATCCATCAGGCAAACGGAGAATATTCCAACACTTCCCTGATTTCTGGCTTGTAGATAGTAGAAAGGATTTGGGTGTCCAGAGTTACTGTTCTATAGATTTGCTGAGTGTGCTCACAGGAAAATGCATCTCAAGGTTGTATATAGTGTATTTTGATAATACAATTTACTTTGAACTTTGAACTCAGTCATAGTAATCCTTTTGAATGTCAAGGCAAGATAGTTGGATTCTCCTTTTCTGAAGATTATCATTGTCTGGCTTTTTTTTTGCTGCAGTTGTTCCTGATCATGTATCACCCCATGACTGAATGTGATTTGGGTCTTGCTGCATGCAGGCAGAGGCCGTGCTTCACCCAAGATTTGTGAATGGAATTGGACAGACTGTGATGTGATCCTGGTGAAGCTCAGATTGGACATCGATGAGTAAGTGTATTGCCAATGGCAGCTTCCATCAGCCTGATGATGGAGACTAAACTGGTTGTGCAGTATTTAGCTGGTTTGGACTTGTCCTGCTCTTTGTAAGAGGTACATACTTGGATAATTTTCCACATTGCCGAGTAAATGCCGGTGTTGAACCTGTATTGAACTATCTTGGCCAGTGGCACAAGTTTTGGAGAACAGGAGTGTACTTCACTGCCACAGATAGAGATATTATCTGTTTGCTGCATCAACTATAGAGATAGCAGGATAAAGCATTTTCAAATTGTTATATTGTGGCGAACATTTAGTCCATAATGACAGACAAGGAATCTCATTAAACTCAACAACCATTTTTATTGTGAGAAACACAAAAAAACAGACCGGGCACTATGACCTAGGGAGAGAACCACTCGGTCACATACAGACAGGAGGTGATTGTTTCATACCCCGGTCACAGTCAGGGTGACCACAAACACATATGTGAACAAAACTTTATAACCGGAGCTAAAATGTAACAATAAATGAACTTGAACATCCCACCATAATCCAACAAAAGCATTTTAAAACAAGAACATTAAATAGCGCTGGTCATTAGGAAGGCTGGGGTGGGCTGTCGACCATGCTCCCCCCACCCCAGACTACCACAATATTAATATTTTCCCCTCATGTTTAATTTGCTTTGACAAATATATTTGAGTGGTTTTATAGTTTTCGAAATGTATGAATATGTGCTTCAGTACTTCCCCAGTGTGGGCAAATATTAATTTCATTTCCAATCTGTTCTATTGACAAAATGAGTGGATTTTTGTTTTCACCCTGTGAGGATCACCAAAGGAGTGAAAAGCAGTTGGGCTTTACAAAACCCATGTTTTTATTTGTTGAAAAGCACACAGCAGATGAAAAGATACTCAGAAAAATGTATTGGGTTTAGCATCAAAAATTGCAAAATGGTTAGCCGACGAGAGAGGTTTATGATGAATGTGGCAAGAATTAACAAACCAGTTATCCAGCTTATTAGCAAATGAGGGTGTAAGTAAATCCAGGCAAGAAATTTGCCTGTATAAATAATTCATGGTCTCATTTTTTCCCAATCCTTTCACCAAAGTGTTCAGGACAACATTAGCCATTTAAAAGACAAGAGCCCACAAAATAACCAGTTACAGCTTTAACTGGGCAATAAAAGTGAAATCCTTGACAGAAAACGGCAAACCAATTTTAATGGAGACTAATAGTCTGAAAGCAGAGTATGGTTCAATTTCTTCGTTCTGGAGGTGTCAACAGTTCACCCACCACTATAACTTAGGGAAATTATTAAAGTAGCATACCAAATAGCTTACACAAGGAGGAAATTGCTGATTGGCCCCACTATGTAATTTTTGTAAATTCTAAGTTTCCAAATTGCCTGGTCTCTTTTTGATTTGCATTATCAATAACCTTCTTTGCTTCCTTCCGTAATGGATAGCAGTATGATCATATTCCTTGGAAATTCTATCACAGGAATTTTAATCAAGCTAAACACAGTTGGATAATTCACACTCCAGGAGCACTCAACTGCAATCACATTCCATGCACATACCAAATGAAATACATTCATTTTGAGGTTACTTGTCCAGAAATTGTTACTATGTCAACAGGATTTGAATACTGTGTGGATGTAAACATTTAAATAGGTTTTAATTGGAGATTTGAGTCCAGGAGAAGAAGGCAGAGAGGTTAAATATTATAAGGGATATGCTGAAAGTTACTGGTATAGGACAAGGTAAGGAACAAAATATTAGTCTACCTGTGGTATAGTTGGTTGAAGCATAACTATTACATGAATCAAAAAAAAGTTACAGTTACTGCCAGATGTCCGAAATAAATATGTGAGAAATGTTCATCTCACACTGGTGAACTCCATGTTCTGAGAGCTGTAATGTAACAGGGGCTATTTGTTGAGTTGAACGGGATTTGAACAGAGGTAAAGCAGGGGTTGAGATTTAAAGTGACGTTTCCCAGTTCTGAACTCCACTAATAATAAAATTTGGGCCTGTTTTTTTAAAGATTCTTTAATTCACCAAAGATTGTTGGTTGTGAATTTAAGGCCTTGTTTCAATCAGGGATCATTTTTTGGTTGTTTTTTTCCTTGGATTGCCTTTACTCAGCTCCTAGACCACTGGTGATAAGAGACATTACAGATGCTGAGATCTGGAGCAAAAATAAACTGCTGCAGGACTCAGTGGTTCAGGTAGTATTTGTAATCCTCAAGGTTTAGGGATGAGGACTGAACACTGAATGGTCAATGCTCTGCTTCAGGGCCTCTAGTCCCTCATCAACCAATGCTCTACTCTGCTCTGGGCATCAGGTCTCTGATTGACCCACGCTCTGCTCTCCGCTAGGTTCTCTGATCTCTGCTCCAGGGCCTCAGTCTCCAATTGGTCAATGCTCTTCTTCCACTCTTCTGCCTCTCATGTTCAGGCCCACCACTGCTCCATTTGCATGTAGTTACATGGGAGCTGAATAACAACTGCCCTTTCTTCTATGTCACATCTGTCACTTAAAAGGAGTACCTTCTGGAATTCTAGTGGAACTTCTGCATCCACTCTTCACTCCCCTCCTCACTTGACATCTATCAGTATTTATGCCAGTCATGGTTACTTACCCATCCAGCCCCTCCCCATGCCTCAGTTGAACCCACAATAGAGTGATAACTGTAACAAGTCAGTCATGATGGAGGATAGAAGGGAGGAAGTTCAAAAAGGGCCATAATGGATGTGAGCCATTTTGTTTTTCACCTAACTTGCGTTCCCAATGAAACATAAAATCAGGTGGAATGCAAGACAACTGGCAATGAACCATTGCTCACACCTTTAATGCGGGACATGGTATTTAATTACACAGTGAAATGACTCATTGTCCAAGCAATGTTGAATAGGGTAAAGGTCTTTTTGAAGTATTCAATTCAATTCGAGTTCAATTGTCATTCAACCATAAATGAATACAGTCAAATGAGACAACATTACTCTGGACCAAGGTGCAAAACACAACACCAACAGTCACACACAGCACAAAGCACACATAGATAGCAAGCACATGTAAGACATCAGTAACATGCAGCCACACACAAAAAAAATCCATGAATGCCCCAGAAATCTGCAGCTGACCACAATACAGCTTACATTCTGCTGAGTGAATACTGGGGGGGTAGTACCGACTCCAGCTGGATGCCACACCTCGCCAACCTGGCAGATCATGCCAGCTCCAGTGCCTCTCTACTGGCAGCTGTAAGCAGGTGGTACCGCAGCTTGAGACCCTGAGTCTACGAGAGCTGCAGAAATCTGCAGTCGACCATAATACAACTCACATCACTAAAGTGAGCATTTCCTGGTTGTGCATTATGACTGATAGATGCAAACTATTTAGTTGATGAGTAGCACAAATATGCATGAGTTCAACTCTCACTCTCCTCTCACAGTGCTCATCCATGATAGTCTAGGAGATGCAAGTCTTGTCATTTTATCTCTTCCTTTTCGACCCTCCTGACACTCTTTCACGTGAATCAGTACATCTTCCAATTTAATGTACAGCTTTCAGTGTTCCAGTACTGTGGCTCTTCTGGCAGAGACCAAATACCGACTGGGAAAGCTGTATGAAGAACATCAGCACTCAGTTTATGATGATCATGCTCAGCATTCAGTTGTCCATCCTTTTAGTTCTCCATACCACTCCCACGCTCCATCCTTGGTCTCCTGAATTGGCAGTTGGCAAGCACTTTGGGTCCAATAACTATAATTCTATTAGATTTAAAGCAGTTAAGAAAAAAGATAAAACAAGTCCACAGTTTAATGTCTGGGACTGAAGCATCTTTCAGTACATTAGACAAAATTTAACTGTGTGACTGGATGACTCTATTTAATGGCAAAGGAAGAGTTGGCAACTGGGAAGCTTTAAAAGGGTCATATGAGAATTCCGAGGACAGAATGTTCTTATTAGTGAGGAGGGTAGACATACCAAGTTCATAGAACTCTGGTTGCTGAGAAATATTATGTCTCTGGTCAGGAAAAAAAAGGAAGCATACATAGGTATAAATGAATCCCTCAAAATATAAAATGGTTAAGACCAACCTTGAGAAGGAAATCAGGAGGGAAAATAACGTAGTATAATAGGAATTTAGTAGGCAGAGTTAAAGATAATCCCAAGATATCCTACAGATATATTAAGAGTGTAAGGGAGCATTCTAGAGTTATGTTAATATAGCAGATTAATTCAAGCAACAACCAGTCTTCAGTTCTTATTATAAACTGCAAGATTTAAATTAAAGTTAAAAGCACAGTCTGGCCCACAGAGTAAGAGATGTGGCTTAGAAAATGGTGAAATTTCAGGCATTTGCATATGCATCAGCCAAACATTAAGACAATAGGGCTATGTTAATTGGTCCGCATCAATCCAGGCAACTTTGAGGTTTAAGTAATTTGTACTATAGTAAACAAGTTCAAAAGCCTGACCAAATGCAGCCCTAGATCTTATGGGAGGCTGGGGAAGGTAGGTATGAGGGTGGACGGAGGGTTGGCATGAGGAGGTGAAGCAGTGAAGGTGGCAGGGTGGAAGGAGTCAAAGACATACTCATTAATTGCATGGAGTAAAATACACCCCAACCCCCAATGTGTGGAAGGATCTGGGAGGTTGATGGGACTGAAGGGAGAATGAAATGGGATTAGTGTTGAATTAATGTAAATATGCTGATGTCAGCATTCACTCGGTGGACCGAATGGCCTGTTACTCTGCCATGTGACAAGTCCCAAATTGTTAAAGAAGCAGGGTATTTGTGTCCAAGTATAATCTTCACATCAGTTCATTCAAGTCTTCCATCATTTCCTGGCTTTGTTGATTTCTGTTCCTTTAAATGTTCTCGTCATTATGTCAGATTATGCAGTTTATGAATGGCTCCAAAACTTGTATAACCATACATAAAGTAGCAAATTGTACAATTTATATGGAAAATGCTCTGCAATGATACACACCATGTATGTTCACCAAACGTTGCAATGACATGCACTGATGAAAATCCTTCTTCAGTGACGTCAGAACAAACCACTTTCCTATGAAGTACCATTTTAAGAATCATGCATGTCTAGGGAATTCAAAGATATTGACTCCCTGTATTAGGGTGGTAGTAGATGGTGGTGCTAGGGGTGGATAGTACTGAGGGGACTGTTAATTGAACAGATAATTCGAAATTGAAGCTGTTTAGAGTCTTTCTAGTGTGACTACAGTAATGACGTAACTAGAAATTTGCAGCGTCTACTCAGATTACTTCATCCCCATTTAGATTTACTCCAAACCCATCTAACGATAGCAGTAAATCATAAACAGGAGAAAGTCTGCAAATGCTGGAAATCCAAAGCAACACACACAAAATGTGTTATGCAGGAGGAACTTTATCCAGGGTTTTATTACTACTGACTTTGGCAAAACTTTTACAAAGCTATTCCATTTTGTTTCTTCACTTTGTTACTTATATGCCTCAAGTTCACTTTCTGTATGCTGAAGGATATCTTCAGCTTGTTTATGAAGTTTAGCTCTTTTGAGTTTGAGACTACTTCCTACCTGTTTTTCAGTTATTGAAACAGAAATCTAAGTTTCACCACAGTGGTTCCTGTACTGATGTAACATCATTGATCTGAAATGTTAATTCAGTTTCACTCTCCACAGGAATAATGATGAAGATTATTGCAGCATTTTCTGCTTTAATTGATTTACAGAAATCTGAGTTCTTTCTTCCCCTTTTCAAATGCAAATAGTTACAGTCAAACTACATTTTACAGGAAAACTTCCGGTTAACAGTACAAAACTTACCCTGTTGTCTTCTGACACTGCAACATTTGGTAGACAGCAAAAATGTGATTTAGAAAGTGAACCAAAAAAGGCATCTTATAGATTTGTTTTGTTCTACTTGAATGTTCTCAGAATGTTTTCATAATGTTCGCTGTTCTGTCCATATAGGTATTTAATGCTGGCAGTGCTGGATCCTGCGTAAGAATAATAATTGAAATCAGAATATGGCTAGCGTCTGACTAATTATCTTAATGTTAGTCTCAAAGCACAAGATGAATTTATACTTGTGATTAAATTCGCAATTTCAAACTGACTGATCAGCAGATCGTTAAAGTGATTGCAGAACATCATTGTGTTATCTTCCGGAATAATTCTCAAAATCAATTTCTGTCTTAATGTAAGTACTATAATTTCTATATCTTTGGCAAAGTTTGTGATATTAGCCACAAAATTGACAGCGGCACAGCTGGGCCCAGTCGGTATCACTGTTTCATTTACATCTGGCCCATTTTTCCTCAAAAGTTTAGTAACTCGATGTCTATTGGTGATAAGAACCTTTGAAGACTACTGGATACTGGTTAATATCTTTTATTACATTAGTCATGCCTGTAATCTATTCCCAAGTCATAACTAATTTTTGTTACAAGACTTCATGTGCATTTCCTATTTATACTGTAAAAAGTCCACCATAGAAATGTTGTTATAGCTGGATGAAAACCAAATTTCAGTAAGATTATAGTAGGTACTGATTGATGCTTGGACACCATCTTAGTCGGTGCGGAACCCAGTTACGGAACATGGGTGAATTTGCCAGTGCAATAAGACAAGGGTCCATGTGGATTTCACTGTGCAGCTGAGGATGAACGCAACATGGAAATACCAAGGAATTCTGAATGAAATCTCTCCATTCCATGCATCTCCCAATGGGCCAGCCAAACAATTCTGTTCACCTGAAACATTGTTGCTCCAATGTTTCTTCTCATCAAGATAGTTTGGCTGGTGATTTGGTAACATGATTAATGTTTGATACCTAAAAGATTGTCACTGACTGTTTATGGGGTCGGGGGAATGAGCTATCTGTCACTCCAGCATTAATTGGCTGCAATCTCACTTCATGAAAACTGACCATAAGAGATAGGAGCAGAATTAGGCCATTTAGCTCATTCAGTCACTCCACCAATTCATCCCTGCTGATCCATTTTCCTCTCAGCCCATTCTCCTGCTTACTCACTGTAACTTTTCATGCCTCAACCATTCAAGAACCTATCAACCTCCACTTTAAATACACCCAATGACCTGGCTTCCACAGCCCCTTGTGGCACGAATTCTACAGATACACCACTCTCTGGCTAAAGAAATTTCTCCCTTATCACCATTCTAAATGGATGTCGCTCTAATCTGAGGCTGTGCCCCCTATCCTAGACTCTCCCACCATCGGAAACATGTCTATGCCTTTCAGTATTTGATAGACTTCAATGAGGTCCTCCCTCATTCTTCTAAACTTAGCAAATATAGGCCCGGAACAATCAAATGCTCCTCACATGTTAATTAACACTTTCATTCCTGTGATCATTCTTGTGAACATTCTCTGGACCCTCTCCAATGCCAGCATAATTTTTTCTTAGATAAGGGGTCCAAAACTGCTCACAATACTCAATATGCGAACTTAGCTGATTCAATGATAGCTAATGTTTATACTCTGATATTATCATTATCACCACAAAAAAAGTTTCAAGCACATTCAACAATATTCCAATTTTGTCAGCAACAAATCCACTTCTTTGTTTTTGTAGGCTTTTATCATGAAGTCAAAGTGTGATGCACTGAACCTATTAAATGTCTCTTTCTCCCAGGAAGTAATATTTTTGAAAAATTATTTTCTTAAGAAACTCTTTCTTTAAGCTCCTGTGGCATGATTCGTGCATGTCCATGTCCATACAAACAACATCCTGCAGTCCATCAGGAACAGGGGATAGTACTTCAGACAGTAGACAATAGACAATGCGTGCACAGTGGCAGAATGTGACTGGGGGCTGAAGCCCACATGCTTTTAGTTAAACTTTGGGGTTCAATTCATAAGAACAGAAGAAATAGGAGCAGGAGTAGCCTGCCCTGTCAAGCCTGCTCTGCCGTTCAATAAAACCATGGCTGATCTGGCCATGGACTCATCTCCACCTACCTGCCTTTTCCCCATAACCCTTAATTCCCCTTTTATGCAAAAATCTCAATGAAAATGCCACTTAATACAAAAGGAAACTGGAATATGCCAAATGGCAGGTTTACCTTGAATGCCTTCAGCTATGCATTGTCTCCAGAGATTGAAAATCAAGCAGCAGTTGTTGAAAATATGAAATAAAATAACCAGTATGTCAGACAGCACCTGAGTATAGAAATCAGGCTAGTATCTCAGGCCAATAGCTTGTCAATCAGAACTTGAAGAGTTCTGATGGTCTGGATACCCCAGAGTAATTGTGGCACACTGACATTTGCTTTACAGAGGATTCCAGAGCGTCAGGTGGAACTGAGCTACATTGTGTGGAGTGAATGCAATGAAGAGCACAGGAAATAAAAGCAGCAAGCAAAGGTTGAAGTTCAGATATCAGCCCGGATGCCAATGGTTCATTTCATGAAGTGTGTGGCTCATAGAAGCTGAACCCATAAAACACTTACACAAAATGGCCTCTCTCCAAACTGCCTCCTCTTCACATGTACTCAAACCAGTAGTCAACCAACCCAATGCAAAAGCTTCTATCAGTTCCTATAAATTCAGGCCATTCCTTTTATCAACCAGTAGCTGAAAAGCTGAGGTGGCATCCAAGAATGGTATCACATTTCATTAACTACTTTTACATTATTTTTTTCTAGATATCAGAAATTTGGCAACATTAACATGCACGTGCATAAGCTAAGCAAATTACCAAAGTTTTATTCTTCCTTTCCTTTCCAACCTAGAAAATGCAATCATTATGGTTTCTCTGTTTCTTGTGGTAGAACCTGCTGCTTCCCTTGCACCTTATCAGAGCCAGATGAGGAACCCTGCTTCCACAGGGCCACATGTGGTGCTTCATGGAAATAACCACTTTCAGAGAAGTCCCAGTCTCACTGCATGATAAGATCAACATACCAAAATAGCAAAGTCCTCCAACAGTTTCTCCTTGCCACTGGCTCTCTGAGATCTTTGTAGGTGTGGCCATCCTGACCCATCTTTGTTCATTTTATCTTGCAGAAGCATGTGTGGGCATTCACTCAGTGGATGGAGGCTAACTATTGGACAAAGGTATCAAAGTGTATCAGGTTGACTGAGTGTTGAATGGAAGAAGGTGTGAAGAGTTAAATGGTGCTATAGGCTTGACAAAACAGAGTGTGGGGTGGGGATTGAAGCATATGCATGAGGCAGATGTAACTATATAAATATACAACCTTTTCTATCTGTTTAAGTTAGTAAGTTATTCCTTGCTCTGAATCTAGAAGTGTGCTGTTATACTCTTGCCATGAACCCCACGTTATCATTCCACCAGGTCGTTTCTCTACATCGCCCAGGAAAGATATTATCTCAAAATTCAACCCTGTTGGTAGCATTACTGCATTGTGGAATGATGCTAATGTGTGTAACATTATCACCTGCGATGAACCTTCAGGTGTTACTCTCTCCGTCACTCCTCAATATACCCAGCTGTGTATCACTGGAGTAATGAGTGGTGAAACTCTTCCTCACCTTTCAATTTTCCAAACTGCTGTCTTCAATTTGGTCCTCCTGAAAATTCCAGTTGAGGTCATACAATATCTGTTTACACCATGTTCGCTTCTTTGTATTTAATGATATGGCTCAATATAAAATAGAAATAACTTCTGTTCAATTACTACAAACCAAGTTTTAGGTGATACTATGTTATATTGTAAGGCAATTTCTATTCCCTATAACAAAAAACCATGATGCTAAGATTCACTCTCAAAATCCTGGGTATTAAAACATCCACAGAAACTGAGAGAGACCTGGGACTGTTCTAGTCTGTATGACTCAGTCCTATTCAAAACAAGTCATCTTCATGACTGAGTTCTGAAGAGGAATCAGTTATGTCCAACGTCTGTCCTAACCCCTTGGGTGTTGAAGCATTACTACTGTGTTTGGATAATTTTCTTCTATGCCCATACAAAACATACACTCAGTTTAAATAATAAGCAAATGCTTTTTTTGTACAGTTATGTCAGCATTTTCCTCATATAAGGTGTTTGTTGACTTTGTAGCAGGAAGATTCATTTTCCTGCATCATGCTCTTGACAGTTTTAAATCCTGCAATATCAACTGATGATGTCATAAATAAACAGGCACACTACACTGACATTCCACTCTTTGTCATCACTAAATCAACAGAATTCTCTTTGCTTTATTTGTACCAAAGGGCTTTTGTTGCATCAAGTCCTCCTGAGATGTAACACAGTGACTCACATGATCTAGCAAAGAGATTACTCTAGATGTCTCAATGACCTTTTGCATCTTCACTTTTATTTCCCAGTTGGAATATAATGTTGAAAAATATAGCATATCCAGGAATCAAGCTCAAATCAAAATAGATGTGAGTGTGACTGTGTGAGTGTGTGTGAGAGTGAGTGTGAGTGAGTGCGTGAGTGTGAGTGCGTGAGTGTGAGTGTGAGTGAGTGCGTGAGTGTGAGTGCGTGAGTGTGAGTGCGTGAGTGTGAGTGCGTGAGTGTGAGTGCGTGAGTGTGAGTGCGTGAGTGTGAGTGCGTGAGTGTGAGTGCGTGAGTGTGAGTGCGTGAGTGTGAGTGTGAGTGTGAGTGAGTGTGAGTGTGAGTGAGTGAGTGTGAGTGTGAGTGTGAGTGTGAGTGAGTGAGTGTGAGTGTGGTGTGTCTGTGTTTGTGTGTGTGGTGTGTGTGGTCTGAGTGTGTATGGTCTGAGTGTGTGTGATGTGTGTGTGTGTGTGTGAGTGTGACTGTGTGTGGTGTGTGTGAGTGTGTGTGGTGTGAGTGTGACTATGTGAGTGTGTGTGAGTGTGACAATGTGAGTGTGTGTGCGTGTGGTGTGTGCGAGTGTGTGTGCGTGTGGTGTGTGCATGCGTATGTGTGTGTGTTTGTGTGTCTGTGTGACTGCATGTGCGTGAGCGTGTGTGTGCGTGTGTGGTGTGTGTCTGTGTGTCCATGTGCGTCTGAGCGTGTGATGTGTGTGTGTGATGTGTGCGTGTGGTGTGTGGTGTGAGTGTGACTGTGTGTGTGGTGTGTGAGTGTGTGTGTGGTGTGAGTGTGACTGTGTGCATGTGATGTGTGCGTGTGTGTGTGTGGTGTGTGTTTGTGTGTCTGTGTGACTGTGCGTGTGGTGTGTGTGTTGTGTGTCCGTGTGTGCGTGTGGTGTGTGCGTGCGTGTGTGTTGTGTGTCCGTGTGTCCGTGTGTGAGAGAGAGAGAGAGAGAGAGAGTGCATGTGGAGGGGGTGGGGGAGGTAGTGCAACAACTTAAAGCACTGACTGTATATCTGCTGTAGGCTTCCCAAAAAAATTAGGCAAAGATTTCTGGGTTGAAATCCCAACCCAGAACCCTGGGTCTGAATATCATCACCTGAAGCAAGTGTTCACATGGAACTGTCCTATATGCTTTTGAATGGATTAACTCACTAAAAATGCACTAACATTCCAATTACAATAACATGTTATTGCAGATACGGTATACAAACACATTGATATTCAGTAAAGGACATCCATTTTCCCCAGCATCAGTACACTATTCAGATCAAATTACAGCTGAATACTCTTCAGTAGTTAAAGGAATTTCACACGGTACATCAACACATTAATTATTAATATCATAAAACATAATTTCAGCTAATTTATCCAGTTGAAATCGAGTCCCAGGCCAGCCATCAGTTACAGCAGAGATACACGCTGTAGTGGACTACAACGTGAAGTTAGGTAGCCAACTCCCAGTAAGCTTAGTGCACTGTTTTGAAGAGAAGGGGATGGGTACGTCACTACTCACTCTGAAAGCCCCTAGTGCACCTGAACCCACAGTCACCATTGCGGATGTAAGATCAGTCTACCGGAGAGTGAGCTAACAGAAAACACGGGACCCCGCTGACGTCCTTCGCTTTGTCTTTACATCCTCTGTTGAGCAGCAGGCAGGGGATTCTTGCAGGTATTGTTAACCTCTCCGTGCTTCACGCCATGGTTCCCTCCTGCTTTAAGAGGATCAGTACCATCCTGATACCTTGGAAGAAACAAGACAACTTCCCTTAACAATCACCGTCAGTGGCTCTGATACCTACAATCACAAAGTGCTTCAAGAGGCTGATCATGAAACACATTAACACCAGCCTCCCGGGCAGCCTTGACCCATTGCAATTCATCTACTGCAGAATCAGGTCTGTGGTGGACACCGCCTCCTTGGCCCTATATACGTGCCTGGAGAATCTGGACAATAAAGACACCTATATCAGAATATTTTTAATTAACTACAACACCCACTTAATACTATATGGGGCCTCTGTCGGTCAGGGTCAACTATGGATGTTGTGTCCTAGCTGTCTAGATACACAAGCCTGGGCAGTACAATATGGAAAGCAAGCGGTTGCCCACGTAGCTGGATCCCCCTCTCCACGCATCTGTTAAAACCAAAGGAACGGCAGAGGCTGATACAGTTTGGCACCAGCAGTGTCGCAGGAGTTGCCAGCCAACATTGAACTCAATGTAGGACTGCCTTAGGGACTCCAGCTCCGGACTTTTCTCTTGAGGTTTAGTCCCGAAGCCTTTCCCCATGAGTGAGTACAGCCACGAGGCAGTGGAGGTTTGAGATCAGAGTTTTTCTTCTCCTGGATGAGCTGCCAATCTCAGCTCAAGAGCCCTATCTACCCAAAGCGACGGGTTTTAAGGCACCAGTAGCCCACCTTTACCCTTTCTCCTGTCAGTAGAAACATTTCGGCTGGGCCTAGTAGCTAAGCTACACATGAGGGCTAGGAGCTGGACTTGGTAGTCAGAGGCAGTTTGAGGCGCACACCATTGGGAGCATTTAGTAGACAGTGGAAGATAGTTCCCATTACCATCCTCAGCTTTAACAACCTTAAGGAACCAAATACTATAATTCCAAGCAAACTCATCAAAAAATTTCAGACCCAGCGAGTCAATGCTTCCACCTGCAGCTGCATTATTGACTTCCTGGCCAGCAGACCACAGTGTGTAAGGAGAGGCAGCAACACGTCTGCCTCGATTATTTTAAACACTGGTGCTCTACAAGGTTGCAACCTCAGCCTCAATCATGACTCTGTGGCCAAGTGCTGCTCTCGTTCCATCTACAAGTTTGCAGGTGATTCCCACACAGTGGGCCGTATCTCAAATAATTATGATCTGAGGTACAGGAAGGATAAAGCTTAGCAACATGGTGTAATGACAACATACTTACCCTAATGTCACCAAAACTCTCATCGGCCATACCAGAACCTAAGTATTAGCATTAGCAATCATAAGTATAGAGAGTAGAACTCACAACACAAACTACTTTCTTATATAGAGATTGTAAATTTTACACCTACTACCATTTTTCAGATATGTCAGGTACGTTCATTATGGAAGTTTACAACAAGATGTGTTTTTTATGATAGTGATTACCATGCTGTAAAAATCGCATGCAGCATGGAACACAGAAGAGTACAACACAGGAACCGGCTCTTCGGTCCACACTGTTGTGCAAGCTACTCATCAAATGCACAACTAACCTAATCCTGTCTGCCTGCACAAGGACGATATCGTTCCATTTCCCACACATTCATGAACCTATCTAAAAGCCCCTCGAATACTTCAATCATATTTGTCTCCAGCACCACCACAGGTCACACATCCACCGCTCTCTGGGTAAAAAGCTCGCCCCATACATCTCTGAATTTACCCACTCTCAATTTCAACGCATGCCTAGACACTTTAACTGTGGGCAAACGATACCAGCTATCCACCCCAATCCTTTTGAGGAAATCCTTTCAAGGACAGAAGAAAATATAGAAAGTTCCAGGCAAAGGTTTTTAATTAATTGCTTTAAATAAAATGACAACAAAAAAACCAAATAAATGACTTCATTTCCTAATGTAGTTAAAATTCTGGATGTAGTTTTTCATCTGTTTAGAACTACTAATTGCAAGAAAATTACATACATGAATCTTCTGTCTGGTGACAAATACAATGCTTGTGATCGCTCCCAACGTGACTCCCTTGTCCATTCATCCTCCATCCCTCCCCACCGACCTCCCTCCAGGCACTTAACCCTGCAAACGGAAGAAGTGCTACACCTGCCCCCACACTTCTTCCCTCACCACCATCCCAGGCCCCAGACAGTCCTTTCAGGTGAGGCACCACTTCACCTGCGAGTCAACTGGGGTGATATACTGTATCCGGTGCTCCCGATGTGGCCATTTATACATTGAGGAGACCCGCCGCAGACTGGGAGACCGTTTCGCCGAACACCGGCGCTCAGTCCTCCAGCAGTGACGGGATCTCCCCGTGGCCACACACTTCAATTCCACAGACCACTCCCACTCCGACATGACTGTCCATGGCCTCCTCTACCATCAAGATGAGGCCACACGCAGGTCGATGGAGCAATACCTTATCTCCCGCCTAGGTAGCCTCCTCCCTGCCGGCATGAACATCCAACTCACTGACCTCCATTGATACCCCTGCCTCCCCCTTACCCCCATCCCTATCTATTATTTCAGTCTGGTTCTCTTTCTCTCTCTTCCCCCCCCCCCACTATAATCTCCCCCCAGCTCTACCTTTCTTTCTCTTTTATTTCCCATAATTCTCCACCTTCCCCCAGCCCATTTCCCTCCAATCTATCACTTCCTAGCTCTCTACTTTATCCCTCCCCCCACATCTTATCCCCCCCTTGACTATCCCACGTTACTTCACTCCTGATGAAGGGTTTCGGCCCAAAACATTGTCACTACCTCCTCCCATAGATGCTGTCTGGCCTGCTGAATTCTGCCAGCATTTTGTGTTTTCAAATAAATGACTTCATTTCCTAATGTAGTTAAAATTCTGGATGTAGTTTTTCATCTGTTTAGAACTACTAATTGCAAGAAAATTACATAAATGAATCTTCTGTCTGGTGACAAATACAATGCTTGTGATGCATTTGAGAACAGTGATTGAAAGACATAAATGGCAAGAAAATTTGGACATAGTGTAAGGAGATGTATAACATACTCACACCCATTATCTCAGTGTCTGGCACAGCATTTTCTTCAGTCCCCAAGTACAAGTACACAGGAAATTATATCCCAAATTGCTTTGCTTTGCTTCTGATATTTTACAACTCTTATGGTTAACGAATGAAACTCAATTTACATTTTTACCTTTCAAGGTAGACTGTCAGTTTCATTTTAAACACTTGATTGTATTTGAAGAGCGTTCTCCTTGACACTGTTACAAATCATTTAACCCTGCATGCAGCTATCAGAATAATTTATATTTTCTATCTGCTTTCAATGCTTTACTCAATTCCTGTTCTCACTATTTTAACTGACATGTTATTTTATTTAGTACCATTAAAATAGCAGAAAGCGGGACTTGAACTTAGAGCATTATGTGTTTGCACAATGCTGTCTCTGACAGTAATTACTGCTCTTTAAGTCAACATTTCCTCCAAACTGAAGGCTTGAATGAAATGAACCTTCATTGTCTGTACTTATACTGCCATACTTTTATTATCAAATATCTTTATTTCCCACACTGTTAATTGTTTTTTTTGTCTATTCCTTCATTGCCCATGCCTACTTGCCTTGAGATGTTGTACTCTGCTTTTTTATTGTCACTAAATATCCAGGTCTGGGAAAATATTATCAAATCTTCATTCTCACAGAATCCAAATCCAGGAACTGGCAATCAAAAAATACAGGGAAAGAATCTTCAGCATGTGAATTGGATCAAAAGCACCTTCATCAGGGCCATCAGAGAGAGACAATAAGTCTTTATCTTCCTAGAAAAATACTCGTCCTATGAATGGATAAAAAAGGCATAAATGTATTCACTCTGAGGCGTTAAAAGTGAACCATTTATTAGGCTAATGAATTTATTTCCAAATTATTATACAGCAATTTGCTATCCATGAAAAACTTCAAATTAGGCTTTTTGAAGGATCCTAGGAAATTTTAAATACAACAAGGTGCTTTAAAAATGAAGCAGATTTGTTATATTGTTTCTTTGGGCTAAGAAGAAGCATGAAGGCTGGGTGCAGAAAATAATCTTCCAGCCTAGTGAGCAATCTAACCCTCAACCACACACAACTTTCATTAGAGTGATTGCTTCTAGATTGACTCCATAAGAAGAATGTTGATTAATGAGTTGGTCATCAACGTCTCTCTGAGCACTTACCACTCATCAATCACACTGAGGTGATCACGGAAATGCTTCAAGCCTCTCACAGATATCCTCAGGTGTTCCGGCCCTCACCTACACCTGTACTTGAAATAAACCATCACCTCATTGAATTTAATCTCACAAACTGTTGTAAGATCATGGCATCTGGGAAACTAGCCCAATAATATGGCCAATGCCATTGCAAGCTGATCCCAAGGCAGAAGATTTGTAAAATAATAATGCATTCAGCACA
Organism: Hypanus sabinus; assembly: GCF_030144855.1. Classification (NCBI taxonomy): domain Eukaryota; kingdom Metazoa; phylum Chordata; class Chondrichthyes; order Myliobatiformes; family Dasyatidae; genus Hypanus; species Hypanus sabinus. The sequence goes on from NC_082708.1 coordinate 84,765,686, forward strand.
GTACTTGATATTTGCATAAAGACCTGAGTGGTCCAGACATCAATTTACTTCTCCAGGATACAGCCTTCATCTTGATAAAAACCTTCATTTTATTTCCCTTCTGAATTTCTTCCTCAGCACTTCATGACTTCCGGAGAATTTCCCTTCGCAAATTCCTCTCCTTTCCTTTGCATGTCTCATCATCTGGTACATGCCCTCTTTTCATTATTACTTTTAGGGAGAAGGAACATCAACCTAAAGACACACACTCAACATTTAAGAACAGCTTCTTCTCCTCTGCCATCATATTTCTGAATGGTCCATGAACACCACCTCACCCTTCATCCTTATATTTACATACAAATATTTATTTAATATGTATTGTAATTTTTCATGTATTACTATGTACTGCTGCCACAGAACAACAAATTTCACAACATACATCAGTGATAATAAACCTGATTCTGATTATTATTCACTTCCCTAATTACAAGTGTTGAAGTTGTTTCCAAGACACAACACAGCTGACGTGAGTCAAGCTGATTTTATAGAAGGCAGCTGAACTCTCAGATGTGCCGAAGTAAATGTAAGACATCCCGGGGGTGTGTAAACATGGATAGTATGCTTGGTGGTTTGGAGTTTCATTTTCTTTAAAGTATTTCAATCCCTTCATAATGTCAATGCACTGGCCTTCAGATTGCTGCTTGGTGATTGGAGGTGGAAGGATATATGGATTTAATTTTTCCAACACCAGAGGTACTGCAGAGCTGACTCTTTATGTATCAAGCTGGTTAAGATTCTGAAACAGAATCTGATTTATTATCACTGCCTTATATGAAGTGAAGTTAATGGTTTTGTGGTTATTACTATAAACTATAAAATAAAATAGTGCAAAAAAAGGAATTATGATGTAGTGTTCATAGGTTCATAAACCATTCAGAAATCTGATGTTAGAAGGAAAGAAGCTGCTTCTGAATCTTTAGCACCCTGTACCTCTGGTAATAATGAGAAGAGGGTCCTTACTGACAGATACTTTCTTGAAGCCTGATTTATACTTCTGCATCGCATGTGCGCCGTAGGTACCATATACCCTATGCTGTACCTAGGCCTTGGGGTGATGTGCACCTCCCCAAAGAGTATCTCACACGTTGCGGCGATGCAGACCGTAACAACTGTGATTAGTCCGCTTGGTAGCATCGCATTTCCAGTTGCTTCTTCTCCGCCATGTCTGTACACCAATGCAAAACAGATGAACCAAGTCATCAAATCTACCTGCCAACATGCGAAAATGTTTGAAATGCATTTCCTCGTCCATGTCTCTCATGAAGAAACTCAACACAGGGGCATAGAAAGCCCACCGCCAATTAGCGTTTTGGCGCACACCAACGCATGCTCGCTATGTCGTAGAGAGACACAGATGTGAAAATCAGGAGGCACCAGCAGCACCTCTTAAAACTGTTCTGGATGGTGGGGAGAGTTGTGTCTTTGTTGGAGCTGGCTGACTCCACAGTTCTTTACAGCATCTGTGCATTAGAACATCCACACAGGACAGTGATTCAGCCAATCAGAATGCTCCCCACTGTACACCTTTAGAAGTTTGAAAGAGGCATTAATGACACACCAAATCTGCACAAATTCCTAACAAAGCAGAGCTGGTGATATACCTTCCTTATCTTTGCATCAATGGATTGGGCCCAGAACAGAGTAATGGGCCAAATGGCCTAATTCTGCTCCTTTATCTTACGATCTTATGGTCTAATACGAGGCAACTTGAGAACATCTAACAATCTGCTGGAAGAATGCAGTGGATCAAGCAGCATCTGTGGCAGGAAAGGAATTGTTGGCATTTGGGTTGAAATCTTGCACAAGTCCTAACAAAGGGATTCAGGGCTCCACATTCCAGCCTCTGCATCTCCATGGATAGAGTTGGGAACAGCTAACCAACATGTTAGTAATCCTTGTACTTACTTTTCCAATGTTTTCTAGAATAAAATAAAGACAGGAATCCTTTATAGCAAAGCTATTCATGTCTTAAGATGCTCCAAGCACTTCACACCCAATAGAGTATGTCACTGCTGTGACTAAGTTTGATATCAAACAGTTTCTTGTTAGTTAGTAGAAATCTAACAGTTGGCCCAAGTATAAATGATTGAGTTTAATCACTTCTGTGACTTTAAAGTCACAGAAATGTTTCACATTTTTTGCAGGTGGAAAAGCTGTAGATAAGCTGGAGTGTAGTACTTGGGAATCGCTTGGCTTTGATGCAATTTTATAAACATTGCTTTAAATAACAAAGGTCACGCTAAAGCAATCACCAGTGTTTATGGTAGCAAATCTTCCTGAGGGTCATCCTGCCATTCAGTTGTAATGTGACCCCTCAGTTATTCTTGTCCTGAGGATGTTCATGGGACAGACCTATTTATATTTGGAGTGGGTTCTCCAAAATCAGCCTCCTATATTACTGTATATCTGTGGTTAAAAGGAAGATTATTTGGGTGGGGGGGGGGGGGTACCATGACTTGGTTTCTTTCATATCATTCTTGGGGGGGGGGGGGGGAGCAACACATAGCTTCACTGTGATGTGAATCACAAAATATGACTCCATGATAACTAGGCTGAACTTTGGAAGTGCCCAAGTATGATATAATTTAAATGTAAACAGTTGGTTAATAATTATTTAGAAGACAGAAACCTTTTATCACCAAGGTTCAAACCCAGCCCTGAGATTAATGAGATATTAGTTTGAATTGGCCATGGTGTACCAAAGTACATTTTTATTTAATGGTAACTTTGTGTCACTAATCCTTTTGTTACCTACTCAATTGGCCATTTGCTTTTTGTTGATCCTCTACATTTAAAAAAAATACTATCTAGGTCTAATAGAAGATGACTTTCTGTAAACCTGCCCATAGTTTCTTGAATCTCACTCTCAAACAGAAAAGTCAGCCTGTGTTATTTCCCATCTGTCTATTGATTTCAGACATGTAACTTGTGAATATGTAGACTGATGCTTTTTGTGCTTGAAGAACAATTTGTGCATCTGTGTAGATTTATGATATTTCTTTGAGCATGTGAAAGATGCATATCTGCACAGAATTTTGATTGGATAGACAAATGAGATTTATGATTTTCATTTAAGATTGAATTGTAACTAAAAATTATGGTCCACCTGTGTATCATAAAGTTCACTGTTACTGTCCTGGATCTTCTGTGTGTTTGATACCAATCCTTTTGATTTTACCTCCATATGCTTGGCTTATGCCCTGGCCAATCAGATCATTCATCCGGAAACAGCCTTTCACAATGCAATTAAAAAGTTACAGCATAGGTCCCAGGTAAACATTTGGAAGTGATTCAAATCCCCCTGATGTGATTTACTTAACTAATATTTTCCTAGAACTAGTACCCAAACTCTCATGACTGCCACTGGGCATTCCCCATTCACTTCCACCAGTCTGCTACTGACCAATCCAACAACATTTCCCAAGACACAAACCCCATCAACAACCCACCACTGGCCAATGGCATTACCCTAACTACATTATACTAGCTCCAATTCCAACCATTGCTGCTGTCTAGTTACTAACCTTCAAGCAATAATGACTCAACCTTCCCACACCAAAAGAAGTTCTTACCTGATGAATCTCCAACACTCACAATTCACTGATCACCAGCAGTCAATTCTCTACCTTCGAGCCTGATTTCTTTCCCTTTCACTCTACCCCATGACAATGACCCTGATCAGCACACCAAGTTATCCAGATTCTGTAATGAGTTCTTTGGGCCTATGTGGAACACCAGATGGCATTTGGGTCCAAGGTTTATTGAGCACCTGAATTGGGTAATTGTTGTTTAATGAGAATTGTTAATCATTTAGAATTCCTTGTTTCTCAGGCAACTCACTCTTTGTAATGTGGTCTCCTGATGCTTTCTGTTTATTTTGATAGGCTCAGGGATTCAGTATTACTTGTATTATTTAAGCAGACATCCGATTAGTGCTAATCGCAGGGTCCTAGTTTTGAGATTGTAACTTCTTGCAGTGTCATTTGGCCGAGCCACTGATGTGCTTTTGTAATTATTATCAATAAGCTCTTGTTGCTGTACCATGATCGGAGTCTGTCATCCCCTCTGCACTTGGGTTCCAATACCGTGACAGAAAATCCCTGCAATTGGGCATCCACTTAAATAATACAAGTAATACAGGATCCCTGAGCCAATCAAAATGAACTTAACAAGCTTAACCAAAAGGCACCAGGAGGCTGCAATACCAAGAGCTCAAGAGAAACACAAGGAACTCTAAACGATTAACACCTGTCATTAAACAACAATTAACCAATTCAGATACTAAAATCCTCGGAGCCCAATGCCCTCTTGCACCTCACACAGGCTTGAAGAGCTCATTACAATTTCCTTCATATGGTTTGCCAATGTGAAATATAGGGGGAAAGTACCTTCCCTGTATTAGACAAATTTTACAGTTTAGAAGGCTTTGAAAGTACCAATTGGGATCTATGCTATTGTATTCTTATCTAGGTATGTTGAGTACATGTGGGGTATATATGAAAGATCCCATTTTGTTGGTTTCACAAGATACATGGGACGTGTTCTGTATGTGCAATGCTTTGTAATTCATGCAGTACTTGATTAGTCAGTATCCAGTACATTGTGTCCTTGCATGTTGTGGATGCCTGTGTGGAATAAGTGATGTTTGATGTGTCAGATATGTGCAACCAAGCCATAGGCACATCAGATGCCATTTATGTTATGCGGGGTGTAAAACACAGTAAGTGATGCAGCAGTTTGGACCTGATGTACAGTAAGTTCAATGCAGTATTGATGTACAGATGTAGAGTAAATTATTTGAATAAAGATAGGAAGCAAAGAGGAAGGTATTTCATTAATTTTTAAATACAATTTACTCATTTTCAAATATTTCTGTCCTTGTGCATGTCAGTACAGTGTATACATAGGCAGAACTCAGTACTATAAAGTCTGAGATCCAGTTGCCACCCTGAACTCACAACTAGACGAGGATGTAGAAACTTTGTGAGATAGGCACTCCATCTCCAACTCACAGCAATGGCAGAACACACAGACTGTGGGCAGCAAGTCCAGTCAAGTAGCTTCTGGCTCTTTTGCTTCTTCCTTCTGCACCCAAGAAAATAGGGAAAAAAGTGAAAATCCGTGAAAAATACTGGATGCATGGATGAACTAATAACCCCTTGCACCCAACATTATGGGTCAAATGACTGTCTGTGATTGCCACATGGCTGCCTAGATATGAGAGAGTCAATTGAACATCATCTGTCACTGGATGGTCAAGTCAAGTCATTTTGACAATAACTGCTGGTACAGTGTATAGTAAAAACTGAGACAGCTTTTATTCAGGACCATGGTGTTACATGACACAGTACAAAAACTAGACTGAACTATGTAAAAAAACAACACAGAAAAAAACTGCACAGACTACAGACCTACTCAGGACTGCATAAAGTGCACAAAACAGTGCAGGCATTACAATAAATAATAACCAGGACAATAGGGCAGTAAGGTGTCAGTCCAGGCTCTGGGTATTGAGGAGTCCGATAGTTTGGGGGAAGAAACTGTTACATAGTCTGGTTGTGAGAGCCCAAATGCTTCAGTGCCTTTTCCCAGATGGCAGGAGGGAGAAGAGTTTGTATGAGAGGTGCGTGGGGTCCTTCACAATGCTGTTTGCTTTGCGGATGCAGCGTGTAGTGTAAATGTCCGTAATGGAAAGAGAGACCCTGATGATCTTCTCAGCTGACCTCACTATCCACTGCAGGGCCTTGCGATCCGAGATGGTGTAATTTCTGAACCAGGCAGTGATGAAGCTGCTCAGGATGCTCTCAATACAACCTCTGTAGAATGTGATGAGGATGGGGGGTAGGAGATGGACTTTCCTCAGCCTTTGCAGAAAGTAGAGACGCTGCTGAGCTTTCTTTGTTATGGCGCTAGTGTTGAGGGACCAGGTGAGATTCTCCGCCAGGTGAACAACAAGAAATTTGGTGCTCTTAATTATCTCTACCGAGGAGCCATCGATGTTCAGCAGGGAGTGGTCGCTCCATGCCCTCCTGAAGTCAACAACCATCTCTTCTGTTTTGTTCACATTAAGAGACAGGTTGTTTGCTCTGCACCAGACCATTAGCTGCTGCACCTCCTCTCTGTAAGCTGATTCGTCATTCTTTCTGATGAGACCCACCATGGTCGTGTCATCGGTGAACTTGATGATATGGTTCGAGCTGTGTGTTGCAGCACAGTCGTGGGTCAGCAGAGTGAACAGCAGTGGACTGAGCACACAGCCCTGGGGGGCCCCCATGCTCAGTGTGATGGTGTTGGAGATGCTGCTCCCGATCCAGGCTGACTGAGGTCTACCAATCAGGAAGTCTAGGATCCAGTTGCAGAAGGAGATGTTCAGGCCCAGTAGGCTCAGCTTTCCAATCAGTTTCTGAGGGATGATTGTGTTGAATGCTGAACTGAAGTCTATAAACAGCATTCAAACGTACATGTCTTTTTTGTCCAGGTGGGTTAGGGCCAGGTGGGGGATGGTAATCAATTGGTAATGATAAGCAACAGAGGGATTCCATTTTCTTCCTTTTGTTCGGACATCGCGCACACACGCACACTCGGCGTACCCAAGGAAAGAAGTTCCAGCTGATATGTTTAGGTTCACATTTACAATTCATAGTTAACGTTCCATTTGTACTAACATATTAATTCCATCTATAAAAATGAAAAGTGCTTTCTGTTTGCATAATATAAAGTTAGTGACAGTTATGAAATAAGACTTTGCAACACAAAGTATTGTGTATCACCTCATAAAATGTAAGCAAATAAAACGCATCAATCAAGGTTTTATGATTTAAAAGCTTGAACAATTGGAGTTTGGGAACAAGAGAATATATTTTATAGTCTCCAAATTCAATAGTTAGCATGGAATAAGTGCTAAAATATGAGAAAATCTGGCTCAAATCCATACAGGAAAAACTGGCTGCATTAATTGTGAGTATGATATATTGATGTGTCTGGTCGGCTGACCTGAAATGCTGTTATCAAAGGAAGAGTAAATGTTTCTGTTAGATATCATAATACATTAAAAATCACCCTGTCATTATTTTCTATCAAACTGAGATTCTCTAGAATAGGAAAGCACTGAATGCACAGAGTTCTGAATGTCTGTGAGAAATTATAGCCTTGACATTCAATTTTCATTTTTAAAATCTTTTTATTCTGGCTTTTCTTACTTATATCTGTTAAATGTTTTAATGGTCCTTTTCCCTGCCAGCTTTTAAGGTTTTAAGGTTTTTAAAATAATTGAATATTGATTGTTTCTAAAGCTTAGGGGAGAGATCACCTAACAGCCAGAATTGTAAGTCAAAAAGCCAACTGATCTCTGACTTCAGAAATGACACATAGCAGAACGTATCAAGTTTAGATGTTAGGGCAGGGGCTCCCACCCTGGGGTCCACGGACCCTTTGCTTAATGGTACTGGTCCATGGCATAAAAAAGGTTGGGAACCCCTGTGAGGGCCAATAGAGGTTTGTGTGAGTCATCTTTGTTCCTCAGACTTTTTTCCTCAGTGCTTCAATAGTTCCATTTAACATCACAGAATGTGTACAATATGGAAGTCTTGTTCTTCACAGACATCCACGAAAACTGAAGAGTGCCCCAAAGAATGAGTGACAGTTAAATGTTAGAACCCCAAAGCCCCCTACTCTCCCCTCCCATGCACAAGCAGCAAAGAATCAGCCCTCCACCACTTAATTCAGCAAAAAGTATCTGCACCCTCCACCCACCAAGCAAGCCGTAGAAAAGTTCCCAAGAAAGACCATGGTCTGCAGTACAATAAAAACTAATCGTTCACCTGACAATTCAACATCTCTCTCTCTCACTAATAACGGGGTAGAGAGGTGTCACTCAGCAAAAGGAGAAACAAAAACAAAACAACTCACTCATTACAGAGTTAAAGAATGCCACCGCATTTATTTGAGTTGTCCAACTTGAAAATGGGCAGCAAACTCTCCCTCACTGATGAGAGAGAGAGAGAGAGAGAGAGAGAGAGAGTCAGAGAGCCATTTGCCAAGACCTCCAACAGATGATCTGCTGTTCCCGATATTCCACTCTCTCCCGCCACACTTCAGTCGGTGACGTTGGCCATACATTGGCTCATCTAGTGGGCCGCAATGCATTAGAACCCCAAAGGCGTGCTTGTCTTTTAGACGGAACCTTGGGATATCGAAAAATGACCAGCTGGTGAGCCCTGGGAGCGGAAACCATCCCTGTAAGGAACTCAGCAGGCCAGGCAGCATCTATAAGGTGAAACACTGTCGACGTTACGGGCCGAGACACCTGCTGCATTCCACCAGCATTTTGTGTGTGTTGCTTGAATTTCCAGCATCTTCAGATTTCCTCGTGTTTGCCTGTAAGGAACTGTAGTTTTAGTGCAGCTGCAGGTCAGTGGTCCTGACAGAACCCCACCCACCTTGAAAAGGAAAAAAAAAGAAATATTAAAGGTTGAAATTAAACTGTTTCCACAGATGAGCTTGAAGAGGCTGCTGTCTAGCATACTCACATGATTCCAATAGCAAAGGCATGTTGGCCAGGCAATGTGTGGGAATCATTTCAAGTGTGCAATGTACACACAGATCTTCATTTTCGTTTTGTTTAGATGCCTCCCAAGATGATGCATCCAACAGAAAGATGATCAGAAATAGGGACTAACATATAGGGATCTCTTATTCAATATGATTCAATTAGGCATCAGTTCAAAGACTGTACATTCATCTGTTACAAACTAGCTAAGGTCTGGTGCTTTGTCTGGTGAAGACTCTGGTACTATGGTAAAGGAACTATACCATGTGAATGAAAAGTAAGGCGTATGTATGTCTGCTGAAGTTAGATTATTTCATGTGATCCTTCCAAGGACATTCAGAACTCCTCCAAATTATTGTTCTTTTGCGACTGTACCCATGTGAATCAGATGGATTCAGGCAGCATTCATAGAGAGGAATAAACAGCCGATGTGCCAGGTTGAACCCTTCACCAGGACTAGGCTCAAAAGGATGTCCGTTTATTCCCCTCCATAGAAGCTGTCTGACTTGCTCAGTACGTCCTGCGTTTTGTGTATTTTGCTTAAGCTTTCCAGCATCTGTAGACTACTTTGTGTTCATGAATCAAGTCAAAAGGATTTGAGTCCATCTACATAAGTCTATCCCAAATGATTGAGGACCAACAAGCAGACGGGATTCACAATAACTCCTGAGTCTTTGAGTTTTATCAAGGAGGATATGTGGGATCAATGTGGGACCTTCCGGCCAAAAATGACTGCAGAACTGTAGCTACAATCATTGGATGGATGCTTGAATCTACGGATGTCAGGAAAGATGCTATACTAGTAGCAATTTCTTCTTTCTAACATTTCAGAGGAAGTTGCTATTTTTCAAGTGTGAGATTTTTATTTGTTCATGACATTATAGACCAGAATGAAAGGTAGATAAATGGACAGGTCAGCAATGGACTAGTTAAATGTCAGAGAAGCTGAATGGTGAACTTTGCACCTGTTAATTCACATTGGTTATTATTCTCATTGTTATAAAATGTCTTTCAAGGAAGAGCAGGCAAATCTGATAATGCCTAGACCAATATTATTCCCTCAACTAAAACCAACAAATCCCAAACAAACTAGATCTTAATCTCCCTGCTGCTTGCATCAGACCATTGAAGAACACTGTTGTACTTATTCAAATATCAAATGTTAGTTTGCTTCAGAAATCATTTGTTGTTGGAGATATTTGATCCACACAGTTAATGCAAGTATTTTTACATTGTAAATCAGGAGTTCTTGCTTATATTTCTTATCCTGAACAATATTATAGAAATTGCTTTTTAATCACAGCTGTATAAATGTAACAGTGACAAGAATTGCAATTAGGTAATGCCTTTAGCATTCATAATATTCCTTGCTGATTCTCAAGAGTGCAATGAAATGAAAGCTAGCATACGCCAAAGAAAACTGTTCCAGCACAAATGATGAAGAGTTTAGTTGAAAAGATAGTTTTCAGAGCAATAGGGCATGAGAAATACAACACTTCAAACTTGATCCACTGTTTCATATGAAAATGGCTTATCTGATCCTTGGTCTCAGCTTCACTTTCCCGCTCAGCACGTATATAAGCCTTGATTCCCTACCCTATGCAGTGTGTGCTTGGTTATCCAGTGCATGATAAGCCAGCACACTCCATTAGCTACCATTTCAAAGGGAGTGCCTGAGTCAACACTGAGGGAGGGCTGGAGCCAAGGGAGGGGCAGTGCTGACAGAGCACCTGGACTATCATTGTAATATACAAGTTCAAGATGCCTGTCATCTGACTGTACATATATAGTACAGCCAAACCAAATAAAGTTCCTCCGGACCACAATGCACCCACACATGTATCACCTACAGCACATATACCAAAATATCATACTATAAATATGTTTGTTTATTTATTTATTAATTTAACGCACTTCCAGTCCTTCAAGCCATGCCAGCCAGCAACCCCGATTTACCCCTAGTCAAATCACAGGACAATTTAAAATGACCAATTAACCTATCAATCAGTACATTTTTGGAGGCAACCTGAGCAGCCAGGGGAGACCCACACAGCCACGAGGAGAATGTACAAACTCCTTACAGACAGCAGCAGGGATGTAATTCAAAACGCTAGTAGTAAAACACAGCACAGGAAAACAATAAACAGATGCTGTCCTAGTAACAAGACCTCGGTGGTGGTAGGGTATTATCTGCAGGAAGAAGCTGTTCCCAATCTGACAGTCCTAGTCCTGATGTTCCTGTGCCTCCTTCCCAATGGTAGTGAGTCAGGGAGATTGGGGGATGGGTGGTCAGGATCCTCAGCAACGCTTTGGGACCTTTGTCTGCAAAGCTCTCAGTAACTTTCACATCTATTGCTGAAGAGGCACCAAAATGATGGAAATAGAACAATGAGGGACCACCCAGGCTAAAGGAGCACCTGGATTAACCAGTGAATGCAAAGTCCCCTACTTGCAGAATAAATTATTTTTACTGCAATCAGAAAGATCTGTCTATCCTAATGTCAATGTACACAGCTCTCTGTGATCATGAATTGCAAAGATTCACAACCGTCCATGAGTAGAAATTACTCCACACCTTGGTGTAGTTCCTGATCCTGTCCTGAGCTTATTCCTCAAAAACTAATTTAAACAAGATGCATAAAACATTCAGAAAGGAAAAAGTTCAAAGTAAAATTTACTACCAGAGTACACATATGTCACCACATACAACCTGGAGATTCTTTTTCCTGTGGGCATACCTAGCAATTCGATAGAACAGTAACTGTAAACAGGATCAATGAACAACAAACTGAGCAAATGCAAATATAAATAAATAGCAATAAATAATGAGAGTATGAAATAACAAGCTAAAGAGACCTTAAAATGAAACTATCAGTTGTGGGAACATCAGAAATAGAATGAGTGAAATTATCCACTTTTGTTCAGGAGCCGGATGGTTGAGGGGTAGTAACTATTCCTGAACCTGGTGGTTCAAGTCCTGAGGCACCTGCATCTTCTACCTGACTGCAGCAGTGAGAGAAGAGTAGGGCCTGGGTGGTGAGCATCTTTCATGTTGGATGCTGATTGTCTGTGGCAATGTTTCATGTAACAGCAGAGGTTAGAGATGAGATCCTGGTGAAGGAAGTACAATAGCCACAAGGTGCCAGTATTGGAGTTATGCAGAGTCCTTGATCTGTTTTAGGGCTATTGGATACTACAGAGATGGTGGGGAATGTGATTTCATGTCCTCTCTAGCCACAAGTGAGATCCCTGTGGGCTGGCAATCAGCTAATGTTGTTCCATTATTCAAGGAAACAAGGGAAATTCTAGAAACTATAGACCAGTGAATTTCACATCAGTTGTTGGGAAGGTACTGGAGAGAATTCTTAGGGATCAGAGCATTTAAAGAACCGTGTCTAATTAGGAAGTGCCAGCACTGCTTTGTGTAGGGCAAGTCATGTCTTATTAATTTCATTGTGTTTTTGACGAGGTGATGAGCATGATTAATGAATATAGAGCTGTGGATGTTGTCTACGTGGATTTTAGGAAGGCATTTGATAAGGTCCCTCATAGGATGTTCATCCAGAAGAATAGGATGTGCGGGATTCAAGGTGAACTGGCCATTTGGATTCAGAGCTGACTTGTTCACAGAAGACAGAGTGCTGTGGTCGAAGGGACTTACTCTGTCTGGAGAATGTAGTTAGTGGTGTTCCACAGGGATCTGTGCTGGGACCTCTGCTGTTTGTGATGTATATAAATAACCTGGATGAAAATGGGTGGGCTGGTAAGTTTGCAGATGATATGAAGAATAGTGGTGTTCTGGATAGTGTAGAAGACTGGCAAAGAACATAGTGGGATATAGATCAGTTGCAAATGGAGGAATGGCAAATGGAGTTTAACCCAGCCAAATGTGAAAAGTTGCATCTTCATAGGTCAAATGTGAAGATCCTTGACAGTGTTGATGAGCGGAGGGATCTTGGGGTCGAAGTTTATAGCTCCCCGAAAGAGGTTGAACAGTTGATTGGGTAGGTAAAGAGGCATATGGCATGCTTGGCTTTCTAAGTCAAGTCAGGAAGTGATGTTGCAGCTTTATAAAACTCTTGGTAGGCAGCATCTGGAGTATTGCATGAAGTTTTTGTCACCTCATTACAGAAAAGATGTTGAGGTTTTGAAGGAGGTGCAGAAGAGCTTTACCAGGATGTTGCCTGGATTAGAGGACATGTTTTGGACAAACTCAGGGTTTCTCTGGAGTGGCGGAAGCAGAAAGGAGAGCTGATAGATGTTTATAAGATTATGAGAGGCAGAGGAAGAATAAGCAGACAATACCTATTTCCAGGAATTGTCTAATATATTTAAGGTGAGAGTGCGTAATTTCAAAGGAGGTGTGATGGGCAGGTTTTCTACACAGAGGGTAGTGGCTGCCTGGGGTGGTGGTAGAGGCAGATGCAACAGAGACTTTAAAGAGGCATTTAGACAGGCTCATGAATGTGAAGAAAATGGAAGGATACAATATGGTCATTGTGTAGGCAGAAGAGATTAGTTTAGTAGCCATTTGATTGGTTCAGCAGGGCTGAAGAGCCTGTTCCTGTGCTGTACTGTTCTATATTTATCCAGGATAGGTGAAAAAATTCTCCCTAAAATTACCACTTATATTAACTCAGTATTCTACAGAAGCGCCCAACATGTAAACATAATAAAAGAGCAACAATGAGCTCAAGGTATAAAAATGTTTCTTGTACGTGCTAGATTTTGAGCAATGTCCTCGCTTGCCAAATTAATGCAAGTGAAAAGTAGTATGGAACTAGAACAAAGTTTTATAGTATGTTTTATAGTATGTTTGACATGGAACAAAGTAAGAACATACTTCTGGTGGAAGCCCTGTCCCTTCTAGATTAGGCTTCAAGCTTAAAATAAATGTGTAGAAACCAAACAGGTGGAAGTTTCTATGACAACACTCCTCCCCCACCCGGTCACATTACAACGGTGCAATTCTCCTCCACCTCACTCTATGGCAGGTTAGAATTTCAAGGCTCATGTCCTAAAGGAAGAATAATTTTACCAGCTGTAATGTGAAGCTATCTTATCACTGTTTAATATAGTACTGTGCAAAAGTCTCTGCACATGTGAAGAAATCTTTAAAGCGAAGATACTTTAAAAAAAAATAATGAATTGAAAGGTTACTAAACATCAAAATTTTACTACGAGCAGTAAACAGTAAAAAACTAAATCTAATCAATATTTGGTGTGACCACCCTTTACTTTTAAGACGGCATCAATTCCCTTAGGTTCACTGTCATATCGTTTTATAAAAAAGCCAACTGGTAGGTTGTTCCAAGTATCTTGGAAAACCTGCCATAATTCTTCTGCATGTTTTGGCTGTCCCACTTCTGGTCTCTCTGGGTAATCCCAGACATCAATGGTTTTGAGAGCAGGGATCTGTGGAGGCCAACCATCTGAAACCATATTAAAAATATCTAGCCTGCCTAATACTTTTGCACAGTACTGTATGTTTCTGATTCCAACACTGGTAAAAAGGGAAGGCTCACCAGTAGAAAAGGGGACCCTGGTGAGCCAAACAACATTCCTTTCCGTCCCCCGAACCCGGATGCAGCTTCAAGCCACTTTGCATTACAATCAACAGTCACTGCCTCTGTTAGCACCAGTGGACTCCGATGCTGAGGGAAACTTTTTGGATGAAGACCTAGCTTTCCAAGCTGGAATTCCTCGTGAGCTGTTGCGTTACCCCCCCTCCCCCCCAGGAAGCCCGAGCACTGGATGGTAGACTACTGGCCTGAGTCACACACTGCACAGAATACCTGGCTCTCCTTCTCTCCAGAAACCATCAGGAACAAGTACGATTCAATTTAATTTCCTCTCCCCAAGCTCCAATAGGTCTTGGTTACCCCGGTTAAGCTGTCGTAGCCCACACATTGACTGGTCCACTGGGAAGGTCGTCAGCTGGAGTTTGTTCTGCCATTCCACATGTCTACCATCAGCCCTTTCCCCAGTGGAGGTCACCGTGACCTCGTCTACCTCTGAACCCCCCCCGATTTATCCAAGGTTCCAGCAGAGTATCACGATCTGGGAGAAATGTTCAGCAAACAATGGGCTCTTTCCCTGCCTCCACACTGCCCTTAGATTGCACAATTGACCTTCTCCCCGGAGCCCCTCTACCCACCAGTCGGCCAGAAAGGGAAGCAATGGAGGCTCACCTAAACGACTCTCTCGTGGCTGGCATTATCCGACCCTCATCCTCCCCCCCCCCCCGTAGGCGCAGGTTTCTTCTCTGTGGGGAAGAAAGATGGCTCACTGCACCCCTGCATTGACTACCATGGCCTGAACAGCATCATCATGAAGAATAAGTACCCACTGCCCCTTATCAACTCTGTTTTTGAACCCCTTCACGGGGCCACCATCTTCTCTAAGTTGGACCTGTGGAGTGCCTATCACCTGGTCAGGATAAGGGAGGGAGATGAATGGAAAACAGGTTTTAACACCCCCCTCGTTCATTTCAAATATCTGGTCATGCCATTCAGTCTCACCAATGCCCCTGCCGTCTTCCAAGCCCTGATAACCGATGTCCTTAGGGACCTTATTAACCGTTTCATTTTCATTTACTTGGACGACATTGTAATCTTCTCCCGCAGTCTTCAGGAACACACCCATCATGTCGGTCAGGTTCTTCTGAGGCTTGTGGAGGACAAGCTATTCGTTAAGGCAGAGAAGGGTGAGTTCCATGCCCGTTCTGTCAGTTTCCTGGGGTACATCATCGAGAGCGGGCAAGTGAGGGTGGACCCCGAAAAGATCCAGCCGGTGGTGGTGTCGCCAAAACCCATGACACTCAAACAATTCCAGTGATTCCTGGGGTTCGCAAATGTCTTTCATCAAGGATTGCAGCTGGGTGGCAGCACCCCTTACTCAACTCGCCTCTCCTGCGACCCCTTTTCACTGGACCTCCAAAGCAGACTCCGCCTTCTTGGAGCTGAAGAGGCGTTTCACCTCCACTCCCATCCTGGTCCAACTTGACCCCTCTCGCCAATTCATTGTGGAAGTCAATGCCTCCGACTCTGGGGTGGGAGTGGTCCTCTTCCAACGCTCCGTCCCAAACCAAAAGCTCCATCCCTGCACCTTCTTCTCTCGCCGTCTATCCCCCGCCGAACGGAACTACGACATTGGGAACCGGGAGTTGCCGGCCGTCAGACTCGCCTTGGAGGAGTGGAGGCACTGGCTGGAGGGAGCTGAACACCCATTCATCATCTGGATGGACTATAAGAACCTCGAGTACATCCAAACGGCTGAACGCCTTAATTTCCGCCAAGCCAGTTGGGCATTATTTTTTGGCCATTTCAAATTCACCCTCACCTATCATCCTGGTTCCAAAAATGGGAAGCCAGATGCTCTCTCTCGTCAATACATCTTCGAGGAGGGCCTTCCCAACCCCGAGACCATCCCTCCACCACCCTGTGAGGTGGCTGCCCTCACCTGGGAGAAGAAATCTATAGTCAAAGAGGCCCAACGGACTCAACCAGACCCAGGCAACGGGCCCCCAATCACCTCTTCGTGCCTGACTCTGTTCGGTCTCAGGTTCTCCAGTGGGGCACAATTATCGTTTCGCCTGCCACCCCAAATCGATCGAACTCTGTCCCTTCTGAAGAGACATTTCTGGTGGCCCTCCATAGACGTTGACACTCGCTCCTTCATCTCTGCCTGTTCTGGGTGTGCCCACGGAAAAGCCTCCCATTGACCACCTGTTGGGTTGCTTCATCCCCTACCTGTCCCTAGCCACGCTTGGTCCCACATTGCTCTGGACTTCGTTACGGGACTACCCCCTTCACATGGGAACACAGCTATGCACACCGTGGTGGACCGCTTCTCCAAAGCCGTGCACTTCATAGCCCTCCCCAAACTCCCGACAGCCCATGAAACAGCCGACCCCCTCGTCCATCACGTCTTCCGCCTTCACGGAATTCCCTCTGACATCGTCTCTGACTGGGGTCCCCAATTCATCTCACAAGTCTGGCAATCCTTCTGTCAAGCCCTTGGAGCCTCAGTAAACCTGTCTTTCGGTTTCCATCTGCAGACTAACGGTCAGACGGAACGAGCAAACCAGGATTTGGAAGCAGCACTGCACTGCATTTCCTCCAGCAACCCGTCATCCTGGAGCACCATCTCACTTGGGTAGAGTATGCCCTCAACCCCCGGTCAGCACCGCCACTGAAATGTCTCCCTTCGAATGCTCCCTCGGTTATCAACCCCCTCAGTTTCCTGCCCATGAAGACCGCATTGCTGTGCCTTCAGTTCAGGCCCATCTCCACTGGTGCTGCAAGGTCGGGAAGGATGCACGCTCGGCCCTGCTCTGCTCCGCTGACCGCAATATTGCCGATCGCCATCAAATTCCTGCACCCAACTATCGGCCTGGTCAGAAGGTTTGGCTCTCTTCAAAAGGCATCCACCTCAAGAATGAACCCAAGAAACTGGCCCCTTGTTACCTCAGACCATTTGAAATTGAGAGTATCATCAACCCCTCGGTGGTCAAACTCAAACTGCCCAGGTCCATGAACATTAATCTCAAGTTCCACGTCTCCCCAGTTGAAACCTGTGTCTGTCAGCCCTTTGTGGCCTCCTGCACAACCTCCTCCACCCACCTGGGTCATTGACAATCACCCAGCTTATAATGGATGTGTGCCATCGAAGCAGAGGCCTCCAGTACCTGGTTGATTGGGAGGGATACGGTCCAGAGGAGCACACATGGATTCCCCGCCCCTTCATCTTGGACCCTTCCCTCATCCGAGATTTCCACCTAGACAATCCGGACAAGCCTGGTGGATCACCTGGAGACTCCCGTTGAGGGGGGTGGAATATCATGGTCTCATCCATTAATTCCCCATTTTCTCCTAATTTCCTTTGATGACAACTCAACTGGCTTTCATCAAGACCTGCAGTATAAGAACCCCGGCTTTGCACCCACTAGTTGCCAGATTGTTGGTTTTGCTAGTGTGGTAATTCACATTTCCTGGCTGCTTAGGAATGTGTGTTCTAAGTCTTGCTTCTGTACCGAGATTTACCTGTGAAACTCCGTCTCTCCATGCTAAGAAAAGTTTTGTCTGCCACTTCCCTTTCCACGCTCCGTGTGAAGATAAGTTCTGCCTGCCTCCGGTTTTCCTGCACTCCCTCCAGTTTGCTGTTCAACGCTCACGCCCACGTCTGCATCCTAACTCAATCTCTGTGCCTCTGTCTTGCATTTGGGTTTGCCTCATTCATTGTAACAAATCCTTCCCGACACTGTATTCCGTTTGCCACTACGACCTAATCTGTCTATGTCCTTCTGCAGCCTCTCTGCTTCCTCAACACAATCTGCCCCTCCACCTATCTTTATATCATCCACAAACTTGGTTAGAAAGCCATTAATTCTGTCACCCGAGTCATTGACATATAATGAAAAAGCATCGGTCCTAACACAGACCCTGTGGAACACCACTAGTCACCAGCAGCCAACCAGAAAAGGTCCCTCTGCCTCCTGTCAGTCAGGTAATGTTCCATCCATGGTAGTATCTTCCCTGTGATGCCATGGACTCTTATCTTCTTCAGCAGCCTCACGTGTGGCACCCTGCCTGCCAGAGGCCTTTAGAAAATGCAAATGAGCAGCATCCACTGACTCGCCCTTGTCAGCACCCATCCTGGGTAATGGCAAGAATTCCATCGTTTATCTAACATCACTGGGAATAATTTGGGAATTTCTGAGAACTCAGTCACCAGCCACAGAGGAATCAGCCTTGGATCCAATCTTATTGGTACCGTTTTGGTCGATGGATTCCGATGCTGGGGGTTTAGCTGAAAGCAATAATGTTTAAAGGAAGTGTGCATTTACATAAGCACCCTCATTTCATTTTTTAACACAGTCACTTCAGGTTTGCACTGTGCTGATGGTAAAACTTGACCCTATGTGCCCATCATAAACATAAAGCAGTCTGCAGATGCTGGAAATCCAAAGCAACACTCACGCAGTGCTGGAGGAACTCAGCAGACCAGGCAGCATCTATGGAAAAGAATAAACAGCCGATTTTTCAGACCCTCCTTCAGGACTGGAAAGGAAGGGGGAAGATGCAAGAATAAAAAGTTGGGGAGAGGGGAAGAAGGCTAGTCATAGGTGAAGCCAGGTGGGTGGGAAAGGTCAAGAGCTGGAGAAGAAATGATCTAATAGGAGAGTAGAGTGGACCATAGGAGAAACCCCAAGGGATGTAATAGGCAGGTGAGAAGAGGTGAAAGGTCAGAGTGGGGTTAGAGGAGGAAGGTAGGGTGGGGGGGGGGAGTAGAATGGTAGAATTTGTTTGCTGGAAGGAGAAGTTGATATTAATGTCATCAGGTTGGAGATTTTCCAGAGGAATATAAGGTGTTGTTCCTCCAACCTGAGGGTGAATGCACCATCTCTGCTTAGCAGTGTAAAAGTAAAGACGAACGTAGTATGTAACTGACAAGATAGGAACAACAATGTGGAACAGAGTTTCAGCCATCAGTGGAGATTTCAAACAGGGAAAGAATTGCAGAGCTTTTGGGAAAGAGAGAATGAAGAGCATGAGAGCTAAAAGAAGCAACATGCCTGATCAGATGAGGACATCCTGCAATGCACCACTTCGTAACTTCAAACAATAGATTCATTAAATACAACTTTGAGCTTCATGGGGAACAGAGGGAAATGTGAAGCTGAGGCCAAAGTCAGATCGGCCATGATCTTACTGGGAGGCTTTCTTTTTCCTAATCTTAAAAATTGAATTTGCAATTCACCTCCTTCTGATGTGCCAGAGAATCTATAAAACTGACCAGAAAAGCTTGGAGAATTCAGTGAGTTAGGCAGCATTTGTGGAGAAAAAACTCCATTTAATTTTTCTGATTAATAACCCTTCCTCAGAAATGCAGATTCCTCCAGTTCTTCTTGGTGTGATGTCTTTTATTTGGGTTCCGCGAAGACTCCATATGCTTCTCATTAGTAATAGTGAAACAGCTTCCTGCAACTGTTGAAAGGCTGTCTTTCCTCACCTCTGGCAATCGGCTTTGCAATGTTTTGTCAAATAAAAAGGATGAAATGAAATGATAATAGGAGACAGGAGGGATAAATGTAATGAAAAGAAACAATACAAAGAATCTGAGAGTTAATCCTGCCACAACACACAGCACACAGTGTTATTCTAGTTGGATCAGCTTTTGGCACACATTCTGGCCCAGAACACACTTTATCTGAGCCGGTGAGACTAGATAAAGGAAGATGTTTGTACACAAGGTCTCTGCTTCAATGGATTTAGGATTTAGAAACAAAATGCCAGGAGTTATATACAAGGCCCTTTGTGTGGAGAGGACTGTTTTAAGGTTGAGTAACCAATTTAAAAGGACAGATTCTTTTGTTTTTAAATTGGGTTCAAAAATAAACTAGAAGCACGTTCAACCTACAATGGTTAAAAAAATTTTGTACTTTAACTCCAATTTAACCAAATAAACGCAATGAATGGGTGAATGTGCTAAAATGTTAATAAAGAAATATTTAAAAGCTCTCTTCATCATTGCTAAATCCTGCCCTGAAAACATGACAATTGTTAATTTTAACCGATAGTTCATTCATCTCGCAAATGTTAACAATTGAGCCGGGTTTGGAGATCTAGGAGTTTTCTCATTTACAACTGTTTAGACTTAGCCATATTGGATTTATTTCCTGGTTACCTCATTCTGCGCAGTAATGACAATGATAAAAGTCACAAGCTTTGTGTGCTTACAAATTGCAAACATGCTGTACTGGCCTCAACTCATCACTTTACAGCCCCGGTGGAAAACGAACATCTCCTCTCACTAAAACCTCAAACGTACTATGGGTATGGAATCATGTAGGAGTTTTTTTACTGAGGAGCTGGAAGATGTTGGTAGGGGTGGTGAGATGCTGCCCTGTACATCTCTTTTGCCCCCTTATCACAATATCTCAAGCTCTTTAGTAATGCAATAATGGTGCACACACGTAGCAGAGGAAATACTTTTCCGGAGGTGTTTTGACACTGTTTCAGGCAATTATTATCTACTTTTAACATGAATTAACATGAATCAACAAGGTGAAAATAATTATTGTGGATAAAAATTACAGAGTTAAATGAGCAAAAGAGAAAATTACTTTAAAAGTCTTCAGAGAATAAGTAAAATAAATAAGAAAAGAAAATTTTTCATATAGATTGCATTTTAGGTTAAAATCAATCACAGGCTGTAACAGAAGCATGTGCCTGTATAATGACAAGAAAGGAATGAGGCTGAAGATGTGTAAATTCTGAACCCTGGGCAGGCCAAATAAATAGCTTTGTTTATGAGACCACCTGCCTAAGAAAAGAGGAGATACAACAACCTTCAATGTATATAACTCCTTTATGTTGCCAAAAAATCCAAAAATGTTTCATTGAGCACAGAACAGAGCAGCAGTGGAACAGGTCCTTGCAAGAGAAATTCATTTCATCGGCCTGCATATGGTCTATATTCCCTCGATCTATTTCTCTCCATTCCCTATGGAGTTATCAAACAAAAAAATGCCTATTGTAAATAAAATTCTGTTATGTTTAACATTGTATTAAAGTGGAGTGAGTCATTTTTTAATAAATAGGCTAATATAGCCACAAATTTATGAAATGCTGTCTCCCAAATAGCAAATGAATAATCCAAGAAAAATATCCAAAATGGAAAACAAACCCAACCCTTTTACTTATTCCACCATTCAGTTTGATCCTGTCTGACCTATTACAAAAGCACCACTTTCCTGAGTCAATCCCCTATCCCCTGACCAGAATGTCTTCAGGCTGTTTTGAATATGCTCCGTGACTAAGCATTCGCTACCCTCATGGATGATGAATTGTGAAAGTACACGGTCCACTGAGAGAAGCAATGTCTTTTCTGCTCAGTTCTGAAGGGTTACCCACTCTTTGTTTGGACAGTGTCACACCTGATTCTACACATCCCAGCCAGGGAAGGTCCAACAGAACCTTAAACCCAACTCTTCAGAACGTACACTCTTGTTTTCTATCAGCAGCAGCCCTCAGTATATAACACTCAATCTCATTATCCGAATCATTGCCATAGATTGTGAACATGTAGGGCCCCAGTAGCACGTGGCAGTCATAGCCTCCCAACCCAAAAATGACCCATTAATGTTTCGACTTCCTGACGTGTCCATTAACCAGTCAGTATCCTATTGCCAAATCCTGCACATTCCTGTTTTCCTATAACCACCTTATCAAATGCTTTCTGAAACTCCAAATATGCCACATCAGATAGTTTTCCCCTTATTCAATATACTGACGACAACAAAGACATTTTTAATAGTTTACCTTCTCAGTAATCCATGTTGACTCTGCTGAATCTATTTTTCCTAAATCTTCTATTACTACTCCTTTACTTGATCATATTTCCCTCACAACTGACTCCAGCCAAACTGGTTTATGGTTTACTGCTTTCTAACACTCTACTTTATTTCATTGACAGGCCTCCAGTCCATGAGAACTGCTTTAAAATTAATGGAATCCTGGATGATGAATCTTTAAACCATTGCCACTTCTTTCAAAATTTGGATTGGAGGTCTTCAGGCACTACAGGTTTTCACTAATTGATCCAATTACTGTAATTTTTTTAATGCTTTAATATACTGATAGTAATTTCTTTCAGGTTTTTATTCACTGCTGTTGTTCTCTGCTGTTTCCGTGAGTTCTCTTTATCTCCGTCCACAAAGACAGATACAGACTATTCTGTCAATTTCCCTTTTGTTTACTCCTCAGTATACTTTTCTTTTCTCAGTCTATAAGGGTAATCTTTTAATTTCAGGTAATCCTTTCAGTTTTCCTCACAGACTGTAGTTTTGTATTTCTTACCAGGTGATTCTTGTCTTTTACTCAAATCCCCTTTCAATTTCTTGGATCTTCTTTGCCAGATTCTGAAACTTTTCCAATCATTGGGGATGGGCTTGCAGACCTTAGATGAGGCAGATGTAGTGATTGATGAATGTTTATTAGATCAGCTGTTCCTGGGCATCAATGCCTCAAAGGATCTATCATGGGCCCAACATACTGACGCAATTACAAAGAAGGCATGCAATCAGCTCTACTTCATTAGGAATTTAAGGAGATTTGGTATGTCACCAAAGACAAATTACTTCTACTGTATGGTGGAGAGCATTCTATCTCGTTGTGTTACAGCTTGGTAAGGAGTTTGCTGTGCACAGGATGGCAAGAGGCTGCGGGGGTGGGGGGGGTTATAGACTCAGTCATCTCCATCACAGGCACAGAACTCCCCAGGATCGAGGACATCGTCAATCCTGTGGTGGGTCTCATCAGCAAGAACGATGAGGCAGCATACAGAGAGGAGGTGCAGCAGCTAACAGACTGGTGCAGAGCCAACAACCTGTCTTTGAATATGAGCAAAGCAAAAGAGATGGTTGTTGATTTTAGGAGGGCACAGAGTGACCACTCTCTGCTGAACATCGACGGCTCCTCACTAAGAGCACCAAATTCCTTGGTGTTCACCTGGCGGAGAATCTCACCTGGTCCCTCAACACCAACTCCATAGCAAAGAAAGCCCAGCAGCATCTCTACTTTCTGCGAAGGCTGAGGAAAGTCCATCTCCCACCCCCCAAACTCAATCCTCATCATATTCTATAGGGGTTGTATTGAGAGCATCCTGAGCAGCTGCATCACTGCCTGGTTTGGAAATTGCACCATCTCAGATCGCAAGACCCTGCAGCAGATAGTGAGGTCAGCTGAGAAGATCATCGGGGTCTCTCTTCCCGCCATTACAGATATTTACACTACACGTTGCATCTGCAAAGCAAACAGCATTATGAAGGACCCCACGCACCCCTCATACAAACTCTTCTCCCTCCTACCGTCTGGGAAAAGTCACCGAAGCATTCAGGTTCTCACGACCAGACTACGTGGCAGTTTCTTTCCCCAAGCTATCAGACTCTTCAATACCCAGAGCCTGGACTGACACCAACTTACTGCCTTCTACTGTGCCTATTGTCTTGCTTATTATTTATTGTAATGCCTGCACTGTTTTGTGCACTTTATGCAGTCCTGGTTATGTCTGTAGTGGATCCCACTACCAAGCACATCTTTCCCTTCCCCCTTCTTTCTGCTTTCCAGAGGGATTGCTCCCTACGCGACTCCCCTGTCCATTCATCCCTCCCCACCGATCTCCCTCCTGGCACTTATCCTTGCGAGCGGAACAACTGCTACACCTGCCCGTACACTTCCTCCCTCACCACCATTCAGGGCCCCAGACAGTCCTCCCAGGTGAGGCGACACTTCACCTGTGAGTCGGCTGGTGTGGTATACTGTGTCCGGTGCTCCCGGTGTGGCCTTTTATATATTGCTGAGACACGACGCAGACTGGGAGACCATTTCGCTGAAAACCTATGCTCTGTCCACCAGAGAAAGCAGGATCTCCCAGTGGCCACACATTTTAATTCCACGTCCCATTCCCATTCTGATACGTCTATCCATGGCCTCCTCTACTGTCAAAATGAATCCACACTCAGGTTGGGGGAACAACACCTTATATACCGGCTGGGTAGCCTCCAACCTGATGGCATGAACATTGACTTCTCTAACTTCTGTTAATGCCCCTCCTCCCCTCCTTACCCCATCCCTGATATATTTAGTTTCCCCCCTCCTTTTTTTTCCCTCTCTCTGCCCATCACTCTGCCTGTTCTCCATCTGCCTCTGGTGCTCCCCTCCCCCTTTCTTTCTCCCTAGGCCTCCCGTCCCATGATCCTTTCCCTCCTCTAGCTCTGTATCCCTTTTGCCAATCACCTTTCCAGCTCTCAGCTTCACCCCACCCCCTCCGGTCTTCTCCTATCATTTTCCATTTTTCCCTCCCCTCCTACTTTCAAATCTCATACTATCTTTCCTTTCAGTTAGTCTTGACAAAGGGTCTCAGCCTGAAACGTTGACAGCGCTTCTCCCTATAGATGCTGCCTGACCTGCTGCGTTCCACCAGCATTTTGTGTGTGTTGCTCAAATTTCCAACATCTGCAGATATCCTCGTGTAGGTCTGTAGTATAGTGTAGGTTTTTTTCTGTGTTGTTTTTACGTAGTTCAGAGTAGTTTTTGTATTGTTTCATATAGCACCATGGTCCTGAAAAATATTGTCTCATTTTTACTGTGTACTGTACCAGCAGTTATGGTTGAAAGGATGATAAAAAGTGACTTGACTTGAATTCGATAGGTGGTGCCCCAAGAAGGCAGCATCCGTCAGTAAGGGCTCTCACCATTGAAAATATGCCCTCTCCTCTCTCCGATCATTGGGGAGGAGGTACAAGAGCCTGAGAATAATTTACCAAGTGCTTCTTCCCCTCAGCCTTTAGGTTTCTGAACTATCTATAAACTTGTAAACAATCCCTTGTTATTCATTTTTTTTGAACTATTTATCTGTTTTTGTAACTCATAGATTTGTATGTCTTTGCGCTGTACTGTTGTCACAGATCAACAAATATCATGTTACATGTCAGTGATAATAAATCCGATTCTGATTCTGGCTGTAAGCTTGACTGGATTATCAGCCAATTCTTCACCGATATTCAAATGGCTACATCCTGCACCCCCTTTCACAATATTTCTCATTATCCACATTTCTCATTATTCTCATATATCACACATGAAAAACAAGACCCAGCGATAATTCCTGTGGAACACCACTGGCTGCGGGGCCCCACTGTCCTCTGTCTTTTATAGCCAAGCCAATTCTACCATTTGTGCCTTAATCATCAGGATCAGCCCATCAAAAGGGGTCTTGTTGAATGCTTTATTAAATTCCCCATGGACAACATCCTCTACCCTATCCTCATCAATCATAAGATCATAAGGCTTCTACACTGGGAAACAGCATTAACTCCAGCTTGAACGCTGTGGAGCCCTGCCTCCTCTGGACCACACTGACTCTGGCGTCTCTCTCTCTCTCCTGAGCAGCTGTAAACAGGCCACACAGCAGCTTGGGGCCCAGTCCTCCTACAATCAAGGTCACATCTGCCAATAAATCAGCCCAACAGGGTCCTGTGATCACAAGAAAAGCAATTTAGACAACCTCTCACCGTTAGCCTGCACACTGCCCATAAATTGGTCCAACAGGGTATTGTGATCGCAAGAAAACCAAGTTAGACAACCTCTCACCACTAGCCTGCACACTGCCTCCGTGCATGGATGCCTCTCTGATGGAGTAGACGAGCAGTACTGTAAGTTGCTAATGGTCCAACAATACAACCATCTCACTTCGTTTACATACTCTCCAGTGTGAAAGCTGCATTAAAGCCAACATCCAGGTGAGAATCGCTGTGGCGAGGTGTAATCAAAGCCAGACTAGAGACCTCTGAAGGGGGATTGTAGTAAGCCAATCTTGCTTACTACAGACAGATAGGTGAGAATGACTATGGCAGTGTGTAATCAACCCAGAAGGGGTGCTGGAGACAGAGGAGACAGGAACAATTGAAGGATGTGAAATACACCCAACAACTAAGGACAATTGCTTTACTAACTTCAAAATATAATCATTAGTCAGCTTGAAGTTTCAATTGACTTTTAACACCTCTATTGTGAATGGTGATTGATGTTGCACAAAATAAATTCAAACATATACATGTAAATATCACTTCAGCTAGCGGCTTAATCTAGGGGGTGATAGCCCCTGGCCCGGCCAAACTTTAGAACTCTTGTTTGGGTGGATGCTGTGCAATGTGTCCCTTGTTACAAATTAGTACCCTGAAATAACAAACAGTACACAATATGCAATTAAGCAATTAAGCTTTATAATTCTTACCTTGACTATATGGTTAGTAAAGTAAACAAAACAATGATAAAGGGCCCATTCTCATAAAACAGTCTCATGCTCAAACGTTGGAGTTCACTGATAAGCCGGTATCCACCATTGACCTCCTCCGATCGTCGCTGACCTTTGGACTCTCACTACAAGTCCACTCCGTCTGGCAGTCTACCAACTCTTTCCATTCGCGTCTTCTCTCCTCATCTCTTCCCAACAAAAGGCTGTGAAAATCTCTCTTCCAGACTCACAAGAAAGCACAATGTTTCTCCCATTGGATCGCCCCAGCATTCCAAACCCCGTTATCTCTAATCATAACCCACACATTGCTGGCACAGAGAAACCCTTACATTGTCAGTGAAACCATCCAGCATGTTACATACAATTCTCCAATGGTCAATATTCATAACTAATCAGCTAATTCTGAATAAAAAAACAGTTTTCTGTTCACACCAGAACCATGTGGATGACAGGGACCAGGCTGTTCTCCTGGTGCACAAGTGAAATAAAAATGTATTTGAGTTGTAAGAGTGTGTGTGTTCTGGGCGCAGTTATTTTAGTTTATTATCAGTGACATCTAAACACAGGAACACTGAGTAACCTCCCCCCACCCCCTGTTCTTCTCTCAACCACAGCCACAACATCGAAGTGGTATGCATTGATCTTGATTTTGAGTCCATTTGCCTTACTCGTAGTATGCCTTGTAACAAAATAAATACACTGAACAGATCAGGCCCTCTGTGTTCAGTGACCTGACCCTGCACATTGAGTTAGCAGCTTGGTGCTGTACCAATTGGTGTCATTGCTTTACAGTGCCGGCAATCACTGACTGGGATTCAACTCCCTCTGCTAACGTGTTTCTATGTTCTCCCCATGATCACACCGGTTTCCTCCAGGAGTTCCATTTCCCTCCCAAGTTCCAAAGATGTGGAGTTGGGGTTAGTGAATTGTGGGTACTCAATGTTGAAGTTGGAAGTGTGGTGGTGGGGTCCAAGCCCAGAGCGTATCAAAGCCACAGGGCCCGGGACCCAGAGCGTATCAAAGCCACAGGGCCCGGGCCCCAGAGCGTATCAAAGCCACAGGGCCCGGGCACCAGAGCGTATCAAAGCCACAGGGCCCGGGACCCAGAGCGTATCAAAGCCACAGGGCCCGGGCCCCAGAGCGTATCAAAGCCACAGGGCCCGGGCACCAGAGCGTATCAAAGCCACAGGGCCCGGGCCCCAGAGCGTATCAAAGCCACAGGGCCCAGGCCCCAGAGCGTATCAAAGCCACAGGGCCCGGGCCCCAGAGCATATCAAAGCGACAGGGCCCGGGCCCCAGAGCGTATCAAAGCCACAGGGACCGGGCACCAGAGCGTATCAAAGCCACAGGGCCCGGGCCCCAGAGCGTATCAAAGCCACAGGGCCCGGGCACCAGAGCGTATCAAAGCCACAGGGCCCGGGACCCAGAGCGTATCAAAGCCACAGGGCCCGGGCCCCAGAGCGTATCAAAGCCACAGGGCCCGGGCACCAGAGCGTATCAAAGCCACAGGGCCCGGGCCCCAGAGCGTATCAAAGCCACAGGGCCCAGGCCCCAGAGCGTATCAAAGCCACAGGGCCCGGGCCCCAGAGCATATCAAAGCGACAGGGCCCGGGCCCCAGAGCGTATCAAAGCCACAGGGACCGGGCACCAGAGCGTATCAAAGCCACAGGGCCCGGGCCCCAGAGCGTATCAAAGCCACAGGGCCCAGGCACCAGAGCGTATCAAAGCCACAGGGCCGGGGCCCCAGAGCGTATCAAAGCCACAGGGCCCGGGCCCCAGAGCGTATCAAAGCCACAGGGCCCAGGCCCCAGAGCATATCAAAGCCACAGGGCCTGGGCCCCAGAGCGTATCAAAGCCACAGGGCCCAGGCCCCAGAGTGCGCAACAACCAGATGTTTGGACAATTTAAATGCCAGCTCAGATGGAATAAAAAGGCAGGATGTCAGAACCCGAGGCTAGGATCGGGCAGGATGTTGGACCAGGGGCAAGGGTAGGGCAGGGTGTCGGGACCAGAGGTGAGGGTCGGGCAGGGTGTCGGGACTAGAGGTGAGGGTCGGGCAGGATGTCGGACTAGAGGTGAGGGTCGGGCAGGATGTCGGGACCAGAGGTGAGGGTGGGGCAGGATGTTGGACCAGAGGTGAGGGTGGGGGAGGGTGTCGGGACCAGAGATGAGGGTGGGGCAGGGTGTCGGGACCAGTGGTGAGGGTGGGGCAGGATGTCGGGACCAGAGCTGAGGGTGGGGCAGGATGTCAGGACCAGAGGTGAGGGTCGGGCAGGATGTTGGACCAGAGGTGAGGGTCGGGCAGGATGTCGGGACCAGAGGTGAGGGTGGGGCAGGATGTCGGGACTAGAGGTGAGGGTGAGGCTGGGTGTCGGGACCAGAAGTGAGGGTGTGGGAGGGTGTCGGGACCAGTGGTGAGGGTGGGGCAGGATGTCGGGACCAGAGCTGAGGGTGGGGCAGGATGTCAGGACCAGAGGTGAGGGTCGGGCAGGATGTTGGACCAGAGGTGAGGGTCGGGCAGGATGTCGGGACCAGAGGTGAGGGTGGGGCAGGATGTCGGGACTAGAGGTGAGGGTGAGGCTGGGTGTCGGGACCAGAAGTGAGGGTGTGGGAGGGTGTCGGGACCAGAGGTGAGGGTGGGGCAGGATGTTGGACAAGAGGTGAGGGTCGGACAGGATGTCAGGACCAGAGGTGAGGGTGGGGCAGGATGTCGGGACCTGAGGTGAGGGTGGGGCAGGACGTCGGGACCAGAGGTGAGGGTGGGGCAGGATGTTGGACAAGAGGTGAGGGTCGGGCAGGATGTCGGGACCAGAGGTGAGGGTGGGGCAGGATGTCGGGACCAGAGGTGAGGGTGGGGCAGGATGTCGGGACCTGAGGTGAGGGTCGGACAGGATGTCAGGACCAGAGGTGAGGGTGGGGCAGGATGTCGGGACCTGAGGTGAGGGTGGGGCAGGATGTCGGGACCTGAGGTGAGGGTCGGACAGGATGTCAGGACCAGAGGTGAGGGTGGGGCAGGTTGTCGGGACTAGAGGTGAGGGTGAGGCAGGATGTCGGACTAGAGGTGAGGGTCGGGCAGGGTGTCGGGACCAGAGGTGAGGGTGGGGCAGGATGCTGGGACCGGAGGTGAGGGTCGGGCAGGATGTCGGGACCAGAGGTGAGAGTGGAGCAGGGTGTCGGGACCAGAGGTGAGGGTGGGGGAGGGTGTCGGGACCAGAGGTGAGGGTGGGGCAGGGTGTCGGGACCAGAGGTGAGAGTGGGGCAGGGTGTCGGGACCAGAGGTGAGGGTGGGGCAGGATGTCGGGACCAGAAGAGAGAGTGGAGCAGGATGTCGGACTAGAGGTGAGGGTGGGGCAGCGTGTCGGGACCAGAGGTGAGGGTGGGGCAGGATGTCGGGACTAGAGGTGAGGGTGGGGGAGTTTGTCGGGACCAGAGGTCAGGGTGGGGCAGGATGTCGGGACCAGAGGTGAGGGTGGGGGAGGGTGTCGGGACCAGAGGTGAGGGTGGGGCAGGATGTCGGGACTAGAGGTGAGGGTGGGGGAGGGTGTCGGGACCAGAGGTGAGGGTCGGGCAGGATGTCGGGACTTGAGGTGAGGGTGGAGCAGGGTGTCGGGACCAGAGGTGAGGGTCGGACAGGATGTCAGGACCAGAGGTGAGGGTGGGGCAGGATGTCGGGACCTGAGGTGAGGGTGGGGCAGGATGTCGGGACCTGAGGTGAGGGTCGGACAGGATGTCAGGACCAGAGGTGAGAGTGGGGCAGGGTGTCGGGACCAGAGGTGAGGGTCGGACAGGATGTCGGGACAAGAGGTGAGGGTGGGGGAGGGTGTCGGGACCAGAGGTGAGGGGGGGGCAGGGTGTCAGGACCAGAGGTGAGGGTGGGGGAGGGTGTCGGGACCAGAGGTGAGGGTGGGGCAGGGTGTCAGGACCAGAGGTGAGAGTGGAGCAGGGTGTCGGGACCAGAGGTGAGGGTGGGGCAGGGTGTCGGGACTAGAGGTGAGGGTGAGGCAGGATGTCGGACTAGAGGTGAGGGTGGGGCAGGGTGTCGGGACCAGAGGTGAGGGTGGGGCAGGATGTCGGGACCGGAGGTGAGGGTCGGGCAGGATGACGGGACCAGAGGTGAGAGTGGAGCAGGGTGTCGGGACCAGAGGTGAGGGTGGGGCAGGATGTCGGGACCAGAGGTGAGGGTCGGGCAGGGTGTCGGGACCAGAGGTGAGGGTGGGGCAGGATGTCGGGACCAGAGGTGAGGGTCGGGCAGGATGTCGGGACCACAGGTGAGGGTGGTGCAGGGTGTCGGGACCAGAGGTGAGGGTGGGGCAGGATGTCGGGACTAGAGGTGAGGGTGGGGGAGGGTGTCGGGACCAGAGGTCAGGGTGGGGCAGGGAGTCGGGACTAGAGGTGAGGGTGGGGGAGGGTGTCGGGACCAGAGGTGAGGGTGGGGCAGGATGTCGGGACCAGAGGTGAGGGTGGGGCAGGATGTCGGGACTAGAGGTGAGGGTGGGGGAGGGTGTCGGGACCAGAGGTGAGGGTGGGGCAGGGTGTCGGGACCAGTGGTGAGGGTGGGGCAGGATGTCGGGACCAGAGGTGAGGGTGGGACAGGGTGTCGGGACCAGAGGTGAAAGTGGAGCAGGGTGTCGGGACCAGAGGTGAGGGTCGGGCAGGATGTCGGGACCAGAGGTGAGGATGGGGGAGGGTGTCGGGACCAGAGGTGAGGGTGGGGCAGGATGTCGGGACTAGAGGTGAGGGTGAGGCTGGGTGTCGGGACCAGAAGTGAGGGTGGGGGAGGGTGTCGGGACCAGAGGTGAGGGTGGGGCAGGATGTCGGGACTAGAGGTGAGGGTGAGGCAGGGTGTCGGGACCAGAGGTGAAAGTGGAGCAGGGTGTCGGGACCAGAGGTGAGGGTCGGGCAGGATGTCGGGACCAGAGGTGAGGATGGGGGAGGGTGTCGGGACCAGAGGAGAGGGTGGGGCAGGATGTCGGGACTAGAGGTGAGGGTCGGCAGGATGTCGGGACCAGAGGTGAGGGTGGGGCAGGATGTCGGGACCAGAGGTGAGGGTCGGGCAGGATGTCGGGACCAGAGGTGAGGGTGGGGCAGGATGTCGGGACTAGAGGTGAGGGTGGGGCAGGATGTCGGGACCTGAGGTGAGGGTCGGACAGGATGTCAGGACCAGAGGTGAGAGTGGGGCAGGGTGTCGGGACCAGAGGTGAGAGTGGAGCAGGGTGTCGGGACCAGAGGTGAGGGTCGGGCAGGATGTCGGGACCAGAGGTGAGGGTGGGGGAGGGTGTCGGGACCAGAGGTGAGGGTGGGGCAGGGTGTCAGGACCAGAGGTGAGAGTGGGGCAGGGTGTCGGGACTAGAGGTGAGGGTGGGGCAGGGTGTCGGGACTAGAGGTGAGGGTGAGGCAGGATGTCGGACTAGAGGTGAGGGTCGGGCAGGGTGTCGGGACCAGAGGTGAGGGTGGGGCAGGGTGTCGGGACTAGAGGTGAGGGTGAGGCAGGATGTCGGACTAGAGGTGAGGGTCGGGCAGGGTGTCGGGACCAGAGGTGAGGGTGGGGCAGGATGTCGGGACCGGAGGTGAGGGTCGGGCAGGATGTCGGGACCAGAGGTGAGAGTGGAGCAGGGTGTCGGGACCAGAGGTGAGGGTGGGGCAGGGTGTCGGGACCAGTGGTGAGGGTGGGGCAGGATGTCGGGACCAGAGGTGAGGGTGGGACAGGGTGTCGGGACCAGAGGTGAAAGTGGAGCAGGGTGTCGGGACCAGAGGTGAGGGTCGGGCAGGATGTCGGGACCAGAGGTGAGGATGGGGGAGGGTGTCGGGACCAGAGGTGAGGGTGGGGCAGGATGTCGGGACTAGAGCTGAGGGTGAGGCAGGGTGTCGGGACCAGAGGTGAAAGTGGAGCAGGATGTCGGGACCAGAGGTGTGGGTCAGGCAGGATGTTGGGACTAGAGGTGAGGGTGGGGCAGGATTTCAGGACCTGAGGTGAGAGTGGAGCAGGACGTCGGGACCAGAGGTGAGGGTGGGGCAGGATGTTGGACAAGAGGTGAGGGTCGGGCAGGATGTCGGGACCAGAGGTGAGGGTGGGGCAGGATGTCGGGACCAGAGATGTGGGTGGGGCAGGATGTTGGACCAGAGGTGAGGGTCGGACAGGATGTCAGGACCAGAGGTGAGGGTGGGGCAGGATGTCGGGACCTGAGGTGAGGGTGGGGCCGGATGTCGGGACCTGAGGTGAGGGTCGGACAGGATGTCAGGACCAGAGGTGAGGGTGGGGCAGGTTGTCGGGACTAGAGGTGAGGGTGAGGCAGGATGTCGGACTAGAGGTGAGGGTCGGGCAGGGTGTCGGGACCAGAGGTGAGGGTGGGGCAGGATGTCGGGACCGGAGGTGAGGGTCGGGCAGGATGTCGGGACCAGAGGTGAGAGTGGAGCAGGGTGTCGGGACCAGAGGTGAGGGTGGGGGAGGGTGTCGGGACCAGAGGTGAGGGTGGGGCAGGGTGTCGGGACCAGAGGTGAGAGTGGGGCAGGGTGTCAGGACCAGAGGTGAGGGTGGGGCAGGGTGTCGGGACCAGAGATGAGAGTGGGGCAGGGTGTCGGGACCAGAGGTGAGTGTGGGGGTGGATGTCGGACTAGAGGTGAGGGTGGGGCAGCGTGTCGGGACCAGAGGTGAGGGTGGGGCAGGATGTCGGGACTAGAGGTGAGGGTGGGGGAGGATGTTGGACCTGAGGTGAGGGTCGGGCAGGATGTCGGGACCTGAGGTGAGGGTCGGACAGGATGTCAGGACCAGAGGTGAGGGTGGGGCAGGATGTCGGGACCAGAGGTGAGGGTCGGGCAGGATGTCAGGACCAGAGGTGAGGGTGGGGCAGGATGTCGGGACCTGAGGTGAGGGTGGGGCAGGATGTCGGGACCTGAGGTGAGGGTCGGACAGGATGTCAGGACCAGAGGTGAGAGTGGGGCAGGATGTCGGGACTAGAGGTGAGGGTGGGGGAGGTTGTCGGGACCAGAGGTCAGGGTGGGGCAGGGTGTCGGGACTAGAGGTGAGGGTGGGGGAGGGTGTCGGGACCTGAGGTGAGGGTGGGGCAGGATGTTGGACCTGAGGTGAGGGTCGGACAGGATGTCAGGACCAGAGGTGAGGGTGGGGCAGGATGTCGGGACCTGAGGTGAGGGTCGGGCAGGATGTCGGGACCTGAGGTGAGGGTCGGACAGGATGTCAGGACCAGAGGTGAGGGTGGGGCAGGATGTCGGGACCTGAGGTGAGGGTGGGGCAGGATGTCGGGACCTGAGGTGAGGGTCGGACAGGATGTCAGGACCAGAGGTGAGAGTGGGGCAGGATGTCGGGACCTGAGGTGAGGGTCGGACA
This sequence comes from Hypanus sabinus, assembly GCF_030144855.1. Classification (NCBI taxonomy): domain Eukaryota; kingdom Metazoa; phylum Chordata; class Chondrichthyes; order Myliobatiformes; family Dasyatidae; genus Hypanus; species Hypanus sabinus. The sequence goes on from NC_082708.1 coordinate 84,799,438, forward strand.
GGATGTCAGGACCAGAGGTGAGGGTGGGGCAGGATGTTGGGACCAGAGGTGAGAGTGGAGCAGGGTGTCGGGACCAGAGGTGAGGGTCGGGCAGGATGTCGGGACCAGAGGTGAGGGTGGGGGAGGGTGTCGGGACCAGAGGTGAGGGTGGGGCAGGGTGTCAGGACCAGAGGTGAGAGTGGAGCAGGGTGTCGGGACCAGAGGTGAGGGTGGGGGAGGGTGTCGGGACCAGAGGTGAGGGTGGGGCAGGATGTCGGGACCAGAGGTGAGGGTGGGGGAGGGTGTCGGGACCAGAGGTGAGGGTGGGGCAGGGTGTCAGGACCAGAGGTGAGAGTGGAGCAGGGTGTCGGGACCAAAGGTGAGGGTGGGGCAGGGTGTCGGGACTAGAGGTGAGGGTGAGGCAGGATGTCGGACTAGAGGTGAGGGTCTGGCAGGGTGTCGGGACCAGAGGTGAGGGTGGGGCAGGATGTCGGGACCGGAGGTGAGGGTCGGGCAGGATGTCGGGACCAGAGGTGAGAGTGGAGCAGGGTGTCGGGACCAGAGGTGAGGGTGGGGCAGGATGTCGGGACCAGAGGTGAGGGTCGGGCAGGGTGTCGGGATCAGAGGTGAGAGTGGGGCAGGATGTCGGGACCAGAGGTGAGGGTCGGGCAGGATGTCGGGACCAGAGGTGAGGGTGGGGCAGGGTGTCGGGACCAGAGGTGAGGGTGGGGCAGGATGTCGGGACTAGAGGTGAGGGTGGGGGAGGGTGTCGGGACCAGAGGTCAGGGTGGGCAGGGAGTCGGGACTAGAGGTGAGGGTGGGGGAGGGTGTCGGGACCAGAGGTGAGGGTGGGGCAGGATGTCGGGACCAGAGGTGAGGGTGGGGGAGGGTGTCGGGACCAGAGGTGAGGGTGGGGCAGGGTGTCGGGACCAGTGGTGAGGGTGGGGCAGGATGTCGGGACCAGAGGTGAGGGTGGGACAGGGTGTCGGGACCAGAGGTGAAAGTGGAGCAGGGTGTCGGGACCAGAGGTGAGGGTCGGGCAGGATGTCGGGACCAGAGGTGAGGATGGGGGAGGGTGTCGGGACTAGAGGTTAGGGTGAGGCAGGATGTCGGACTAGAGGTGAGGGTCGGGCAGGGTGTCGGGACCAGTGAGAGTGGGGCAGGGTGTCGGGACCGGAGGTGAGGGTCGGGCAGGACGTCGGGACCAGAGGTGAGGGTGGGGTAGGATGTCGGGACCGGAGGTGAGGGTCGGGCAGGATGTCGGGACCAGAGGTGAGGGTCGGACAGGGTGTCGGGACCAGAGGTGAGAGTGGGGCAGGGTGTCGGGACCAGAGGTGAGGGTGGGGCAGGGTGTCGGGACCAGAGGTGAGGGTCGGGAAGGGTGTCGGGACCAGAGGTGAGGGTCGGGCAGGATGTCGGGACCAGAGGTGAGGGTGGGACAGGGTGTCGGGACAAGAGGTGAGGGTGAGGCAGGATGTCGGGACCAGAGGTGAGGATCGGGCAGGATGTCGGGACCAGAGGTGAGGGTGGGGCAGGATGTCGGGACCAGAGGTGAGGATCGGGCAGGATGTCGGGACCAGAGGTGAGGGTGGGGCAGGATGTCGGGACCAGAGGTGAGGGTGGGGCAGGATGTTGGGACCAGAGCTCAGGGTCAGGCAGGGTGTCGGGACCAGAGGTGAGGATCGGGCAGGATGTCGGGACCAGAGGTGAGGGTGGGGCAGGATGTCGGGACCAGAGGTGAGGATCGGGCAGGATGTCGGGACCAGAGGTGAGGGTGGGGCAGGATGTCGGGACTAGAGGTGAGGGTGGGGCAGGATGTTGGGACCAGAGCTCAGGGTCAGGCAGGGTGTCGGGACCAGAGGTGAGGGTGGGGCAGGATGTCGGGACTAGAGGTGAGAGTGGGGCAGGATGTCGGACTAGAGGTGAGGGTGGGGCAGGATGTCGGGACCTGAGGTGAGGGTCGGACAGGGTGTCGGGACTAGAGGTGAGGGTGAGGCAGGATGTCGGACTAGAGGTGAGGGTCGGGCCGGGTGTCGGGACCAGAGGTGAGGGTGGGGCAGGATGTCGGGACCGGAGGTGAGGGTCGGGCAGGATGTCGGGACCAGAGGTGAGGGTGGGGCAGAATGTCGGGACTAGAGGTGAGGGTGAGGCAGGATGTCGGACTAGAGGTGAGGATCGGGCAGGGTGTCGGGACCAGAGGTGAGGGTGGGGCAGGATGTCCGGACCGGAGGTGAGGGTCGGGCAGGATGTCGGGACCAGAGGTGAGGGTGGGGGAGTGTGTCGGGACCGGAGGTGAGGGTCGGGCAGGATGTCGGGACCAGAGGTGAGGGTGGGGGAGGGTGTCGGGACCGGAGGTGAGGGTCGGGCAGGATGTCGGGACCAGAGGTGAGGGTGGGGGAGGGTGTCGGGTCCTGAGGTGAGGGTGGGGCAGGGTGTTGGGACCAGAGGTGAGAGTGGGGCAGGGTGTCGGGACCAGAGGTGAGGGTGGGGCAGGATGTTGGGACCAGAGGTGAGAGTGGAGCAGGGTGTCGGGACCAGAGGTGAGAGTGGGGCAGGATGTCGGGACCGGAGGTGAGGGTCGGGCAGGATGTCGGGACCAGAGGTGAGAGTGGGACAGGGTGTCGGGACCGGAGGTGAGGGTCGGGCAGGATGTCGGGACCAGAGGTGAGGGTGGGACAGGGTGTCGGGACAAGAGGTGAGGGTGGGGCAGGATGTCGGGACCAGAGGTGAGGATCGGGCAGGATGTCGGGACCAGAGGTGAGGGTGGGGCAGGATGTCGGGACTAGAGGTGAGGGTGGGGCAGGATGTTGGGACCAGAGCTCAGGGTCAGGCAGGGTGTCGGGACCAGAGGTGAGGGTGGGGCAGGATGTCGGGACTAGAGGTGAGAGTGGGGCAGGATGTCGGACTAGAGGTGAGGGTGGGGCAGGATGTCGGGACCTGAGGTGAGGGTCGGGCAGGGTGTCGGGACCAGAGGTGAGGGTGGGGCAGGATGTCGGGACCGGAGGTGAGGGTCGGGCAGGATGTCGGGACCAGAGGTGAGGGTGGGGCAGGATGTCGGACTAGAGGTGAGGGTGGGGCAGGATGTCGGACTAGAGGTGAGGGTCGGGCAGGGTGTCGGGACCAGAGGTGAGGGTGGGGCAGGATGTCGGGACCGGAGGTGAGGGTCGGGCAGGATGTCGGGACCAGAGGTGAGGGTGGGGGAGTGTGTCGGGACCGGAGGTGAGGGTCGGGCAGGATGTCGGGACCAGAGGTGAGGGTGGGGGAGGGTGTCGGGACCTGAGGTGAGGGTCGGGCAGGATGTCGGGACCAGAGGTGAGGGTGGGGGAGGGTGTCGGGTCCTGAGGTGAGGGTGGGGCAGGGTGTCGGGACCAGAGGTGAGGGTGGGGCAGGATGTTGGGACCAGAGGTGAGAGTGGAGCAGGGTGTTGGGACCAGAGGTGAGGGTGGGGCAGGATGTCGGGACCAGAGGTGTGGGTGCGGAAGGATGTCGGGACCAGAGGTGAGGGTGGGGCAGGATGTCGGACTAGAGGTGAGGGTGAGGCAGGATGTCGGACTAGAGGTGAGAGTGGGGCAGCGTGTCGGGACCAGAGGTGAGGGTGGGGCAGGATGTCAGGACCAGAGGTGAGGGTGGGGCAGGATGTCGGGACCAGAGGTGAGGGTGGGGCAGGGTGTCGGGACCAGTGGTGAGAGTGGGGCAGGGTGTCGGGACCAGAGGTGAGAGTGGAGCAGGGTGTTGGGACCAGAGGTGAGAGTGGAGCAGGGTGTCGGGACCAGAGGTGAGGGTGGGGCAGGGTGTCAGGACCAGAGGTGAGGGTGGGGCAGGATGTCGGGACTAGAGGTGAGGATGGGGGAGGGTGTCAGGACCAGAGGTGAGGGTGGGGGAGGATGTCGGGACTGGAGTTGAGGGTGGGGCAGGGTGTTGGGACCAGAGGTGAGAGTGGAGCAGGGTGTCGGGACCAGAGGTGAGAGTGGGGCAGGATGTCGGGACCGGAGGTGAGGGTCGGGCAGGATGTCGGGACCAGAGGTGAGGGTGGGACAGGGTGTCGGGACCGGAGGTGAGGATCGGGCAGGATGTCGGGACCAGAGGTGAGGGTGGGACAGGGTGTCGGGACAAGAGGTGAGGGTGGGGCAGGATGTCGGGACCAGAGGTGAGGATCGGGCAGGATGTCGGGACCAGAGGTGAGGGTGGGGCAGGATGTCGGGACTAGAGGTGAGGGTGGGGCAGGATGTTGGGACCAGAGCTCAGGGTCAGGCAGGGTGTCGGGACCAGAGGTGAGGGTGGGGCAGGATGTCGGGACTAGAGTGGGGCAGGATGTCGGACTAGAGGTGAGGGTGGGGCAGGATGTCGGGACCTGAGGTGAGGGTCGGGCAGGGTGTCGGGACCAGAGGTGAGGGTGGGGCAGGATGTCGGGACCGGAGGTGAGGGTCGGGCAAGATGTCGGGACCAGAGGTGAGGGTGGGGCAGGATGTCGGACTAGAGGTGAGGGTGGGGCAGGATGTCGGACTAGAGGTGAGGGTCGGGCAGGGTGTCGGGACAAGAGGTGAGGGTGGGGCAGGATGTCGGGACCGGAGTTGAGGGTCGGGCAGGATGTCGGGACCAGAGGTGAGGGTGGGGGAGTGTGTCGGGACCGGAGGTGAGGGTCGGGCAGGATGTCGGGACCAGAGGTGAGGGTGGGGGAGGGTGTCGGGACCGGAGGTGAGGGTCGGGCAGGATGTCGGGACCAGAGGTGAGGGTGGGGGAGGGTGTCGGGTCCTGAGGTGAGGGTGGGGCAGGGTGTTGGGACCAGAGGTGAGAGTGGGGCAGGGTGTCGGGACCAGAGGTGAGGGTGGGGCAGGATGTTGGGACCAGAGGTGAGAGTGGAGCAGGGTGTTGGGACCAGAGGTGAGGGTGGGGCAGGATGTCGGGACCAGAGGTGTGGGTGCGGAAGGATGTCGGGACCAGAGGTGAGGGTGGGGCAGGATGTCGGACTAGAGGTGAGGGTGAGGCAGGATGTCGGACTAGAGGTGAGAGTGGGGCAGCGTGTCGGGACCAGAGGTGAGGGTGGGGCAGGATGTCAGGACCAGAGGTGAGGGTGGGGCAGGATGTCGGGACCAGAGGTGAGGGTGGGGCAGGGTGTCGGGACCAGTGGTGAGAGTGGGGCAGGGTGTCGGGACCAGAGGTGAGAGTGGAGCAGGGTGTCGGGACCAGAGGTGAGGGTGGGGCAGGGTGTCGGGACTAGAGGTGAGGATGGGGGAGGGTGTCAGGACCAGAGGTGAGGGTGGGGCAGGATGTCGGGACTAGAGGTGAGGGTGGGGGAGGGTGTCGGGACCAGAGGTGAGGGTGGGGCAGGATGTCGGGACTAGAGGTGAGGGTGGGGGAGGGTGTCAGGACCAGAGGTCAGGGTGGGGCAGGGTGTCGGGACTAGAGGTGAGGGTGGGGGAGGGTGTCGGGACCTGAGGTGAGGGTGTGGCAGGATGTTGGACCAGAGGTGAGGGTCGGACAGGATGTCAGGACCAGAGGTGAGGGTGGGGCAGGATGTCGGGACCTGAGGTGAGGGTGGGGCAGGATGTCGGGATCTGAGGTGAGGGTCGGACAGGATGTCGGGACCAGAGGTGAGGGTGGGGCAGGGTGTCGGGACAAGAGGTGTGGGTGGGGCAGGGTGTCGGGACCAGAGGTGAGGGTGAGGCAGGATGTCGGACTAGAGGTGAGGGTCGGGCAGGGTGTCAGGACCAGAGGTGAGGGTGGGGCAGGATGTCGGGACCGGAGGTGAGGGTCGGGCAGGATGTCGGGACCAGAGGTGAGAGTGGAGCAGGGTGTCGGGACCAGAGGTGAGGGTCGGGCAGGATGTCGGGACCAGAGGTGAGGGTGTGGGAGGGTGTCGGGACCAGAGGTGAGGGTGGGGCAGGGTGTCAGGACCAGAGGTGAGAGTGGGGCAGGGTGTCGGGACTAGAGGTGAGGGTCGGACAGGATGTCAGGACCAATGGTGAGAGTGGGGCAGGATGTCGGGACCAGAGGTGAGGGTGGGGCATGGTGTTGGGACCAGAGGTGAGGGTAGGGCAGGATGTTGGGACCAGAGGTGAGGGTGGGGCAGGGTGTCGGGACCTGAGGTGAGGGTGGGGCAGGATGTTGGGACCAGAGGTGAGGGTGGGGCATGGTGTTGGGACCAGAGGTGAGGGTAGGGCAGGATGTTGGGACCAGAGGTGAGGGTGGGGCAGGGTGTCGGGACCTAAGCTGAGGGTGGGGCAGGATGTTGGGACCAGAGGTGAGGGTCGGGCAGGGTTTCGGGACTAGAGGTGAGGGTCGGGCAGGATGTCGGGACCTGAGGTGAGGGTCGGGCATGATGTCGGGACCAGAGGTGAGGGTGGGGCAGGGTGTCGGGACCTGAGGTGAGGGTGCTGCAGGATGTCGGGACCAGAGGTGAGGGTGGGGCAGGATGTCGGGACTAGAGGTGAGGGTGGGGCAGGATGTCGGGACCAGAGGTGAGGGTGCGGCAGGATGTCAGGACTAGAGGTGAGAGTGGGGCAGGATGTCGGGACCAGTGGTGAGGGTGGGGCAGGATGTCGGGACCAGAGGTGAGGGTGGAGCAGGATGTCGGGACTGGAGTTGAGGGTGGGGCAGGATGTCGGGACCAGAGGTGAGGGTGGGGCAGGATGTCGGGTCCTGAGGTGAGGGTGGGGCAGGGTGTTGGGACCAGAGGTGAGAGTGGGGCAGGATGTTGGGACCAGAGGTGAGAGTGGAGCAGGGTGTCGGGACCAGAGGTGAAGGTCGGGCAGGATGTCGGGACCAGAGGTGTGGGTGCGGAAGGATGTCGGGACCAGAGGTGAGGGTGGGGCAGGATGTCGGACAAGAGGTGAGGGTGAGGCAGGATGTCGGACTAGAGGTGAGGGTGGGGCAGCGTGTCGGGACCAGAGGTGAGGGTGGGGCAGGATGTCAGGACCAGAGGTGAGGGTGGGGCAGGATGTCGGGACCAGAGGTGAGGGTGGGGCAGGGTGCCGGGACCAGTGGTGAGAGTGGGGCAGGGTGTCGGGACCAGAGGTGAGAGTGGAGCAGGGTGTCGGGACCAGAGGTGAGGGTGGGGCAGGATGTCGGGACTAGAGGTGAGGGTGGGGGAGGGTGTCAGGACCAGAGGTCAGGGTGGGGCAGGGTGTCGGGACCAGAGGTGAGAGTGGGGCAGGATGTCGGGACCGGAGGTGAGGGTCGGGCAGGATGTCGGGACCAGAGGTGAGGGTGGGACAGGGTGTCGGGACCGGAGGTGAGGGTCGGGCAGGATGTCGGGACCAGAGGTGAGGGTGGGACAGGGTGTCGGGACAAGAGGTGAGGGTGGGGCAGGATGTCGGGACCAGAGGTGAGGATCGGGCAGGATGTCGGGACCAGAGGTGAGGGTGGGGCAGGATGTCGGGACTAGAGGTGAGGGTGGGGCAGGATGTTGGGACCAGAGCTCAGGGTCAGGCAGGGTGTCGGGACCAGAGGTGAGGGTGGGGCAGGATGTCGGGACTAGAGTGGGGCAGGATGTCGGACTAGAGGTGAGGGTGGGGCAGGATGTCGGGACCTGAGGTGAGGGTCGGGCAGGGTGTCGGGACCAGAGGTGAGGGTGGGGCAGGATGTCGGGACCGGAGGTGAGGGTCGGGCAAGATGTCGGGACCAGAGGTGAGGGTGGGGCAGGATGTCGGACTAGAGGTGAGGGTGGGGCAGGATGTCGGACTAGAGGTGAGGGTCGGGCAGGGTGTCGGGACAAGAGGTGAGGGTGGGGCAGGATGTCGGGACCGGAGTTGAGGGTCGGGCAGGATGTCGGGACCAGAGGTGAGGGTGGGGGAGTGTGTCGGGACCGGAGGTGAGGGTCGGGCAGGATGTCGGGACCAGAGGTGAGGGTGGGGGAGGGTGTCGGGACCGGAGGTGAGGGTCGGGCAGGATGTCGGGACCAGAGGTGAGGGTGGGGGAGGGTGTCGGGTCCTGAGGTGAGGGTGGGGCAGGGTGTTGGGACCAGAGGTGAGAGTGGGGCAGGATGTCGGGACTAGAGGTGAGGGTGCGGAAGGATGTCGGGACCAGAGGTGAGGGTGGGGCAGGATGTCGGACTAGAGGTGAGGGTGAGGCAGGATGTCGGACTAGAGGTGAGAGTGGGGCAGCGTGTCGGGACCAGAGGTGAGGGTGGGGCAGGATGTCAGGACCAGAGGTGAGGGTGGGGCAGGATGTCGGGACCAGAGGTGAGGGTGGGGCAGGGTGTCGGGACCAGTGGTGAGAGTGGGGCAGGGTGTCGGGACCAGAGGTGAGAGTGGAGCAGGGTGTCGGGACCAGAGGTGAGGGTGGGGCAGGGTGTCGGGACTAGAGGTGAGGATGGGGGAGGGTGTCAGGACCAGAGGTGAGGGTGGGGCAGGATGTCGGGACTAGAGGTGAGGATGGGGGAGGGTGTCAGGACCAGAGGTGAGGGTGGGGGAGGGTGTCGGGACCAGAGGTGAGAGTGGAGCAGGGTGTCGGGACCAGAGGTGAGGGTGGGGCAGGGTGTCGGGACTAGAGGTGAGGATGGGGGAGGGTGTCAGGACCAGAGGTGAGGGTGGGGCAGGATGTCGGGACTAGAGGTGAGGGTGGGGGAGGGTGTCGGGACCAGAGGTGAGGGTGGGGCAGGATGTCGGGACTAGAGGTGAGGGTGGGGGAGGGTGTCAGGACCAGAGGTCAGGGTGGGGCAGGGTGTCGGGACTAGAGGTGAGGGTGGGGGAAGGTGTCGGGACCTGAGGTGAGGGTGTGGCAGGATGTTGGACCAGAGGTGAGGGTCGGACAGGATGTCAGGACCAGAGGTGAGGGTGGGGCAGGATGTCGGGACCTGAGGTGAGGGTGGGGCAGGATGTCGGGACCTGAGGTGAGGGTCGGACAGGATGTCGGGACCAGAGGTGAGGGTGGGGCAGGGTGTCGGGACAAGAGGTGAGGGTGGGGCAGGGTGTCGGGACCAGAGGTGAGGGTGAGGCAGGATGTCGGACTAGAGGTGAGGGTCGGGCAGGGTGTCAGGACCAGAGGTGAGGGTGGGGCAGGATGTCGGGACCGGAGGTGAGGGTCGGGCAGGATGTCGGGACCAGAGGTGAGAGTGGAGCAGGGTGTCGGGACCAGAGGTGAGGGTCGGGCAGGATGTCGGGACCAGAGGTGAGGGTGTGGGAGGGTGTCGGGACCAGAGGTGAGGGTGGGGCAGGGTGTCAGGACCAGAGGTGAGTGTGGGGCAGGGTGTCGGGACTAGAGGTGAGGGTCGGACAGGATGTCAGGACCAATGGTGAGAGTGGGGCAGGATATCGGGACCAGAGTTGAGGGTGGGGCATGGTGTTGGGACCAGAGGTGAGGGTAGGGCAGGATGTTGGGACCAGAGGTGAGGGTGGGGCAGGGTGTCGGGACCTGAGGTGAGGGTGGGGCAGGATGTTGGGACCAGAGGTGAGGGTGGGGCATGGTGTTGGGACCAGAGGTGAGGGTAGGGCAGGATGTTGGGACCAGAGGTGAGGGTGGGGCAGGGTGTCGGGACCTAAGCTGAGGGTGGGGCAGGATGTTGGGACCAGAGGTGAGGGTCGGGCAGGGTTTCGGGACTAGAGGTGAGGGTCGGGCAGGATGTCGGGACCTGAGGTGAGGGTCGGGCGTGATGTCGGGACCAGAGGTGAGGGTGGGGCAGGGTGTCGGGACCTGAGGTGAGGGTGCTGCAGGATGTCGGGACCAGAGGTGAGGGTGGGGCAGGATGTCGGGACTAGAGGTGAGGGTGGGGCAGGATGTCGGGACCATAGGTGAGGGTGCGGCAGGATGTCAGGACTAGAGGTGAGGGTCGGACAGGATGTCGGGACCAGAGGTGTGGGTGCGGAAGGATGTCGGGACCAGAGGTGAGGGTGGGGCAGGATGTCGGGACCAGAGGTGAGAGTGGGGCAGCGTGTCGGGACCAGAGGTGAGGGTGGGGCAGGATGTTGGGACCAGAGGTGAGAGTGGAGCAGGGTGTCGGGACCAGAGGTGAAGGTCGGGCAGGATGTCGGGACCAGAGGTGTGGGTGCGGAAGGATGTCGGGACCAGAGGTGAGGGTGGGCCAGGATGTCGGACAAGAGGTGAGGGTGAGGCAGGATGTCGGACTAGAGGTGAGGGTGGGGCAGCGTGTCGGGACCAGAGGTGAGGGTGGGGCAGGATGTCAGGACCAGAGGTGAGGGTGGGGCAGGATGTCGGGACCAGAGGTGAGGGTGGGGCAGGGTGCCGGGACCAGTGGTGAGAGTGGGGCAGGGTGTCGGGACCAGAGGTGAGAGTGGAGCAGGGTGTCGGGACCAGAGGTGAGGGTGGGGCAGGATGTCGGGACTAGAGGTGAGGGTGGGGGAGGGTGTCAGGACCAGAGGTCAGGGTGGGGCAGGGTGTCGGGACCAGAGGTGAGAGTGGGGCAGGATGTCGGGACCGGAGGTGAGGGTCGGGCAGGATGTCGGGACCAGAGGTGAGGGTGGGACAGGGTGTCGGGACCGGAGGTGAGGGTCGGGCAGGATGTCGGGACCAGAGGTGAGGGTGGGACAGGGTGTCGGGACAAGAGGTGAGGGTGGGGCAGGATGTCGGGACCAGAGGTGAGGATCGGGCAGGATGTCGGGACCAGAGGTGAGGGTGGGGCAGGATGTCGGGACTAGAGGTGAGGGTGGGGCAGGATGTTGTGACCAGAGCTCAGGGTCAGGCAGGGTGTCGGGACCAGAGGTGAGGGTGGGGCAGGATGTCGGGACTAGAGTTGAGAGTGGGGCAGGATGTCGGACTAGAGGTGAGGGTGGGGCAGGATGTCGGGACCTGAGGTGAGGGTCGGGCAGGGTGTCGGGACCAGAGGTGAGGGTGGGGCAGGATGTCGGGACCGGAGGTGAGGGTCGGGCAGGATGTCGGGACCAGAGGTGAGGGTGGGGCAGGATGTCGGACTAGAGGTGAGGGTGGGGCAGGATGTCGGACTAGAGGTGAGGGTCGGGCAGGGTGTCGGGACCAGAGGTGAGGGTGGGGCAGGATGTCGGGACCGGAGGTGAGGGTCGGGCAGGATGTCGGGACCAGAGGTGAGGGTGGGGGAGTGTGTCGGGACCGGAGGTGAGGGTCGGGCAGGATGTCGGGACCAGAGGTGAGGGTGGGGGAGGGTGTCGGGACCGGAGGTGAGGGTCGGGCAGGATGTCGGGACCAGAGGTGAGGGTGGGGGAGGGTGTCGGGTCCTGAGGTGAGGGTGGGGCAGGGTGTTGGGACCAGAGGTGAGAGTGGGGCAGGGTGTCGGGACCAGAGGTGAGGGTGGGGCAGGATGTTGGGACCAGAGGTGAGAGTGGAGCAGGGTGTTGGGACCAGAGGTGAGGGTGGGGCAGGATGTCGGGACCAGAGGTGTGGGTGCGGAAGGATGTCGGGACCAGAGGTGAGGGTGGGGCAGGATGTCGGACTAGAGGTGAGGGTGAGGCAGGATGTCGGACTAGAGGTGAGAGTGGGGCAGCGTGTCGGGACCAGAGGTGAGGGTGGGGCAGGATGTCAGGACCAGAGGTGAGGGTGGGGCAGGATGTCGGGACCAGAGGTGAGGGTGGGGCAGGGTGTCGGGACCAGTGGTGAGAGTGGGGCAGGGTGTCGGGACCAGAGGTGAGAGTGGAGCAGGGTGTCGGGACCAGAGGTGAGGGTGGGGCAGGGTGTCGGGACTAGAGGTGAGCATGGGGGAGGGTGTCAGGACCAGAGGTGAGGGTGGGGCAGGATGTCGGGACTAGAGGTGAGGATGGGGGAGGGTGTCAGGACCAGAGGTGAGGGTGGGGGAGGGTGTCGGGACCAGAGGTGAGAGTGGAGCAGGGTGTCGGGACCAGAGGTGAGGGTGGGGCAGGGTGTCGGGACTAGAGGTGAGGATGGGGGAGGGTGTCAGGACCAGAGGTGAGGGTGGGGCAGGATGTCGGGACTAGAGGTGAGGGTGGGGGAGGGTGTCGGGACCAGAGGTGAGGGTGGGGCAGGATGTCGGGACTAGAGGTGAGGGTGGGGGAGGGTGTCAGGACCAGAGGTCAGGGTGGGGCAGGGTGTCGGGACTAGAGGTGAGGGTGGGGGAGGGTGTCGGGACCTGAGGTGAGGGTGTGGCAGGATGTTGGACCAGAGGTGAGGGTCGGACAGGATGTCAGGACCAGAGGTGAGGGTGGGGCAGGATGTCGGGACCTGAGGTGAGGGTGGGGCAGGATGTCGGGACCTGAGGTGAGGGTCGGACAGGATGTCGGGACCAGAGGTGAGGGTGGGGCAGGGTGTCGGGACAAGAGGTGAGGGTGGGGCAGGGTGTCGGGACCAGAGGTGAGGGTGAGGCAGGATGTCGGACTAGAGTTGAGGGTCGGGCAGGGTGTCAGGACCAGAGGTGAGGGTGGGGCAGGATGTCGGGACCGGAGGTGAGGGTCGGGCAGGATGTCGGGACCAGAGGTGAGAGTGGAGCAGGGTGTCGGGACCAGAGGTGAGGGTCGGGCAGGATGTCGGGACCAGAGGTGAGGGTGTGGGAGGGTGTCGGGACCAGAGGTGAGGGTGGGGCAGGGTGTCAGGACCAGAGGTGAGAGTGGGGCAGGGTGTCGGGACTAGAGGTGAGGGTCGGACAGGATGTCAGGACCAATGGTGAGAGTGGGGCAGGATGTCGGGACCAGAGGTGAGGTTGGGGCATGGTGTTGGGACCAGAGGTGAGGGTAGGGCAGGATGTTGGGACCAGAGGTGAGGGTGGGGCAGGGTGTCGGGACCTGAGGTGAGGGTGGGGCAGGATGTTGGGATCAGAGGTGAGGGTGGGGCATGGTGTTGGGACCAGAGGTGAGGGTAGGGCAGGATGTTGGGACCAGAGTTGAGGGTGGGGCAGGGTGTCGGGACCTAAGCTGAGGGTGGGGCAGGATGTTGGGACCAGAGGTGAGGGTCGGGCAGGGTTTCGGGACTAGAGGTGAGGGTCGGGCATGATGTCGGGACCAGAGGTGAGGGTGGGGCAGGTTGTCGGGACCTGAGGTGAGGGTGCTGCAGGATGTCGGGACCAGAGGTGAGGGTGGGGCAGGATGTCGGGACTAGAGGTGAGGGTGGGGCAGGATGTCGGGACCAGAGGTGAGGGTGCGGCAGGATGTCAGGACTAGAGGTGAGAGTGGGGCAGGATGTCGGGACCAGAGGTGAGGGTCGGGCAGGATGTCGGGACCAGAGGTGAGGGTGGAGCAGGATGTCGGGACTGGAGTTGAGGGTGGGGCAGGATGTCGGGACCAGAGGTGAGGGTGGGGCAGGATGTCGGGTCCTGAGGTGAGGGTGGGGCAGGGTGTTGGGACCAGAGGTGAGAGTGGGGCAGGGTGTCAGGACCAGAGGTGAGGGTGGGGCAGGATGTTGGGACCAGAGGTGAGAGTGGAGCAGGGTGTCGGGACCAGAGGTGAAGGTCGGGCAGGATGTCGGGACCAGAGGTGTGGGTGCGGAAGGATGTCGGGACCAGAGGTGAGGGTGGGGCAGGATGTCGGACAAGAGGTGAGGGTGAGGCAGGATGTCGGACTAGAGGTGAGGGTGGGGGAGGGTGTCGGGACCAGAGGTGTGGGTGCGGAAGGATGTCGGGACCAGAGGTGAGGGTGGGGCAGGATGTCGGACTAGAGGTGAGGGTGGGGCAGCGTGTCGGGACCAGAGGTGAGGGTGGGGCAGGATGTCAGGACCAGAGGTGAGGGTGGGGCAGGATGTCGGGACCAGAGGTGAGGGTGGGGCAGGGTGCCGGGACCAGTGGTGAGGGTGGAGCAGGGTGTCGGGACCAGAGGTGAGGGTGGGGCAGGGTGTCGGGACCAGAGGTGAGAGTGGAGCAGGGTGTCGGGACCAGAGGTGAGGGTGGGGCAGGATGTCGGGACTAGAGGTGAGGGTGGGGGAGGGTGTCAGGACCAGAGGTCAGGGTGGGGCAGGGTGTCGGGACTAGAGGTGAGGGTGGGGGAGGGTGTCGGGACCTGAGGTGAGGGTGTGGCAGGATGTTGGACCAGAGGTGAGGGTCGGACAGGATGTCAGGACCAGAGGTGAGGGTGGGGCAGGATGTCGGGACCTGAGGTGAGGGTGGGGCAGGATGTCGGGACCTGAGGTGAGGGTCGGACAGGATGTCGGGACCAGAGGTGAGGGTGGGGCAGGGTGTCGGGACTAGAGGTGAGGGTGAGGCAGGATGTCGGACTAGAGGTGAGGGTCGGGCAGGGTGTCGGGACCAGAGGTGAGGGTGGGGCAGGATGTCGGGACCGGAGGTGAGGGTCGGGCAGGTTGTCGGGACCAGAGGTGAGAGTGGAGCAGGGTGTCGGGACCAGAGGTGAGGGTCGGGCAGGATGTCGGGACCAGAGGTGAGGGTGTGGGAGGGTGTCGGGACCAGAGGTGAGGGTGGGGCAGGGTGTCAGGACCAGAGGTGAGAGTGGGGCAGGGTGTCGGGACTAGAGGTGAGGGTCGGACAGGATGTCAGGACCAATGGTGAGAGTGGGGCAGGATGTCGGGACCAGAGGTGAGGGTGGGGCATGGTGTTGGGACCAGAGGTGAGGGTAGGGCAGGATGTTGGGACCAGAGGTGAGGGTGGGGCAGGGTGTCGGGAGCTGAGGTGAGGGTGGGTCAGGATGTTGGGACCAGAGGTGAGGGTGGGGCATGGTGTTGTGACCAGAGGTGAGGGTAGGGCAGGATGTTGGGACCAGAGGTGAGGGTGGGGCAGGGTGTCGGGACCTAAGCTGAGGGTGGGGCAGGATGTTGGGACCAGAGGTGAGGGTCGGGCAGGGTTTCGGGACTAGAGGTGAGGGTCGGGCAGGATGTCGGGACCTGAGGTGAGTGTCGGGCATGATGTCGGGACCAGAGGTGAGGGTGGGGCAGGGTGTCGGGACCTGAGGTGAGGGTGGGGCAGGGTGTTGGGACCAGAGGTGAGGGTGGGGCAGGATGTCGGGACTAGAGGTGAGGGTGGGGCAGGATGTCGGGACCAGAGGTGAGGGTGCGGCAGGATGTCGGGACTAGAGGTGAGAGTGGGGCAGGATGTCGGGACCAGTGGTGAGGGTGGGGCAGGATGTCGGGACCAGAGGTGAGGGTGGAGCAGGATGTCGGGACTGGAGTTGAGGGTGGGGCAGGATGTCGGGACCAGAGGTGAGGGTGGGGCAGGATGTCGGGACCAGAGGTGAGGGTGGGGCAAGGTGTCGGGACCAGAGGTGAGGGTCGGGCAGGATGTCGGGACCAGAGGTGAGGGTGGGGTAGTATGTCGGGACCAGAGGTGAGGGTCGGACAGGGTGTCGGGACCAGTGAGGGTGTGGCAGGATGTCGGGACCAGTGGTGAGGGTGGGGCAGGATGTCGGGACCAGAGGTGAGGGTCGGACAGGATGTCGGGACCAGAGGTGAGAGTGGGGCAGGATGTCGGGACCTGAGGTGAGGGTGGGGGAGGTTGTCGGGACCAGAGGTGAGAGTGGGGCAGGATGTCGGGACCAGAGGTGAGGATCGGACAGGGTGTCGGGACCAGAGGTGAGAGTGGGGCAGGATGTCGGGACCTGAGGTGAGGGTCGGACAGGGTGTCGGGACCAGAGGTGAGAGTGGGGCAGGATGTCGGGACTAGAGGTGAGGGTGGGGCAGGATGTCGGGACCAGAGGTGAGGGTGCGGCAGGATGTCAGGACTAGAGGTGAGAGTGGGGCAGGATGTCGGGACCAGTGGTGAGGGTGGGGCAGGATGTCGGGACCAGAGGTGAGGGTGGAGCAGGATGTCGGGACTGGAGTTGAGGGTGGGGCAGGATGTCGGGACCAGAGGTGAGGGTGGGGCAGGATGTCGGGTCCTGAGGTGAGGGTGGGGCAGGGTGTTGGGACCAGAGGTGAGAGTGGGGCAGGGTGTCGGGACCAGAGGTGAGGGTGGGGCAGGATGTTGGGACCAGAGGTGAGAGTGGAGCAGGGTGTCGGGACCAGAGGTGAAGGTCGGGCAGGATGTCGGGACCAGAGGTGTGGGTGCGGAAGGATGTCGGGACCAGAGGTGAGGGTGGGGCAGGATGTCGGACAAGAGGTGAGGGTGAGGCAGGATGTCGGACTAGAGGTGAGGGTGGGGCAGCGTGTCGGGACCAGAGGTGAGGGTGGGGCAGGATGTCAGGACCAGAGGTGAGGGTGGGGCAGGATGTCGGGACCAGAGGTGAGGGTGGGGCAGGGTGCCGGGACCAGTGGTGAGAGTGGGGCAGGGTGTCGGGACCAGAGGTGAGAGTGGAGCAGGGTGTCGGGACCAGAGGTGAGGGTGGGGCAGGATGTCGGGACTAGAGGTGAGTGTGGGGGAGGGTGTCAGGACCAGAGGTCAGGGTGGGGCAGGGTGTCGGGACTAGAGGTGAGGGTGGGGGAGGGTGTCGGGACCTGAGGTGAGGGTGTGGCAGGATGTTGGACCAGAGGTGAGGGTCGGACAGGATGTCAGGACCAGAGGTGAGGGTGGGGCAGGATGTCGGGACCTGAGGTGATGGTGGGGCAGGATGTCGGGACCTGAGGTGAGGGTCGTACAGGATGTCGGGACCAGAGGTGAGGGTGGGGCAGGGTGTCGGGACTAGAGGTGAGGGTGAGGCAGGATGTCGGACTAGAGGTGAGGGTCGGGCAGGGTGTCGGGACCAGAGGTGAGGGTGGGGCAGGATGTCGGGACCGGAGGTGAGGGTCGGGCAGGATGTCGGGACCAGAGGTGAGAGTGGAGCAGGGTGTCGGGACCAGAGGTGAGGGTCGGGCAGGATGTCGGGACCAGAGGTGAGGGTGTGGGAGGGTGTCGGGACCAGAGGTGAGGGTGGGGCAGGGTGTCAGGACCAGAGGTGAGAGTGGGGCAGGGTGTCGGGACTAGAGGTGAGGGTCGGACAGGATGTCAGGACCAATGGTGAGAGTGGGGCAGGATGTCGGGACCAGAGGTGAGGGTGGGGCATGGTGTTGGGACCAGAGGTGAGGGTAGGGCAGGATGTTGGGACCAGAGGTGAGGGTGGGGCAGGGTGTCGGGAGCTGAGGTGAGGGTGGGTCAGGATGTTGGGACCAGAGGTGAGGGTGGGGCATGGTGTTGGGACCAGAGGTGAGGGTAGGGCAGGATGTTGGGACCAGAGGTGAGGGTGGGGCAGGGTGTCGGGACCTAAGCTGAGGGTGGGGCAGGATGTTGGGACCAGAGGTGAGGGTCGGGCAGGGTTTCGGGACTAGAGGTGAGGGTCGGGCAGGATGTCGGGACCTGAGGTGAGTGTCGGGCATGATGTCGGGACCAGAGGTGAGGGTGGGGCAGGGTGTCGGGACCTGAGGTGAGGGTGCTGCAGGATGTCGGGACCAGAGGTGAGGGTGGGGCAGGGTGTTGAGACCAGAGGTGAGGGTGGGGCAGGATGTCGGGACTAGAGGTGAGGGTGGGGCAGGATGTCGGGACCAGAGGTGAGTGTGCGGCAGGATGTCGGGACTAGAGGTGAGAGTGGGGCAGGATGTCGGGACCAGTGGTGAGGGTGGGGCAGGATGTCGGGACCAGAGGTGAGGGTGGAGCAGGATGTCGGGACTGGAGTTGAGGGTGGGGCAGGATGTCGGGACCAGAGGTGAGGGTGGGGCAGGATGTCGGGACCAGAGGTGAGGGTGGGGCAAGGTGTCGGGACCAGAGGTGAGTGTCGGGCAGGATGTCGGGACCAGAGGTGAGGGTGGGGTAGTATGTCGGGACCAGAGGTGAGGGTCGGACAGGGTGTCGGGACCAGTGAGGGTGTGGCAGGATGTCGGGACCAGTGGTGAGGGTGGGGCAGGATGTCGGGACCAGAGGTGAGGGTCGGACAGGATGTCGGGACCAGAGGTGAGAGTGGGGCAGGATGTCGGGACCTGAGGTGAGGGTGGGGGAGGTTGTCGGGACCAGAGGTGAGAGTGGGGCAGGATGTCGGGACCAGAGGTGAGGATCGGACAGGGTGTCGGGACCAGAGGTGAGAGTGGGGCAGGATGTCGGGACCTGAGGTGAGGGTGGGGGAGGGTGTCGGGACCAGAGGTGAGAGTGGGGCAGGATGTCGGGACCAGAGGTGAGGGTCGGACAGGGTGTCGGGACCAGAGGTGAGGGTGGGGCAGGATGTCAGGTCCTGAGGTGAGGGGGGAGGAGTGTGTCGGGACCAGAGGTGAGGGTGGGGCAGGGTGTCGGGACCAGAGGTGAGGGTGGGGCAGGATGTCGGACTAGAGGTGAGGGTGGGGCAGGATTTCGGGACCAGAGGTGAGGGTGGGGCAGGATGTCAGACTAGAGGTGAGGGTGGAGCAGGATGTCGGGACCAGAGGTGAGTTTGGGGCAGGATGTCAGGACCAGAGGTGAGGGTGGGGCAGGATGTTGGGACCTGAGGTGAGGGTGGGGCAGTATGTTGGACCAGTGGTGAGGGTGGGGCAGGATGTCGGGACCAGAGGTGCGGGTGGGGCAGGATGTCAATGCCATCATCACTTCACTCCGCCCATTTAATTCTAAATGCCATTAGCTTACTTATATTGTTTGCATGATTTACTTTTTTTTCTCTCCCTCTCTCTGCATTTTGTGTATTTTTAGGGTTTTTTACGGGATCTGTTGTGTTTCTTGTTTTGTGGCTGCCTGTAAAAAGAAAAATCTCTAGGTTGTATCATGTCCTCGTACTTTGATGACGTGTACTTTGAACTTTGACATTTGTGGGCCGCCTCCTGCAACATCTTTGGACTTTGTTGGTTACCAACACAAAACATGTTTCACTGTATGTTTTGATGTCTTGATCTACATGTGACAAATGAAGCTAAGTGTTAATCTTTAATCTAACAGCTACTTTCCCTTCATTCCCTCGGATTGCTGACTTACTGCAATAGTTTGCATTCCCTTCTATGAAGAAGATGAAGAGTCTTCTCATGGATCAGCTACTGAGCATCATGAAAGTAGCAATTCACAGGTACTGAAGATATCTAGTCACTTCCCTGGTCTTGTCCATGCATGGGTGGGTCTGGAGATGCACCAGGTGGTGTTCTGTTCCTTCATTAGCTTTTATGTGTTAGGGAAAGCTTGACATCAATAATTTAATATTACAAATTTATTTCAACCTCTTAGATGGATTATCACATTGTTGGTTGTTTCTTCCTTAGATGAGTCAGCAGCTTTTCAAGAGTCGGTGAGCCAAAGCAATAATAAAATTATTCATATATCAAAACATGCAAGTGTTCTTCAACAGCTGGTCCACACTATAACATGGTTAATATATAAATGCTTTTGGCAACAGACCTGTCAACAATGGATTACTTCTACGCAAAAATGACAAAAATGTAAAGAGTGCCAGTCCCATTCAGGGTAACGTGAGATAGACAGTGCCAACCACAGCCAGCACAATACCATGAGCTGGAATGGGAATGCTTCTCCAGATCGCTCAGACATTATTGAGCTTTTGCTGTTCCACACATGAGAGTGTAGGTGGAGGAGGGCTACGTTGCTATCCATGTGTGCAAGTCTCATAATTGTTCTTGTGGAACAGCTATGAAGCTGATTGAATAAATTGTTGAGTGTGATAAAGAGCAGTGCAGGTAGTCTGACCCTTGATTTAAGAATGCCAAAGGTCACATAATGTATGTGTCAGATCAGCATCCCCTCCCCCAGCTCTCCTTGCTCCTGACTCTGGGTATGGAGGGCTTTGGATACTTGCTCCTGAATAAGGTCTCTGTGATGAAGCCTGTCAGGGGTCTCCCGCAGAGCCAGCTGGAGGCACCATGCTGATACTGTTTCGAAGATTTCCTTCTGATCCCAGTTCCAGGCTGGAGCTCTTCAAACAGCGTTCCAAGTGAAGCTCCTGATGAAAGTGATCAGGCTCATTAACAAGAAGGGAAAAGTACTTAAAGCAATTACAAAACAGGCATTTAGAGATAATGATCAAACAGCAATAAATTGCTAAGAAGAAAACAAAACATGCTTCCGGCAAATTCAGACTAGATCCATTAGATCTTACAATGCTGGGAGCAACATTGGTTTGACCCACCAATTAACGAAAGTCAATGATTACAATAAAATTAGGTGCCAGAGTATAGGAGAGAGCTGTCTTACTGAGCGTTTGCAATAAGTAGTGAAAGCAATGTTGATACTAACTCTTGAGTTTTAGATCAGTAAGTATGATGACTGTCAACCGTTTGAGGAACATGGGCTGACAGAAGTGAGGAACTTGTATTTAGGTACTCTTACTTTGTGGGAAAGGGCCCTGATATAAAGTGAAATTGATATAAAGTTCACGATTCAGGATTCAAGATTGCTTAATGTCATTTCCAGTACACGAGTGTAAAGGAGAACAAAATAATTGTTACTCCAGATCAGATGTAGTACAAAGAAACAGTAAGATAAAGGACACAATAGTGAAATAAAGATACCGTACATAAGAGAGCTCCCATACATAGACTGATCGTGTGTCCACAAAGTGACGCTAGGCACAGGAGTGCCTGTACATAAGGAGACTCTGACAGGAAGTGATAAAATAGTGGTGGTGGGAGGTGTGAAGAGGTGGTTTAGTTGGTGGGAGTGTTGATCAGCTTTACAGCTTGAAGAACGTAACTGTTTTTGAGTTTTGTGGTCCTAGTAGAGAAGCTACATAACTTCCTCCCTGATAGATAGATACGTTATTGATCCCAAAGGAAATTACAGTGTCACAATAGCATTACAAGTGCACAGATATACAAATATTAGAAGAGAAGTAAGAAAGAACAGAAAAAATACCTCAAACAGTCTAACAGGAGTAGTAGGGGTGGGGGTCATGTCTTCCCTGGCTATAGTTCGACTCATTATAAGAGCCTAATGGCTCATTGTCCAGAAACATTGTCCAGAATTGCCAGGATTTTTGGTAGTGTTCTTTGTTCTACCACAGCCTCCAGTGTGTCTAGTTTGACTCCTACAACAGAGCCAGCCTTTCTAATCAGTTTATTGAGCCTGTTGGCATCACCCATGTTGATGCCATTGCCCCAGCACCCTCCACGTAGACGATTCTACTGGTGACAACAGACTGGTAGAACACGTGAAGGAGAGGCTTGTAAACTCCAAAGGATCTCAGTCTGCTCAGGAAGTAGAGGCGACTCTGGCCCCTCTTGTAAACAGACTCTGTGTTGGTGCTCCACTCAAGTCTGTCATCTAGGTGCAACCCCAGGTACTTGTAGGTCCTCACCACATTCACATCCTCACCATCAATAGTAACAGGAAGCAGTGCGGGCTTAGTCTTCCTAAAGTCCATCACCATCTCCTTTGTCTTACTGATGTTGAGCTGCAGATGATTCAGCCTGCACCATTTGACCAAGTCCTCCACTAGGGCCCTGTATTAACCCTCCCGTCCTCCCTTTATACACCCAACTATTGCTGAGTCATCAGAGAATTTCTGCAGGTGACATGACTTGGTCTGAGGTACACAGGGTAAACAGGAGGGGAGCCAATACAGTCCCCCGTGGGGCCCCAGTGCTGCTTATAGCCATGTCTGACACACAGCTCTGAAGCACCACAAACTGTGGTCTGCCAGTCAGGTAATCCATTATCCAGGATAAAATGGAAGTGCCAACCTGCATCGAACGGAACTTTTCCCAGAGCAACAAGGACTGTGTGGTATTGAAAGCACTTGAGAAATCAAAACATGACCCTCACAGTGCTGTCCTGCTTATCCAATGGGAGTAGGCTCTGTTCAGCAGGTAGATGACAGCATCATCGACTCCAATGTGCTCCTGGTAGGCAAATTGCAGGGGATCGAGGGCTGATCTGACCAGGGGTCAGAGGTGAGCCAGGACCAGCCTCTCTAGGGTCTTCATGATATGTGAGTTAGGGCCACTAGACAGTAGACATTGAAGACTTTTGGTTGGATCTTCTTGGGAACTGGGACCACACATGATGTTTCCCACACAGTCGGAACCCTTTCCAGACTGAGACTCAGATTGAAAGTGTGCTGGCGAACTCCACACGGCTGCTCAACACTCTCCTTCAGGACCCTGGGGTAAACACCATCCTGTCCCAATGCTTTGCCCTGTCTGTTTCCCCAGAGCCCTTCTCGCCTGCTCAGTAGAGAAGGTGAGTCCATGATGACTGGGGACTTGTTGGAAGGTGGGGTCTGGAGAGCATGAAGATTGGGATGATAGTTGGGATGTGGAGATGTGGATGGTACATGCAGAGCATGGAGGAGAATGTAGACAGTGGCAGCCTGTGTTGTTCATCCATGTATTGAACTGGCAGAGGGAGGAGGGGAGGCATTGGTGCTGAGGGAGCATTGGGTACCTTGGCACCTGAGCTGGTGTGCTGAGGGGTTGTGAACAGGAGACGAATTGTCAAACCTATTCAAGAATTGGTTTAACTCATTCCAAGGCTCAACAGCTAGGCTGATTGAAGCCAGTGATGTTCTTCATGCCTCTCCACACCTCTCGTGGGCTACTCAGCCCAAGCTTGTTCTCCAGCTCTCTCCTGTATTCCTCTTTAGCCACCTTGATCTTCTCCTTTAGCTCCCTCTTCATGTTTCAATTCCTCCCCATCTCCTGATCGAAAGGCTCTCTTTCTGTGGTTGGGAAGAGACTTTAGATCAATGGTGACCAATGGTTTGTTGAAGGGAAACAGTGAACAGTCCTTGGTGGTACTTCAATGTCCACACAGAATTTGATGTAGCCAGTGATTCAATCAGTAAGTCCGTTAATGTCCTCCCCATATGGTTCACAAAGCATATTCCAGTCAGTAACCTCAAAGCAGCCATCAAGGCCTTGATGGTCTTTGGAGACCATTTCTTTACTATCTTGGTGGTAGCTAGCTTTTGCTGTACCTTGGGCTTGCAGAAGGGCTTGAGGTGAACCAGGTTGTGATCTGATCTTCTGGAGGGGAGAGCTGTGGAGCTGCATACATCTTTAATATTTGCATACAAGAGTGGGACAAACTATCTGTGAACATGATGGATGGAATCCTTCATTATGTTGCTGATTCAGGATATTAACATTAGTTTTTTTTTAAATGTGGATTCCATTGATTATAGGAAAGGAACTATGGTGTTACTGAAGAAAGGGAAGAAAACAGGAAACACTAAGAGTGACAAATTGGGTCACTTCCTGATGAAATTGGTAAAACTGCCCACGGCTGATGAGATCCCCAATTCTCTTCACTTCCTTGACCATCAGCTGTGTCGCTATTTGACATGAATTGTTCATTTGTAATGCAATCAGTTTAGAGATTCTAGTAAATGGGGCGGGGGGAGGGTCACCTAAATCTAATTCAAAGTAGCTTAGGAATTTAAAGACAAAAACGGCAAATAGAATTCAAGAATGTGGGGTCTGTCTTTCATCTCGCATTGCAAAGACAATAAAATCCTCTAGAAATCGAGGTGAAAAGTAATCTCCAGCTCAAAGTGTCTATCAATCCCACTTCTGGTGTAAGAGTTTGGCAAATGGCTCCCAGATGCAGCCTAGATATCCCCGTGTTTATGTTAGAAACCAGAAGCTAGTAGATCTTTTCTCTCAAGCACCTGAAGCAACAGACTTCAGCGTGACAGAAAAATCTCTTAACATGAGCCAGACTTTGAAATTTACTTTCTTTTAGATAAAAAGCCAGGCAGTAAACTGCTCAGATGCACAAAACAATCTCCTAATATATTTGACTGTCATGTTTCATCTGTTGGTAAAAGACTAAGCATAGTAAAAGTGAATTAGTTATCAATGCCAACTATCGAATAAGGTACAAATACACTTTGACATGCTCATGCATAGCACAATTACAGGAAGGAAACATCAGAGAAGCCATTTAGCACAAATCATTTGGACCTGTCGCATTGACATCTGTGGTCATGAAATCCTTTGAACGCTTGGTGTTGAACCACCTGAAGACCCTCACCAGCAGCCTGCTGGATCCCCTGCAGTTTGCCTACTGGGCAAATAGGCGATGCAGTCAACCTGGGACTGCACTATATCCTGCAACATCTGGATCGTCCTGGGACCTATGCTCGGATACTGTTTGTGGATTTCAGTTCGGCGTTTAACACCATCGTCCCTCATACCCTCTGCTCCAAATTGTCTCACCTCACTCTGCCACCTGACCTCTGCGATTGAATTTACAGCTTCCTGACCAACAGAAGTCAGCAGGTAAGGATGGGACAGGTCACCTCGGATACTCGAATCACCAACACTGGCGCCCCCCAGGGGAGTGTCCTCTCTCCACTGCTGTTCTCCCTCTACACCAATGACTGCACCTCCTCCAACCCTTATGTGAAGCTTTTGAAGTTTGCAGACGTCACCACCGTCATCGGACTCATCCAGAACAGTGATGAGCCTGCATATCGACAGCAGGTGGACCAACTGGCGCTCTGGTGCAGTCGGAACAATCTGGAGCTGAACACGCTCAAGACAAAGGAGATGATAGTGGATTTCAGGAGACATGCCCCCGTTATGTCCCCCCTCACAGTCCTTGGCAGCCCTGTGTCCACCGTGGAGAACTTCAGGTTCCTGGGAACCACCATCTCTCAGGATCTGAAGTGGGAGCAGAACATCAGCTCCATCCTGAAGAAGGCCCAGCAGCGGATGTACTTCCTGCGGCTTTTGAGGAAATATGGTCTGCCTCAGGAATTGCTGCTGCAGTTCTATACTGCAGTCATTGAGTCTGTCCTGTGCACCTCCATCACTGTGTGGTTTGGAGCCGCCACCAAGCAGGATAGAACCAGACTACAGCGCACAGTGAGGACTGCCGAGCGCATCATTGGAGCATCCCTGCCCTCTATTGTAGACCTGTACTCTTCCAGGTTGAAGAAGAGGGCGGGAAACATCATAAAGGACTCCTTCCATCCTGTGCAAGGACTGTGAACTGCTTCCGTCTGGTAGGCGCTTCAGATCCCTCCAGACTAAGGCACTGGAGAAGTTTTTTCCCTACTGCGGTCGCTTTGCTGAACAGTTAACTGCCGGTTGGTTAACTGTCAGCTAACTATTACTTGGATTGCACTACTTGTATGTGTAATCTATATTTTCATTTATATTTATCATTATTATTGTTATGAGCAGAGAGACAACATCTGCCGGAAGTAAATTCCTTGTATGTGTACAGGTACTTGGCGATTAAAGTCTGATTCTGATTCTGATCTTTACCAGATCCATACGAAGCAATGCAGCTCATCTCACAATTCATCTTCTCCGCATAGCCCTGCAAATGATGACACATCTCTCTATATACCCTGCTGTCCCTTCATGTTTTTAAATATTTTTATTGGATCCTTTCTTAAAGTCCTTTATTTCCTGAGCAACTCTAGATTTTCCAGTCAATCCTTCTGCCAGAAATCACCATCCACCAAATCATTCAAATAAATCTCTTGCACTCTCTGGTAGCTTTAACCTCCTTTCTAAAGTTGCCCAGTATGCAATGAAATGCTGCACTTGTGGCCACACTGTTGATTTATAAAGACTCTTCATGACTCCTTTGCTCCAATACATCTTACCTCTACATTTTGTATCCCAAGATAAGGCATCCTTTTAGTTAAACCACTTTATCCACTTGACACTTTCCATAACTCGTGAGCATAGATCCATGAATTCGTCAGCTCCTGAATCTGTTTGAAAAATGTTCCACTCTCATTTATAATGTCTCTTTTTGTTCTTCTGACTGAAACGTAAGACTTCATGTTTCTGCATTTGATTTCATTATTCAAAAGTTAATTTATTACGTATCAAAGTATACAGCTCTGAAGCTCCTCTTCTCCAGCACAAAACCAAGAAAGAAAAGAATGACAGCATGATCGTCAAAGCCCCCAAATCTCTACTACCCGCACAAAAATAAACAAAATTGGAACCGGCACATCGATCCCCAAACCCTTTCCCCGCAGACCTACAAGGAGAAAGATTGGGTGAAAAACATAGAATATAAAAAACTATAAGGCTAGAGAAGTCTATAGTCCAGTTCCACATCCAAAATGCAGAAAAGCTGGGTAACATTCTCTGGGCGCAGCAGCCTGCTCGCTCCTCTCCGATTGGAAATTGAGCCCCAGCAATCAAAAGGCAGTGTCTCCTCTCTGACAGCAGAGCAATCCCCCAATAATCAATAGGCATTGTCCCCTCCCCGATAGCAGAGCAATCCCCCAATAATCAATAGGCAGTCCCCTCCCCGATAGCAGAGCAATCCCCCAATAATCAATAGGCAGTGTCTCCTCTCTGACAGCAGAGCGATCCCCCAATAATCAATAGGCAGTGTCTCCTCTCTGATAGCAGAGCGATCCCCCAATAATCAATAGGCAGTGTCTCCTCTCTGACAGCAGAGCGATCCCCCAATAATCAATAGGCAGTGTCTCCTCTCTGACAGCAGAGCAATCCCCCAATAATCAATAGGCAGTGTCTCCTCTCTGATAGCAGAGCGATCCCCCAAAAATCAATACGCAGTATCCCCTCCCCAATAGCAGATTGAGCCCCAGCAATCAAAAGGCAGTCTCCCCTCTCTGACAGCAGAGCAATCCCCCAGTGTTCAAAAGGACAGTCTCCCCTCTCCGACAGCAGAGCGATCCCCCAGTGTTCAAAAGACAAGTCTCCCCTCTCTGTTAGCAGAGCGATCCCCCAGTGATCAAAAGACAGTCTCCCCTCTCTGTAGCAGAGCAATCCCCCAGTGATCAAAAGACAGTCTCCCCTCTCTGTAGCAGAGCGATCCCCCAGTGTTCAAAAGACAGTCTCCCCTCTCCGACAGCAGAGCAATCCCCGTGTTCAAAAGACAGTCTCCCCTCTCCAACAGCACAGCGATCCCCCAGTGTTCAAAAGACAGTCTCCCCTCTCTGTAGCAGAGCAATCCCCCAGTGTTCAAAAGACAGTCTCCCCTCTCTGATAGCAGAGCGATCCCCCAGTGTTCAAAGGACAGTCTCCCCTCTCTGTAGCAAAGCAATCCCCCAGTGTTCAAAAGACAGTCTCCCCTCTCCGACAGCAGAGCGATCCCCCAGTGTTCAAAAGGCAGTCTCCCCTCTCTGTAGCAGAGCGATCCCCCAGTGTTCAAAAGACAGTCTCCCCTCTCTGTAGCAGAGCAATCCCCCAGTGATCAAAAGGACAGTTTCCCCTCTCTGTAGCAGAGCAATCCCCCAGTGATCAAAAGACAGTCTCCCCTCTCTGTAGCAGAGCGATCCCCCAGTGTTCAAAAGACAGTCTCCCCTCTCCGACAGCAGAGCGATCCCCCAGTGTTCAAAAGGACAGTCTCCCCTCTCCGACAGCAGAGCGATCCCCCAGTGTTCAAAAGACAGTCTCCCCTCTCCGACAGCAGAGCGATCCCCGTATTCAAAAGACAGTCTCCCCTCTCCAACAGCAGAGCGATCCCCCATTGTTCAAAAGACAGTCTCCCCTCTCCGACAGCGGAGTGATCCCCGTATTCAAAAGACAGTCTCCCCTCTCCAACAGCAGAGCGATCCCCCAGTGTTCAAAAGACAGTCTCCCCTCTCCGACAGCAGAGCGATCCCCCAGTGTTCAAAGGACAGTCTCCCCTCTCTGTAGCAGAGCGATCCCCCAGTGTTCAAAAGACAGTCTCCCCTCTCCGACAGCAGAGCAATCCCCGTGTTCAAAAGGACAGTCTCCCCTCTCCGACAGCAGAGCGATCCCCCAGTGTTCAAAAGACAGTCTCCCCTCTCCGACAGCAGAGCAATCCCCGTGTTCAAAAGACAGTCTCCCCTCTCCAACAGCACAGCGATCCCCCAGTGTTCAAAAGACAGTCTCCCCTCTCTGTATCAGAGCAATCCCCCAGTGTTCAAAAGACAGTCTCCCCTCTCTGATAGCAGAGCGATCCCCCAGTGTTCAAAGGACAGTCTCCCCTCTCTGTAGCAGAGCGATCCCCCAGTGTTCAAAAGGACAGTCTCCCCTCTCTGTAGCAGAGCAATCCCCCAGTGTTCAAAAGACAGTCTCCCCTCTCCGACAGCAGAGCGATCCCCGTATTCAAAAGACAGTCTCCCCTCTCCAACAGCAGAGCGATCCCCCAGTGTTCAAAAGACAGTCTCCCCTCTCCGACAGCAGAGCGATCCCCGTATTCAAAAGACAGTCTCCCCTCTCTGTAGCAGAGCGATCCCCCAGTGATCAAAAGACAGTCTCCCCTCTCCGACAGCAGAGCAATCCCCGTGTTCAAAAGGACAGTCTCCCCTCTCCGACAGCAGAGCGATCCCCCAGTGTTCAAAAGACAGTCTCCCCTCTCCGACAGCAGAGCAATCCCCGTGTTCAAAAGACAGTCTCCCCTCTCCAACAGCACAGCGATCCCCCAGTGTTCAAAAGACAGTCTCCCCTCTCTGTATCAGAGCAATCCCCCAGTGTTCAAAAGACAGTCTCCCCTCTCTGATAGCAGAGCGATCCCCCAGTGTTCAAAGGACAGTCTCCCCTCTCTGTAGCAGAGCAATCCCCCAGTGTTCAAAAGGACAGTCTCCCCTCTCTGTAGCAGAGCAATCCCCCAGTGTTCAAAAGACAGTCTCCCCTCTCCGACAGCAGAGCGATCCCCGTATTCAAAAGACAGTCTCCCCTCTCCAACAGCAGAGCGATCCCCCAGTGTTCAAAAGACAGTCTCCCCTCTCCGACAGCAGAGCGATCCCCGTATTCAAAAGACAGTCTCCCCTCTCCGACAGCAGAGCAATCCCCCAGTGTTCAAAAGACAGTCTCCCCTCTCTGATAGCAGAGCGATCCCCCAGTGTTCAAAGGACAGTCTCCCCTCTCTGTAGCAGAGCGATCCCCCAGTGTTCAAAAGGACAGTCTCCCCTCTCTGTAGCAGAGCAATCCCCCAGTGATCAAAAGACAGTCTCCCCTCTCTGTAGCAGAGCGATCCCCCAGTGTTCAAAGGACAGTCTCCCCTCTCTGTAGCAGAGCAATCCCCAAGTGTTCAAAAGACAGTCTCCCCTCTCTGTAGCAGAGCAATCCCCCAGTGTTCAAAAGGACAGTCTCCCCTCTCTGTAGCAGAGCGATCCCCCAGTGATCAAAAGACAGTCTCCCCTCTCTGTAGCAGAGCGATCCCCCAGTGTTCAAAAGGACAGTCTCCCCTCTCTGTAGCAGAGCGATCCCCCAGTGTTCAAAAGGACAGTCTCCCCTCTCTGTAGCAGAGCAATCCCCCAGTGTTCAAAAGACAGTCTCCCCTCTCCGACAGCAGAGCGATCCCCGTATTCAAAAGACAGTCTCCCCTCTCCAACAGCAGAGCGATCCCCCAGTGTTCAAAAGACAGTCTCCCCTCTCCGACAGCAGAGCGATCCCCGTATTCAAAAGACAGTCTCCCCTCTCCGACAGCAGAGCAATCCCCCAGTGTTCAAAAGACAGTCTCCCCTCTCTGATAGCAGAGCGATCCCCCAGTGTTCAAAAGGACAGTCTCCCCTCTCTGTAGCAGAGCGATCCCCCAGTGTTCAAAAGGACAGTCTCCCCTCTCCGACAGCAGAGCGATCCCCCAGTGTTCAAAAGGACAGTCTCCCCTCTCCGACAGCAGAGCGATCCCCCAGTGTTCAAAGGACAGTCTCCCCTCTCTGTAGCAGAGCAATCCCCCAGTGTTCAAAAGACAGTCTCCCCTCTCTGTAGCAGAGCAATCCCCCAGTGTTCAAAAGACAGTCTCCCCTCTCTGTAGCAAAGCAATCCCCCAGTGTTCAAAAGACAGTCTCCCCTCTCCGACAGCAGAGCGATCCCCCAGTGTTCAAAAGGCAGTCTCCCCTCTCTGACAGCAGAGCCATCCACAGTGTTCAAAGACAGTCTCCCCTCTCTGACAGCAGTGCGATCCCCCAGTGATCAAAAGACAGTCTCCCCTCTCTGTAGCAGAGCAATCCCCCAGTGTTCAAAAGGCAGTCTCCCCTCTCTGTAGCAGAGCAATCCCCCAGTGTTCAAAAGACAGTCTCCCCTCTCTGTAGCAGAGCAATCCCCCAGTGTTCAAAAGACAGTCTCCCCTCTCTGATAGCAGAGCGATCCCCCAGTGTTCAAAGGACAGTCTCCCCTCTCTGTAGCAGAGCGATCCCCCAGTGTTCAAAAGACAGTCTCCCCTCTCCGACAGCAGAGCGATCCCCCAGTGTTCAAAAGACAGTCTCCCCTCTCTGTAGCAGAGCAATCCCCCAGTGTTCAAAAGGACAGTCTCCCCTCTCTGTAGCAGAGCGATCCCCCAGTGATCAAAAGACAGTCTCCCCTCTCTGTAGCAGAGCGATCCCCCAGTGTTCAAAAGGACAGTCTCCCCTCTCTGTAGCAGAGCAATCCCCCAGTGTTCAAAAGGACAGTCTCCCCTCTCTGTAGCAGAGCAATCCCCCAGTGTTCAAAAGACAGTCTCCCCTCTCCGACAGCAGAGCGATCCCCGTATTCAAAAGACAGTCTCCCCTCTCCAACAGCAGAGCGATCCCCCAGTGTTCAAAAGACAGTCTCCCCTCTCCGACAGCAGAGCGATCCCCGTATTCAAAAGACAGTCTCCCCTCTCCGACAGCAGAGCAATCCCCCAGTGTTCAAAAGACAGTCTCCCCTCTCTGATAGCAGAGCGATCCCCCAGTGTTCAAAAGGACAGTCTCCCCTCTCTGTAGCAGAGCGATCCCCCAGTGTTCAAAAGGACAGTCTCCCCTCTCCGACAGCAGAGCGATCCCCCAGTGTTCAAAAGGACAGTCTCCCCTCTCCGACAGCAGAGCGATCCCCCAGTGTTCAAAGGACAGTCTCCCCTCTCTGTAGCAGAGCAATCCCCCAGTGTTCAAAAGACAGTCTCCCCTCTCTGTAGCAAAGCAATCCCCCAGTGTTCAAAAGACGGTCTCCCCTCTCCGACAGCAGAGCGATCCCCCAGTGTTCAAAAGGCAGTCTCCCCTCTCTGACAGCAGGGCCATCCCCAGTGTTCAAAGACAGTCTCCCCTCTCTGACAGCAGTGCGATCCCCCAGTGATCAAAAGACAGTCTCCCCTCTCTGTAGCAGAGCAATCCCCCAGTGTTCAAAAGACAGTCTCCCCTCTCTGTAGCAGAGCAATCCCCCAGTGTTCAAAAGACAGTCTCCCCTCTCTGTAGCAGAGCAATCCCCCAGTGTTCAAAAGACAGTCTCCCCTCTCCGACAGCAGAGCGATCCCCCAGTGTTCAAAGGACAGTCTCCCCTCTCTGTAGCAGAGCGATCCCCCAGTTTTCAAAAGGACAGTCTCCCCTCTCTGTAGCAGAGCAATCCCCCAGTGTTCAAAAGGACAGTCTCCCCTCTCCGACAGCAGAGCGATCCCCCAGTGTTCAAAAGGCAGTCTCCCCTCTCTGACAGCAGAGCCATCCCCAGTGTTCAAAAGACAGTCTCCCCTCTCTGTAGCAGAGCGATCCCCAATGATCAAAAGGACAGTCTCCCCTCTCTGTAGCAGAGCGATCCCCCAATGTTCAAAAGGACAGTCTCCCCTCTCTGATAGCAGAGCGATCCCCCAGTGTTCAAAGGACAGTCTCCCCTCTCTGTAGCAGAGCGATCCCCCAGTGTTCAAAAGGACAGTCTCCCCTCTCTGTAGCAGAGCAATCCCCCAGTGATCAAAAGACAGTCTCCCCTCTCTGTAGCAGAGCGATCCCCCAGTGTTCAAAGGACAGTCTCCCCTCTCTGTAGCAGAGCAATCCCCCAGTGATCAAAAGACAGTCTCCCCTCTCTGTAGCAGAGCAATCCCCCAGTGTTCAAAAGACAGTCTCCCCTCTCTGTAGCAGAGCGATCCCCCAGTGATCAAAAGACAGTCTCCCCTCTCTGTAGCAGAGCGATCCCCCAGTGTTCAAAAGGACAGTCTCCCCTCTCTGTAGCAGAGCAATCCCCCAGTGTTCAAAAGGACAGTCTCCCCTCTCTGTAGCAGAGCAATCCCCCAGTGTTCAAAAGACAGTCTCCCCTCTCCGACAGCAGAGCGATCCCCGTATTCAAAAGACAGTCTCCCCTCTCCAACAGCAGAGCGATCCCCCAGTGTTCAAAAGACATTCTCCCCTCTCCGACAGCGGAGCGATCCCCGTATTCAAAAGACAGTCTCCCCTCTCCAACAGCAGAGCGATCCCCCAGTGTTCAAAAGACAGTCTCCCCTCTCCGACAGCAGAGCGATCCCCGTATTCAAAAGACAGTCACCCCTCTCCAACAGCAGAGCGATCCCCCAGTGTTCAAAAGGATAGTCTCCCCTCTCTGTAGCAGAGCAATCCCCCAGTGTTCAAAAGACAGTCTCCCCTCTCCGACAGCAGAGCGATCCCCGTATTCAAAAGACAGTCTCCCCTCTCCAACAGCAGAGCGATCCCCCAGTGTTCAAAAGACAGTCTCCCCTCTCTGTAGCAGAGCAATCCCCCAGTGTTCAAAAGACAGTCTCCCCTCTCTGTAGCAGAGCAATCCCCCAGTGTTCAAAAGACAGTCTTCCCTCTCTGTAGCAGAGCAATCCCCCAGTGTTCAAAAGGACAGTCTCCCCTCTCCGACAGCAGAGCGATCCCCCAGTGTTCAAAAGGCAGTCTCCCCTCTCTGACAGCAGAGCCATCCCCAGTGTTCAAAAGACAGTCTCCCCTCTCTGTAGCAGAGCGATCCCCAGTGATCAAAAGGACAGTCTCCCCTCTCTGTAGCAGAGCGATCCCCCAGTGTTCAAAAGGACAGTCTCCCCTCTCTGTAACAGAGCGATCCCCCAGTTTTCAAAAGGACAGTCTCCCCTCTCTGTAACAGAGCAATCCCCCAGTGTTCAAAAGACAGTCTCCCCTCTCTGTAACAGAGCGATCCCCCAGTGTTCAAAGGACAGTCTCCCCTCTCTGTAGCAGAGCGATCCCCCAGTTTTCAGAAGGCTGCCTGCACTCACTCTCCAGATTTGCCTCAATGTTTCAATCTCCCTCCTCGCTTTAATCGGTAAACAATAAACACCCCATACATGCCTGCTCACCACAAGGTTCCACACACTGCCTCCGAAATCTGGAATATGCCTTGTCTTCACACATTCCACTGGCCTGCCTATGTCCTTTTGAAATTTACCACCATCGTCCTTACAGTTATCTACAAGTTACATCTTCAAGGTACATCTGGCCTGCAGATTTGAAGATTGTGCAATTTACACTTCAGTGGAGATACATCTCTGCCAAAGAAGGTGTGGGGGCTCGTGTTCCCTCTGCCAGCCTGCAGGTCACCCTAGGGCAAGGTGTAGCACCTGCTTAACCACCCTCTCCACCCCACCATGTTCAATCAGGGACATGTGAAGTCATGGGAGCAGGTGGTGGTTGGTCGTATGAGGTGCCAGTCCAGATCACAGGTCCTGGTTATGTGACCACTAATGCCAGGCAGACAATCTCTGAAGAGTATTGATAATGGCTGAGATCACCCATCTTGTAAAGACACTGCCCAGAAGAGAGCAATGGCAAAGCGCTTCTGTAGAATAATTTGCCTAGAAC
Organism: Hypanus sabinus; assembly: GCF_030144855.1. Classification (NCBI taxonomy): domain Eukaryota; kingdom Metazoa; phylum Chordata; class Chondrichthyes; order Myliobatiformes; family Dasyatidae; genus Hypanus; species Hypanus sabinus. The sequence continues at coordinate 84,832,521 of NC_082708.1, forward strand.
AATCATGGTCATGAGACCATGATCGCCTATGTCATATGACAAGGCACAGAACAGTGATGATGCTCTTTACACTGAAGTCCATATGATTGATGTTGTATCTATGGAAAGGGAAATAGTTACCATTTCAGGTCAAAGATCCTTCATCAGCTCTCTCTTTCTTTCTGACAAAGGGTCTGGAATCTGTAACATTTTTCCAGAGATACTGCCCGACTTGCTGAGTGCTCTGAATATTTTCTGTTCTGCTTTATATTGCCTGAATCTACTACTTTTTTACTCATAGTACCAGTGAAAACAAAAAAATGATAGCTTGCATCCGCACAGCACATTTAATGAAGCAAAAGGGCACTTCCGAAGAGCTTAATTATTAAAAATAATCCAGCCAAAGATGGAGATAGAAGGATAGATGACCAAAAGCTTTGATTGAGAATGCGAGTTCACAGTACATTTGATAGAATGAGATTGTAGGGAGGCCAAGAGGCCGAGGAAGCAAATATCAGAGCACACAGATGCCAAAAATCACCACTAGTGAACCAAAAGTTGCATACATACCACAGGTCATAGTTACAGTATACTAGCAGATATTTCTCACAGGTAGGAAGTGATTACTGATTTAGAGAGGCATCAAAGAATTTGAACAAAACCTTTTGAAATGTAAAATCATATTGTTGTTGTGACTGTGATCAAAATCACCAGTCAGAGCCTGGTGATACAGAAGTCTTCATTCATCGTGACAAGCAGGCGTTCTGGAGAAGCTCTTGGCAGAATCTCCTGACCTCAGAAGTACATCACATGTTGATACCTTTGTGATCAATAGGTGACTCAATGCAGTTCCAATAGTTACAATGACATTGATTACTTCAGTAAACACTTGAGATCCTGCAGATGCTGGAAATCCAGAGCAACACACACAAAATACTGGAGGAACTCAGCAGGTCAGGCAGCAGCTATGGAAATGAATAAGCAGTCAATGTTTCGGCCAAGACCCTTCTTCAGGACTGGAAGAAAGGAGGGAAGATGCTAGAACCTTCAATATTTTTAAGTTGATAATGTTTCCTTCGAATTGCATATCTACTGTGGGCAACTCCTCTGAAAATTCATATACCTTTGCTGGGATTCTACTTTGAACTAATTTACATTTGTACAGCATTTTCATTTCTTTTCACCTGCAGGCCTGCTTCCACCCGGAGTGGTCAGATGTGACAAAGCAGGCTGGTATTATCACTTGCATTCTCTTTAATGACACTGTTACTGCACAGACTTGGTCCCTTGTTCTGTTTGGGTGACAAGAAGGTGAGTCATTCTGTTTAACCTGTTTCCACAGGGTGCCTGGCCAGGTCTGCACACTGACACAGGTACCATCTGTCAGGAGCACTTGGGAGTGAACCCTGTCTTTTCAGGCAGCTCACCTACCATGAGCTGGCCACCCGGCGGTGGGAGGACTATTTTCTCTCTCTCAGGCTCTCTCCAGTCAGCAATATGTTACTGCTGTTTTGCTCGGTTTCTCAAAATGTTAACCTTCACATGGCCCTTCACGCCTCCATATAATTTTACTAAATTGGCTCCATTAGCTTCGTGCTTTACACCTCCAATTTCTGTCAATTTAACTCTTTGCCCCGTGATCTGCACACTTGCTCCTTTTCGGCACCTTACTCTCCCCTTTCTGCTGTGTTCTTACTTTAATTGCTGCTACCTCTATAGGCAGCTGTTCTGCCTTTAACACTGCTTGAGTGTGTTTGACCCCTACCCTTGGGACATCCTGACACAATACACACACAGAGTCCCATGTCCTGTCCCTGCTTGGGGCCACGTTGTCTCCTCTGTGGATCATACATGTTTGTTGTCCCTGTCTTGTCCGTGTTATCTTTCCCTTTCCTGAATCTATGATACCTTACTTAGAGTGTTTGTTCTCGGGACTGTACCCTCACTGTACACCCAAAAATCCACAGGAAGCTGAGCCCCCTTTGTCTCAAGTACCCGAGGCCGACATCTCGGCCCTATGTTTCATCCCCTGTACCATTAATGTAAATCACCTCTCCAGACAGGGTAGATCAGTTATCAACGATGATAACCCTGAGTTCATTAACATTTCATATTGCTGAGCCCCTAATAAATCTTCAGGATACTGCTGTGGTGACCACTTCTGGCAAAGGAATTTGTCTGACCTAGATGCTGTTGGCACCAGCTCTATGATCTGGTCAGTAGTCAGATCAGACTGCTGTGGTTTCTGCCTGTTTTAATGGGTGATTCCCACACCTTTCACCCTTTTTAGGACATTGCCTCCAACTACGGCCCAATAGGCCACAGTTGTAACAAAGCATCTCCTTTACCCATCTATGTTTAGTCTGGCAGTTCCTTGAAGGTACCCTGGTTGCTGGCATACAAAGCAGTCATCTGCGGCAATACAGCAGATGCATCCAATACAGCCACTTTCAAACCTTGTGTCCACCTCCTCTGGTCTATTTCACGAGCCCATGATTCTGTTGCTTGGTAGGTCAGTCCCACTGTTATCCCCAGACTTAAAACTTTCTGATGGGCTGAGCTCAGGCCTTCTGCATTTTCAGGAAGACTGGGTCATCTCTACCAGGGTTGTCCAACCCTAAGTGCTCCTCATGTGCTTTCATTTATGCTCTGCATATTCATCAGCACCCTGAACCACAGCCATTATCCTTCCCCAATTACTCTGACCTCCTCACAGCAACATTCCCTCTGATTTTATTTACACCTGCGCAGATCAACCATTGCTCTGAGTAGGAAATTTTTACACAACCTGAATCTATGTTAATATCATTGTGAAATACTCCATAAATGATTATATGTTAATGATAATAACCATAAATTTTCTAAATAATAAACATACCACAACCATTACTTTGAAACATTTTTGAGCCTCAATGTATTTACATTGTCAGTGTTGCAAGTTATAACACAATTTCAAATTGCAAGAATAAACACAGAACGGATGTCGGCAGCTCATTATTAATAAAATAAAACCCCAGCCCACTGAATGCCAATGCTGTCTAGTCAAAACATTTGTCTTTTGCCATTGTACCTGTCAGTTGTTTTGACTGCCCAACATAGTTTACTTGTGTTGTGGTTTGTGTTCATTGGCTTGAAAAAATTCTTTATTCTGACTTTTATGGTAAGCAATCTTACAAAATATCATAATCTAATAAGAATTCTTTAATTAAAAATTGTTAAAACAAGGTAGAAATTCATTTATCAAGTTGTTTACATGACTGTACATTTGATGCATTCAACATATGTGTAATCAATTGGATAATAGATTGTTAAAACAAGGTAAAAATTATTTTTATGAAGCTATTTACATGTGTGTTATCACTTGGATAATAGATTCCCTGACAATGAGTTAAGAGAATGGCAAGCTTTCAACCCTGTTGCTACTGCAAATGCAACTAATTTTGAACTTGAAGAAAAGAATGTATGAATTATTAAAAAATTCTCAGGTACTATTATGTACTACAATGAAATCATTGCCTCAAAAATATCGCAGCAATACCATGATTTTGAATTGTCATTTCTCAGAGAGGAAGGACTGGTTCTATTAAGACTTTCACTGCTATGTTGAACTTCAGGTGTAAAAATGAAAAGTTCAAAGAACTGTCAATTCCTGCTGACATCATTGGAATATTTCAGACTTCCAAAGCTGACTGAATGTGGATTCTATGTAATGAATCTAATCAAGTATAAATCCGGGAACAACTAGAAGTAGAATATTCGGATGATCTAATGAGGATCAAGACATAACTTTCATCTGGAAGTGAAACTAATCTGGACAAACAGATGATAAATAGTTTACTGCTTGCAATTTACAATAAAAACTGAAGATTGGCTCTTTTTTGAATTAATAGCTGCTAAATTCGCATAACTCCAAAATACTTCATAATATTGGTATCAGGCAGGTGCCAATGTAGACATGAAAATAGGGGAGCAATAGATGATTGTCTCTTAGTATGCATCAGGATATTGGCAACAAAGTGTTCCCATTCACTAGCAGTATATCCCAGAATGTAAATCTTTATCTTCTCGGTGATATTAAAGGTGACCAATGGCGACCAGCAAACAGTGGGCGATTGTTACAAGACTGCTATTCAATTGCAAGAATGTTACTCACATAAATGCTAGTCAAAAGCTCTGAGACTTTAGAGCTATTGACATGGAGACTGAGTTTTAATCACAAGGTTTATAATGTGTTATCATTTCCTGAAGAGGTTTTCAGGCTGGCCCAGTTTCAAGACAGTTAGCAACAGCCTGGCTGAAAAAAATCTGTTGCCAAGACACCACAATGGTAGCCATGGCAATTTATGTTGCATATATCATTTGTTTCCTTCATTCTTCTTCAATCCTTTATTAATGTTCCTTTTTAATTAGAAACAGTCATAATGGTATAACTGCATCACTGACATTGTCTTTATGTATTGTTTAAGCAAATAATAGGGTGATTTTACATTATTTTCTGTTTTACATCTGCTTAACAGCTTTGCTGTACATTAATGCAGAAATAGCAATACAAATCAGTTATAAGAATGCTGAGTTTCTAACACACTGAAGCTAGCATTGTTGACTCTTGCTTGTCTGCATTGTTCTACCATTTGTTCTCCTCTTTATTTAAAAGTCCTCTTGGACAAGAGCCACACAGATGAACCACAGATAAAGTGCACTTCAATTGTGCAAAGCAAATTTTTCACTTTGCCTTCCAAAATTGTATTTAGATGAATGGAAAATCTTCTATGAATGGTTAGATTTGGACAATTTCTTATGTATATTTTGCTTTCCATTAAAAGAGCATGCTTTAACATATTTTGAGATGGAAACTGGTGGAGTTTTATTGATTAGTTTTAATGGTTAGTTCAAAGATTTAATATTTAAATCAGAATATTTGGTGCACGATCTGTGAGTAAACTTCACAGGTCATGGACCAGATATCTAGGTTAAATCACTGAAAATACTCTTAATGCTATAAAGACCATCTATTGATTCCGTTGGTGCTGAACAGTTAGAGAATTCTCAGTTGATTTATGAAATGTTTTTAATGTCGATTACTACCAGTATTTGCAAAATTTTTAGGGTTTCTTCAAAAACTTCAAATAATCATAAATAATGGAAATTCCAGAAATAACTTATTTTTAAATTTCCTTGAAGTCTTGCATTTCAGCATAAACTTATGAAGAATTCACATCCTGGTGTACAACAAATATTTATGTGTTACATCTTGCAAAAGTATCAGACCTGAAAGACCTCCTGCAAATGTAGCAACACAGTTTAAGCCTTCTTGCATCCATAAGGAAATATACTGTCATTAACAGCATTTTACAGGATAACAATAATCCTCTACCTCAATTGGAACAAATCCAAGATTATTCTATGTGATAATCCATCAAACAATATTTTTTCTGAGAGAAATTACATCAATCTATGTTCAAGGGATTTCCAAAATATAAAAAATCCAATATAAATAACTAAAGAAATGTAAAAATCATCAGCATTTAGATTAATTATCATCCATCAAAAGTCAAAAGGAAGGTTTGTATCCAGAAGCTTTGTCCCAAGCTTAGTGGATATAAAAGACACAATTGTCAAGGTACAACTATTTTAATATCATGGACAAGGAAGGTCACCAACACCTCTACTTCTGTAGGAGACTAAAGAAATTTGGCATGTTGCCCTTGACCCTCACTAATTCACCATAGAAAGCATCCCATCTAGTGCAGCTGCTCTGCCCAAGACTGTGAGAAGCTGCAGAGAGTTGTGGACACAGCTCAGCACCACAGAAACCAACCTCTCTTCCATCGACCCTGTGTATACTTCTCGCTATATCAGTAAACCAGCCAACATGACCAAAGACCCCACCAACTCTGGACATTCTCACTTCTCCTGTGTTGCATCTGGCAAAAGATGCAAAAGTTTGAAAGTACTTCCCATCAGGTTCAAGGACAGTTTCTATCTGACTGTTAGAAGACTATTAAATGGTTTCCTAGCATGAAAAGATGGACTCTTGACCTCGATCTACGTAACTCATTATGACCATGCATTTTTTTGTCTACCTACAGTACGTCCTCTGTAACTGAAACTCTCTATTCTGCACAGTTGTTTTTCTTTGTAGAACCTTAATGAACTGATCGACATGACAAATTTTCCATTGTACATGCGACCATATGTTCAAAGTTCAAAGTAAATTTATTATCAAATATCTACCTTGAGATTCCTATTCTTGCAGGTATTTATAGAAAAAAATGCAATAGATTTTTATATAAAAAATTATATATTAACATACAAAGAGTGACAAACAACCAATTTGCAAAAGAAGACTAACAGTGCACATAAAAATAACAATGGGAACTTTTGTATTTGTGATATAGGTTAGGTAGCAAGCTATTTGTGCACAGTGAACTCTCATGAGTAGTAATGTTATTTACCTAATAATATGTTTCAGGGACATTAATGGTGGTATAAGTATGAGACATGTTTTCCCTCTATATACATTTTAACACAATGGCTATCAAAAAATAATAAATTTTATGAACAAGGCTGAACACTTGATTTGTAAACTATATATTGTCACCCTGGTAACTTTATTCTGGCCTGAATGAATCACTTAATACTGTTGATAAAAGTAAGCATATCACATATATTGCTTCTCCAGCTGAGCACAGTATGTCCTTGCATGAAAATACACCATAAAGATTGAACCTGGCAGATCCATCCTGTTATTCAGTAGTGCCAAGGAATTATTTATGTCCACCTCAGCAGGCAGATGGGACCTTGATTAAATGTTTCATCTAAATAAAAACATCGCCAGCAGTGCAGTACTCACTCTAAATCTCCTAACTTCTGGCTCAGAGTCATGCTACCACTGAGCCATAGTTATCTAGAGAACAAAGGCAATGAAGAGGAAGGCATGCCAAATTCTCCAGGAGCCTGCTCCATCATTCCAAAACTTAGTGTCTGGATGGTGGAGTAGGTTCCATAGGCAATACTGCCTTCTCATTAATTGCCCAGGTTTTTAATATTAGATGAATAATCTTCTGTCTTAAATTGCAATAAAGGACAAAATCCCATTTAGCTTTTAAAATGATAGATTCACCTGAACTCACTTGGCAGAGATATCCCTGGTGGACATGAAGCCTAGTTTCCAAACCCCTGGTCTTGGCTTGCTGGGCCAGGTTCAAGCCAAATCAACCTCAGGAAACGAGGAGCTACGCATGCTCCTATCTACATTTGAGCAGACTGAGAGTTTACAGATCTTTGGAGTGATAACTCCTAAGAACTAATCCACCTACATGAATGTCAGGCCAGGAATACTCACCAACATCTCAACTTCCTCAGGAATCTAAAGAAATTTGACATGTCCCTATTGACACCTACCAATTTTTTAAATCATTTTATCAATGAAGACATTCTATCTGGATGCATATTGGCTTGCTTCACCGATTGCTTGACCTGTGACCACAATAAACCACAGAGAGTTGTGGATGCTACTCAGCACCTCAAGGGAGCCAGCTTCCCTTCCATAGACTCTGCTTCTACTAATCATCGCCTCAGTAGAGTAGCCAGCCTTGAACATTCAGCATAACCAAAGATGCCACCCATCTCTTTTCTCCCTTCTCCTAATAAGCACATAACACCAGGCTCTCTATCCATAAACTCATTTTGGCAGCCACATTCTTCAGAAATCTCCTAGTTTTGGTAGTGGTGCTTTTGAAGAACAATGAAGTTCCAAAGCCAGTATAAACTCCTGCCCTTAGTCCCATCAACTCACAGTGTTCAGCATGGAATGTAATCGAAGGAAGATATAGTAACCAATAAATATTTTCCACACTGATTTGGACCTAAATCCTTGAAACATCATGGTTTCTGAAGCCAGTCTTGAAGGCCATAGGGTCATTCCATTTTGTGTGATTCCTACTGTCATGCAGTCTGATAACTGACAGAAAGAATATAACAACCATACATGTTGGCTATAATTTATGATCTGTGTCTGTACAGAAGAACTTAAAAACCTAAAGTAGGAGTTGGCCATTTGGTGTCTTTTGGTTTATCTGCCCTTTAATATGATAATAGCTGTTCTATTTCATTGCTACTTTTCCGTATTAACCCCATTTCCCTTCTGTTGATGCCTAAAAGTCTCACAATTTCAACCTTGAACACATAGTACACAGTGACCACTCTCCACAGCCCTCATGGGTAGTGAATTCCAAAGATTGTAGTAATTTCTCCTGTCCTAAATGGCCTTATTTTGAGACTGTGGCCCCTGGTTTCAGAGATTCTAAACAAGAGAAGTGCCCTCTCCACACCTAATCCATCAAACTTGTTAAGAGTACTGTACTTTTCAATGTAGTACTTATAACCATTCAAACTCTAGCAGCCTGAATAATCAATTCTCTCACAACGTCCACCCCCCAGGAATCAATCTGGTGAATTGTTGCTGCACATCCTACACGGCAGCATATTCTTCCTTGCGTAGAGATGCACAATATTCCAGATGTGGGTTCAAAGAGATTGGAGCAAGATATCTCCACTCTTATAACCAAATCACATTCCAATAAAGGTGAACATACCTTTTGCCTTTCTAATTGTTTGCTGAACTTGAATATTAAATATCAGCGAATCTGGTACATCGGCATGCAGGTCCCTCAAGACAATAACACCCTCGATCTCCCACCAGTGAAAAAATGTTTAACCTTTCAATATGTCAAATTTTGCAACCTGAACTGCTCCTGGAAAAGTTAGTGGAGTAGAAGGAGGGCGGAGGGTGTTTTCCTTGCAAGAACACAAAGTTAATTTTATTGTTCTTATCCCTAGTAGGCAAAACAGCATCCACTGTCCATCAACTAAACTGGCTGGCAAGACCATAAGACATAGGAGCAGAACTAGGCCATTCAGCCCATCCAGTATTCTCCATCATTCCATCATGGCTGATCCTGGATCCCACTCAACCCCATACACCTGCCTTCTTACCATATCCTTTGATGCCCTGACTGATCAGGAAACTATCAACTTCCACCTTAAATAGACCCATGGACTCGGCCTCCACCACAGTCTGTGGTGGAGCATTCCACAGATTCACCACTCTCTGGCTTAAAAAAAAATTCCTCCTTACCTCTGTTCTAAAGGTTGCCCCTCAGTTCTGAGGCTGTGCGCTCTAGTTTGGGATGCCCCTGCCATAGGAAACATCCTCTCCACTTCCACCCTATCTAGTCCTTTCAACGCTCAGTAGGTTTCAATGAGGTCCCCCTTCCCCGCATTCTTCTAAATTCCAGTTAGTACAGGCTCAAAGCTTCCAAACACTCCTCAAATGTTAACCCCTTCATTCCCAGAATTATCCTCATTACCTCCTTGCTTTTATATTCTATTCCCCTTGAAATAAATGCCAACATTTGAAACAAATGAAACAAATGCTATTTGTGTTCTTTACCACAGACTCAACCTGTGAATGAATTTTCTGGGAGTCTTGCACGAGGACTCCAAAGTCCCTCAGCACCTCTGATGTTTGAACCTTATCCCCGTTTAGATATAGTCTGCATAATTGTCTCTTTAACCAAAATGCATTATCATACATTTCCCCACACTGTGTTCCACCTGCCATTTTTTGCCCATTCTTCCAATTTGTCTAAGTCCTTCTGCAATCACATTGCTTCCTCAGTATTACCTACCCCTCCACTTATCTTTGGATCATCTGCAAACTTTGCCACAAAGCCATCAATCCCATTATCTGAATCATTGACAAACAATGTGAAAAGTAGCGGTCCTATTACTGTCACCAGCAGCCAACCAGAAAAGGCCCCCTTTATTCCCACTCAGTACCTCCTGCCTATCAGCCATTCCTCTATCCATGCCAGTATCTTTTCTGTAACACCATAAGATTTTATCTTGTTCAGCAGCCTCATGTGTGACACCTTATTAAATACCTTTTGAAAATCCAAATAAATGCCACAATTGCCTCTCCTTTGTCCACCCTGCTTGTTACTTCCTCAAAGAACTCTAACAATTTGTCAGGCAAGATTTCCCTATACAGAAACTAACTGAGGGAAAAACTTTTTTGATAACAGCAACTTCTTAGGTAACAGGAACAGCAACTGAGTACTTTTATTATCAAATAAAAGTATAAAAGATGGTCTTGGTCAGTATGTGGAGCGAGGAGCATTTGATCGAAAAGGAATCTGAGAATGGGTGCAGAGAAAGAGTCTTAAGAAATATTCCTAGAAAGAGAATATGAGAACACAAAGCATGTGTTTGTGAGTTGGGGGTGGGGGTAAATTTTAAACATAATAAACCCGAAATTAAAACAAGTACAATAAATTCAAGTAAAACATGACTCATCTGGCACCAGAAAAAATTAATACGCTTCCTCCATAGAATTACATCCCAGCCAGTGTCATCTTCCGACAAAGGGCTCAAACTTTGCAGCCTCTCTGTGATAAATATGGGAACAACTGGTAAAGATGCAAGCACTGCATATTAACTCTCAGAATTGACTATTTTGGATCGGACTGAATCACAGGCTCAGCTGCCCTGCCGTATTACAAATGTCAAACGTGGAGCCTTGTCCATCTGCCTGTTGTAGCAACAGAACCCAAAGCAGATTTACTTTTGGAGAGAGAAAGCTCCATTATTTGGAGAACTGTACCTTGTGACTCTTTTCCTATTTGAATACAAATCAGCAATGTTCTTATGAAAGGGTACAGCATGGAGTTCTGCAACTCATCCAGCTGTTATTGGCTTCCAAATTGAACGAGCTTCTCAGAACCCATTTAAAAGTATAATGGCTTTTAGGACGGCATTATTAAGTACTATTTTGTGCATGTTTTCATTAATCATTTGACCATCATGATGTCCTCCGTGACACAGAAGAACAAAACAGCTTTGGAGAAAGTAATTCAGACACTCATGATTCTTGAAGAAGTGAGGATAATTCAAAAATTGCTTGCTTTCAAACAATTACAGTTCCTCTTCTTCTGTGATTCACCTTTTTTTACATGAAAAGAATGACTTTGTTTCTGTGCTTGAAGCACTGCAGGAGATTTGGTTATGGTGCTGTTCATTGGAGACGGACAAACAGCAACAAAAGGAGAGTTTGTTTGGACATCAGCACTGCTGCAGGGGTGGGGGGTGTTAACGAACAGTTACAAACAGAATGCTCTCTACAGATTGATGAGTGTAATAAATCAGGCTGCAAATCAGGTCATTCTGTTAATTGCAGCTTTTACAGGACATCGAAGGCCTCTGATGTACCTAGTGTAAATACAGATGCACCACTGATCGAGCTACTGAAATGAGTGGAGCACAAGAGGGAAAGTGAAAGGACTTGATGAAGACTCTATAAGGGTGTTGTCAGGCTGAGTGCAAGGGTCAAAAGCAAGAATAAAAACAACCACCTTTATTAAATAGGATCATGAGAGCCACTGTCCTCAATCACAAGCCGCTAGGCAGAAAGAATGCAATTTTCACTTTGTGTGGAACTCCTGCCCTAAGGAACAATTGTTCTGGCTTAAAAAAACATCCATCAATCAAATCTGTAAAGAAAAAAAATATTAATTAGCTTTTTCTGTTAGCTTAATCCGTGCAGTTTTACAAACTTCATGTTACTTCTTGTCAATGAAATAATTTGTTCTGGTAGTTAGTTTTAGCAAGTTGCTTTTGATTCTTAAAACTCTTACCTGAAGCTGTCTGGATTCACAGCCTAACTCAAAAGTGTAATATTCCATATGCATAGAAAAATATACATCAGGTATAAAATAGAAACAATCTTTGTGATTCAATTAATCCATATTTCCTTTTTGTCTTCCCATAAATTCTAATCAGATTTATGTGACTTCATGCGATACCTTTATGGCACACTTCTTTCATTCAATAGTGTAATCTAATCTTGAATGTTAACGTAACTTCTAGTTCACCTACAAACCTGGAAATCATCGATTCCTGAAGTAAAACACTTCTGTTGTAATCTCTTTAAACCCCGTCTAACTTTACGGCTATTGATTCCTCACTCCTGCTTTTAAAATGACTGGAAGCAATCTGTTTCCATCTACCCTGCAAATATCACTCAGATGGGTCATAACAGCAATGAATAACCAAGGTAGTTCTCCCTCTTGGCTATGAATGAATATTCATTGAGAATTTGTACTCAGAGTGCTCTGTTGAATTTTTAGTCTGTTCAATAAGAGCATTGAGGCATAATCATCTTTGGGTGAATCTACAACTTGCTGCCTAGGTCAGATGGTAAAGATGGCGCTGGTGTATATTGGCGATTCCCTGGGCTGCAGCAATTTATACCAGTTTCTCTCTTAAAAATCCTTTTGAGCTACTTTCACTGCAACCTGCAGCATGTAAATTTCCCCTCAATGGCCTACGAAGTTACATCAACGATCTTCAGATCCTACACTCAACAGTTAAATGCAGAGCAGGTAATCGCGGAGCCTCTAAGAGTCAATGCCAAGGCAAGGCTGAAAATACAGCTGGAGAGGTGGGATTCAAACCAGGCTGAAGCTCAGAGCGATGTGGCCTCCTCTGCCTACCATCTTGTTAGTGAATGTACAGACACTTGAGAATAAGACTGCCATGGAAGGGGAAGGCTGCTGAATCTGAGGCAGTTGTTTGTTGCATTGAGACTTGGTTAACAGTGAACATATCTGACCGGGTTTCACAATTTTCAGAACAGATTGAACCTTGAATTCTGGCAAGGGAAGAGGTAGCAGAGTATACTTTGGGTCAATTCTTGCTGGTGCACGGACGTTGGGGTTATGTCGTCTTCTTGTTTCCCCTGACTTCGAACAGCTAACAATTAAGTGTAGACCATTCTATTTGCCTCAGGAGTTCTCATCCTTGACCCTGACCGCAGTTTACATACCACTAGCAGCTGATTATAAGTAAGCACTCACAAAACTGCACAACGCTGACTGTCAACAAGAAACGGCCAATCTGACACGTTTCAAATTATAGTCAGTGACTTTAACCAGGCCTGTTTGAAGAAAGCCCTGCCCAATTATCACCACTGGAGTTTCTGAGAGCAACTGAAAGGTGCAGGATGGATATACCCCAAAGGAGAAGATGTATTCTAAAAAGAGGATAAGACAACATGCATGACAAGGAAAGTCAGAAACAACATAAAAGCAAAAAAGAAGGCATATAATATAGTAAAAATTAATGGGTAGAGGATGATGAAGCCTTTAAAAACCAATAGAAGGAACTAAAAAAGTCCAAGAAGAGACAAGATGGAATATGAAGGCACGCTAGCCATAATATCAAAGAGAATAACAAAAGTTTTTCAAATATATAAAAAATAAAGAGAGGCAAGAGTGAATATTGGACTGCTGGAAAACTACATTGGAGAAGTAAAAATGGAGGACAACGAAATGGCGGAGGAATTTAATAAGTATTTTGCATCAGCCTTTACTGTGTAAGACTCCAGTAATGTGCCAGAAATTCGAGTGTCAGAAGGTAGAAGTGAGTGTAATTGCTATTACTATGGAGAAAGTGCTTGTAGATAAGTCACCTGAACCAGGCAGTCTACACCCAGGCTTCATGCAAGATTCCCTAAGGGTTAACTTACAGGTTGAGTTGGTGGTAAGAGAGGCAAATGCAATGTTAACTTTCATTTCAAGAGGACAAAAGTTCAAAGTTCAATGTAAATTTATTGTCAAAGTACAAATTTGTCACCATATACAACCCTGTAATTCATCTTCCTGCTGGCATACTGGCAACAAATCCATAATAGAGTCAATGACAGGCCATACCCACTGGGGCATTCAACCAGTGCGCAAAAGGCAACAAAGCAAGAAATAATAAGAAGAAATAAATAAGCAATAAATATCAGGAACATGAGATGAAGAGTCCTTGAAAGTGAGTCCCTTGGTTGTGGGAAGAGTTCAATGATAAGGTTGAGTAGTTATTTCCTTTGGTTCAAGAGCGTGATGTTTGAGGGTTAATAACTGCTCCTGAACCTGATGTTTGAGGAGAAGTAACTTCCTGAAGCTGATATTGTGAGTCCTGTGGTTACTGCACCTTCTTCCTGATGACAGCAGTGAGAGGAGAGCATGACCTGAGTGGTGGGATCCCTGATGATGGATGCTGCTTTCCTGCAACAGTGTACCATGTGGACCTGCTCAATGGTGGGGAGGGCTTTACCTGTGATGGACTGGGCCATATCCACTACTTTTTGTAAGCTATTCCATTCAAGGAGTTTGGTGTTTCCATACCAGTCAATATACTGTCCACGGCACATCTACAGAAGTTTGTTAAAGTTTTAGATGTCATGCTGAATCTTCACAATCCTAAGAAAGTAGAGGTGCTGCCATACTTTTTTCATAATTCCACTTGCATGCTGGGCCCAGGACAAATCCTCTGTAATAATAACACTGAGTAATTTGAAGTTGCTGGCCCTCTCCACCTCTGATCCTCCGATGAGAACTGGCTCTGGTTTCCTCCTCCTGAACTCAATAATCAGCTCCTTGGTTTTGCTGGCATTGTGTAAGGGGAGGTTGTTATGCCAGATTTTCAATCTTCCTCCTTTATGCTGATTCCTCACCACCTTTGATTTGGCGTATCATAGAGGTGTCATCAGCAAACTTGAACACAGCATTGGAGCTGTGTTTAGCCACGCAGTCATAAGTGTAAAGCAAGTAGAGCAGAGTCTCCTGTGCTGATGGAGTCTGTGGAGGAGATGTTGTTACCAATCCAAACTGACTAGAATCTGGAAGTGAGGAAATCGAGGATCCAATTGAACAACAAGGTATTTTGACGAAGGTCTTGAAGCTTATTGATTAGCTTTGATTAGTATTGAAGAGGATGATAATATTGAATGCCAAGCTGTACTTGACTAAAATTTAATGTAATGAATAGGATATAAATTAGAGGACTAAAATATGAAAGCAAGGATGTAATGCTGAGGCATTATAAGGCCTTGGTCAGACCGCACTTTGAACAGTTGTGAGCAGTTTTGGGCTGCTTAGGAAAGCCTAGTAATTTCTGAGGTAGGGACATGTTCAGCACAGCTTTGTGGGCCAAAGGGCCTGTATTATGCTGTAGACTTTCTATGTTTCTGTGTTTTTATGCTTATCAAAGGAAGGATGTGCTGAGATTGAGACAGTACAGAGAAAGGTTGCAGGAATGAAAGAGTTAACATATGAGGCGTATTTGGTGGCTCTGCCCCTGCACTCGCCAAACTTCGAGAAGACTGAGGACAGGTATCACTGAAACCTATAATACATTGAAAGGTCCAGATAGTGTGGATGTGGAGAGGATTGTGGGTGAGTCTAGGACCTGAGGGTACAGACTCAGAAGAGAGGGGTGTACATTTAGAACAGAGATGAGGAAGAATTTCTTTAGCCGGAGAGTGGTGAATGTGTGGAATTCATCACCACAGACGCCTATGGAGGCCAGTCTTTGGGTATATTTAAAGCAGAGGCTGATAGGTTCTTGATTAGTCAAGACATCAAAGGTTATATGGAGAAGGCAGGAGAGTGGGATGGAGAGGGATAATAAATCAATCATGATGGAATGGTGGAGCACACTCGATGGCCCATATAGCCTAATTCTGCTCCTATGTCTTATGGTCTTAGGAATTTAAAATGACTCTTATACTTGTCTTAGTATTTTATTTACTTTTGTCATAATAAATAATTTCTGGATATCCTCTTAAAAGGGGCCATGTAAATCAGCATTCCTGAAAACAAAGCATGAAGGATCAATGAAAAAAAAGAATACTAAATACATTGAGAGACTATTGCGACTAAATGATGGCCCATAATGCATATATCACTTCCATATCATGAGTAGCTGTCAAGGAATATTATTGTTTACCTAACAATGCTATAGCATAGGGATCATGAATTCCAGTAGAGAACATTGCAGGGCCACAGTCACTATTGCTGTCAGCTATATACAACGCCTAGAAAAAGTATTCACACACCCTTGAAAGATTTCATGTTTTATTGTTTTACAACATTGAATCACAGTGGATTTAATTTGGCTTTTTACACACTGATCAACAGAAAAATACTCTTTCATGTCAAAACAGATCTCTACAAAATGATCTAAATTAACTAAAAATATAAAACACAAAAAATTGATTACATAAGCATTCTACCCCCTTTAATACAGTTCTACAATCCCTTATCTGAAATCCTTGGGGCCAGCTGCATTTCAGAATTCAGAATTTTTCGGATTTCAGAATCCCTCCTTATTGGTTCCGGGACCACCCCCCCCCCCACACCAGATACCAAGAAACACATATGCTCAAGTCCCTTATTTAACCTGTCTCAGTGCAGGTGGACTTCAGGACCCTGCAGAGTACCAGACCTATGCACATCCTCCCGTATACTTTAAATCATCTCTAGAATACTTATAATGTCTATAATGTCTAATACAATGTAAATACTATGTAAATAGTTGTTATACTGTATTGTTTAGGGAATAATGACAAGAAAAATTTTTATTTCCAACAAAAACATTCAATAAAACATAAAAATATACAGCTTCAAATGAACTGAATCAAACACATGGTAAATGACTTATTGGAATAAATGTAGAACATCACTGTCACTATAAAACTTCAGTAACTTGTCTTTCTGTTTCTTTAAATCATATACAATGGTAGTTCCAACATCATATTCTTCAGTAAGACGCCGCACAGACACACCACGATCAAGCTTCTGCAATAACTCCACTTCCTGTGTTATTGATAATGATAGATGCTTCCTTCTCTTTTTCTCATTCTTACCCATAGGGGTATCTGCAGCTCTTTTTGACATTTTCACAGTGAAATTAAACACAAAGTCAACAGTGAACACAAAATATCAGCAAACAGCAAATGCATGTGCAACCAGTACGAGCGCTGAGCCACAACTGATGTCTGGCAGCCTCTGCTAGTGCTGCCACGTCACACCTGAGTGACGTCAGCTGTTGGCAAAAAAACTTCGGTTTTTGGAGCTTTTTGGATTTCAGAATTTCAGATAAGCGATTGTGGAACTGTATGACACACCAAATCATCACTGATACAGCCAATTGGTTTTAGACGTCATATAATTCAATAAATGGAGAACTGTGTGCATTCAAAGTGTTTCAATTAATTGTAGTAAAAATATACCTGTATGTGGAAGGTCCAACTGCTGGTGAGTCAGTATCCTGGCAAAAACTACACCATGAAGACAAAAGAACTCTTCAAGCAACGCTGTGAAAAGATTATTGAAAAGCACAAATCAAAAAATGGATACAAGAAAATTTCCAAGTCTCACAATATCCCTTGAATTACAGTTCAGTCAATCATCAAGAAATGGAAAGAATATGGCACAGCTGTAAATCTGCCCAGAGCAGGCCGTCATCAAAAACTGAATGACCCTGCAAGAAAATGCTCGTGAGGGAGGACACCAAGAGACCGATGACAACTCTGGAGGAGTTTCAAGCTTCAGTAGCTGTGATGGGTTTGACTGCGTATACGACAACTGTTGCCTGCGTGCTTCACCAGCTGCAGCTTTATGGGAGTGTGGCAAAGCGAAAGCCACTGTTGAAAAAGACTCACATGAAATCTCAGCTAGAGTTTGCCAGAAAGCATATGGGAGATCCTGAAGTCAGCTGGAAGAAAGTTGTATGGTCTGATAAAACAAAAATTGAGATTTTGGCCATCAAACTAAATGTTATGTTTGGTGTAAAATGAATGCAGAAAAATACAAGGAAATCCTGGAGGAAAACCTGATGCAGTCTGCAAGAGAACTGCAACTTGGGAGAAGATTTCTTTTCCAGCAAGGCAATGACCCCCCCAAGCAAAAAGCCAGAGCTACACAGGAATGGCATAAAAACAACAAAGTTAATGTCCTGGAGTGGCCAAATCAGAGTTCAGACCTCAAACCAACTGAGAATTTGTGCTGAATTTGAAAGTGGCTGTTCATTCATGATCCTCATGCAATCTGACAGAGTTTGAGCAGTTTTGTAAAGAAGAATGGGGAAAAATTGCAGTGTCCAGATGTGCAAAGCTGATTGAAACCCATCCACACAGACTCAAGGCTGTAATTGCTGCCAAAGGTGAATCTACTAAATACTGACTTGAAGGGCGTGAATACTTCTAAGACAATAAGACATGGAAGCAGAATTAGGCTATTTAGCCCATTGAGTCTCCTCTGTCATTCAATCATGGCTAGTTCTATTTTCCCCTCCTCAGACCCACTCCCAGTCCTTCTTCCCATAACCCCTGATGCCATATCCAATCAAGAACCTATCAAGCTCTGCCTTAAATACACCCAACAACCTGGCCTGCACAGTTGCCTATGGTAATAAATTCCACAAATTCACCACCCTCTGGCTAAGAAATTTCTCTGTATCTCAGTTTTAAATGGACGCCACCAATCCTGATGCTGTGCCCCCTTGTCCTAGACTCCCCCACCATGGAAAGCATCCTTTACAGATCTACTCTGTCTAAGCCTTTCAACATTTGAAAGCTTTCAATGAGATCCCCCCCTCATCCTTCTAAATTCCAGCAAACTACGGACCCAGAGCTATCAAACGTTCCTCGTATGATAACCCTTTCGTTCCCAGGATCAACCTTGAGAACCTCCTTCAAACTCTCTTCAATCTCAGCACACCTTTTCTTAGATGAGGAGCCCAAAACTCTTCACAGTACTCAAGCTGAAGCCTCACCAGAGCCTTATAAATTCTCAGCATCTTCTTGTATCGTAGACCTCTTGAAATGAATGCAAACATTGCATTTGCCTTCCTTATGTAACCCCCTGGGTCGCCTCAGGCTCACTCAGCTCATTCTCGTCTAGGGGGAGCAGCCTTCGGCTCCGCCAAACTGGGTAATCAGCTGGTGTGGATGCTGTGTGATGTCCCCGCCTCGCCCAAAAACAGACAGTACACCATATGTGATTAAAAGAAGAAACCCCCTTTATACTTACCACCAACTCAGCCTCTAAGTTAACCTCAGAATCAGAATCAGAATCAGAATCAGGTTTATTATCACCAGCACGTGACATGAAATTTGTTAACTTAGCGGCAGCAGTTTAATGCAGTACATAATATACAAGAAAAAAAACAAAATAAAATAATACTACTAATAATAATAATAGATATTTATATATAAATAAGTAAATCAATTACAGTACATGTATATTGAAGAGATTAAAATTTTAGGGTATTCTGCACAAAGGCTCCCAAGTCCCTTTGCATCTCCGATTTTTGTATTTTCTCCCCATTTAGAAAATAGTCTGTACTGTACATTTATTTCTACAACCAAAGTGCATGACCATGCATTTTCCAACATTGTATTTCATTTGCCACTTCCTTGTCCATTCTCCTAATCTGCCTAAGTCCTTCTGCATTCTACCTGCTTCCTCAACACTACCAGCCCCTTCACCAATCTTCGTATCATCTGAAAAATTGGCAAGTAAGCCACCTATTCCATCATCTAGATCATTTATATACAGTATAAATAGAAGCAGTCCCAACACCGAATGCTGTGGAACACCACCAGTCACTGGCAGCCGACCAGAAAAGGATCCTTTTATTCCCACTTGCTGCTTCCTACCAATCAGCCAATGCTCTAATCATGCCAGTTACTTTCCTGTAATACTATGGGCTCTTAACTTGGTAAGCAGCCTCATGTGTGGCTCCTTGTCAAAGGCCTTATGAAAGTCCAAATATACATCATCCACTGCATCTCCTTTATCTATCCCATTTGTGATCTCCTCAAAGAATTTCAACAGGTTCGTCAGGCAAGATTTTCCTTTAAGGAAACCATGCTGACTTTGTACTATCTTGTCCTGTGTCACCATGTACTCCATAACCTCATCCTTAACAATTGACTCCAACATCTTCCCAACCATTGAATTCAGACTAACAGGTCTGTAATTTCCTTTCTGCTGTCTTCCTCCTTTCTTAAATAGTGGAGCGATTTTTGCAATTTTCCAGTCCTGTGGCACCATGCCAGAGTCCAATGATTTTTGAAAGATCATTTTTAATGCCTCCACAATCTCTACCACTACCTTTTTCAGAACCCTAGGGTATAGCTCATCTGGCCCAGGAGTCTTATGTACCTTTAGGTCTTTCAACTTTTTGAACACCTTCTCCCTTGTAATAGTAACTGCACTCACTTCTCTTCCCTCACACTCTACAATATCTGGCACACTGCTAGTGTCTTCCACAATGAATACTGATGCAAAATACTAATCTGTTTAATCTGCCATCTCCTTGGCCCCTGTTATTATTTCTCCAGCTTCATTTTCTAGTGGTCCTATATCCACTCTCATCTCTCTTTTTTTACATACTTTGAAAAGCTTTTACTATCCACTTCGATATTATTTGCTAGCTCGCTTTCATATTTTATCTTTTCCCGCCTAATGATTCTTTTATTTGCTGTCTGTAGGTTTCTGTCTTCCCACTAATTTTTGGTATCTTGTTTGCTCTCTGCTTTACTTTTACATTAGCTTTGTCTTCCCTTGTCAGCTACAGTTGTACTATTTTGCCATATGATTTTTTCTTTGCTTTCGGAATACATCTATCCTGTACCTTCCTCTTTTCTCCCAGAAATACACGCCATTGCTGTTCTGCTATCATTCCTGCCAGCATCTCCTTCCAACTCCTCTCTCATACCATTGTAATTTCCTTTACTCCACTGAAATACTCCTATGTCAGACTTTACTTTCTCCATATCAAATTTCAAGTAGAACTCAATCATATTGTGATCACTGACTTCTTCGTTTACCTTAAGCTCTCTAATCGCCTCTGGTTCATTGCATAACACCCAATCCAGTATAGCTGATCCCCAAGCTGATCCCAATCAGTATAGCTGACTCAATGACAAACTGCTCTAAAAAGCCATCTCTTAGGCATTCAACAAACTCACTCTCTTGAGATCCATTACCAACCTGATTTTCCCAATCAACCTGTTTCTTGAAATCTCCCATAATTAACATAACATTGCCTTTTTGGCACGTCTTTTCAATCTCCTGTTGTAATCTGTGGTCCACCTCCCAGCCACTGTTGGGGGCCTGTGTATAACTTCCGTCAGGGTCCTTTTACCCTTGCGGTTTCTTAACTCAACCCACAAGGATTCAACATCTTCTGATCATTTGTTACATCTTTCTACTGATTTGATGCCTTAGTTAACCAGTAGAGCCACACCACCCCCTTTGTCTACCTTCCAATTCCTCCAATACAATGTGTAACCATGGACATTCAGCTCCCAACTACAACCATCCTTCAGCCACGATTCAGTGATGACCACAACGTCATACCTGACGATCTGTAACAGTGCAACAAGATCATCCACCTTATTTCTGATACTCCGTACATTGAAATATAACATTTTGAGTACTGTATTTGCTAACCTCTTTGATTCTGCGTCCCTAATGCACTGATATCCACCTGCTGGCTGCAATTTTGTGCTATCATCTGCCTGCCCTTCCTGACAGTCTGACTGCATGCTATCTTTGCTTTTTTACCATCAGTCCTATCCTACCTTCACTCCAGTTCCCACCCCCCCTCCACCAAATTAGTTTAAACCCTCCCCACCAGCTCTAACAAAACTGCCCACAAGAATATTGGTTCCCTCGGGTTCAAGTGCAACCCATCACTTTTGAACAGGTCATACTTCCCCCAGAAGAGATCCCAATGATCCAAGAATCTGAGGTCCCTGCCCCCTGCACCAGCTTCTCAGTCACACATTAATTTGCCAAATCATCATGTTTCTACCCTCATAATTTTGTGCTTTACATTTGTAATTAATTTAGATAACTTTGTAGAGATCTGATTTCACTTTGACATGAAAGAGTCTTTTTCTGTTGATCAGTGTTTAAAAAGCCAAATTAAATCCATTGTGTTTCAATGTTGTAAAACAATAAAACATAAAAAATTTCAAAGGGGCTGAATACTTTTTATTGGCACTGTAAGTTTGAAACAGACCTTCAACAGACTTGGTCTTGTGTTGAACTGAAGAGGAGCTTTTAATCCCAAACTTGTTGTAACAGCAATGTTGCCTACTTCCACTTAACAATATTCAACTACTGATGAAACACCCATCTCTGTCTTCAGCTACTGGGCTTGACATTTCCAATGCTCTGCCAACCAGTCTGTATCTTCTACCCTGGGTGAATGTATTCATTCTAATTCAATAATTTAACTCATTTTTAGTCTCATTTGTCCTTCAACCATTCCCTTTCAATGCCCACCAAAACATTCTCCCTTACTTCAGCAACCACATGCCTTTTGCCTATACCTGATTTTAATTACTCCGCTCTCTGAAGCTGTTCTTTCATTTGCTCAGAGCAAGTTTTCTACTCAAACTTTTCTCTTACCAACTCTCACTACTCTGTCCTAACCTTCTGGCCAAACATTTGTGTGTTAGTATTTCCTTCTATGGAATTCTATTGTATTCAAAGCATGTAGTGTTCTCACACAGGTGTAAAAACTCTGAATTAAACACCAAGTATAAACCAGAGTCAATGAGGCGCGATCCCAGTAAGATTAACCGTTTACTGTTCACTCTTCCACATTAACATATGGTGAAAACTGTTGATAAAACAATACAAAATATATACAGTATTTGTTTCCTTCTTGGCATCACACTTACATCATAAATACTTGCAAAAATAAAACTACAACAAACTATATTACATTAAAATACGACATATAGTCAGAATCTACCTACGCCATCAACTGCTTTAAATACTTCAACACAAATGATCCACAACTTTTTAAATAACAAAGAACATAAACTTTATCAACCATCATTACTTTCAACGGAATCAGCATTAACATTTTTACTTCAACATACCGATTATCTTATGAAATTACGGCATTGCTTCTATGATGTTTCTAGTGCGTAGAAAGAAAACTTTTCTCGCACTGATCCTGCACACATAAGCCCCCTCCTTCCTGTTTCTCCAAACCGGTATTTTCCCACAGGACGCAGCGAAACAGGGTGTGACGTCATCACATGCGCCGCGATATATCACAGACAACGAATTTACTTTCAACAACCTTAACTTTAACTAGAAAATGATTACAAGCGAATTACTAAAGTGAAAATATAATAAACTGAACGAATGCCTTAAGGGCAACACACTCCCCACCTGACCTTTGTAAGGTCACTATGAACATAATACAAACTTCAGTCTCTAAATCAGTCCTTAGGTAGAAGTAGAATGACTTCTGTAACTGGCCTTTGGTAAGTTTTCACATCACCTTGGTCAGAAGTTTTCAACTCAACCTTCCAAACATGTCCATCCCTACTAGGGAATGTGGCAGTGATTCTGGCCATTGGCCAGCAGTTGCGGGTGATCTGCTTGTCCCTGAGCAGGACTAAGTCTCCAACTTGAAGATTCCTGCAGGGTTCTGTCCACTTTTGTCTATGTTGCAACAAAGGTAGATATTCATGTCTCCAACGGGACCAGAACTGATTTGCGAGAGCCTGAACCTGTCTCCATTGCTTTGTGTACAAAGCCTTATCTGAGAAGTCCCCACGTGGAGGGGGAGCTCCTGCCTTCTGCATAAGGAGCATTGGTGGCGAGAGTATGAAGGGGCTTTCCGGGTCAGAAGAGACAGGTAGGAGTGGTCGTGCATTTATAATGGCTGTGACCTCTGCCATTAGTGTGCACAGTACCTCGTGGGTCAGCCAGGTGTGTTGCTGCAGAAACATTGAATCAAGGATCCTTCTGGTGATACCAATCATCCGCTCCCATGCGCCTCCCATGTGAGAGGCGTGTGGTATGTTGAACTCCCAGTTGCATCCCTGCTGACTGAGGTACCTTTGCACCGTCTTGTCCATCCCAAGCTCCTCGGATGCTCCAACAAAGTTCATGCCGTAATCAGATCTTAACTGTTTTGCAGGACCTCTTAGTGCAAAGAAGCGCCTGAGAGCATTAATGCAGCTGGATGTATCCAAAGATTCGATGACCTCATTGTGTACCGCTCTTGAACTCATGCAGCTAAACACGATGGCCCACCGCTTGCTCTCTGCTTGTCCTCCTCTGGTGCGTCTCGTAGTGATAGTCCAGGGACCAAATACATCGAGCCCCACATATGTAAAAAGAGGGCAGGCTTCAAGGCGTTCTGGTGGGAGGTCCACCATACATTGAGCTTCCATCTTCCCTCGCAGTTTCCTGCAGGTTACACATCTGTGGAGTACTGAATTGATCAGTGTTTTACCTCCCAAGATCCACAGTCCCACTGCCCTTATTGCTCCTTCCGTCAGGTGATGGCCCTGATGCCTTACCTGTTCATGGTGATGGCGAGTAAGCAGTAAGGACACATGGCTGTCTTTGGGCAGGATTACTGGGCTCTTTTCTGCAGCTGAAAGGCGAGAGTGTATTAACTGGCCTCCAATGCAAATGAGATCGTTCTTCAAGATCGTGTTGAGTTTCCTCAAAGGGCTGTCCTTTGGTATTGGTTTATTAACTTGGAGGGCCGAAAACTCCCTTGCAAAAGCTGCTCTTTGAGTTGCTTTAAGGATGACATCCTTTGCCTGGGACATCCTTCATCCGCAGTGTACCTACGTGGGATATGAAACTGTTTTAGATCTTGAAGTGAATATCTCCAAGCCTCCCACTTGCTTAGCTTGTCTTCTGGTAGGGTGGTATCCCAGTCAGAAAGCTCAGAGGTAAGTTCTCTGAGAAGGACTCTTCCCTGGACTGTAACTGGCGCCAGTGGACCCAAGGGATTGAAAACACTGTTGACAGTGGAGAGAACTCCACGGCGGGTGAATGGCCTGATCACGGTTGGCACGGAGAATGTGAATGAGTCAGTTGTAATCTCCCAAAGGAGGCCCAAACTCCTTGTGTGGGTATGGTTTCTCTATCTAAATCTAGGTCTTTGATTGCCGGAGCACAGTCATCATGTGGAAAGGCCTCCATTACTGCCTGACAGTTTGATGCAAACTTGTGCAAGCGGAGGTTTGACTCAGCGAGTGAGGCTTGTGTACTTCGGAGCAGATCGATTGCTTTGTCTTCTTTCTGTAGTGATATCAACCTGTTGTCGACATAGAAGTGCCTTTCTACAAACTTAACGGTGTCGTCGCCGTGCTCCTGTGATGGCTCTTCGCAGCCCATAGATGGCCACGGCAGGTGACGGACTATTGGCAAAAACGTGGACTTTCATCCGGTACTCGATAACTTCCTTGTTAATGTCATTGTCCTTGTGCCATAAGAAACGGAGGAAATCGCGATGGTCCTCCTGTACTAAGAAGCAATGGAACATCTGCTGGATGTCCGCTAAGATTGCGACTTTCTCCTTCCAGAAGCGCAGCAGGACCCCGAGAAGGGTATTGTTGAGGTCGGGGTCTGTAAGGAGCACGTCATTAAGGGAGATACCAGCGCATTGAACACTAGAGTCAAAGACCACCCTGGTCTGATTGGCCTTTTGTGGGTGATAAACCCCAAACGTTGGGAGGTACCAGCACTCCTCACCTTCTGTCAGTGGCAGTGCTATTTCAGCATGTCCATTAGCGAAGATCTTCTCCATGAATGCTATGTAATGTTGCTGCATCTCAAGTTTCCTTTCCAGGGTTTTTTGCAAAGACGTGAACCACTTGACTGCCTGCTCTTTGTTGTTTGGCAAGCGCTGGCATGGCCCTCTGAAAGGTAGTGGGGCGACCCAATTATTTGCTTCGTCTCTGAAGACCTTGGTGTCCATTATTTTTAAGAAGATGGCGTCTTGTGCTGATGGAGCAAGTTTATTATCATGCTCAGTTTGAGCGAAGACTGACTATCCCAGTGTCTTGTCAGTTACTTTACTACACTTGTTGAAGCCTTGTCGTGCTTCCCTGATACACATGAAACTTGTGCAGGGTTGAAAAATTGAATGGCGGCCACTCTCTAGCACATCGGTCTTGAATGTGTTAACTGTCGGTTTGTGTACATTGCCAAGGCACACCTCTCCTATCACCAACCAGCCCAGATCCAGGCGTTGGGCAAAGGGGGCATCGTGTGGTCCATTGACCTGCTGCCTAACCTTGTGCACCTGGAGAACGTCTCTTCCTAGTAGCAGGAGTGTTTCTGCTTTTGGATCCAGTTCTGGGATGTGCTTGGCAAGTGGCTGGTGTAGCACTGCACTTGGCGTCGGGATCTCAGTGCGGTTATTCAAAATTCCATTGCACTCTAAGAGCGGAGGGAGACAGATAACAACCTTACCATCTAGGGACTCGAACTGGAAGCCTTCTGCCTTCCTTCCATATTTTTCTACGCTGCCTGAGCAAGTTCTAAGGTAGTATGGGAACTGATTACTCTCAATGTTGAACAAGTCAAAGAACTCTGGTCTGACTAGTGAGCGATTGCTCTGATCACCCAGAATTACGTAGGGTTTGATGGCCTTGTCTTTGGCTCCCTTAGGGTACACCTTAGTGAGGCAGATCTTTGAACAAGAACGGCTTGACTGAGCTTGACCACAAACTTCTGTGCAGCTCGAGCTGACAACAGTTGTTATGGAGTGAGCCTCTCCCTCCCCGCCGTCCTGTTGTGAGGATGAAGGAACTTTGTCAGTTTGCGGTAACAGGCCGGGATGCATGGCCCCATCGTGATTAGTGCTGTTACATTCCGAGCACTTCACGGGGATCGTACACTCTCTAGCGAGGTGAGAGGTAGAGGAACAGCATTGAAAACATTTTTTTCTCCTTGAGAAGGGCCATTCTCTCATCAAAGGGTTTTTTTCTAAACGCTCTGCATTTTTTGAGGGGGGTGGGGTTTGTTGCGTAATGGACAATTCTTGCTAGGGTCATTGTTAGTTGTCGAGACTTCAGTTTTATGCACTGAGACAGGTTTATTGATGTTAAAATTATTGGAAGTGGATTTGACTGGCTTGATGTAAATTGTACTGCTACCTTGACTCATGAAGCTAGGGTCATTTCGATTCTTCGCCTCCCTGCACACAAACCTAGTGAAACACTCAAAGGGAGGAAATCGACCATCGTTCTTTTGCTTGTACTCTGAGCCAACAGACACCCACCTGTCCTGCAGCCCAAATGGAAGTTTGTCCACGATTGGTCTAATTCCGTATGAAGTATCTAAATATGACAGGCCAGTTAAATAGCCATCTTCTTTAGCACCTTCAATCTCCATGAGTAGATCTCCGAGCTCTCTTAGCTTAGTGTGGTCTTTGGCTGACATCTTGGGAAAATTTTCCAGACATCAAAATAGTGCCATTTCAATAATTTCAGGGGCCGCATAGCACTCCCGACGTCTCTCCCATGCTTTTCATAAGGCTAGTTTGGGGTTGTTAATGTACACTGAACGTATGCGTCTCACCTGTTCGCATGATTCTTTTCCCAGCCGTTTTGTCATAAGATCCAACTCTTGGGTTGCTCCAAGCTGGAATCCGTGGATAGCGTTGAGGTTGGCGAATGAGGAGTGCCATGCACAGTAATTTTCAGGCTTATCGTCAAACTTGTATAGTCCTGAAGTGACAAGATCTCGTCCTGCTAAATACTGTGCCATGGGTTCAACTGCAAGTACCATGCTGGCTGGGGGAATATATCGGCGGGTATATGACTGAGGGTGTACATTTGTTATGGGATTTGCTGTTCTGAATTCAACCTTTGCCTCTCCTCTCGCCAAATCTGGCAAGTTTGGTGTTGAGAAGTTTTTGTCATCAGCCCTTTCATTCTTGAATTTGTCGCGGAGTTGCAAGGGTAAATTGTCTTCCTCAGATGGATGTGATGCAATTGGGTCTCTCTGAGACTCTTCATGAAATGGGAGATTAGGATATAAGTATGGAGAGGAAGAACGAATCTTCAGGTCCATTTGAGATTGGACGTAGTTGCTTGTGCGTTCCAATCTGGTCCTTTCTGAAGTAGATTTTACTTGTTCCAGAACATGCGTTTCTTCAGCATTTTCTATTATCTCTGCTTCCACCCTGGCAGCTTCAGCTTCTCGGTGTAGCGTCAGCACTTCTAACTCTGCTTCTGTCCTTACCTTTTCTAACTGGTTTTCAGCTTCTCTGGCAGCCACTTCCTTTTGGTTTTTGGCTTCTCCGGCAGCCTTTTCCATTTTCAGTTTTGCTACCTGTTCAGCGTATGATGCTCGCACCTTAGTGGTTTCTGCTTTAGCTCTTGCATGGGCAGTCCTATTTGTTGATTCCCTACTTCTCCTGGCGCTGGATGGCAACGACTTGACGCTGGATCACGATGCCATTGTAGCACTTGAAACACCTGGTAATGCTGTCTTTTCACTGTAGTGTTCTCACACAGGTGTAAAAACTCTGAACTAAACACCAAGTATATATCGGAGTCAATGAGGCATGATTAACCCAGTAAGATTAACCATTTACTGTTCACTCTTCCACATTAACGTATGGTGAAAACTGTTGATAAAACAATACAAAATATATACAGTATTTATTTCCTTCTTGGCATCACATTTACATCTAAACACTTGCAAAAATAAAACTACAACAAACTATATTACATTAAAATATGACATACAGTCAGAATCTACCTACGCCATCAACTGCTTTAAATACACTTCAACACAAACTATCCACAATTCTTTAAATAACAAAGAACATAAACTTTATCAACTGTCATTACTTTTAACAGAATCAGCATTAACATTTTTACTTCAACATATCGATTATCTTATGAACTTACAGCATTGCTTCTATGATGTTTCTAGTGCGTAGAAAGAAAACCTTTCTTGTACTGATCCTGCACACACAAGCCCCCTCCTTCCTGTTTCTCCAAACCAATATTTCCCACAAGACGCAGCGAAACCGAGTGCAACGTTATCGCATGTGGCGATATATCACAGACAATGAATTTACTTTCAACAACCTTAACTTTAACTAGAAAACGATTACAAACGAATTACTAACGTGAAAATAAACTAAACGAATGCACTAAGGGCAACACAAAGCAATTTAATCTGTGTAATACTTGTTTCATTCCTTGTGATTTCTTTACCACTTCAAATGTAAGCTATTTACATTGATATCTGCTCCATAATCTATCTGAGTGTAAATGTCTATCTGTGATTTCTCTGAATCTATCCTTTGCAACTGCCAGCCCAGGTCTGCATGTAGGAAATGGATGTGTAAAGTTACTGAAAAATATGCCAACCTGAATTGCACATCACTTATGCTGTTGTGTCTCAATGATAATACAGGTAGTTATTGCTTTGCTGGACTGCTTCCATGAAAGTAAATGGCAATCTGGAATGGGAACATCTGCCATATTTTCCTTATTGTGCAGCAGTGGCACAGCATATGCAATAAACTAATTAATAGTATATTAGGATTTAATCTGATTTCTTCTGATCTAGAGCTGATCTGAAGAAATTGAGAGCAGCTTCGGGTTGGGTGA
This sequence comes from Hypanus sabinus, assembly GCF_030144855.1. Taxonomy (NCBI): domain Eukaryota; kingdom Metazoa; phylum Chordata; class Chondrichthyes; order Myliobatiformes; family Dasyatidae; genus Hypanus; species Hypanus sabinus. Next base: position 84,861,811 of record NC_082708.1, read on the forward strand.
TGGAATCTCAGCCGGGAGCGAGTTGCTGGGTGGTGTGGCCTAGGCCCGGAGCCTTTCACAGCAGTGGTACCTGGATCCTAGTGCAAGGTATGACACACTGCATAGACAATTTAAATGCCGGCACAGATTAGAGGTGAGAGCCAATTTTGCTCGCTGTCCGCAATCTTCATTCCAGAGTGGGGAGCCTTCTGCTGTTCCATCATTAGCTCAATTTAAATACTGACCCAGACAGGATAAAAAGACAAGGTTTCAGTTCGGACGAGAGCCAATTTTGCTTGTTCTCCACGACAGTCATCTTCATGATGCCAAGGCAATAAAGACTGCCCTGTCTGCTGTGCTCCGTGCCCATTAATATGAGGAACTGAGAAGTGAGACTTTGGGCCTACTCCGGGCTGCTCTGGGGTTCAGATCTGAGGACTCCATTTTGATTTGGAATGTTATTGTTCGCTTCCATTGTAGCGTGATTTACGTTTTCTTATTTCTCTTGCGCATCAAGTGTTGGTCTATTATTTTTATTCTTTTTTCTTTAATTGGGTTCTTTTGGGTTTCTTGCTTTGTGGCTGCCTGTGAGCAAGTAAATCTCAAGGTTGTATAATTTATATATTCTTTGATATTAATTGTACTTGAATGTTGGACCTCTGCAGCAACAACACCCAGTGGTACAACCCTGGAGACGCTGCCGAGACCTGCTGTTCTGGGTTTTACCCTGACCTTGGGTGCTCTGTGTGCGGGATGTACAACTTCTCTCTGTCATCTCTGTGCTCTGTTTTCCACCCATGTCCCAAAGGCGAGCTGCTTGGTAGATCATTTGGCCACTATAAATTGTCCCTTGTGTGAGTTTCAGAATGAACAAGGGTAAATGGGCATCTGAGAGAGAATGGTTGCAAGCAAATCTGTGGAGAATTGTTGGCAATATTTTGTGAGTTAATCTGAGTGATGGGCCAAATGTCACTCTTCTACTTCCTGAGAAGAATCACGGCTCACATTTTAGCCAAGCCATTTGATAGCCAAAGCTTATAATGTCATTTTTGCATATTTTACATTTTCTCATTTTTGTCATTTTTAATAGTTATTTTGCTCTACTTGTACAGCAGGTTCCATGTCTCTCCTCTTCGTTCCTTACATTTTAGACTTCTGTACTTGCTTAAATATTACATCTTTTCTACCCATCTGGGATGCTCTTAGTGATAACGTGTAATGCATTTTTAATTTATTAACCTTTCAGATTTCAGCTACCTTTGGCAAGATCAGCTTTTATTGCCCTGATAATTGTCTTTAAAAAGGTGATGGTGACCTACTCTCTTCAATCACTGCGAAACTACTGACGAAGGTACTCTCATAATAGTTAGGACAGTAAATTACAGAATTTAATCTCACCAATAAAAAAAATCTAGCAATGTGTTACCGAGTCAGAATGGTGCATCAGTATGAATGTTCCAACATGCCTGCTGCCCTGTCATTCTTGTTGACAGAAGTAGCGTGTTTGGAACGCACTGTTAAAGAAGGCAAGGTGAATAACAACAGTGTGTTTTATATACGAAACATGCTGCAATTATTGTCATTTGGTGGTGGAGGGAACAAATAAATGAATATTTTAGGATAGTTGTTGGTGTGCTAAGTGATTCTTTTAGCCTGGATAGTGCTGAGCATCTTGGAAATCGCTGGAGCAGCACCCATCTTGGCAAATGGAGCCTATTTCTTCACAATTCTGTCTTGTTCCCTGTAAGTAGTGCCAAGCTCTGGGGTGCCAGGAAATGAGTCAGTCACTGCAAATGCCCACCCTCTCACCTACTCTCTCAGCCGGGGTATTTCCGGTTCAGTTCCTGGTCAATGGTGACCTTTAGGAAATTGCGGGTGATAGTATCAGTGAATGTAAAGAGACTACTGGTTAGTCTCTTATCGGAAATGGGCATAGTCTGGTACTTCAGTGCTGAGAACTTACTTGCCATTGTTAGTCTTTCCCTGCATTTGTTGTCCTGATCTTACTGCATGCGGATCTGAATTGTTTTAATTTGTTGAGACATATTCTGCAATTAACTTCTGAGTCACAGCTGACTTCGGAGGGAGCCAGAATGATTGACTTTCAATGGCTTGAAACAGTAGCCATCGCCTACTGTGTCTATGATTGATGGCATTAATTACCTGACATTGTAACACAGTATTCCAGAGCTCAGGAGGAGTGCATTTGGTGGTGGGGGCAAATGCATTGTATTAAAGTGACTAGCAATCCATTTCCTCAAGTCAGTTTTAGATTGCACAACATCATTTTGTTTGTGTGTTGTGCCCTTGCCATCCCCAGAGGCTGTAGGAACATATAAGCATGGGTTACTGTTTCCAGAACTTCCCAGGTCAATTGTCATCAATCACAGTGGTCACTCTATTGTTCTTTTTAGTCTTCCTCTTCCTCTTGCAACACTTTACTCCCCTTTCCTTGTATTCCTCATCAGCCGTCGGAGAATGAGTATCCCTCAACTACTCCCACTTCTTTGAGCTGCAGCTTAGGCCAGCCCCAGCAACACAAAGTACACAAATTCACTTTTCATTTCACACCCTTCCAGCACAAGAAGGATTAAATGCAGATGAGACAGAATGGCACCAAAATAAAAACTCACTGACTAACAGTAACTCACTGAAGAAACAATTGGTCTTCAGTAAATGGTGTACCAGTTCTGTGCCACTTCCAAACAAGAGGCAATCCCATTGATCTTTTAGATAGCAAGGGACTGTTTGCTTTATGCTCTACTCAAAAATAAAAGAAATTCTCAGCGACCTTTCAGCAAAGTTCAAGCAAGAAAATAAAACATTCAGACTAGAACCGTAAATCTTCTAAGTCATTTTATTCCATTTGTTTGCAATAAAAACTGAATTAGCTTCTAAAGAAATGCAAACACCATTTATTTTTTTTCTTTACGCTCAAATCGTATGCACTGCAATAGGCAGTTTAATGCTACTTTTAATAACGACACACGCTCTGAGAGAATAAACAGTTCAGCTGTATCACTTTTTCAGTTGGTCCTGATTTCAATGATCTGCTTGCTTAAATGAGCGGTATTAACTCTCACTATATACTGTACATCAGCCTAGAAAGTTGACCACCTTGTGCAGCATGTACAACACATTGGAGGAACTCAGCAGGTCAGGCAGCATCCGTGGAAATGAGCAGTCAACTTTTCAGGCCAAGACCCTTCATCAGGACAGTTTTTAGTTTGATACCTAATTGAAATAATTGTGTGATTAGTGTATGTGCAGTAATCTTCTGGAATGTCACTTACCTGGAATTATTCTATACCAACACCGCACATAGTTTATACTGGCCCTAGATGGATAGTGCTTTAGCACTTATTTAGGGGACCCATTCTGAGTGGCTGCAAGAAATGAATTATCTTTAGGTTGGTCATTCTTATATGATTTTCTTCAACTGTCTTTTGTCTACCACCCATCTGCCTATCACCAACCTTTCCCAATTCCAGATTTTCCTCATTGAATCCATGCCAGCTCAGGGGAAAATCCCATTCTCTACATTTTTCCTTTAATCCATTCTCTGCCCTGTTCCCATCAATTCCCCCAAGATCCCACCATTTTCTACGGGCAATTTACTGTGGACAACTAATCTGGTAATGCGGGAAGAAACCAAAGCACCTGGAGAAAATCCATGCCCACACGGGAAGAACATACAACTTCCTGGAAATCAGGATTGGAGCCAAATCACAAGAGCTGCAGGCAGCAACTGTAGAGTTTGCATCTGGTGCCACTTGGTTGGAATGAAATTGTTCTTTACTGAACTGCAATCTGCAATTCCTTTTCCAAGCAAACTTGGCTCAATCACCTGTCCAAGGTGCACTGATTCAGTCTTCCCGACTTGTCATCACAGACTACTCCAAATCCACAAGCTAAATGATTTCTTGTGCAGCTCCATAATAGCAGGGCTACACCTATTGTTGGAACATGCCTCCCACAGCGATGTACATCTTCTGTCTCATGAACATATAGTTTGTGATTTATTATGCCTTTAACAGAGTAAAATAGTGTACGGGAGCATTAGCACTAACCCACATAAGGAGATATTAAGGCTGACAAAATTATAGTCAGTAGAAAAACAAAAAAACAGAGATTACGAGAGATTAAAAAGAAGTTCAGGGGGAGATTTCAGAAGCTGAGAGCTAGATGGTTGAAGTCACGGCAGAAGCTGAGAGCTAGATGGTTGAAGTCACGGCAGAAGCTGAGAGCTAGATGGTTGAAGTCACGGCAGAAGCTGAGAGCTAGATGGTTGAAGTCACGGCAGAAGCTGAGAGCTAGATGGTTGAAGTCACGGCAGAAGCTGAGGGCAAGATGGTTGAAGTCATGTCAGTCAAAGGTGGAGCAATAAAATTAAGATGTGCAAAAGGCCAGCTTTAAAGACTTACAGAATGCAAGGTGTCAAAGCGCTGGTGAAAGATTACAGACACTTAGTGGTACAGAGGAGCTATGAAGTGTTTTAAGAGCATAGAACAGTACACAACAGGAACAGGCCACAATGTTAATGCCAAACTAATTACATTGGTAAAAATGCCCAACTAAAACAATCCCTCCTGTTTACACAGTCTCTATATTCTTTCAGCTCCTGCACATTCATGAACCTATCTAAGAGCCTCAAACGCCTCCACCCCAATCAGCGCAATGCAGGCATCCAGCACCCTCTATGTCAAAAACTTGCTCTCTTTATCTCCCCTGAATTTACCCCTCCCCCTCGCTTTAAATGCATGCCCTCTAGTGTTAGACATTTCAAACATGGGTAAAGGACACTGGTTGTCTGTCTAAGCCTTAAAAACCACTATCAGATCACTCTTCACCCTCTGCCACTCTAGAGAAAGCAACTCAGGTTTGCCCAGTCTTTCCTTATACCACATTCTCTCTGATCCAGGCAGCATCCTGGGCATCTCTTTTGCAGCCTTCCCAGAGCCTCAATATCCTTCCTATGATCAGAAATGAATGCAAAACTTCAGCTGCAGCCTACCTAGAATTTTATAAAACTTTCTGGCCTTTGAACTCAATACCTCAATTAATAAAGGAAAGCATGTCATAAGCCTTCTTTACCAACCTATCAACTGGTTCAGCTACTTTCAGGGATATATTAAATTTAACATTGAGACATCGTAGGACCAGGATCCAGTGGGACTCTTAGTTATTGTAGAATAGATTAAGGAGGAAATGGTACTTGGCAATTCAAGAGTATTTCTCAGAAAATGTTAGAAGTTTTAAAAAAGATTGAATTTGTGGAAGACACTCTCAAGTTAATTTCTCTTTAATGCTTCAAAATAAAGCCCAAGTAGACTCATTGATGGTGTGATGGGTAAGTTAGTTGCCTAACATAAATGTAAAGAATGCTGGTTAGATCTTGTCACTATTCTCAGTGTTTATAACCATATAACAATTACAGCACGGAAACAGGCCATCTCGGCCCTTCTAGTCCATGCCGAACGCTTACTCTCACCTAGTCCCACCGACCTGCACTCAGCCTGTAACCCTCCATTCCTTTCCTGGCCATATACCTATCCAATTTTACTTCAAATGACAATATCGAACCTGCCTCTACCACTTCTACTGGAAGCTGTGTTCCCCACCCCCACCACTTAACTGAGATTTCCACTAACACATCATTCTGTTTCAGTTGCAGTAAAAAGTTCTTCACCATGTATCATCTACTATTCTGCATGTGTGGCAGCACGGAACAAAAGAAAGGTAAAGCAAGGCTGAAAAGGGTCATTAAAACACTACCTTAAATGAACATCTTCACAGAAGTTTCAATGGTTAAGTGATTCGAGCAAACTGAAGAAAGAAAGAAAAATAAGATTCTTAATATTAGAATCCCATTTTAAGATTATAGAAAATGATCTATTAAGATTCAGAACTGAACAAGCTATGTGGATTTGAAGAAGTCACACAAAAAAGCCAGCTGCTGTCTCTCAATGGTATGCCTGCAAGTAGAATTGCCCTAATGAAACAGTTTGTCGCAATCTGAATGACTTTTATGGGGTTGATAGAAGAGGCCGGCTGGTACCAATTCCTTGCCTTCATTTCTAATCGAGTGTAAGTAATAAATACACATGTTGAACAGGTCCATTATCCTCCTCCGATACCACATTTATGTAGTGGCTTAGGGTCTACCCGAGCCAGAATTCCTGGCTTTGAAGAGAGCAAAACACACTCTAAAGGATTGCCCTCCAGATGGTTCAAACCACCCACAGAACATCGTCAATAGGCCATAAATTTGTGAGGAGCGTCTGAAAGATTTGCAAAAGAAACAGAAGCCGCTACTGTGCTGGATTAGAAAGGGAATTGCTCCATTGGTGGTACTGGTAACAAGAGAGGAACAAGCCCTTGGGTTTCATTGAATCTCAGTCTGTTCATTGACATGAATTTAAATGTTTCCACACTAGACCTCAGGGAGTAGATGTTTTCTGAAAACAATACTATATGGTTTCATTCTCAGTATCTCTATCAGCTGAGTGGCAATACTCCTGTGAAGCCAGTGTATCAGTTGAAACCGAGACAATTGGAGACAGTTTATATTGTTTTCTACTTTATTGTCCCAACCTGGCAGCATCAACATAAATTATTCTAACTTCTGGTAACCACCTCCCTCTGATACCTCCCCCACCTTTTATCCCCTTATCCTCTGGCCTCTTTAGCCCTTCCTTTACCCCTCCTCCACCCTCAGAACCTGCCCATCACCCTCCCTCTGATTCCACATCTCCTTTTCTTTATTCCATGCTCTACTGTCCTCTCCTGTTAGATTCCACCTTCTTCACCTTCTTCCATTTTCTTATATCATTACAGCTCTCCTCCCCCACCTACAGTACTGTGCAAAAGTCTTCACTAATTTAATTTATTTACTTATCATCATCGTCATGGCTATCCCTCGAGGTCGAGGATGATGGTTTTCATTCCGTTTCCACAGAGTGAAGACGCCTATGCATGTATTTGTTTAACGTGTACTTGATGTTGCACTCCAAGAAGCACACGATACTTCACAAATCAACCAACTGATTCCAATGGCATGGAAACCACGACGACTGGAGCTGATGGATTTGTTGCAGCCTTCACCTGCCTTCACAGCCGTTGAGTTCAAAGTAACTTCGTCCGCCTGATCCACCGTTGAGGTCTTGGTTGGATTGTTCTTTGTCAGGACCTCACCCTCGACCTTACCACCATGGGTGACCCTACCAGGAGCGTAGCTCCAGACGGCATCGCGCTTGGGATCTCAGGACCACACAAGCTTCTCCACCACAACAAGGTGACAATCCATGGAGAAGATACACACACACAGAGGCACTGTACTGTATCTACTTTCACTTCTTACCTGGATTCACTTGTCATCCACCAGCTCGTGCTCCTCCCATTTGCCTCACCCTTTTATTCAGGATTCTACCCTCTTTCTTTCTGGTCCTGATAAAGAGTCTTAGGCTGGAACATCAGCTGCTCGTTTCTCTTCATAGCTGCTAGCTGACCTGCTGAGTTCCTCCAGCATTTTGGGTATGTTGCTTAATGGATTTAAAATGTGTTATATTTTGAGACCATATCCAATTTGTCAGAGCCATTCAGAAACAATCTTTTTGACAGTTTTGACAGATAGCCATGACAGGGAGAATGTTTCAAGCAGCTGTTAAAGAGATTTTAGTTTTAAGAGGTAGGGTTTGTTTGGGTCAACACCCAGTTAATGAAGCATAGGTCTCCTCCCTTTCAGAGCCTTCCTATTGATCAGCTGTCTTCATTGAGAGCATGCTCCCTGATGTGGATGCAGAGCGATGCATTTTGGGAAAAAGCAACAAGATCAGAGGTATTAATTTGAATATAAATCTACAAAGATGGCATCCTGCTTCTCTGTCAAGGTTCCTTGATACAAGTGACTCAGAATTCCCAGACTTCTGATCATTTGTGGTTCATTTCAGAGCCCGGGGATGTATCACCTCCTTAGAGTTGGAGGTCAAGGTCTCTTCTCAAATTTACTCTGTTCTCAGCCCTGATTACCATCTGATTTCCTTTGGCATCAAAAGAAGGCTTATTTTGGTGAACAATGTTCTTCCTCAAAGCAGATCTAATTACAGCATTTGACAGTAAGCCAGATTACTTACAGAAACATCAGCTCAGTTTTTCTTTCATTAAATATGATGAATCTTTGAAACAGACTGAAGTAAGAAAGAAATAAGAAAGGACAATCCCTATCAGTAATAAGTGATTTTAAAGTGGAAGAGTTTAGGCTGAAGCCTAATTTTTTTCCTCATTTTCTTTCAGCTGGGGATTTATCAGAGAATTAATGGAAACTGTCATTGTGAATATAGAAACAAACTGGGATGGTCCGATGTTTCCCATGAGCAACTAAATTTGAACCTATTGTTTTTTTTTGTTTGCACTCTAAATTTGGAATCAAACCAATAATGATAACAACATCTTGTCCAAAACCTTTCAGCATGATGTTGTAAGGTCAATAGTAAAAATAAATTTAAGTGTCACTAACTATCAAATAGAATGCTAAAGGCTTGTGCAATAGTAAATACAGCAACTGCTGATAATGCATTTCTCTGTTGCATCTGGCAAAAGCAAATCTGCATACAACTGCATAATCCAGGAAGAACTGTAAACACCTCAGGTACATATATTTCCAATGGATTATATAAATATGGTACATTTTTTAAAACAAAATTTACTATACTGAGGAAAAAGGCCTTAAATTGATGAATAAAATATTTAGTACTCAGATATTACATAGCTAATTAGCCTGTGGTGTAGTGGCATCCACACTGAACTTCGAGGTGAGTTGTCCCAGGTTCGAATCCCACTGGCTCCTTGCACACTTTCCATCCATGCTTTGTTAGCATAAAGCTAGCAACACAACCTCGATTAAAATGCAAAAGAAAGATGCTAAAGACATGGCAAGATTGCCGCCCCATGCATCACAAGGAAGATCAACACAATTAATATAAGTAGGGTGTTAGAGTCCCAAAGATAATCTGATTCACTTGCATATTTTGAATAAAATATCTGGAACATTTACCTCTTAACATAATAAGTAAAGGACATACTTAACATATGAATATGATATGAAATTGCATATTGTTAAAATACTTCAATTAAACAATTTCAAAATTTTTCCTTTTTACCTTTCTCAACCACTATATAATTTGTATACATACACTCCGCTTTAAAAACAGGATCAGAGATTGCAATGCAACTCTTTTTCCCCATATCCTTTCTGTGAAGACTTGGTGATAAATCCTAAAGCATCACTCTCACCCTTTATTAAAGAAGTAAGAAAACATCTTCAGAAAGGAGTTCTACCCCGCTGAACTCCATGCAGGACAGGCCAGAACATGGAAACATAGGAAGGGCAGATAATCAGTCCCTCAGCCTGAAACATTGGCTGTTTATTTTTCTCCATAGATGACGCCTGACCTGCTAAATCCCTGCTGTATTTTCATGTGTTGCTCTGGATTTGAAGCATCTGAAGAAGGTTTGGTATGTACAAAGATTAAATTTTCCATCCTAGTTGCTGAGCCCTTTGGTTTCTAACTCTGGATCTTCACTGCATTTTGAAGACATTCATCTATAAGTTAAAATTCTCACCGGTCCTAAGACAGAAAATGTGACACCATTCATCAACTGGGTTTCATTTACTTCTACACAAACTTCTCATAAAGGAGAACAGGTTATTTAAGAGCATCTGCTGAAGTTATGGGATGCATGGGATAAGAATTTGGAGGAATCATTATTTGAGATTAGCGTGAAAGAGATGTGTATACAAATGAACAAAATCCTCATTGCGGATTCATTGCTTCATCTGTTGAAACATTAATGAAAAATTAAACTGAAAGTAATGGCTAACTACAACTGATTACCAAGCTGCCATTTCACAAAGGGGCCTGAAATGACTCTATAATGACTAGTTTATTACTTTATCTACCAGATTACGATTGCAGCTTCGGGTTTGATCCAAAATGTCAAACTTTAATTTAATGTGAAGCCCATAGGGCAGGTTTACATTGCTTTTTGTTTTCCTTGCAAATAACATATATCACTTGGTTTAGGTATCAACCAGATGCCAGACAGAAATCCAGGTAACCCCAGTTTATCAGCTAGCTTATTGCTTCATGTTTTAGATAGTGGAATAATTGATCATTTTAAACATAAGAATGAGGAAAAAATCAATGTTGTGTGTTGCATAATTCAGATTCTCATATTTTCACACTTTTGGCATGCAATTCAGTAAATGCTACAAACTAAAGGAAGTAAATTATTCCCCTGCATAGCGTTCAATTTTCTTCAGACCTGATGTTCAAAAAATCATTGTTTTGAATGTTTGTGAATTATTGTTTCTTTTTGCTGAGGGGAAATAGGCAAAGGCAAATAATTACAAAACTCGTCTGATTTCAGTGGAAGTACCTGACTGTTTTGTTGCACTCAGCTCCATGTCTGCCGCCAACTTCCTTTCGGCTTTACGTCTTGGGTGGAGGCAGCTGCATTTGCCCAATCAAGATACCTGTCCCCAATACCAAGGCGACAAGACCAGGAAAGATTACAAGGAAAAGCAATAATAGACCTGTTTTAGCTACTGCTTGTAATTATCAATAAGTTAAATTAGGCTTTAAATTGTTATTCTACCACTATAATTCTGTTGTGTACTGTGAGTTCAACAAACATCCCCTCATGAAGCTTATTCCCCCCCAGGTTCATCAGGGCATGTTTCCACCTTGGCTGCTTCATCAGAAAATATTTACAGTGTAGTTCTGTGTAGGATTTATCTAACTGTGTAATCTGTGGTTGGTCAAATGCAGGGACCAACCATGATGTGGATTTTCTTGGCGCCAATTTACTTAAGGGTGTCTTGTTCTTAGGATAGAATTACCTCTTGCATCAATATCAATAGCTACTTCAGTGAAATGTCCAAAAAAAAGGGAATTTCTTTGGCTGTTTGGTGCTCCGCACGAGGATAAGTGTGGCACTCTACCCAGGCACAATAAAAATCTGGAGAAAAAGGAAATAGTTGGGAATATTGTTTCTAGTGATTCCCCTGAGAAGGTACTGTCTCTCCTTTACTCATTTGTCTTGACCAGATCACTGAAGTCTCCATGATTCCTTGCAGCAACCATTTTGCTTAGCATACCTCTAGTAGTCCATGTCTCTATTTATATTCATAAGTGAAACCCTTTTTTTTTACTGGGCATCTTCTGCATATTTTAACTATTTTCACAACCTGCCCTGACATTTTCAATGAACTGTACACATAGCACTTTAACTCTTCCTTCTGGTCCTCTTTTCAGTACACTGCCTCGTTTACATTGTCCCTTCTCATTCTTCCAAAGAGTAACAGTTTATATTTCTTAACACTAAATTTCATAAGACACTTTGCTGATTACATTGTCATGAATTGTATTATAATCCTCCTACAGTTCCAGGTTCATGTCATTTGCAAGATCTGAAAACTGTGCTTTGTCTGTTCAGGTCCAGTTTTTATAATAAGAAATTCACTGGTCATACTACCAACCCTTGGGCCACTCTAATACATACATTCCACCAGTCTGAGAAGCAGCATTTCCCTACTCGCTTTATTCCCTTTCCTAGGCTATTTTCCTATCCATTTTGTAGAGCTCCTTTCCTTCTGTGGCACTTAACCTTTTCGGCCAGCCCATCGTCTCGCACATAATTAAGTATTGTTTCAAAGTCCATACTTACTGCATCAATTGTACTTCACTCACAACCTATTTTAGTCAAAAAATTCAAGAAAGTGAACTATGCTTTGCCTTTAACAAATCCACTGTGGCTTTCTCTAACATTCTCTGGTATACCGTATACCTTTGCAGATACCACCTTTGGTTTTACAGGAAGATGGCCTTTGATCACCATAACACAAGGAGTTAAAATTCTATGGCATCCATTGGCACAACATTTAATCCTTTTTCCTGACACCAGCACAAACTTAGTTTCATAATGAACTAGATTTCATGAAAATATTTTTCTCACTGAATGCTATGAAGCATGTGTTAGGTGGAGCTTCCCAGTAACCCAAAGGAAGGAATTTACCTTTCAGATTCAAGCACAGAATAACTCTAGGGGAGGGTGTACAGTTTTTAAATCGTCTAAATCATTTTTTAATAGCTTAAATCATCTTAGGTACTTAACTGTCTTTTGGCTGCCAAGTCATAAGTAAGGCCTAATACTCTTGGAAGCACTGATAGGCTAAGAGGGAAGGTAATCACCACAGAATACCCTCCTTCAGCTTCAATTATAAATAAGGATTCAGGTCCAGAGAGGCAATGGGGAGATTACTGCAGTCTTCATCAGTGAGGAACTGAAGAATGAACAAGAGGATGAACAACCTTCATCAGTGGGGGGGGGGGGGGCGGGGGGGGAAGAGAATTACTAGAATCTTCATTGGTGGGAAGTGGAACCATCACTGGAGACTTTGTTTGTGGGGAAGGTCGTGAATCATTGGCATCTTCATTGGTAGTACCGAGGGTAGAGAATCACTCAAATCTTCATTAGTGGGAAGGGTGGAAAATGACTTGAATCTCTTTCTATGTGTGGGGTGGGGATCACTAGTCACAGTGGGAAGAATGACTGGAGTCTCCTTTAGTGCTGAGACTAGTGTTTCCTCTTCCAGCGAGAGTACGATTGTTTTAGTCACGGCTGTATTTTAAAGACCATATTCTCCTGGGACTGGCCTACTATGGGAATTCTCATAACAATACAAAGCTACAGAAGAGCATTGGACTGGTGTGTGTGTGTTTGTGTGTGTGTGTGTGTGTGTGTGTGTGTGTGTGTGTGTGTGTGTGTGTGTGTGTGTGTGTGTGTGTGTGTGTGTGTGTGTGTGTGTGTGTGTGTGTGTGTGTGTGTGTGTGTGTGTGTGTGTGAGAGACCCAGAGATAACATTTTTACAATGTTGTTTCATGATGGAAGACCCAGGCTAATTTGGCATTTGAATTTAAATTTCCAGCATCTGCATATTTCTTCGTGTTTGCTAATTTGGCATTTCTGTGATTTGACTTGGGAAATGTATTTACTCCAGGTTAAATCAATTTTCAACGACTTACAGCTAACAAAAGCAGTGCAGCATAATTTCTAGAGAATAATTAAAGCATTTTCAATCCCCTCTACTTTGCTGCTCTGTGGCAACTTGCCACGGTTGCTTCAGTACCTTCTGCAACCTCAACCATTGGGCTCGAAGAGTACAGATCCTGCTGTGCACTTGCATCCATGCATCAGCGTACTTCTTCACGTGCCAGTATTGCTTCTGATTAGTGCAGGAAGTTTATTAGTATGTTAATTTTAGAGCTGAACAATTCAACTGGGATCATTTGTAAAGGCTAGAAAAAAATCTCTGAGCCACTCCTTACGGATGAGAACAGAGAGAAACGGAGCCTGTCTGGAAACAAGTTGCTCATGTATTTCTTGAGTGCTATACTTGCTGAGTTTCAACACCAAACGAAGTACTAAAACAGGCTTTAATCTCAGATAAGACACAAAATAAGCATTCTATATAGCCATAACTACCTGGTTGCTATTTCAAATGTTTCTTCTGTAATACTGCTAGAAGGAGGAGGAAATCCCTGGTGATTCTTCGTGGTCTGTTAACCGCTCCTGGTGTCATGACCACTCCAACAGAGGGCGTATTTGTACTGCATCTCTCATGGCCTGAAGGAATTCTCAGTTTCTGAGAACTGACCCTGCAATGAGCCTAGTGGTCCAGCCGTTGGGGGAGCTGTGAGCCCACAACTTCCTAACTGGACATGAAAGATACTGCACTGAGTACTGCTTTCTGCATACATCTTTCTGCCCATCTCTCTGCCAGTTCTGCATCTCCCTCTGGCGCTCCCCTCCCCCTTTCTTTCTCCCTAGGCCTCCCGTCCCATGATCCTTTCCCTTCTCCAGTTCTGTATCCCTTTTGCCAATCACCTTTCCAGCTCTCAGCTTCATCCCACCCCCTCCAGTCTTCTATCATTTTGCATTTCCCCCTCCCCCTCCTACTTTCAAATCTCTTTCTATCTTTCCTTTCAGTTAGTCCCGACGAAGGGTCTCGGCCCAAAACGCCGACAGTGCTTCTCCCTATAGATGCTGCCTGGCCTGCTGCGTTCCACCAGCATTTTGTGTGTGTTATCTGCATACGCTACTAGGTTCAGAATCAGCTACTCTCCCACTGCCATCAAATCGACCTGCACAACCAAACTCGACAGACCACCTTTTGCACTTGTCTTTGATTGTCTCTTTCTTTGTGTGCACTCAGTTCTTGTTTTCTGCAGTCTTGTTTTGTATCTATGATATAATTTTATGTCTAATTCATATTCTGTGTGTTGACTGTACTTTCATGCCGGAGAAGTTTTTAATTATACCTGAACCTCGCCATGCTTACGCACATGACAATAAACACAACTTGACTGAATCCAAAGTCATACTTAATCAATGTGGAGTGAGACCTCCCGGAGGCAGAGAATTTAACCAGCCTGCTTTTAGCATTGCATTCAATCCAGAGAAAAATGTTGTAAATGATCTACAAATACACCTACTCATGAACCTAGGAACTGTACATGTGAGTGATGTGTCCAAATTGCCATGAATAGAACCCTGGCTTGGCAGAAGAAATGTCATTTCAATGAAGGGTTGTAAATTAAGCATTTTCATCAATAGCTTTTGGGGTCAGACTGATGCAAGTGCTGCAAGCTGGTGCTCAGGAAACTCGGCAATGTGTTCCAGACAGCTTACAAAACTTCAAAATGATCTACTTCTGAACCACACTCGCCGCACTCGCAGCCTGGAACTTCACTTCAACCAAAGTACCTTTGAGCCACCGTAAAGAACTAGCAATTTAATGATCTTCTGAAGGACTTTGCAGACTTCACTTTCAAACACACAGGTACAGCACCTTTGAGCTGATGAAGGTACTTCAACACAGCTAAAAGAGATGGAAGAGGAGAGGACTCCAGGCCAGGAAGAAATGGCAGGGAATGAAGTTCCCTCTACCCAGCCTCTCATTGGCAAATGTACAGTTGCTGGAGAACAAGACTGAGAACCGAAGGGCAAGATTACTGTATCGGGGGGAAATGAGAATTTGCTGTGTTCTGTGTTTCATGGAGACATGTCTCACTTCGGATACACCAGACACACTGGTAAGACCCAAGGGCTTCTCAATATACAGGTTGGACTGGACTGCTGATTCAGAGAAGGCAAAAGGTCTGTGTTTCACGATAAGCACTTTGTGGGGCTCAGATGCAGCAGTCTTGTCACAAAATTGTTCCCCCGACCTGGAACATCTAATTATTAAGTGCCGACCATTCTACTTACCAAGTGGGTTCCCACCGTGATCCTGGTCGCAGTTTACATACCGCCGACGGCCAATGTTAAGCTTGCCCTCAAGGTATTGAGTGTGGTGATCAGCAAGCAACATCCTATCCTATAACCTTTCAAATCTTTGTCGGGGACTTCAAGTGGCCTTCTTTGAAGAGATTTATACCCAGTTTTCATTAACATATCACTTTCAGCATCAGGGATCCAATATAACTCGGCCACTGTTACAGTACCATTAGGAAGGCCTTCCGTCCCATGCCTAGATCACATTTCAGGAAATCTGATCACTTGGTTGTCCTCTCCTACCTGCTTACAGACAGAGAGAAGGACAAAAAGAGGTGGCTGCTGGACACTGGGGAGTGGCTTTGAGTTGTTGCACTGGGCTGTATTCAAGGGCACATCAGAGGATCTGAACTATACACCATGGTTGTCACAGACTTTATAATAGATAAGTGTGTCCCACAAAATCACTCACAATCTTCCCCAACTAGAAGTCCTGAATGAACCATGAGATCTGCATTCTGCTGAGGCCCAGATTAGGGCCATTCAGGTCTGGTGA
Source organism: Hypanus sabinus (assembly GCF_030144855.1). NCBI lineage: Eukaryota > Metazoa > Chordata > Chondrichthyes > Myliobatiformes > Dasyatidae > Hypanus > Hypanus sabinus. Next base: position 84,877,682 of record NC_082708.1, read on the forward strand.
CCAAATTAAGTACAGGAGGTCCAGGTACAATCTCCAGAAAACAATCTCACATATGAAGTGGCAATTCTGAACCAAACTTAATCACTGAAGGATGCCCAACAGCTGTGACAGGATCTGAATGCCATCACCTTGAACAGAGTGGAAGCAAATAACATAGCTGACTGCAAGATGAGCTCGATAGCTTTTACATCACTTTGAACATCAAAACATTTGCGTCATTTCACAAACTCCCAGAGCCCCTGATGACTCTGTGATTTCAGTCTCTGAGGCTGCTGTGAGAGCATCCTTCAGGAGGGTGAATCCACAGAACGCATCCAGCCCAGGTGGGGTATCTGGCCAAAAACTAAAGACCTGTGCTGATCAACTAGCTGGAGGGTTCACTGAGCTCTTTAACCTGCCACTTTTGGCAGTCTGAGGTACTCATCTGCTTCAGGTTCAGATATACCGGTGCCTAAGAATGTGGGAACCTGCCTCAATGACTATCATCCAGTAGCACTTGCATCCACTGTGATGAAGCGCTTTGAGAGGTTGGTGATGAAACATATCAACTCCTGCCTGAGAAGCAACTTGGATGAACTCCAATTTGACTACCGTCACAACAGGTCCACAGCAGATGCCATCTAATTGGCTCTTCACTCAACCCTAGAACATCTTGTCAGAGAAGATGCACACATCAGGATGCTCTTTATTGACTACAGCTCGGCATTCAATACCATCATCCCCTAAAATCTAATCAATAAGCTCCAAGACCTAGCCGTCACTTCTTGTAAAAATTCATCACTTGCAGACCCGAGTCAGTTTGAATTGGCAACAACATCTCCAGCACAATCTCCATCAGCACAGGTGTACCACAAGGCCGTGTGCTTAGCCCCCTGCTTGACTTGCTTATACTTACAATTATGAGGCCAAGCACAGCTCCAATGCCATATTTAAGTTTGCAGACAACACCACTATCACTGGTGACAAATCAGCATGTTGGAGAGGGAGTGAAAATACGGCTGAGTGTTACCACAACAACAACCTCTCACCCAATGTCAGCAAGACCAAGGAGCTGAGGACCGGGCCAATCCTCATTGAGGATCGGAGACGGCGAGGGTTAGCAACTTTAACCTCTTCAATGTTATTATTTCAGAGGATTTGTCAGTGTCCAACACACAAATGCAGTCATGAAGAAAGCACAACAGTGCCTCTACTATCTGCAAATACTCTGCACATCATCTAAAACTTTGACAAACTTCTACAAATGTGTAGTGGAGAATATATTGACTGGCTGCATCACAGCCTGGTGTGGAAGGGGCAATGCCCTTGAACAGAAAGTCCTACCAAAAGTAGGGGATACAGCCCAGTCCATCACCGGTAAAGCACATCTACACAAGGTGTTGCAAGCAAGTAGCATCCATAATCAGGGATCCCCACCACCCAGGTCATGCTCTCTTTTCACTGCTGCCATCAGGAAGGAGGCACAGGAGCCTCAGGACCCACACCACTAGGTTCAGGAATGGTTATTTCCCCTCAATCATCAGGCACATGAACCAGAGGGGATAACTTCACTCACCCCATCACTCAACTATTCCAACAGCCTATGGACTGACTTTGAATGACTCTCTATCTCATGTTCTCGATATTTATTACTTGTTTATTTATTAATTATTATTATTATTATTTCTTATTTCCTTTTTTTTATTTTTGCACACTGGCTGTCTGTCTATACTGTCTGTCTTTCACTGTCTTTCAGTGATTCTATTGTGTTTCTTGTATTTACATCTGAATGTCTGCAAGAAAATAAATCTCAGGGTCATGTACAGTGACATATATATACATACACACTTCTTCGTCTTCTTCGGTTGTCCATTGGAATCCGATGACGACGTTCACTCCTTTAACAGTGAGATTTTTGATGACTATACAGTCCTATCCTGGACCCACAAGTTCTATTGCGGGTGGGACATGTATATGTGGTAGTGGTGGTAGTGATGGCAACCATGACTGCATTTCTCCTGGCTCTCTTCTGCTGTCTTCTGGTTGTTCTCTCCATCGCCAGAATACAAACCCTGTCCCTACACAGCTGTCGCCAAGTGTTACGGTCAGCAGCAACATCCTCCAGGTCCTCAGGTCTGATCTTGCACTTCCTTAAAGCATTCTTCATCTGATCCCTACAGCGCTTCTTCAGCCCTCCAGCTGAGCGTCGACCATGATGTAGCTGGCTGTATAACACTCCGCAGGGTAGCCAACATGGGGGCATCCTTATCACGTGCCCCAGCCACTGCAACTGACACTGGGTGATCATGGCCTCAATACTTCTGCAGTTGGTCTTTACAAGTATTTCAGTGTGAGACACCCGCTCATGCCAGGTAATTCCCAGGATGCGCTGAAGGCAGCTTATGTGGAAACTTCACAGCCATAAAGGAGGGTGGTGACACAGACCACTTGGTATACAGCGACCTTTGTGGAGGGACGAAGGCTCCTGTTCTGAAAGACTCTACGCTGAAGTCTCCCAAAGGCAGCTGATGCCTGTTTAATGCGGCTCTGGATGTCGTTGTCAATGCTGCTATCCTCAGAGAGAATGCTCCCCAGATATTTGAAAGATGGCACTACAGACAGCTTTTCATCACCAACAGTGAAGGCAGGTAGGGTGGGTGGGACACTGGTACTCCATTGGCAAACCACTTGTCTTGGTGGTATTGACAGTCAGCCCCATCCTGCTGAACGCTCTCACCACCACAGCAAGGACAGTCTGAAGATCCTCAGATCCTCCGGAGTATGGGCCACAAGAGCACAGTCATCTCAGTTAGTCATACACACACACACACACATATATAAATGTGTGTGTGTGTGTGTGTGTGTGTGTGTGTGTGTGTGAGGCAATACATTTACCTTGAGCTTTGATTTAGAAACAATGACATTATGCTTTGGTTAAAGTTTTATCAGCGTAGCTTAGGACTGGAGATCTGCTTCAGCATGCTAAGGTCTAGTTACAATTCTTGAAATGTACGTAACTAGGGCACCATTAAATATTGTTTTCTGGTGTTAAAGTACACTTATGCATTCACCCTGCTGCTTGTGCCTTTAAGAGAAAACGGTGACATCATTGTGCGCGTGCGGAGTAGAGAGAGTTACAATGTTCTAGAGAGACGGGTATCGAGTACTGGGAGCTGCTTTCTCCCCCAGGAATATTGGTTATGTGAGGAGGAAAGGTGAATAATATCCACGTAATTTCATTTTATACCCATTTGTTAATCTAGAATATCGGAAATTTGACACGTTTTATATGTGGATGCTTTAGATTTTCGCGAGGAAGGTATGGCCGCTGGATAGTGTGGTTGTGCAAAGTACCTTATCGGTCTAGTAGGTTAGTATTTCCAGTAATTCTTTCATGACTAAATGTGTATGTAACAGAGTAATGTGAATGTGCTAATCTCTGTTCACGTAATGTGAGCGAGGAGAACTCGCTTTATGTCCGGCCTAAACGTGTTTGGACCTTATACATGTGTGCCAGTGTTAGTTAAGATGAGATGCATTTATTCTTATTTTTGATGTTGTCTGTAAGGTACAGGGTTGGTGGGATTCTAATGCTGTTTGTACTTTTTTTTAGATTTGCCACTACCGTATTGGTTCTGTGTATTTTATTTTAGTTACTTTCATACTGCACAACAAGGGTGTGGTCTCAAATTAAACTGACATTGTAACAGCAGGAACTTTGGATTTTTTAATTCATTTTCTCATTTTTATTTTGATACCCCCTTTCTGCAAAAGAACATCTGAAACAAATAAATGAATTTAAGACCCGAAAAAGTATTTGTTGTCCTGCATGTGTATTTTTCTCCAGGCTACAAAATTTGGTACCAGGAGTGGGATAATCCCAAGCCAGCTTAGAGGGTTGTTGATTTCTGTATGCAGTACAATATACAATACATTATATGGTAGTGCTGAAGAACAAGACAGCCGCTCTCGTGGGACAGAAGGAGAGGCTGCTATCACACGAAGACTGGTAGAGGCTTGAGACCGGGCTGGGACATCAGGACTGACGCCAGGACGTCGAACTGTAATGGTGATCCAAAGCAACTGCGGCCATGAGGTCATCGTGTTTTCTGCCGAGACGTCAGCAGCCCCTTTCCCAGGCTTGTTGTAGAGACTTTAAAGACTTGAGTTTTCAAAATGCTACACTCAGAGATTGAGGAAACTGAACCGGATTTGAATAACAAATTAGAGAGTTGCGCAGTAGGCATGAGGAAACCATGACAACTATAGATATACTAAGCAAAAGGTCCTATGTATATGTTCGAAGGGAAAGACACATCGCTCCATTTACAGGGGATGTTGAGAACGATGGGGGGGGGGTGGTTCTGTTGATGACTTTATTGAAGAAGTCAAACGGGTGCTTTATGCTAGAAATCAGTCTGACCAGATTCAGTATGATTTTGTTTCGTCACTGCTCAGAGGTGCAGCTCTGGAAGAAGCACGTAGGCTGATGAACACCAGGCTGATGACTCGCTCCCCTATCTCAGGGAAGCTTTTAGTGACAACCGTTGTACATCCCTGCTGTTGCATAACTTTTATAGTCGCAAACAGCACAAGGGTGAAGATGTAAGAGAGTTTCCACATGCCCAAGCCCAAGCTCTTAACTTGCTAATGAAGCATTTCCCTGATGCTGTGGCCAATAAGAGGGTGGCACTCAGAGATCAATTTATAGAGGGCATCAGAGATCCTTCCCTCAGAAGGGAGCTCCACCTATTCATGCAGGAAAGCCCCAAGTCCTCAATGATAGAAGTGCGAGAGAAGGCTCCTCTGTGGTTTTCAGAAGAGTCGTCGAGAAATGCAAAGACTGTAAAGTCAAAGTGTAGCAGCGGCCAAGCACAGTGCTCAACTCTCAAAGCTCAGGAACCTAAATCTGTCACTCCAGATGATGTCCTTAAAGTAGTTGCAGAGCGGGGCAAAGCCATTCGTGAGTTGACTCAAGCAGTGAAAGATCTTGCTGCACAGAGAAGTGTTGCACATGCTACTAGCAGCAGACCTAAGTTACAGCCTAGCTTCACAAAGGATGGACAACCAATATGTTTCAAGTGTCAGGTGGAAGGGCATCTGGCCAAGAATTGCCCACAGAAGCAAAGGGCAAGGGACGTAGAGCCCCAATCCTCCAGCCTCCAAGTTGTTGTGAGTCGGGCAATTTGGGGCAATCTCACAAACTCAGGTAATGTACAGTCATCCCATGACCAGTGCTGCAATGTGCTTTCGAGAACACAAATGGAGAGGATGAGTATATGTTGTCCACTGCTGGCTGGCTTCGGTTAACAGCTGCTAATGGTCTTGATATTCCTTACCTTGTGTATCTAGAGCTGGAGATTCAAGCGATGGGAGTGAAGATTCCCAATTGTGGCATTCTAGTAGTCAGAGTTCCTGTTAGAACTGAACAACCCGTCCCGTGCATTGTAGGCATGAACATTATAAGCCAATGTAGACAACTTGTCTATGCTGAATTTGACACGACCCTAGAAGGAAATTTGGATTCTGATTGGAGAGATGTTTTCCAGAAAGTGCAGGTGCGCACTACTGAAAAGAAAGATATAGTCTGAATATCGGGAAAAGATTCCGAGCGCATACCTAATGTAGTTACCATTGTGACTAGGAAGGCCACTGGAGACGCTGGTACTGACCATAAGATGTTACTTGAGCCACTTCACACCCCTCTACCAGGTTGTCTTGTAGTTATTCCCATGCTTGGTGACTCTCATAGTCGTACACTGCCAGTACAGGTTTTAAACCTCTCTCCAGAGGATGTATGGCTCTCACCGAGGACCCGGCTGGGTATACTCAAAGGTAGATTGCATAGATAGTGATCAGCAAGGTGCTTTAAGGTTTCAGTCGATCTCAGTTGGCATTGAACTGTTGGTGTAAAGGAGGAGGGTAGCTTGTGTGAGGAGTGGCGCGCCACAGTCTTTCGTTCTGTGCCTTGTAAGGCATGAAAATGCACGACGCTGGTCTCTCAGGCCTGAGTCAATGTCATCATCATTGTCGTAGTAACCCCAGGTTAAAGTCAATTCTAGACAAACTCAACTTTGGGGTAATGAAGAACAACAAGCTCAGCAAAGAGTTTTACTGGTTAAGTACAGTACCTGGATATCTTTGCAGTCGAAAGTGAAGACCTTGGGTACACTGACAAGGTCAAGCATGAAATTCATTTCGTTGATGATGAGCCTGTTTCACAGCCATACCGTCAATTCCACCAAATCAGTAGAATGAAGTGAAAGAGCACAACAGGGGTGTGATTCAGGAGAGCAATTGTGCATATGCCTTCATGTTGGTCCGGAAGACTGATGGCAGCATGAGACTATGTGTAGATTATCAGAGACTGAATCTTAAGACCGGAAAGGACGCATTCCCGCTCCCGTGTATTAATACGAGTTTAGATGTTCTGTGGGGAGCACAGTATTTCTCAATGATAGACCTTGCAAGTGGTTATCACCAAGTGGCGGTAGAGGAGTGTGATAGGAACAAGACTGCTTTCTCAACCTAGTTTGGTCTATATGAATATCTTCACATGTCATTTGGGGTCTGCAATGGGCCAGCAACTTTTCAAAGACTCATACAGGCAACCATGAATGATTTAGTCTTCCAACTTATGCTGGTGTATCTGGATGATATTTTGGTGTATTCGCCATCTTTCCAGGCACACTTGCAGAGGCTGTGTGCCAGTGTCTCAAGGAGATTGGTCTGAAGGTGAAACTGGAAAAATGTAATTTTCTACAGTCAGAGGTTACCAGATATCAGCCAAGGGGATAGGCACAGATCTAGAGAAGGTCTCAGCTGTCCAGCAATGGCCAGTACCATCTACTGCCAAAGACTTTTGTAGTTATTATAGACGGTTCATTCGGTGTTCCTCAAAGACTGCAGGTCCGCTGTATGATGTAGTGAATTTGTGTCTTGGTTCAGGGAGTCCTAGTAAAGCAAACCAGCTGTTAAAGCAGTCTTGGACAGATGAATGTCAAACTGCCTTTGACTTGCTCAAAGAGAAACTGACCAGTTCACCAATCCTCGGCCTTGCTGATTTCACACAGCCTTTCATAGTGGGGTCCGATGCAAGCAGTCACGGACTAGGAGCTGTTTTATACCAGCAACAGGGAGAGACAGAGAGCGTTATTGCATATACAAGCCAACGATTGAGAAATGCTGCAAAGATTGATAAGAATTATAGCAGCATGAAATTAGAGCTGCTTGCACTGAAGTGGGCTATAGTAGAGATGTTTGGTAGTTACTTATTTGGTTCCAAGTTAACTGTAATTATTGACAATAATTACCAACAATAAAGTGAGGGCATAGCTGAGCTTTGCAAACTATACGGGGTAAAGAAAAGTCAAACTACACCCCATCATCCTACTGGCAATGGTCAGAGTGAGCGTTTCAACAGGACGATGAGTGATTTGTTGTGTACGTTGCCTCCGGAAATGCAACGCAGGTGGCCAGAGCATCTACCCAAGTTAGTGCATGCGTTTAATGTGACACCTCACGCAACCACCAGATATTCCCGTTATTACCTCCTCTTTGGGGTTGATCCCCACTTGCCCGTGGATGCTCTGCTGGGGCGAGAACAGTCTGCAGACGGGAAATATGACTGGTTAGACATACACCAGAAACAACTGAGCGATGCTCATGCCAGAGTGAAAGAAAACTCTGAACAGAAGGCTGCAGGACGCATTGCCTTATGGGAGGATAAAATTCATTGTCCCCAGATTGACGTAAATGCATTGGTTTACGTCAGGAACAGACCATTAGGTTGTAATAAGGTCCAGGATGCTTGGAAACCAACTGTCTACAGGGTGATAAAGGGGTACATCACATACACGGAGGAACGTTCGGAGGAAGGGCCAATTGAGGCGGTGAACAGGAAGTTAAGCGCAGGTGTGCCAAAGTGAGTATTCCCCTTAGTTAAAATGAGATGTATTTATTCATATTTTTGATCTATGTATAAGGTACAGGGTTGGTGGGATTCTAATGTTGTTTGTATTGATTTTTAATATTGTCACTACTACATTGGTTCAGGATATTTTTATTCATTTTCATATCGCATATGCAACTAATTGATGCACAAGTGTGCGGACCAAAATTAAGCTTTGATTGTAACAGCGGAAATTGTGTTTTGTTTAAATTCATTTTGTTGTTTTTATTTTGATATCCTCTTTGTGCATAAAAACATCTAAAACAGATAAAGGAATTAAAGACCAGAAAAAGTCTTTGTTGTCCTGAGTGTGTATTTTTCCCAGGCTACGAAATGCAAGGACAATGCGATGAATAGCAGATGGGATATGTATGTAGCATAAGCTGGGTACAGCCAGCTAATAACAACAAAGTTAGCGTGCCTTGTTGAAACAGAACTTGCAGTTTCCTGTCTCAGCCTGATGGCATGGTCACCGATCGACCACTACTACTTGTCTTGCACCCTGGATTGGTGTAAGGTGCAGCGAGCATGAATCAGGCTCGGGCGCTCATCAGCAATGTGCGCTACAGAGATTGTTACCTGGGCTGAAGTGTAAATTAATGTTGTAGCACACGCACATGCCATTTAGAACTGTCACAGCTCTCCTATTGCCGCGCCAGAGGATGCAGGCAGCAGCAAAGACAGGTTATTTTCGCATTGACAAACATGAATAGCATCAAAGGCATGTTGACCAAATCTCCCCCTTCCACGCTGTAAGGTTCAGTAGAGTACCTGGTGAAATGCCTGATATCAGAAGGACTAGAGTAGTAAAACAAGTTGCTAAATGTTTCCTTGGGGCCTGCTGCTGTACGAAGCCAGAACAATGGCTGCTCGGAAACTCAGTTGTGTCTGAGGCAAGATCTGTAAGCCTCCCTGAATCAACACACGGCCAGGATCTAGTACAGGTCCAGGAGCAGGTTAGGTACTTTTGGGTAGAGCAAGTATTGGAAGTTGTGGCAGTGAGGGCTGCTTGTCAGCAGTCAGCAGAGATGCTGGAGGTGGTATGGTACCTGCAATCCCTACATAGGCATGGTACATGCATATGTAGTTATCCCAGGCATCCACCCGGCCTAACCTTGTAAGATTCAATCGTTAGTCAGTGTGGTGGGAGAGTCGTCAGCAGGTGAAGGATTAGGTCAGATGAGGCCAGTACTCCTGAAGCAGGGAGGGCCTCTGAAAGGAATCCCACCTGATTCACTGTCCTGTCATAGCAGCTGACAAAATGTGCTTTGAAAGCCTCCTGCTGGAAGTGGTCTGAAAATATATAAACCCATCGTAAAAAAAAATCCCATCTGCACCTAGAAGCGTTTTGCATGTTGTGGGGCAGCACTGTATATTCACAGAGTTCTTTGTGCTTAAGAGCATAGGGTATATAGGAGCAGAATTGGCCATTTGGCCCATTGAGTCTGCTCTGAATTGATGCTTTAAAAGCACAGAAGAACCTGAAGCAAAAATTGAATACTTTGTGCATCCTTAATTTTCATTAATTTTTTATTGTTCTTGGAAATTGCAAGGTAATGTGTAAGATTACACGGTTTAAAGTCTAGGCATTTATTTGTTACGATCTATTTAGTTCCCAAATAGGCTCTCCGCAGGCATATAGAAAAATAGAAAACCTACAGCACAATACAGGCCCTTCGGCCACGAAGCTGTGCCAAACATGTCCCCACCTTAGAAATTACCTATGGGTACCCATAGCCCTCTATTTTTCTGAGGTCCATTTACCTTAAAAGACTCTTAAAAGTCTCTTAAAAGACCCCATCGTATCCGCCTCCACCATTGTCACTGGCAGCCCATTCCATACACTCACCACCCTCTGTGTAAAAAGTTTACCCCTGACATCTCCTCTGTACCTTCTTCCAAGCACCTTAAAACTATGCCCTCTCGTTTTAGTCATTTCAGCCCTGGGAAAAAACCTCTGACTATCTACATGATTAATACCTCAATCAATAGGTTACAAATTTAAGCTAAACCCTCAAAATTGAAAAAAGATAGTTTGAAATTTTACAAAAATGTGATTGTTTATCTGTGCATTATGAATGTATTTTAGTTGATTTCTATCAGCCTTTGCTGGAAAACAAGAACTATGAAGAAAACTTGAGTATAAACAAGGCCAAGATCTTAAATATTTCATAGGTGGAAAAAATATCCTTCTCTGAGTACATCTGGAGCATTGCCTCAAGTTCTGATAGCACCCAAAGCCTAGCTATAAGAACTTGCACTCCAGGAAAGCCTGCCAGATGTTATCTTGGCCTCTGCTTGAGGCTGAAGTGGGCTTCTCACTGTCTTAGTAGACTATCTGACCCTGAGCTAAGCTTCTGTTTCCTTTCCGTTCCATGTATATGGCTGCCTGCTCTTGCCGCCAGCTCTTCCTCCGGCTTAGCTCACCTTCTAAAACTTCTGTCCACAATTTTTCTATCTGTGGATATGACTATTTTAACACATGAATCCAAGTCCTATTTGTCTGTTACCTCTGGGGTTACTGGCTTGCAATTCACTTCCTATCTCAGAGTAGAAATTCAAAGATGACTCCTTTGCTTGCATCTTCAGAAACAGCTCTATTTCTATCTTCAATATCTCTTTTGCCAGTGAGGGGAGGGGGGTCATTGCTTTGCTACTGCTTGTGCATGGGAGGGGGAATCTGGGGGGGGGGCTTTGGTGTTCTAACATTTAACTGTCATTCATTCTTGGGGCACTCCTCTGTTTTTGTGGATGTTTGAGAAGAAAAAGAACTTCAGGATGTATATTGTATACATTTCTCTGACATTTAATGTACCTATTGAAACTCCTCGTGATTTCCCCTTCCCTTTCCTTGTGAACTCATCTAGCCCTGCAACCTTCCAAGGAGTCTTTATTCGCCAGCCCCTTGTTTCCCTCGCTCCACTGTAGTCCTTATACCTTCAGCTCTCTAGGTCCTAACTGGAGTATAAAGGTATGACTGTGTTCTTCTCATAACTGAAAGTCTCATGTCACCCTTTCTAATACTTTGGAGGCTTAGTGCCAAGTTTAAACTAGTAACTTTCCAATGAAGCAACTTCCTCATTTTGCAAAGGATAAATAGAAAACAGAACATAGCACAGTACAGCTCTATGACTTTGATCCATGATGCTCTGCTAACCTTTTATCCTACTCAAAGATCAAGCTATCCCTTCCCATCTATAGAGATGGACCTCCATGTTACTGGGGTGGGATGATGGACTTACTTATTCAATTTCCTACCACCTGGCTGGAGATACAGAAACAACTCTGCATGAGCATCCAGACTGAAAAATAGCCCCCCACCCCCCACCCTCAGGGCTGTTGTGCAACTGAACAATGCCCCATTTTAAAGTTGTTTGTTTTTAATTTAATTGTGACTTCGATGTCACTCTAAATAACTCAGGCATCATTTTAAATGTGGTCATTGTGTTTTCAGTAATTGAATCGCCAGTATGCTGGTTTGCACAAAATGGGGTAGCATGCAATCTCTTTGTCCTCAGCAATGACAACAAAGCTCTAACTAACTAGCTAGCCCTCCACTCTTCCTTCATCCATGTGTCCATCCAAGAGTCTCTGAAATGTCTCTAATGTATCTGACTTTTCCACCATCTGACACTGCATTTCAAGCACTCACGATCCTGTGTGAAACAAAATCCTACCTCTGGCACCCACTATTCTTTCCTCCAATCACCTTAAAGTTACTCCTTCTCATATTAGCCATTTCCATCCCGGAAAAAAGGCACTGACTTTCCACTCTATTTATGACTCTAATGTTGTGTACACCTCTGTCAAATCACTTCTCTTACTCCAAAGAGAAAAGCCCTAGTTCATTCAGCCTGTCCTCATAAGACCAGCTCTCTAATCCAGGCAGCATCCTGGTAAATGCCCTTTACATACTCTCTAAAGCTTCTGCATCCTTCCAATAATGGAGCATCCAGAACTGAACACAATACTCTTAAGTGTGGTCCAACCAAAGTTTTATAGGGTTGCAATGTTACTTCACAGCTCTTGAACTTGATCTCCTGTTGAATGAGGTCCAACACAACATGCATCTTTTTAGCCACAAGGAATTCTGCAGATCCACAAGAAATCCAAAGCAACACACACAAAATACTGGAGGAACTCAGCAGGTCAGGCAGAGCCCATGGAAATGAACAAACAGTTGCCATTCTGGGACGAGACCCTTCTTCAGGATTTAACTACCATATCAACTTGCATGGCAACTTTGAGAGATCTTTGGATGTAGACCCCCAACATCGCTTTGCTCTTCCACACTGCTAAGATTCCTGCCATTAACCCTGTACTCTAAAGTGTGTCACTTCACACTTTTCCAGATTGAATTCCATCTGCCACTTCTCAGCAGAGTTCTACATCCTAGCAATTTCCTTTTGTAACCTATGACAACCTCCTAAATTATCAACAACACCACCAACCTTTGTGTCTTCAGCAAATTAGTAGCCCACCCTTCCACTTCATTATCCAAGTCATTAATAAAAATCATAAAGAGAAAGGATCCCAGACGATCACTGCAGATCACCAGTGGTCACCAAACTCAAGGTAGAATATGTTCATGTACTACCACTCTCCGCCATCTAAGAGCAAGCCAATTCTGAATCCTTGCAGCCAAGCTTCCCCTGATCCCATGCTTCCTGACTTTCTGTATGAGCCTTGTCAAATGATTTACTAAAATCCATATCCACCACACCACTGCTCTGTCTTGTTTTGTCGTTTCCTTGAGGAATTCAATCAGGCTCGTGAGGCAAGGCTTGCCCTTCACAAAGCCATCTTGACTAACACTAATCAGCCATGTAATTTGTCACATTATCATTGGAGGAGAGAACTATTTGTGTAGTACCTACTGAAAGATTCATTGTAAGTGAGGTTGGAATAAGTTTACTTGATGAAGTTCTGAATGCCAATACCAAACTAGCGCCAAATCCATTACATATCAAACTCTTGATTATATCTTGAATGGGAGGAGCGATGGCCAAAATCTTATGCATCTTGAGGAATTCAAAGTGATCCCAGCAATAATAAAACATTCAATTACATCTTTCACATTATGGATCTCTTGGTGAGTAAGCAACTCGGAGACAGTGACCACGACTCCTTGACTGTTACCTGAACAGAAACAGACATTATGGAGAAGTATTTAAATGGGGGAGGTCAATTTATGGTGCTACAGACAGATATTGGGAGCATAAATTTGGAATAGGTACACTCAGGGAAATGTCAAGGGATATGTGGAAGCTGTCTAGGGAGAACTTGCATTGGGTTCTGGATAGGTTTATCTTATCGAGGCAGGAAAGGATTGTGGAATGAAGGAACCATGGTGATAAGAGATGAAGAACATCTAGTCAAGAAGAAGTAAAAAGTATACTTAAGGTTTAGGAAGCAAGGATCATTCCGGGGTCTGGAGAGTTTTAAAATAGCCAGGAAGGAGCTTCAGAAGGGACTTAGGAGAGCTAGAAGGGGACATGAGATGGTCTCAGAACCTTAATCGGATTATCATCACCAGCATGTCGTGAAATTTGTTAATTTAGCAGCAGCAGTTCAATGCAGTACATAATATAGAATAAATACCTAAATAAGTTACAGTATATGTATATTGAATAGATTAAACATCATGCAAAAAACAAATAATATGTATTAAAAAAGTGAGATAGTGTTCATGGGTTCAATGTCCATTTAGGAATTAGATGGGAGAGGGGAAGAAGCTGTCCCTGAGTCACTGAGTGTGTGCCTTCAGGCTTCTGTACCTCCTACCTCAGTGAGTAGGATTAAGGAAAAGTCCTACATGCATGTGAAGAACAAGAGGATGACCAGAATGTGTGTAGGACAGATCAGGAGTAAAAGAGGAAGTCAGAAAAGGTAGGTGAGGTCCTTGATGAATAGTTTTCTTCAGTATTCACCAGTAAGCGGAACGGGACAGGTATGAGGTCAGCTTAGAACAGGCTAGTTTGCTGGAGTATGTTGACGTTGAGAAAGAGGATATGTTGGTACTTTTGAATAACATTTGGATACTTAAAAACTTTTTCAGCATTGTCAATTCTCAGCTAGAAATTTGTTAATGTAACTTCCCTTTAAAATATGTTGTTAATCCCATGCATATGGTTGGTGCATCTATTGAATACAAGATTATTCATTTGCAAGGGTAGTGTATATTTAAAAAATTGCAACCAGCTTGTCCACCCTTTATTGTACAGGTAACATGAACAATAAAATAGCCTCTGCTCAGATGCAGTGAACTTTATAAATGATATCCTTAGATAGAAAAGGGAGTTCTTTCATATTAAGTACCACACAGCAGAAAAGACATTGTAAAACTGAGAATTCAACAGCTGTATGTCATGGGTGGTTTCTGTTGCTTTCAACCTTGTGTGTCAACAGCTGTGAGCACAGTTTGTCCACACCATGCTCCGATCCCAGCAAAACACAGACTAAAAGGAAAACAGTGAAGAAAAAACATCAGCCCTTCCTTAAGTAGGCACATTTTCATGAGAATGTGTTCCTTAGACATGTTTGTGCAAGAGTCAGGCTGCCATTAAATGGTCTGAGTTGATCAAATTAACCAAGGCATAAAAAAGATCTCACTGTTGTTCTGGTTCCCAAAAGAAATATTTACAAGAACCTTGTAGTTTCTACAGAATTTTCCTGTAAAATGTTTGTACAAGCTAGAGCTTCTTTCCCAATATTCACACATTTGTCCAGGCCCCTGACTGCAGGAAGCACTTATTGTTTAAACTGGATATAGTCATGTGATGACAAAGTGACATTTTTCATTGACAGGAATGGAGTATTTCCTGCACAGGGGTTTCACATGTGAGTTTCCTTTTCTAACTGAATACATCTGAGTAAGAAAGTGTACACCATTATTTAATAAGTCAAACAATGCTGCCTTCCCTTCTCCAAACTACATATTGTTTGAACTCAAATAGTAAATTAACATGACTTGCACTCAACTTTCTTTCTCCAGTTAACCCCTTCACTGCCAGATAGAACATAATTTTGAAAGTGCAGCAGTTTCTAGATACATTTTAATGAGAAGAAATATACAGTGTGAATGCTCTGAAGAGAAAAAGCAAGTTTTGAAATACTCATCGTGTAACTAAAAGAAGCTTTATGAAAATTAAAAATACATGAAAATTTGAAAGATAATAAGCCATCTCTATCCTTTCTGATTAAGACAGCCACTTGCACGACCCAATCAGGGAAGTTACTTTATCTTCCTGTAACGTCTCCGGAGATCAGTCTATAAATTCTTAATGTTTTTAGGATAATGACTGTTGGCCACCAAATGCTGTGTTCCCTGGCCAATTGATGGGACGCAGGAGGAGAGGGAATCATAAGGACACAGGGCAGACACAGAAGGTGGGATGAGGGATTTTGTACACATTTGAGTGGAGTGGTAAGGTGGCACCATTAAGAGGTGACTCTGCATGCAAACCTGCTTTATGCTTTCTGTTATCTGGCAGTAATTCTCCACTCTGCCTTTACACTTACTCATGGTGACCTCTTACATTGCTCTATGAAGTATTGTGGCACTTCGGGCGTGTGGCCAACAGCTCACCCCAGCGTTCCTAGCAGCCCACGTTACTGACCATTCTTGTTTTAAATGCATTTGTGGAATTATGGTGAGATGTTCATTTATTGTGACATTTAAGCTCGGCTTATACAGTTGCTCGCTTGTGAGTTTGTGGGTCACCCTGACTGTAACTGGGGTATGTAATAATCACCTCCCCCCCCCCCCCCCCGGTATGTGACTGAATGGGTTCTCACTGAGCGATGGCACTCTATCTGTTATTGTGCTTGTCACAATAAAACCAGCAGTTGAGGTAAATGAGCTCTTCGCATCTCTTATCATGCTTAGCCAGCATTAGGTCAAGAAGGGCCCTTAGGGCAGCCCCTTCCAGTGCCAGGAGGTTTCACTGCCACCTCCTAAAGAAAGGAAGTGACATTCTAGGTGCCCTTTCTCTGGCCTCACCAAACAGAACCACCCTGGGGGCACCCCTCTACAGGCACCCCTCTGTGACCCAGGCGGCAGTGTCAACAACCAATGGGTCTGTTGGACTGCATCATGGATGCGGGGGTTGTAGGGATGGCTGACTCCTCAGGTGGGAGCAGCGTGGCACTATGGGGGTGTGGTCATCAGCATACTTAGTGGCCAGTGCTTATGATTATCCTTGTTTTTAAATGCTTTTCTGGAATTATGGTGATAAGTTCAAGTTCATTTATTGTTACTTTTTAGCTCAGTAGTTAACTTGTCAGTTGGTGGGTCACCCTGACTGTAACCAGGGTGTGAAATCGTCACCTCTCCCCTCTGTATGTGACTGGGCTGGTTCTCACTGAGCGTTGGTGCTCTGGTACTGTGCTTGTCGCAATAAAACCGAGCTCTTCTCATCTGTCATGGACCAACAGTATCTACCTAGTCAGACTTCTCTTCAAATATCACTAAAGAAGGAGAATTTAAAATAAAATACTATCTACTTAGAGAGAATAGTTTGCCTCTTCTCTATTTTAAATTGACAATCCATTATTCTTCAAGAGTGGCTCTGTAGTTCTAAGTTCTCCCACAAGAGGAAACATACATTCCATGTCCAAACTGCAAAGGCTATTCCAGACCTTGGATTTTACTGGAGTTAGTGGCCTATTCAAACATATTATATTATTGTACTATTTGTTGAAGGATGATGATCAATATATTAAATCATAACATACAGCATGCTATGAAGCATATGATGTGAAGGAATGAAATAAATGTATTCACATGTACAACATAGGAAATAAAATTAATCTTGAATCAGAAGAAGCATCTACAGCTGATGTTGTAAAACCAGTCCCTTTTATAACTTCTTACATGGAGGGAAACATTTGTATGGCAAAGCAGGCCTGGAGTACCTTAAACAATGTAACGAGGAAGTAGAGGGAAGTGGTGCAAGGAAACGACTTTGAGTGCTGAAATAAAAGAGTTCTATCATTTATCAGCAAGACTACAATGGAGGAATGCTGAGATTAACCTTAAAAAGGATTAAAACACAATGGTGCTGCTTCAAGTGCAGCATGTGTTTTGACCTTGCTACCTCATAATGTAATTATAATGATTTTCAAACTGATTGGTAATGATTTCCTATAAAAGTCAAACTGATTGTGAGGTCAGTAACAAAACTGGCGTACATGGTCAATCTTCTTGACAGACCTCCACTCAGCCTGTTCAATGGTTACAGGAGCAAAGATACCCCACAGCCCAGTCGTTCTGACATTTCATGGCGGAGTTAAGAAGGGTTTTTGATCTTCCAGTAAGGAGTCAGGAGGCTGCCCACTGACTCTTGGACCTGTGCCAAGGCAGAGGAACGGTGAGAGCCTATGCAGTTAAATTCCATACCCTTGCAGTAGAGACGGGTTGGAATGAGAGATCCCTCATCACTGCCTTCCAGCATGGACTGAATGCAAAGGTCTGGTGTGAGATCGCTGTCTGGGACGAGCAGGATAGTCTGGATGACCTGATTAATCTGGCTATTTGAGCTGATGACCCGGTAACTGAGTGGTACAGGGGAAGAATGCTTCAAACTTCTGATCACCGTCTTCCCTCGCCCTCTCCCCCTCCCTCCCCACCCAGCACCCAGCCCACAGAGGAGCCTATGCAAGCAGGCACATGCTCCTGTCTCAGGAGGAGTGAGAGCAGAGCAGGAGAACAGGTTCCTGCCTCCACTGTGGTGATCCAGGACACATCCGGGCAGCATTTCCCAAGCGAGAGAATACCCGTCAGCAGGGAGGGAAATCCTGATGGGTTGGTTCTCTCTTCAGTCAGCTTCCCCTAATTTGTAAAGCTCACAGCTTCCTTGTCATGGAGATCTCAGACCTGTCAACTTAAAGTGCTTATCGGCTCCGGTGCAGCCGAGAATTTCATGGACATCTCTCTCACTCAAAGATGGGGACGTCCAACTCAGGAATTAAGAGAAAAGACCAATGTCAAGGCACTGGTTTCCCCTGGAAACCAGACAGATCCACTTTCCACCCAACCCCTCCAGGCACTGGAAGGCAACCACCATGAAGAAATACCTTTCAACCTGGTTAATTCACCTGAACTGCCACTGGTTCCTGGTCAGCTCTGGTTATCCCGACATAATCCACAGATTGATTGGTCTCCGAAGAGTGCCTGTCTATCTGTCTGGGTCCAGCTCAAGCTCTGTTCCATGAATCCCCTCCCGTGTAGCTAAGGATGTGGACCTGTCTGGGGTTCTCACTGCAGGTCTTACTGAGGTCCTTGGTAAAAGGAAGGCCACCACCCTGCCCCCACACCGGCCATATGGTCCCTAACTGAACAACGTCACTGTGAAGAACCGCTACCCTCTTCCCCAGCTGGCGTCTGTGTCTGAACACCTCCAGGGAGCAACCATATTTTCCAAAATTGATCTGCACAATGCTTACAATCTGGTTCATTTAACAGAAGGGGGTGAGCGGAAAACAGCTTTCAACACCTCTGATGGCCACTATTAAACTGAATTGTGTTGAATTGAATTGACTTTATTACTTTTATCCTTCATATAGATGAGGAGTAAAAACCTTTACGTCACCGTCTAAATGTGCAATGTGTAATTTATAGTAACCTGTAATAAATATTATGTACAACAGGACAGTCAATATAACATAAAAATACAATTGTATCAGCATGAGTTCATCAGTCTGACGGCCTGGTGGAAGAAGCTGTCCCGGAGCCTGTTGGTCCTGGCTTTAATGCTGTGATACCATTTCCCGGATGGTATCAGCTGGGACAGTTTGTGGTTGGGGTGACTTGGACTCCCAATGATCCTTTGGGCCCTTTTTACACATCTGTCTCTAAATGTCCTGAATATTGGGGAGTTCACATTTATAGATGTGCTGGGCTGTCCATACCACTCTCTGCAGAGTCCTGCGATCGAGGGAAGTACAGTTCCCATACCAGGCAGTGATGCAGCCAGTCAGGATGCTCTCAATTGTGCCCTTCTAGAAAGTTCTTAGGATTTGGGGGTCCATACCAAATTTCCTCAACCGTCTGAGGTGAAAGAGGCTGTTGTGCCTTTTTCACCACGCAGCTGGTGTGTACAGACCATGTGAGATCCTCAGTGATGTTTATGCTGAGGAACTTAAAGCTGTTCACTCTCTCAACCCCAGATCCATTGATGTCACTAGGGGTTAGCCTGTGTCCATTCCTCCTGTAATCCACAATCACCTCCTTTGATTTTGTGACATTGAGGGAGAGGTTGTTTTCTTGATACCACTGTGAGAGGGTGATGACTTCTTCTCTGTAGGCTGCCTCATTATTATTTGAGATTAGGCCAATCAGTGTAGTGTTGTCAGCAAATTTAGTTAGCAGATTGGAGCTGTGGGTGACAACACAGTCTTGGGTATACAGAGAGTAAAGGAGGGGCTTAGTACACAGCCCTGAGTGGCACCTTTGTTGAGTGTCGGGGGGCAGAGGTGAGGGAGCCCACTCTTACCACCTGCTGGCGATCTGACAGGATGTCCATTATGAGTACCTGGTGATGCCTTTTGGTCTGGCCAGCGCCCTGCTGTATTCCAGGACTTGGTTAACGAAGTGTTCAAAGTACATGTTGAACCAGTTTGTGTTTGTGTATTTAGATGGCATCCTTATCTATTCCCGCTCTCATCAGCAGCACGTCCAGCATGTCCGGAGAGTACTCAGACGCCTTCTTGAAAATAACCTGTATGTCAAGCTCAAAAATTGTGAATTCCATAAAGACCAGCTGTCGCTTTTGAGCCACATACCCCATCCAGTGTTCAAATGGACCCTAGTCAAGTTCAAGCAATTACAGAGTGGCCCAAACCATCTACAGTCAAACAGGTATGGGGCTTCATGGTGTTTGTGAACTTTTATCACCACTTCATCCGGAATTTCAGCTCAATCACGGCTCCAATTAACACACTCACCAAGAAGACCTTGGCAGGATTCCATTGGACAGACACTGCTGATCAACCATTTTCTGAGCTAAAGCGACATTTCACCACTGCCTCATTGCTGCAACACCCAGGCCCATCTCAGCCATCCATCGTGTCCTCTCTCAGTGCTCATCTGCGGATAGCCGGCTACACCCTTGTGTCTTTCCTTCCCATTACTTGATTCCGGCTGAGAGGAATTACGACGTTGGGAACCGGGAACTTCTGGCTGGCCCTGGAGGATTGGTGACACTGGCTGGAGGGGGCAGAGCATCCATTCCTGGTCTGGACAGATCACAAGAACCTCTGCTATATTCAGGATGCTAAGAGACTCAACTCTCGTCAAGCCCGATGGGCTCTCTTCTTCACACGGTTCAATTTCATCGTCACCTATCGTCCCAGCAGCATGAATACAAAGGCCGAGGTTCTCTCCCGGCAGCTCGACGGATCTGAGGACAATGCCAAACCAAAGCCCATTCTTCCTCCTGTATCGCTGCTCTGGTGATCTGGGAAATAGAGGCAGAGGTGAGGGCTGCCCAACAATCAGATCCAGGCCTGGATGGGGGATTTCCCAACCGGCTGTTTGTCCCTGCTGCGAAGTGTTCCAAAGTGTTGGAATGGGAGTCACTCCTCCCATGTGGATGGACATCCATGAATTCAGTGGACCCAAGAATTTATAAAGAGACCATTTTGGTGGCCATCTGTGTCCCAGGATGTCCACGACTTTGTATCTGCCTGTCCTACCCGTGCTCCGAATAAGACATCACCCCAGCATCCTGGGGGTCTGTTATGTCCACTGCCTGTGCGCCACGGCTCCTGGTCCCATCTGTCAGTAGATTTCATCACCGTACTTCCCCCAACCAATGGAAACACCACCATTTTGATCGTTGTGGATCGATTTTCAAAGGCAGCCTACTCCATTGCCTTTGTCAAGCTCCCATCCACACCAAGAGACTGCCACCCTCATGGTTCAACACGTGTTCAGGCTCCACGGATTTCCTCAAGACAGTATCTGATCGTGGACCACAGTTCCCTTCTCACTTTTGGAAGGCTTTCTGCTCTCTTGTAGGAACCTTTTGTCTGATTTCCACCCCCAATCCAATGGCCAGACTGAGAGAGTGAACCAGGGGTTGGAGACAATCCTGCACAGCCTTGCCTCTTCCAACCCCATGTCCTAGAGCTCCCAACTGGTTTGGGCAGAGATCACCCACGATAGCCTCCAGTTGTCCTCCATGGATATGTCTCCCTTTGAATGCCAGGAGGGATTCCAGCCCCCGCTCTTCCCTGATCAGGAGATTGACATAGGAGTTCCTGCTGCTGAACAGCTGATCCAGAGCCTCAAGCCCACCTGGAGACGAGCCAGGGCTTCTCTACTGCACACCCAGAAACAACATTCCCAGCAGGCTGATCAACTCCGTCGACAGCGAAGGCCATTCAAGCCAGGAGAGGGGGTCTGGTTGGCATCAAGGGACCTTCCCCTGAAAGTCGAGAACCAGAAATTGGCACCACACTACGTGGGGCCGTTTTTAGTGGAAAATGCTGTCAACAAGGTGTCATATAGATTGCATCTGCCAGCATCGCTGAAGATCCACCCAGTATTCCATGTTTCCTAGCTCAAGCCGGTTACCACCTTTACCCTGGCCCCAGTCACCCCACCTCCCTCTCCGCCCCACCTGGTACAACGGCTGGTGCAACTCCTCCTGGCAACTCACTGGGTACATGGTTTGGTCCAGTACTTGTGGACTGGGAAAGATCTGGTCCAGAAGAACGTTCTTGGATCCAGGCGAAGGACATCTTGGACAAGTCACTCATGTGGAACCTCCAGCGGACACAGGTCTGCAGTGCCTCAGGTGCTAAACTTAGAGAGGGGGGCTCTGTTGCAACCACAGATTCAGCAGTTGCGCTCGTGAATATGCATATGTTAGCTAATTATTATTTCATTGTGCTGGTATTTAACTCCATTCTTTGCATTGTAGTGCTTGTTGAGACTTGAACACAGCACAGCAATGTTTTGCTGCCTGCTTGCATTAGGCCTTGCCTGAGAAACTGGACCGTCGAGTCAACTGACTGAAGACTAGCGATATTTGTTTTATATTTAGTTATTCCTTTCAGCCACAGTGTAGGCTTTGTCTTCCTTTTGAGAATTTTAGTTAACAACCCTGTTTGGCCTAGCATTTATTGTTTTCTTTTTCCTCTAACACATTAAAGCCTGTGAACTATCAGAGTGTTTCTCGCTCTGCACTTGGGTCATATCCGAACCCGGTGATGAAAGCAAAATCCAATAGCATGAATGGCAGCAATGTTTCACTACCAGATAAACTCAATGCCCTCTATGCCCTCTTTGAAAGGGAGAACATAACTACAGCTGTGAAGATCCCTGCTGCCCCTGATGATCCTGTGATCTCTGTCTCAGAGGCTGATATTAGGCTGTCTTTAAAGAGGGTAAACAAAGTGGATGGAGTACCTGGCAAGGCTTTGAAAACTTGTGCCAACTAACTGGCGGGTGTACTCAAGGACATTTTCAACCTCTCACTGCTACGGGCAGAAGTTCCCACTTGCTGCAAAAAGGCAACAATTATACCAGTGCCTAAGAAGAATAATGTGAGCTGCCTTAATGACTATTGCCCAGTAGCACTCACATGGTTAGTGATGAAATGCTTTGAGAGGTTGGTCATGACCAGACTGAACTCCTGCCTCAGCAAGGACCTGGACCCATTGCAATTTGCCTACCGCCACAATAGGTCAACGGCAGATGCAATCTCAATGAATCTTCACACAGCCTTAGACCACCTGGACAACACAAACACCTATGTCAGGATGCTGTTCATCAACTATAGTTCGGCATTTAATACCATCATTCCCACAATCCTGATTGAGAAGTTGCAGAACCTGGGCCTCTGTACCTCCCTCTACAATTGGATTGTTGGCTTTCTAACCAGAAGACCACAATCTGTGCGGATTGATGATAACATCTCATCCTCACTGACAAGCAACACTTGTGCAACTCAGGGGTGTGTGCTCAGCCCACTGTTCTACTCTCTATATACCCATAACTGTGTGGCTAGGCATAGCTCAAAAGCCATCTATAAATTTGCTGATGATACAACCATTGTATCAAGTGCCTGGGTGTCAAGATCTCTGAGGACCTAACCTGGTCCCAACATATCGACGCAGTTACAAAGAAGGCAAGGCAACGACCATACTTCATTAGGAGTTTCAAGAGATTTGGTATATCAACAAATACACTCAAAAACTTCTATAGATATACCATGGAGAGCATTCTGACAGGCTGCATCACTGTCTGGTATGGGGGTGGGGGGTGCGCTGTTACTGCACAGGACCGAAAGAAGCTGCAGAGGGTTGTAAATTTAGTTGGCTCCATCTTGGCTACCAGCCTACAAAGTACCCAGGACATTGTCTATAAGGCAGCATCTATTATTAAGGGAAACCAACACCCAGGGCATGCCCTTTTCTCACTGTCAGCGAATCAGGAACAGCTTCTGCCATTGGATTGAACACTACCTTAGTTATTTAATATATATTATTTTTGCTTTTTCATGATTTTTAATCTATTCAATATAGGTATACTGTAATTGATTTACTTACTGATTTTTCCTTTTTTTCTTCTGTGTTATATATCACATTGAACTACTACTGCTAAGTTAACAAATCTCACAACACATGACGGTAATAATAAACCTGATTCTGATTCAAGACTTTCCGTTGGCCCTTCCTGGGAACTAGGACCACGCGTGATGTTTCCCACACAGTCGGGACATCTTTCCAGGCTGAGACTCAGATTGAAGATGTACTGGAGAACTCCACACGGCTGCTCAGCACTCTCCTTCGGGACCTTGGTTGGAGTTCACACAATCCGATCCCAGTACTTACCAGGATGCTTCGTAGTTTAGAGGGGGCATGCTACAACGAGAAGCTGGATAAACTTGGGCTGTTTTCTCCGGAATGTCAGAGACTGAGGGGAGATCCAATAGAGGTTTACAAGATTATGAGAGGCTCAGAGAGTATCTGTTTCCCAGGGTTGAAATTTCTAATACCAGAGGGCATGCATTGAAGCTGAGAGCATGTAGATTCAAGGAGGATGTGAGGGGTAAGTTTTTTCACTCAGAGAGTCATGGATGCCTGGAATGTGCTGCCTGGTATGGTGGTAGAGCCTCAAATGTATTTGGGGCTTTTAAAAGATGTATGGATAGGCAGATGAATATAAGGAAAATGAAGGATGTTTACATGGTGTAGGTAGGAGGGATTAGTGTTTGGGTATTTTTATTTTTAGCTGGTTCAGCACAATGCTGTGGGCCGAATGGCCTGTTCCTGGGCTGTTCTATGTTCTACGAGATGTTGGTTCTTGTGTGGGCTTCTTGATTGGCACTAAACTCCTGCTTGAAACAGACCATAAGACACCTGTTAGTCTCCTCAGCTCAAAACACCTGGATGACTTGCCTCTACATCTGCAAAGATTCAGAATGAGATTTATGGCATGGTATTGAACATGTCCCCGGCAAACCTTTCACAACACCAGACACTCTTTCAAGGATGCCATGCAAAAGTAAGTGGACGGAAGCTGACTCTGCCCTCAGGGAAAACACCAACATCTACTTAGCTCAGGTACATGAAAGCTTTCCTGTAACACAGAGTAAGCTGGATGAAATTCATACTGTTGAAGAAGGACCAAATCCATAGGAAAGTCAGGAGGGGAAATGCACAGCCAGTGCAGAGTACACTTGTGGCTGTTCCCCTCAACAGTAAGTACACAGCTTCAGATGCTACTGAACGGTGTGTTACGTATCCCATAACTGGATAACTCACCAGCAAAGATAGAGAGGTCCGTTGAAGTCTGATGGCACTATTTTCGAACGGTTTTATTCATAAAGTGGGGCACAAAAGTAAGGTTAATACCAACATTCAGAACATATACATCTGCCAAACTCAATCTAAAGCGCGGGTATAGCAATAATCATCATTAAGAAATAATCTCGACTGTTGTCTAGGGGATAATATATTGTCCGTTGGAAATATAAAAGTCACTCAGAAGTCTGCAGGCTTCAGTATTTTTTGGGGAATCGCTGGGTTTCACGTGTTTCAGAGAGAGTGAGGAGAAACGACAAACTTGCCCGGGTCTTTGACGAAGCAACACCGTTGAATCAGGGGAGCGTTGTTTCCCTGTTATTAGTTCGAAGTCCTTCTCGGTATTATCAGCCACCCGCTCCCCAGGCAGAGAAGTTACGGAGCGCACGTGGCTTTTGACTGGCTTCCAGCTATCACAGGAGCGTTGAGCAATCGAGTCCTTCTGGTGCGTCTCTCTGGGGTACTGTCTTCTTCAGTCCCCTTTTATCTTGACTTGCAGAGTTGTAGATGTCCATCAAATAGGGTGATGCAATCCCCACCCCCACATTGCCCGAGGGTGTCCATATCCGTGGTAGCTGTCACGTAGCAGAGTGTCCCTCAGCACAGGTGTCTCTGAGCCATGGCCAAATCCATTACATTGTCTCTCATTTGCCTGGGTCCGAGACCCGAATTAATAGTGCTCTTGCGATTCTCCAGAAGGAGGGGGCTGCTCCCACCCCTTCGGCACCTCAGAGCTGTGGTACATTCATAACAGGTGTAACCGGCTCTCTCGCACTGATTCGGGTGTTGTGGCTCAGAATAGCAGACAGGTGAAGAGGGCTGCAGTGTTGATAGGAGATTCGTTAGACAGAGGAACAGAGACAACGTTCTGTGGGCTTGATAGAGTATGTTGTCTCCCTGGTGCCAGGATTAGGGATGTCTTGGATCATGTCCATGGCATTCTAAAGTGTGAGGGTGAGCAGCCAGAAGTCTCGGTGCATATTGGCACTGATGCACCATCAATAACTCTCGGAGACGTGAGTTGAGTTAAGGTAGGCTTTTATTGGCTGGAAGAAAGCACAAGCAGCAAATGACCATCACACAACATCCTGGAGACTGAGGCCGGGGCTGTGCCTCCAATCGCCATTATACCGGGGTCTGTGGGAGGAGCCACAGGAGCAGTCAGCAGGGGGTGTGTCCAGATGTAGTTCACCACATTCACCCCCCCTTTGTTTTAAAAGAGAGTCCCCATTGGGCGAAGTTTCTTACAAGTATATTTACAGGTTAAGTCTATCAGGTGGTCAAATCTGTTGCTGTGATCTACGTAGCACCAGCTGTGATTGCACAGGTGCCGGTGGTGATTGTACCGGAGACGGTGGTTGTGCTGGTTCCGGCCTGACTAGAGGTGTCAGCCCACTAGGCGTCAGTGATCCCTCATGTGTGTGCGAGGCGCCTGGTATAGGAGTGTTGTGAGGAGTCTGTAGGGCTCGGTGTGCGCGGTGTCACCTCAGGTACAGGGTTCATAGTTACCGTGGAGTGTTCGGGGTAGGGGTCTGCTGCTCCCGTAGGCGCCAGGTCGCGGATGGAGACCGTGTTCTCCCGCCCATCAGGTAAGACCACGTAGGCATACTGGGGGTTCGCATGTTGAAGGTGAACCCTCTCGACCAGCGGGGAATATTTATTGCTCCTCGCATGTTTCCGGAGCAGCACTGGCCCTGGGGTCGTCAGCCAAACTGGTAGGGTGGTCCCAGTGACAGACTTCCTGGAAAAAGAGAATAAGCGCTCGTGAGGGGTGGCATTGGTGGATGTACATAACGGAGCGGATAGAGTGGAGTGCCTCGGTGAGGACCTCCTGCCATCGAGAGACCGGCAACCCCTTTGACTTAAGGGCTAAAATTGTGGCCTTCCATACTGTGGCATTCTCCCTCTCCACCTGTCCATTTCCCCAGGGATTATAGCTCGTGGTCCGACTAGTAGCAATGCCCCTAGCCAGCAGGTACTGGCGCAGCTCGTCACTCATAAAGGAGGACCCTCTATCACTGTGGATATAGCAGGGATATCCGAACAGAGTGAAGAGCTGGCGCAGGGCTTTTATGATGGACGTGGCAGTGGTGTCAGGGCAGGGGATGGCAGAGGGGAACCGCGAGTACTCGTCGATAATGTTGAGAAAGTAGGCATTGCAGTCGGTGGAGGGAAGGGGGCCCTTAAAGTCAACACTCAGTTGCTCAAAGGGGTGGGTGGCCTTGATACGTTGCGCCTTTTCAGGACGGTAGAAGTGCTGTTTGCACTCAGCGCAGACTTGGCAGTCCCTGGTCATCGTCCTGATGTCCTCAAAGGAGTACGGCAGGTTCCGGGCTTTCACGAAATGGTAAAATCGGGTGACCCCTGGATGGCAAAGATCAGCATGGAGGGTGTATAGCCAGTCGAGCTGCACGCTGGCACATGTTCCCCGGGATAGGGCATCAGGGGGCTCATTGAGCCTTCCAGGCCGGTACAGGATGTCATAGTTGTAGGTGGAGAGTTCTATTCTCCACCACAAAATTTTATCATTTTTGATTTTGCCCCACTGTTGGTTGCTGAACATGAACGCAACTGAGCGCTGGTCGGTCAGCAGGGTGAACCTTTTGCCGGCGAGATAGTGCCTCCAGTGCCTAATAGCTTCCACTATGGCCTGGGCTTCTTTCTCCACCGCGGAGTGCCGAATTTCAGGGCCTTGAAGGGTACAAGAGAAGAATGCTACTGGTCTGCCTGCCTGATTGAGGGTAGCAGCCAGCACCAAGTCGGAGGTGTCACTCTCTACTTGGAAGGGAATGGTCTTGTCCACAGCATGCATCGTTGCTTTGGCAATGTCCCCTTTAATGCAGCTGATGGCCGTGCGGGCCTCGGCAGAGAGGGGAAATGTGGTGGACTTGACCAGGGGGCTGGCCTTGTCTGCGTAGTTAGAGACCCATTGGGCGTAATAGGAAAAGAAGCCCAGGCACCATCTGAGGGCTCTGAGGGTGGTCGGGATTTCTAACAGGGGGCGCATACGGTCGGGGTCAGGGCCAATGACCCCGTTCTCCATGACATACCCAAGGATAGCGAGTCGGGTGGTTCCGAACACACACTTTTCCCGGTTATAAGTAAGGTTCAGAGCTTTGGCCACTTGGAAAAATTGTTGGAGGTTGGCGTCGTGATCCGGCCAGTCGCGACCACAGATGGTGATATTATCCAGATAGGGAAATGTGGCCTGCAGTTGGTACTGGTCCACCATCCGGTCCATTTCCCTCTGGAAGACAGAGACACCATTCGTGACACTGAAGGGGACACGCAGGAAGTGATAGAGCCTGCCGCCCACCTCAAAGGCGGTGTAGGAGTGGTCCTCTGGGCGGATGGGGAGCAGGTGGTAAGCGGATTTCAGATCTATTGTCGAGTACACCTTGTACTGAGCTATCTGGTTGACCATATCCGCGATGTGGGGTAGGGGGTACGCGTCAAGCTGCGTGAACCTGTTGATGGTTTGACTATAGTCCACGACCATCCTATTTTTCTGCCCAGTCCGAACAACAACCACCTGGGCCCTCCAAGGACTGGGGCTTGGCTCAATGATCCCCTCCCTGAGCAGCCGCTGCGCCTCTGACTTAACAAAGGCCCTGTCCCCCGCGCTGTACCTCCTGCTTTTAGTTGCCACAGGTTTACAGTTGGGGGTCAGGTTGGCGAACAGCAGTGGGGGAGGGATCTTGAGGGTGGAGAGGCTGCAAGTCATGTCAGTAGCGCAGCTGTCGGCATGGTGCTGGGTGGGATGTGTGGTTCGGTGTGTGTGTGTGGTCAGTAGCGGGGTATATGGCGAAGTCCCACAAAACTGAGGATTCCTGACAGTGAGTGGTGGGAGGGGCCCAACATATGCCATAGTCACACTTTCGAGGTGGCTCTGGAAGTCCAGCCCCAATAGCACAGGTGTGCACAGTTGAGGCATGGCCAGTAGCGCAAAGTCCTGATATTCTGTGCCCTGCACCACCAATGTCGCTACACAACCCTCCCCCCGGATGTCTGTGGAATGTGACCCAGAAGCCATGGTGACCCTCTGGCTTACCGGCCGTGTCACGAGTCCGCAGCGTTGCACTGTGTCCGGGTGAATAAAACTCTCAGTGCTGCCCCTGTCAAACAGGCAGCAACCAAGATGGCGACCCCCATGCCTCGCACGCGGCGCTGCCCGACCCCGCTCGTGGTTCAGACTTACAGACCTTGGCGAAATGGCCCTTCTTTCTGCAGCTTGAACAGTTAGCTTCTCGGGCCGGGCAGCGTTTTCAGGGGTGCTTTTCGAGTCAGCAGAAGTAACACTGCGCGGACTTGTGACTGACCCCTGGATGGCAAAGATCTGCATGGAGGGCGTATAGCTGGTCGAGCTGTGCACTGGCACACTCTCCCTGGGATAGGGCATCGGGGGCTCATTGAGCCTTCCAGGCCGGTACAGGATATCATAGTTGTAGGTGGAGAGTTCTATTCTCCACTGCAAAATTTTTGATTTTGCCCCGCTGTTGGTTCCTGAACATGAACGCAACTGAGCGCTGGTCGGTCAGCAAGGTGAACCTTTTGCCGGCGCTTCCACTATGGCCTGGGCTTCATTCTCCACTGCGAAGTGCTGAATTTCAGGGCCTTGAAGGGTACAAGAAAAGAATGCTACTGGCCTGCCTGCCTGATTGAGGGTAGCAGCCAGCACAAAATCCCAACCTAAGTGTGGCCTCATCATGACAGAAGCCATGGATGGACATATTGGAATGGGAAGTGGAATTAAAATGGGTGACCACTGGGAGATCCCACTTATTCTAGCAGGCGGAACATAGGTACTCGACTAAGCCGTCTCTCAGTCTACGCTGGGTCTCACCAATATACAGGGGACCATACCAGGAGAACTGGATACAATATATGACCCCAACAGATTCACAGGTGAAGTGTCACCTTGCCTGGAAGGATTGTTTGGGGCCTTGAATGGTAGTGAGGAAGGAAGTGTAGGGGCAGATGTAGCACATGTTCCGCTTGCAAGGGTCAGTGCCAGGAGGGAGATCAGTGGGGAGGAACAAACGGACAAGGGAGTCGTGTAGGGAGCGATCACTACGGAACACATAAAGTGCAGGGGAGGGAAAGATGAGCTTGGTGGTGGGATCCTGTTGGAGATGGTGGAAGTTATGGAGAATTATTTGCTGGACTCAGAGGCTGGTGGGTGGTAGGTGAGGACAAGAGAAACCCTATCCCTGGTAGGACAGTGGGAGGATGGTGTGGGGGCAGATGTGCACAAAAGGAAGAGATCAGCATTGATGATGGAGGAAGAGAATCCCCTTTCTTTGAAGAAGGAGGATATCTCCTCCTTTCTAGAATGAAAAGCCTCATCCTGAGAGCAGATGAAGCGGAGAAGGAGGAATTGAGAAAGGGGAGGGAGGTGTCGGAAATGGACCAGGTAAATTTGAGGGAAGGGTGGAAGTTGGAGGCAAAGTTGACGAAATCGACGAGCTCCGCATGGGTACAGGAAGCAGCATCAATGCAGTCATCAAGGTTGCGCAGGAAAATTGGGGGACAGACACCAGTGTAGGCTTGGAACATAGATGGTTCCACGTAGCCAACAAAGCAGCAGGCATAGCTGGGACCAATGCAATTTCCATAGCTACACCTTTTGTTTCAAGGAAGTGGGAGGAGACAAAAGAAAAATTATTAGAATGAGGACAAGTTCTGTTAGATGGGGGAGAGAGGTGGTGAAGGGGAACTGTTTGGGTCTGGTTTCCAGAAAGAAATGGAGATCTTTGATGCCTTCCTGGTGGAGGGTGGAGCAGTATAGGGACTAGACATCCATAGTGAAAATAAAATGCTCGGGGCCAGGGAACTTAAAAGATCTAGACTGTGTGAGGTGTCATGAAGGTAGGTAGGGACGGACTGAACCGTGGGGATAAAACTGGGTCAAGGTATGCAGATATGAGTTCAGTGTGGCAGGAACAAGCTGAAGCAATAGGTCTGGCAGGTTTGTTGGTCTTGGGTAGGAGGTAGAAATGGGAGGTGTGGGGTGAGGGAAATATGAGGCTGGTGGCAATGGATGGGAGATCCTCAGAGCTAATAAGGGTGGTGATGGTGTGGGAGACAATGGCCTGGTGGTCCCTAGTGGGATCCATTTTGAAGGGTAAATAAGAGGAGGTGTCTAATTTTCCCTTTCTCCAGCCCTGTATCTGTTTCACCAATTAACTTCCCAGCTCTTTACTTCACCCCTTCCCCTCCCAGTCTCACATATCATCATGTGTTTCTTCCTCCCTTCCCTTCACTTTCTAACTCTGACTTCTCAACTTTTTTTCTCCAGTCCTGATGAAGGGTCTTGGCCTGAAACGTTGACAGTTCACTCTTTTCCACAGATACTGCCTGGCCTGCTGAGTTCCTCCAGCATTGGATGTGTGTCATTCACCATTCTCAATGTTTTGCTGCTAAAGGGCTCCTGACCTGCCATTCCTGCTTCTATGCACACCAAAATCTTCAGTCATATCCACCAAGGACAACAAGGCATCAAAAACTGCTGCCTAAGAGCAAGGCAATCTGTGTGGTGACCTGGCCTGAGCACAAAGCTGTGAGATTATGCAAAGCAACATGAAGCATAGGAACAAAGATCACGCTGAACCTCCTTGTTCCACAGAGATTTCCCAGCTGAATATCTTCTCACTGTGGATTGCTACTCACGGAATGTTGAGATGTCCAAGCGGTCCTCTACATCCTTAGCAGCAGTTACATAGCACCTGAAAGCCATATTCACTCACCATGGAATACCAGAGACTATTCTGACAACGGTTCACAATTCAGCTGCTCAGAATTCAAAGCCTTTTGCTAGCGACTATGGGTTCAAACACACAAGAATTCCTCAGTACCCAAAGGCAAATGGAGAAGTGGAAAGAACAGTGCAAACTGTTAAGAGTCTCCTACTGAAGGCAAAAGACACCTACAAAGTTCCACTAGCTTATTGCTCCACACCTCTTGTGGATGGTTACAGTCTATCAGAGCTGTTCCTGATGACAGCACATCCTGATGACCTCACATCACTTTGGGGGATTTTAACCAGCTAGATAAAGTCACTGAATAATTATTATCAACATTTTATAGTAGCAGAGAAAATAACACACTGGACCACTGTTACACTAAGCTCAAGAATGCCTACCATACCATCCTCACTTCAGGAAGTCTGATCCCCTGGCTGTACTTCCACTCCCTGAGTACAGGCAGAGACTGAAGACTGCAGCACCAGCAGTGAGGACCAAGAAGGTGTGGACAAGGGAAGCACAGGGACACCTACAGGACTGCTTTGAATCGGTGGACTGGACTGTGCTCAGGGATTCATCTTCGAACCTGGATGAGTATGCCACAGTTGTCACCAACTTCATTAAAACCTATGAGGATGAGTGTGTACCTATGAAAATTTACTGTACATTCCCAACCCCAAAAGCCATGGATGAACCAGGAGGTTCATAGTCTTCTGAAGGCTAGATCTGTGGCACTTAAGTCTGGCGATCCAGGTCTGTATAAGCAAACCGGTTATGACTTGCTGAGGTCTATTTCAGGAGCCAAGGAACAATTCTGGGAGAAGTTAGAGGTGACATTGGATGCATGTCAACTCTGGCAGGGTTTGCAGGCTATTATTTCATAGAAAGCAAAGCATCATGAATGGCAGTGATGTTTCACTACCAGACGAGCTCAATGCCTTTTAAGCGCGCTTTGAGAGGGAGAATAAAATCACAGCTATGAGGATCCCGCAGCATCTGATGACCCTGTGATCTCTGTCTCAGAGGCTGAAGTCAGGCAGTCTTTAAAGAGGGTGAGTCCTCACAAGGCGGCCGGGTCTAATGGTGTACCGGGTAAGGCTCTGAAAACCTGTGCCAACCAACTGGTGGGAGTTTTCAGGCATTTTCAATCTCTCACTGCTGCAGTCAGAAGTTCCTACCAGCTTCAAAAGGACAACAGTTATACCAGTGCCCAAGGAGAGCAGCCTGAGCTGCCTCAATGACTGTAGGACAGAATCACTCAGATGTACGGGGATGAAATGCTTTGAGAGGTTGGTATTGCTAGAATCAAAACCTGTCTCAGGACCCACTCGAATTTGCCTATCGCCACAGTAGGTCTACAGCAGACTCGATCTCAATGCCTCTCCACACAGCCTTGGATGATCTGGACAATGCAAATACCTACAATATGTCAGGATGTGGGTTATCGACTATAGCTCAGCATTTAACACCATCATCCTTACAGTTCTGATCAAAAAGCTGCAGAACCTGCGCCTCTGCACCTCCCTCTGCAACTGGATCCTCAGCTTCCTAACTTGAAGACCATAGGCTGTGTGGATTGGGAATAATATTTCCACCTCGATGACAACACGGCTGCACCTGAGGGGCGTGTGCTTAGTCCACTGTTCTGCTCTCTCTATACCCATGAGTGTGTGACTGGGTATAGCTCAAATGCCATCTATAAACCTGCAGATGATACAAGCACTTTTGGCAGAATCTAAATGGTGACAAAATGGTGTAGAGATGCAAGATATACCAGCTACTTGAGTGGTGTTGCTGCCACAACCTTGCACTCAATGTCAACAAGATCAAAGAGCTGATTATGGACTTCAGGAAGAGGAAGATGAAAACAAACCAATCCTCATAGGGGGATCAGACGTGGAGAGAGTGAGCAGTTACAAGTTCCTGGGTGTCTATATCTGAGGACCTAACCTGGATGCAACTTATTGATATGGCTATAAAGAAGGCAAGATAGCAGCTACATTTCAATAGGAGTTTGAGGAGATCTGGTTTGTCAACTAAAACACTCGAAAACTTCTACAAATGTAGCAAGGAGAGGACTAAAGTATGTAATAATTCGGCTTTATAATGTATCAGACTGACCAAACTTGGAATATGGTGGGTAGGTTTCCGGTGACGCCATGGTTGAGAATGGCAGCTTAAGTCACCAGCTCCTCCGGAAAAACGCATATTAAGCCCTGTTAACCCATCAAATATAGTATTTTTCAAGAAATATTTGAACTGAAAGGAGGGGCAAGAATGGGGAAAAAGAATGGAAATAAAAAAAGCGACACTGCGGAGCCTGCGTCCGAGAGGAGTGCAGCGAGCGGCTCTCCTACCCGACCGCGTGCTAGCAATGTGGACACTGGGCCTCGTTCAGGCGAAGCGGCGAATACGATCGAAATTCTTAAAGAGATAAGGGAGTTCCAGAAAGAAATAAAGCAGCAGCTACACGATATTAAGTCAGAGCTCGCCAACGTCAATCAAAAAATAGCTGTGACAGAGACTCGAATTGAGAAGGTGGCAGATCACATTCAAAACATTGAACGAATACTGAGTAGGATGATAAAAATATTAAATCACCAAGAAGGTAAACTACTTGACCTGGAGGGAAGATCACAGCCAAAAAATATCAGAATCTACAACGTTCCCGAAGGAGCGGAGGGCTCGTCTATGACGGAGTTTGTCAGAAAGTTGCTGCGGGATGTGCTGGAGCTTCCCTCAACTATGGAGCTGGAAATCAAGAGAACGCATTGCGCGTTAGTCCCGAAGTCTACCCAAGATAAGCCACGCTCAATAATAATTAAATTCCTTCGGTACAGCACCAATGTGGAGATTCTATGAAGAGCCTGGGGTAAGAAGAGAATGTTTTTAGATGATAAAGTAATATATTTTGACCAAGATTATCTCCCCCACCCGCCGCAGTCCTGCAGAAACGTAAAGAATACTCTGAAGTAAAGCGAGTACTAAAGCAAAAAAAGATTAGATTTCAAACTCTGTACCCTGCTAAACTTTGAGTGTTTTATGACGACGGGACGCGGTTGTACCGGACAGTGGAAGAGGCGACTACAGACATGAAGGCCAGAGGGTTGCCTGTCAGTGTGACCAAACCAAGGGAAAGCCTGGCAGAGGAATTATCCCGCTCTGCTTGGGAAATAGTGCAAGAATCGAGAAGGCAGGAGATGGGAGGAAGCCGAGAGATATATATCAGCAAGAGAACAGGAGTTTCCTAAAAACAGTCCTCACCCCATTCAGAAGAGCCATAAGGTTTGGCTAACTTTAAAAATGTTGAGAAGCTAAACAGAAGCAAAAGTGGACGGTGATATACCTATCTGGAGAAATACTTATTATAATGTGGATTTTATATTACTTAGTTGTTATTCTTTATTCGCTCACTTACCCCTTTTTCCCCACCAAAATGAGAATATATTTATGTGTGCATATATGTGTACGTACAAACATTTGTATGTAATATATATGTGTGTGTGTGTATATATAGGAGGAGTACACAGGGAAATCTTTTCTGTGTAATGGATTTGTTCACTGACTTTTATGAATACTGCAATGGGGACCCTCAACTCACAAGTAGGAATGGTTATCCCCCACAGCTAGACATTTCCTCCAGCTCAACACAGGGTCATCTACTAGACACCTCAGCCTTGGAATCACATGTTGCCATTTTTGTTATTATTTGCTTTTCTTGGTTCTTATTTGTCTAGGGAGTAGATCAATTAAGTTTTATTCTAATTTCAATGATACATTGACAAATAAATACAGATGGCGAAGGACAAGGTAAAATTCATTTCTTTTAATGTCAATGGGCTATTAAGTCCAATCAAACATAAGAGAATTTTATCCAAAATGAAAAAAAAGCTCATGTAGTATATTTACAGGAAACTCATTTAAGTGATAATGAGCATAAAAAACTAAAGAGAATGGGCTTCACTAATTTGTTGTTTTTCTCATATAAATCAGGACATAGGAGAGGAATTGCAATTCTTATCTCAAGTAAGCTAAATTTTGAAAAAGTATTCAAAATGGGAGATAAAGGGGCAGATATATTCTGGTAAGGGGGAATATAGATGGAAATTCAGTTACTCTACTGAATATATACGCACCCCCAGGAAGTGATATTGGTTTCTTTCAGAAAATTACTGATATTAAATTACTGAAACAGAAGGTCTCCTGATATGTGGGGGAGACTTAACTTTACAATTACAACCAAACTTAGACTCTTCCAATAGAAAAACCTATGAAACAAAATTTTTACATAAGAGAGTTAATACACTTTTTGAGGATGTTGGGTTAATTGATATATGGAGGGACCTTTTCCCTGACAGAAGGGATTACACTCGTTATTCTGCTCCCCATTCTGTATATACAAGAATAGACTATTTCATAACATTTGGAAAAGACAAAATAAACACCTGTGGAATTGGGACAATAGATGTAAGTGAACATGCACCTATATATTTATCTGTTGATTTTGACCTACAACCAAAGAATACTATTTGGAAACTAAATTCAAGTCTTGATCCGTACTTTAATGATCCGTACTTTAAGGAACAAATTAAAAAAGAAATTGGTCTCTACTTAGAATTTAATGATAATGGAGAGGTTTCATCTCCCATTTTATGGGATACTCTGAAGGCAGTCTTAAAGGGAAAATTATAGCGGTATCTTCATATAAGAAAAAAATAAGGAATAAAACATTAGAGGAATTACAAAATAGGCTGAAGGAACTAGAGGAAAAAAACACAAATTGAATTTGTCACAGGATACATTAGGGGAAATTAAACGAATTAGGAATGAAATTAATAGTTTGGCTATGCAAGAAATCAGGAAAAATTTAATGTTTCTGAAACAGTGACATTATGAAAGTGGATCGAAATCTATGAAAATACTGGCATGGAAACTGGAAAAAAAGATAGCAGAAAATACAATTCATAGAATTAGGGACCCAAGAATGAAAATGATAAAAAATAAGCTAAGTAAAATTCAAGAAGCTTTTGAAGTGTTTTACTAAACTCTATATTCCAAAGTTCCAGGGGGAAGCATAACTCAAATTGACACCTTCTTGAATTCTCTAGAGTTATCCACTTCAAGTGAAGAACAAAATAGAACGATGACTGCTGACATAACTGAAGTTGAATTAAAAGCTGTAATTAGTAGGCTTAAATTAAGCAAGTCACCAGGATCAGATGGGTATACGGCAGAGTGGTACAAAGAATTTAAAAATGAGTTAATTCCTGTTTTACTCCCCACACTGAACTGGGCTCTAAAAAAGGCACAAATGCCACCCAGTTGGAAGGAAGTGATAATCTCAGCTATACCGAAAGAAGGCAAGGATAAAATGGAATGCAGGTAATTTAGACCTATATCTATTCTTAATATAGATTATTTACCTGCATCATGACCAAACGATCAGAGGAGTTTCTACCCATACTGATATGTAACAATCGGACAGGTTTTATATGACAAATCCAGACCCAAGACAATATACGAAGGACACTTCACATTATGGATCATACACAAAAAAATAAAATTGAAGCAATAGTGGACGTGGACGCTGAAAAAACATTTGATTCGGTTAATTGGAATTTTCTTTACAGATTTTTACATAGATTTGGATTCCAAGACACAATTATTAAATCTATACAGACACTATATGACAATCCTACTGTGAGGATTAAAATCAATGGATATTTATCAATAGTGTTACCATGGAAAGGAGCACGAGACAGGGTTATGCATGGTCACCGCTACTCTTTGCATTATATCTGGAACCATTAGCTCAATACATCAGACAAAATGAAGATATCAGGGGAATTATTATTAAAGGGACAGAGCATAAATTGGCTTGTTATGCGGATGACTTTTTGATTTATCTAGGGCAACCAACAACTCTTTACCTAA
Source organism: Hypanus sabinus (assembly GCF_030144855.1). Classification (NCBI taxonomy): domain Eukaryota; kingdom Metazoa; phylum Chordata; class Chondrichthyes; order Myliobatiformes; family Dasyatidae; genus Hypanus; species Hypanus sabinus. Next base: position 84,915,104 of record NC_082708.1, read on the forward strand.
ATTGATGCAATCTTTTGAACAATATGGTCAATTATCAGGATACAAGATCAACATAGATAAAACCCAATTACATTCATATTACTATAGCCCACCAAGAGAAATTGAAAGTAGGTACCCCTGGGCATGGCACACAGAGTCTTTCAAATATTTGCTAATAATTACATTCTGATAAGATTGGGCAAAAATATCAGAATGTAATTATCAGCCTTTGTATAAAAAAATTAAGGAAGATGTGGCAAGATGGAAACTGATTCCTTTTTTCAGTCTCACTTCAAGGATTGAGTCTATTAAAATGAATATACTGCCCAGACTGTTATATCTCTTTCAGACCCTACCAATAGAGATTAATCAAAATCAATTCAATGAATGGAACAAGATGTTATTAAGGTGTATTTGGCAGGGTAAAAGGCCTAGAGTTAGTCTCAAAAATTTGCAATTAGCAAAGGAAAAGTGGGGATGGGGCCTACCTTCTCTTCAAGATTATTATTTTGCAGCACAGTTGAGAGCTGTGATATGTTGGTGCAACCCATCATATGACGCTCAATGGAAAAACATTGAGGAGCGGGTACTTCCCATCCCCATACAAGCAATTTTAGCTGATAACAACCTGCAAAGGTACATAAATATTATCGATAACCCATAGGTGAAATTGACTCTTAAAATATGGAAAACTACTATAAAAGAATATAATCTAGAGGGAGATATTGCAATTCTTAAATGGTGTGCATATGACTCAGATTTTACACCAAATAAAGGTATTTAAAGGATAAAGAATAAAGGATCGAGGTATTTAAAATTTTGAGAGGGATAGATAGATAGAGTTGACGTGAATAGGCTGTTTCCATTGAGAGTAGGGGAGATTCAAACGAGAGGACATGATTTGAGAGTTAGGGGGCAGAAGTTTAAGGGAAACATGAGGGGGTATTTCTTTACTCAGAGAGTGATAGCTGTGTGGAATGAGCTTCCTGTAGAAGTAGTAGAGGCCAGTTCAGTTGTGTCATTTAAGGTAAAATTGGATAGGTATATGGACAGGAAAGGAGTGGAGGGTTATGGGCTGAGTGTGGGTAGGTGGGACTAGGTGAGATTAAGAGTTCGGCATGGATTAGGATGGCCGAGATGGCCTGTTTCCGTGCTGTGATTGTTATATGGTTATATAAATTGGATGCTAGATTTAAGGACTGGACAGCTAAAGGAATAACAGTTCTTTGCAACATAATGAAAGAAGGAACTCTGTTCAGTTTTGAAATGCTTAAAGAGAAACACTTAGAAAAACAAGATTGTGCTGTCTTTACGACAGTTATTTAGTTTATAATATTTTCGCTTAGTAATTCATTCGATAGTATTTTCTAGTTAGAATTAGAAGTGTTTAAAGTATATTCATTGCATGTAAAATATATCGGCATGCGATGACGTCACATCCGGTTTTGCCGCGTCTTGTGGGAAAACACCGGTTTGAAATTAGCGCGAGGGTGGGGGCTCACCACGAGGCACACCTGAGCAGAAGTTGTTTTGCAGGCATTAGAAATCACAGTGAGAGCAACGCTGTAAGTTAATAGATAATCGATATATTGAACTAAGATGTTAATGCCAATCCTGTTAAAAGTAACGACGGTCGATAATGTTTATGCTTTCGTTAGTTAAAGGGTTGCGGATAGTTTGCATTGAAGTGTATTTAAAGTAGTCAATGGAGCAGGTAAACTCTGCCTGTATACTGCACCTTAGTGTAATGTAGTTATAGTCACCTTTGCAAGTATTTACAATTGAAATGTGATATTAAGGAAGGAACAAATACTGTATCAATCTTGTATTGTTGTATCAACAGTTTTCACCATATGTTAATGTGAAGAGTGAACAGTAAATGGTTAATCTTACTGCGATCTGGTGTCATTGACTGTGGTTTATCTCGACGTTGAATTCGGCGTTATTAGTACACCCGAAGGAGAACTTTACAAAGATTTTTATCGGTATTTACAGATGCGGCAATATGTTAATAAGACACTTAAAAATGTAACCAAGGCAAGTACGTGTTTGATAGAGCTATTTAGAAAAGCATTTAATTCAGATAATGGTAGTAGAATCATTTCAAGCATGTATAAGGGGTTGTCAAATCTTAAAACACATTCGACTTCATACATTAAAACAAAATGGGAGAAGGAAGGAGGGATAATTATATCTGAGGAAGAATGGACAACAATATGGAGGTATCAATGGAAGTGTACCAGTTCACAGAAATGGAGGGAGTTTGGATGGAAAAACTTGGTAAGATATTTTATTACACCTTCTCAGAAATCCCATTATGATGGTAACTTTCCTGTTTGTTGGAGAAATTGTGGAAATCAAAATGCAAATCATTTTCATCTTTTTTGGGACTGCCCTGTTATCAAAAACTGTTGGAGGGGGATACACAATACCCTACAAGACATCTTTAAATGTGAAATACCCTTGGAGCGTAAGACCATATATTTTGGGTATATACCTCAAGAATGGTTGAAAAGAGATATAAGAGATATATATTTAATGAATATACTGTTGGTGGCTGGTAAAAAGACTCTTACTAGGAAATGGTTATCACAGGAGAGCCCAACTTTAAATACATGGATGGAAATTACAATGGACATTTACAAAATGGAGAAGATAACAGCATCTGTTAATCATTAGTTGGAACAAATTGATTCATACTGGGAAAAATGGTTTAACTACATATTGCCTCATAGGCCTGATTTTATTCTCACAAATCAATGAATATGTTGTAAAAAAAATCACTCCCTACTTGTACATAGTTCTTTCCTTTTGCTTGTTTTTTCTTTCCACTCTTTTCTATAAGTGTATACCTCAGATAAATACTTTGTGGAGATTTGTGATATATATGATTATATGAGATTAATGTACAATGTCTGAAATACATCTTACGGAAATGTTTGTTTGATGATGAACTTCAATAAAAAAATAAATTACAAAAAAAAAGGAATATGGTGGGTAGATTTGAGTCCCTTATCTAAGAAAGGCAGTGCTGTCATTGGGGATGGTCTGCAGGAGGTTCACAAGAACTAACCTGGATTTGAGGAGTGTTTGGTGGCTTTGGGTCTGTAATCACTGACGTTTAGAAGAATGAAGGGAGATCACATTGAAACCTGTCATTGAACGCATTGAAACTGAATGGCCTAGAAAGAGTGGACATGGGTAGAATGCTTCCTATAGTGGGGGATTCTAGGACCAGACAGCACAGCTTCAGAATAGAAGGACATTCCTTTTGAACAGACATTAGGAGGATTGTCTTTCTGCAGAGGATGATGAATTTGTGGAATTCATTGACACAAATGGCTGTGGAGGCCAAGTCATTGGCTATTGTTTAAGGTGGAGGTTGATAGATTGTTGATTACTAAGGGTGTCAAAGATTACAGGGAGAAGGCAAGAGAATGGGTTGAAAGGGATAATAAATCAGCCATGATGGAATAGCAGAGCAGACTCAATTGGCCAAATGGCCTAACTCTGCTACTATGTCTTATAGACTAATTTCTAGTCATTTCCTTTTAAATACATAATCCATTGTGTCAGTTGTGGCTTAATTGGTAGACCTCTCATCTCTAAGGAACAGGTTGTATGTTTAAATTCCACTTCAATGGACCAGAATCAGAATCAGGTTTATTATCACCAACATGTGACATTAAATTTGTTAACTTAGCAGCAGCAGCAGTTCAATGCAATGCATAATACAAAAGAAAAAAACTATAAAGTACTGTACGCCCTCTCATCACCACCTAAGAGTCTACCAATGATGGTTGTATCATCAGCAAATTTGTAGATGGTACTTGAGCTATGCCTAGCCACACAGTTATGTGTTTATAGAGAGTAGTGCAGTGGGCTACACACACACCCCTGAGGTGAGCCAGTGTTAATTGTCAGTGGGGAGAATATGTTATCACCAATCCGGACAGATTGTGGTCTTCTGGTTAGTAAGTTGTGGATCCAATTGCAGAGGGAGGTACTGCAGAGAGGCCCAGGTTCTGCAACTTCTTAATCAGGATTGTGGGAATGATGGTGTTAAATGTTGAGCTATAATCAATCAACAGCATCCTGACATAGGTGTTTGTGTTGTCCAGGTAGTCTAAAGCTGTGTGAGGATTCATTGAGATTGCATCTGCCGTTGACTTATTGTGGCGATAGGCAAATTGCAATGGGTCCAGGTTCTTGCTGTGGCAGGAGTTCAATGTAGTCATGACCAACCTCTCAAAGCATTTCATCACTGTCGATGTGATTGCTAATGGGCGATAGTCATTAAGGCAGCCCACATTATTCTTCTTAGGCACTGGTATAATTGTTGCCTTTTTGAAGCAAGTAGGAACTTCTGCCCGTAGCAGTGAGATGTTGAAAATGTCCTTGAATACTCCCACTAGTTGGCTGGCCCAGGTTTTCAAAGCCATACCAGGTACTCCATCAGGACCTTCTGCCTTGCGAGGGTTCACTCTCTTTAAAGACAGTCTAACACTGGCCTCTGAGACAGAGATCACAGGGTCATCAGGTGTAGCAGGGATCTTCACAGCTGTAGTTGTGTTCCAGATCAATGAGATATGGTCACAACATAGGCTAACACTTCCTATTGTGAGTGACAACAAGGGAAAGTGCATCTCTCAGATGAAACATTAAATTCCGCAAACCACCGTGAAATCAAGCGAGATATCATCCCAGTGGCCCATTAATAAATTACTTCTCAAAAAAATCTAAAACAACCTTATTACTATTGCCTTGTTTTTTATCGGACCTTCGATGCCCAAATGGTTTTTCCATATTTCCCAGATGATTACATCAGACAGTGCACTTCAAATGCAGTGCAACTGCAAGTCAGTTTTTTCTTTAGGCAAGGAAGAAAGAAAGATTAGGACACCAAAACATAGAGTGAACTGTGACGTTTGCATCAACAACCAACACAGTCCAAAGATGCAAGTGTCGCCATACTTGGAACGCCAACGTAGCATGCCCACAATTTACTAACCCGGATGTCTTTGGACTGTGCAGAGAAACCTGGAGTGAACTCACACAGTCACGGGGAGAATGGACAAACTCCCTACGGACAGCAGCAGGAATTGAACATTGATTGCTGGACTGGAAAGTGTCACACTAACTACTATCCCACCATGCTGCCTGGTAGGTTGAACCACTTCATCTGACCAATCACCAAATCCCTGTTTCTCTCTCCCTCATGTTCATCTAATTTATAGTTAAATTAAATTGTGCTTAATTACCCCAGATTGAGGCTATAGAAACAAGGGTGAGGTCATAAAAGGGGAACTTTGATCCCTACCACCAGGAAGTGCTTCACACAGGGAATGGATTATAGTGAAGACGCCAGGGAAATTTCAGTCAGATGCTGCAATTGTAAAAGGAGTGTATTTTTCCAAAAATGAATTTGCCACTCTCTCTTTTCTAATTCCTTGTCAGTATTTAGGAATTTAGAATGCTTAAATATGCCATGGGATGTTACCTACTATTCCATTCAATCCTGGTTAATCTTGCTGCAATTATATAGGGCAACTTTAGCATCAGGTACTCTGTTCACCTCTCTCTAATAAAAAGGGATAGTCCAGTCACTTTAACAATGACTGGACTGGTTCCAGAGAAAGAGGGATTGCCAAATGAGGAGAGATTGGGTTAACTAGGTATATATTAACCACAGTACTGAAAACTGAGAGATTTCGTTGTAACTTCAAGTTTCTAACAAAATGTGAAAACCATAAATAAAATAGATGATGTTGTTGCTGGAATTATGAAATAGATTCAGAAAACTGGTTGTAATTTAAACAGGATTGTTGCAACTTAAGGTATTTTTATGCATTACACTGTACTGCTGCCACAAAACATATTTCACAACACATCAGTGATAACAAACCTGATTCTGATTCAATCTTACACCAGTGTTACTATGTTTGTTTTGTTACGTGTATTTGTACATATGTAAGTTATGTATTACTTAGGTCGGTTTTCACTTTAGGTTAACTTATATTTGTCATGTACTGTGCAGCTGCTGCAAAAAGCCAATTTTCATGGCATTTATACCCTGTGTACGTCTGCTTTTGTCAATAAACGTAAATTTGAATCTGGCACAATCTATGAAATAAATGCAGTGTAAAAGCAATGTAATTGCAAAATGCAAAGCTGTAATCCTTTCTGTCCTCTCTGTAGCATAACTTGTTTCACTCCAGCTTTTGGCATCAAACATTGACGGCTTCATGTTCCACATATACCCTGCTGAATATATTCAGCGCGGTCAGTTTGTTTCGCAGGATCCGAAAAGGTGGAAGCAAGGAGGCTATTTGCTCTGGCTGAGGAGTCGCTGTCTCAGTTATTGGGTAGGCCACTGGGACTGAGATGAAAAGAAATGCCTTCACTCAATTTATGAGCATTTGAAAGTTTGTACCCTCCAGGTTTAGTCGCTGTCTTCATTCCATTCAGATATCTCTTCTTCTTCAAGTGCCTTGCGTTTTACACGCTTGGGCAATCATGGCTCTCCACATTGAATGATCCCTCACAGCGTCAATGATATCTCACAGATTTAGATCTGTTAGTTCTTTACCCTCCTCTTCCACGTTTCCCAGGCATACGGCCTTGTAATATAAGGTGTTCTATTTCTCCCTTTCTGATGACATGGTCCAGGAAATTAAGTTTTCTCTCATTTAATGTTCTCATTAATGGCCTTTTTGTATAGGCATGTTGGAGAACTGTCTCATTAGTTACCCTATTTCTATGTGATATTTAAAGCATTTGTCTAAGAAACCACATTTCTGTTGCTTCTAAGTTTCTTTGGAGTGCTGGTGTTACAGTCCATGTTTCGGAAGCATACAGCAAAGTTGACCAGATGTAATGTTTTAGTAGGCTAAGCCTTGTTATCGTAGAAATGTGTCTGTTGGTAAAAATGGATTCCAAGCTTTGGTGGAGGATTGTCTTTGTACAACAACAGCAAAGGTTGGGCGATGTCTAGTGTATGATTCCCAACTGGGAACACCAGTAGAGGTTAAATGCTCTCGTTAGATGAGCACTGCGACAACAGAAGGCAACGGCAAACCACTGTAGAAATTTCTGCCATCATGGAAAGAAACAAAAGAAGGAAACCAGACAACAGCATGAATGGGGTTGATTCTAATCAACAGAACAACACCTCACTCGGTAGGGGTAGTCATGGGCTGCAGGTGACACCAGACCGCCATCCAGAGACTATAAGCAATAGGGAAAGGCTAAGGGTAGCAGCATGGAACATCGGTACACTTCACCAGAAAGGAAAGTTGGACAACACATTAAATGAAAGGTTGGAAGTTGATATCTTAGGCCTGTCAGAAATTAGATGGACCGACAGTGACAAATTCACTAAGAATTGTTCTCTGACAATGTATTCTGGAGGTCAACAGCATATGTATGGAGTTGGAATTATTTTAAACAAACAAGTTTCAAAATGTCTTATGAGATATTGGCTGATATCCAACCAGCTGCTTTTAGTTAAATTAAGGGGAAACCCTTTCACAATTAGCATAATCCAAGACTATACGCCGACAAATGATGCGGAAGAAGAGTGTATCGACGATTTCGACAGTGCTTATGAGCAATGTAAATCTCAGGATATAGAACTTGTCATGGGAGATTTTAACTCCAAAATTGGACAGGAAAGGGTTGATGACAGGGGAGAAACATGAAAGTGGAGATGTCTAGTTTTCTTTAAATGATGGGGTTTGCGATATATCGGTATAGCACAGGGAAATAGACGGTGCAAACAGCACTCCGCAGGATCTTCCTGCGACCTTTCTTTCGTTTGGCTACGCGTTGGCGTCACTCGCCAATCTCCGGAAGATGTCGGTAATCTCCGGAGGCAATCGGCAATCTCCGGAACCTGCAGTGGGAGGGAGCGCGGTGCATTGTGGCGCAGGAGCCGGTGATTCTCCATATTTACAGGGGTCGCCATTTTGTGTGTGTTTCTGCAGCGTCTCTGGGTCTTCGGGGGAGAATAATTGTGAATCTGCCGGAGGAGTTCCAGGAGAGGGTGGGTAGTCGCCTGTCGGTAGACGAGGAGAAGCCGTCCAGTACACGGTTGCTTCCCTTCTCCATTAGCGTAGCCCGGGAGTGAGCGCAGGCCGCGGCGGCGGCCATGGGGAGGTCTCGAAGCCGCAGCTCGTCGCGCTCCAAACACGCCAAGAGCAGCAAGCACGGCAAGCGGCGGACGCGCTCGCACTCGCGGGAGAAGGAGAGGCCGCGAAAGCGCTCCAAGTCCCGGGAGAAGAAGAGCCGGCGGCACGCGACCAACCGCGAGTCGCGCTCCCGCTCCCGCTGCCGCAACACTCCCGAGCGCATCGACATCTTCGGCCGCAACCTGAGCAAGCGCAGCAGCCTGGACGAGAAGCAGAAGCGCGAGGAGGAGGAGAAGAAGGCCGAGCTGGAAAGGCAGCGTAAGATGTGAGTGCGCCGAGACACGGGCTCCGTTCAATCCGCCCCCCTCATCTCCCACGGCCTATCACCTAGGCCTCGGCATTGAGTACTGAATGATGTGGGGCTTGGAAGGGAGGGACTTGTGAGGATTCCATTCGGGGGTGTGAGTGGTGGTGGTTCACAGTGGTGCTGAAGTGGCTCTTGTAAAATGGGGGCTGTTCCCCTTAATGAACGAAAATCAGATTAGAGGCTTCACCAGGTTTTGGCTGAAGGTCATATTTGTGGGTAAATATGACCACAAAAACAATTGACGGTACTGTGTACTGCTGCTTATTTTCTAATTTTTATTCGTGCCGAAATCCACAAATTCATAGTCCAACTGCCGTTTTATTGAAATCCTTTCTAATATCTTGGGCAGGTGGTCTTCGAATTGCAGTCTGCTTCTCTGCTGTCCAGTCTATGTGATCATTACGAGAATGTCTTCTTGGGTATTGCGAATAGTTAATGCAAAAATGAGTAATAGTATTGGTATTTGATAAAGAAATGATGACTGATTGTCACCTTAGTCACGTGTCAGAATAATTGACTCTGACCCATGATGAGAAGAAAATGACCTTTTAACTTGAAGTGTGAATGTAGAAGTTTTCTTTGCCTGAATGACATTAGTATGTTCAGAACAGAGATATAGTTTAAGAGAATAAAATATGAGCAATAATAAAATCTGAAATTGAGGAAGCAGATCATCCCTAATAATAAATTGGCAGGCTATTTACTGTGGACCAAATAGATTACTTTGCAGAAGTTTGTGGAGCTGCTGTCAATCTGGCTCCTGTTTAAACTATAAAGCGCAACAGAATCAGGCCATTTGGCCCATTGTGTCTGCTCCACCATTCAATCATGGCTGATTTATTTTGCCTCTTATTGCCATTCTCTGGCCTTTTCCCACAACCTTCGACACCCTTACTAATCGAGAGCTTATCAACCTCTGCTTTAAGTATATTCAGTGACTTGGTCTCGACACTATCTGTAGCAAAGAATTCCACAGATCCACCACCCTCTCGTTAAATAAATTCTTCCTCATTTCTGTTGTAAAGTGAAGTCCTATTCTGAAAAAGGGCATTTAAGTATCAACACAAGTTACTCTGCAATTTCCTGTATTATAATAAAATCAGCTTCAGTTTTATTTCAGCCATCTGTTATATTTGAATTCACATTTCCTAATGCTGAATAAATCTGCACTTCACTCTGTCATTGGTAACCTTTCTGTAGTAAGCAACCTGAAATTGCATTATATTCCTACTTTTGTACCAAAAGTTTTTATGTATTATATTCAATGGATTTTGTCATAAAATGTAGGGTACTTTTTGATCCATCAGTCTCCTTTATTAATGTACAGATGTTACAGAATCTAACAAAAGCTCCCACCTTCCCAGTGAATTTTACTGTGTTTCCTTTATCTTTCAAAATCGTTCAAGAAAATAAAAATCCAACAAGATGGAAACCTGTGTAAAGAAAAAAAAACTTTATCTGGGATGAAATAATTTTCAGATCTCAGGGAACCCCTGCATAAAAAATATTATATCTACAGCTCCCAGTTCGTTGGCATGATAGTAAGTTGTTGATATAATAATTGTCAATGCTCTTTTGAGTAGAGAATGAATTTTTAGCCAGTCTTTCTTGAAAAAAGCTTAGCTTAGCTTACCTTCCTTGAAATTAATCTCTTTTGCTTTAATAAATTTTAAAAACTCATGGCAAATATTATAAATTTCTGTTAAATAACAGGCTAAAGCCGAAAAGGGGTTTGTTTTTTCTAAAGATGAGCTAGATAGATTTAAATAAAGTTTGTAAATTGATTTTAATTACAGATATTGCTATTTACAACATGAAAATTTATTGACAGTGCTGAATAATAAAGTTACTAACAACCATAAAGCCAAAGCGATATGAATAAAAATATAGCCTAAGGTACAATTTTATGCAAGAATTTAAAAAAAAGACATGGCCAGGCTCAAATATAGGCCTAAAATGTGAAACCTTTGCAAATACTGCACAAGTACTCAATTCTGGGTCAAACTTAAGATAAGAGCACACGGATTTCACCTCAACTGAAATGAGACTATTTCTATTCTTGCTCTTGATGCTTGTTAAACAGCAGAAAGCTTGCTCATGCATATAGGAAGTGGAAAATTGCAGCAAAATGTTCATTGATTTCCTATGAAAGGCAGGATGGTCTTTTTCACAGAAATCCAGAACTTGTCCAGGGGCAGGTCAATAAATCTCGAGTGCATGATCAGGCTGCAGCTCAGGAAGCTTTTCCTCTTCTCTCAAAGTCAAGTTCTCAGGCTGAGCAGAAAATTCAAAGGAAGAGTCCCTCACCCAGACATACATTTGTGTTGAAAGGGAGAAAAATACTTTTCAATTTTGTTCTGCATTCTTGCAGGTGGTTTTCAATAAGAATCAAGACTGATATTCTTCCTCACTCTCAAGCCCAAACAGCAGTGGAAGCACTTCAAGATTTCCTTTTGCAACATGATTTTTCCAAAGATTCAGTTTCCTTTTAATCCAAGAACCTTGTCACTTGAAGTCAAAACATTTTCTTCAGGGCCTTGTTCAGCTGATTCGTTTGATGAAAAATGTCTGCTAAGTAGGCTAGGTTCTGCATCCATTCTTCATCTTCAAAGCACTCAGCAGAATCTGGCCTATTTTCTTGAAAGTACTCCTGCAATTCACCTTTCAGCTCAAACACCCTGTTGAGAGCGCTTCTGCTAAGCCACCAGATTTCTGTATGTAGTAGGAGATTGGTGTACTCTTTGTCCAGGTTTTCACGGTTTTTTAAACTTTTTTGAGTGAACTGGTCTTTGTTTAATAAAGTTAACCATCTTTGTAGCATCATCCAGCCTTTTTCAATTTCATCTCTCAAGAATTTTTGACAATAACACCTCTCTGAAGAAAGCAGTATGTTTTGACGAAGTCAGGATTTTCTTTACAAGAAAAACAAGATCTCCCATGGAGCCAACCATTGATAGTGCACCATCAGTACAGATGCCAACACAGACCTTTTGTTTCCAGATATGAAGGCAAAACATTAAATATATCTTGGCATTTGCTTGTTTCAGGCAACTCTTTGCAACAGAATTTTTTTTCTTGAATTTCACCATCAGTTGCTAATCTTACAAATGCTGCAACATGACTTTGGTGAAATCAGTTGACTCTAACCTGGATAGAAAGGCTGTTGTTTATCAGTTTATTACAATATCTCTTCAGCATCATATGACATGTCATCAGTGCATTGACTATTGTACTGTTTGAGAGTGAGACCTTTTCATTTTCTCTAACTGCATCTTGTCCTAGCCACTATAACTATATGCTGGCGTTATTAGGTTCTCACCAACTGTGTGACTTTTCCTCTTCTAGGTAATAAGTTCTACTAAATAACTTGCTTCCTGAATCTTTTTGCTGACTGTGCTTTTAACAAAAGTTTTACTCTCTTTGGAGATTCCATAACCATGTATAATAATCAGCATTTTTGTATGCCATGTTGCTGTGATTTATAGTTAACTGTCTTTTCAATTTTGCTGGAGCTATTGCTGCATTCATAATTTGTTTGCCACAGACAAGGCACGATGGAATAGGACAACTTGGATCATCAGTCCCTGTAAAACCCATTGCCAAATACCACCACATTGGACTATCAGACATGTTTGTAAAATATAGCTGTATAAAAAAACAGCATAATAAATAACTAAACGAGAAAGACAAAAAATATGAAAACCACAATTCAATTTACTTCTAACCTACGCAATCCACCTTTTGCAACGTTTACAACAACAAAGCGACAGGCCAGCAGCTGAGTCGCAGAACGTAAAAATTCCTTCTTTAGAATGAAAATACAGCACTCACCAAATTATCTCGTCTCATGTTAAAAACTGAGAATGGACTTAAATAAACATGGTCCTACTGTGCACTGCCATACTGGGCTGAGAGTCCTCTAGTGAGATTGTTAACAGGGCTGCTTGACCACTGCCCACCACTGTGAACACTAGCATCATGTGTTGTGCAAAGTTTAAAAAATGATTTTTAAATCACGATCTCTTGTAGAACCCCTAGTGACCTCTTGGTTCCCTGGAACTCCAGTTGAGAAACCCTGCCGTAGATAGTAGGAGAGGTAAATGGGTGAAACAAAGGGAATTTTTCTGACAGGTGATGCCAGATAAAGGGTAGTTACACACCTTTATCTGCAAAATCTGTTGCTAAAGCGCCAAACACCAACTCTAATGCACCCTTATATCTGTACCATGTTCTGCATCAAACAGACCAATACCTCTAAAGCAGTCACCTCACCTCATTTCCTCAGATTTTCCCTCCATTGTTTCCAGTTTTTCCTCCCAGCCTCTCTCAAATCAGGATTCACTGTATAGATCAATTGTTCTAGCCTGTTCTTGTCACTTTGAAGTTAGATCTTACTACATTTGTTCTCCCTTGATCTGTTCTCTTCCCACTTTCATCTATAATACTTAAGGTGTTATCTGCTGCTTTGGTTAGCGACTCTCTGATGTGCAGTCTCTCTGCATCTCCATCTGATGGCTATGTGCTTCATCCTCTAGCAGACTTAACCATTTCCCTGCTTTAAACGTATTAATTTGCCTGGCTGAACTCATCTTCACATTGAACAACTTTGTCAATATCACTCATGGTCTCCAGATCAAAGGTGTAGATACAGGCAGTTGAATGAGCTCAAGCCATATCATTTGGTGAACTTAATGGAATAGTCTTTGTTTCTTCCTCAGACCACTCCCAACTCTTTCTCCATTACATTGGTGCTGTTTTCTATTCATGCAGTACTCTAATTTCATCTCTTTTGCAAAACAATTTCCACCTTTTTCTCACCATCACAGTCAGATATCTAACTCTTTCTGGGGTTCACCATCTTGGCTTAGGCCAGCCACCTATGTCCACTGCTTCCTTCTTTCTTAATCATATCTCTCCTCCACCTTCCGTAAATGATGCTTGACTCTGTGTTCAATGAATGATCCTTTGCTATTTCAGCTAGCTCCCAATGGGAGTTCACTGTCAGTTACATTCCCCGTCCCTTTCAGCATTTTGAAGGGGGTTGTTTCCTTTGTGACACACTGGTCTATGTGTATCTAATGTTTTCCGTGTCATTGCACTTCCTCTATTCTCTCTCCTTTTACCTCTTCATTTCCCACATCAATACAATTGGTTGTTAAGAGATGAAATATGTGTGCTGAAGGACCACTCTGCATTTTCATTTATTTTTTCAAAACCTAGGCATTGTTGTTAAGTCCAGCATGAATAGTCCATTTCTCAAAGTCCTTTAGGTCGCCTTGTACCACCTTTTCGAACTGCTGCAGTGCTTCTAAAGAAGGTATTCTCAGACTCCTCTTGGGTAGGTGTTTGCAAGATAGAGATCTTGTGGACCAGCAAATGAAATTGAAAACAACTTTGATAAGGACCACTGATGTAAGGGTTTTTGGATTTTCCTGCGTAGGATTTCCTCAGATGCCCAAATTCTGTAAACATACTTAGGCCCTTGGTTGGTGTTGACTATGGACGTTGCATTCTAGCTGTTTGCGTCAAAGTCGATACACAAGCCAGGGCAGTACAATATGGAGAGCAAGTTGCTGCCCATGCAGCAGGCTTCCCCTCTCCATGGAGCTGGTGAATCCAAAGTAACGGCAGAGACTGATACAGTTTGGCACCAATGTCATCACAGGAGATGCTAGTTAGCTTTGAATTTAATGTAGAATAAGGTAAAACAAAATACATCTAAAATTTTAAGAGAAAGGCCTTTGCCCAAAGTCGTTGTGAAACTTGCTATCACATGAAAATATTAAGGAGGTAATAATACCTTTAAGGGCAGCTGGATAATTTATGGGAAGGAACGATTTTTTTGTTTTTTTTTGTAGTGAGTGCAGAAAATGACATAAAAAATTTGTGTAGTGTGCTGATAGAAATGGGTGAAGTAACAAGAAAGTGGCAATTCCTGCGACACTGGTACCAAACTGTATCAGTCTCTGCCGTTCCTTTGCGTTCATCAGATGTTTGGAGAGGGGGAGCTTGCTCTCCATATCATACTTCCCAGCCTTGCGTATGTAGACAGCTAGGGTGCAATAACCAAGGTCAACTCTGATTGATGGAGGCCTCAAACAGAACAAGGAAGGTCAATCATGCAGGGAAGAGCAATTCGAAGCAGATCAGCTAAATTGCCTTTTTTTAATCCCCAAAAATTGAGGATCATGATTTTGAAGGAGTAGCTTGAAATATTTTGAGAGCTACGATTGGTTATCATATGCAGAATTTTAGGAGGGTGTAACATTGTGGCTATATAGTTAGATCATGGGGAAGAGGTTCACAGTGATGAGTTTTTTCCCTCACAAGGTACATGAGATTGATGCCTTTACATTATTATACTTGGTTCTGAATTGCTTACCAAACCCTAAGTCATAGAACTTTGAAAATGGCCCTTGAGTCCAGCTCAATTGTACAACCAAGTTTTCCCATTTGCCTGCATTTGGCCCAAATCCCCTTAAATCTACCTTGTACTTCTCGCTGCCTCAGTAAAGTTGCCAACATAATAAAAGACCCTGCCCACCCTGGACTTTACTTGTACCTATTACTTTTAATGTCCCTAGTGCTACTTCTAGGGTAACTTGGATAGATAACTGTTGTTCACTTTCTAGATCAGTTACTGTGTACTAGTAATGAAAAAGCAGATAATAAGGCTCCTGGTCAAGTGGACCATTTCAGCCTGGATAGTGTGTTTAATCATGCTTTTGACTTGTAAGTGTTTTTTAGGGAGTCGTGGGATCTGTCACTCATTGCAATACTTGTTTATTTGTTCGACTTGCATTTCTAGTCAATAGTGAGAAATTTAACCATGGTATTGCTTATTGAATGTTAATACAAAGTTATTTATTGAATTTGATCACCACCTAGACTGAGATGATTAGTGTGATCTGCAACATTTCAAAAAGATGTCAATAGACTGCAGAAAAATAGACATATCAGTCTTTCCGATGACAGAGTTCATGCACTAGTTTTGGTCATTTTATGTAACGGAGATTTTCTTAGGTTTCATTTTGTGTATTTTGTCCATTTGCCTGCTTCCCTGGGAAAATTATTTCATGATGTTAGAAGAAAGGACTGCTTTTTACTCTTAGGATTGGTTTTAACTAATTGATAGACCAAATATTTTTTAGAGTACACTAGTACATATTTTCCACAAGATGCTCAAGTCTGCTTTAAAGTGTCCAGGATCCATTTGGAAAAAGTCGCACATACATGATTCATGAAATTTTTTTAAACGTTGGAGTAGCAGAATATTTTCACAATTTAACTTTATATTTTCAATAAGTTTTTAGTATAGTTTGATATATTAGAACATAGAACACTACACCAATGGATAAGCCATTCAGCCCACAATGTTGTGTTATTTTTTATTCCAATTTATACTAGATGTCCTATGTATCATCCATATCCTCCCAAGTTCCCTTCATATTCATGTGTCTGTCTAAAAGCCTCTTAAATTCTAACAGCTGCCTGTTCCCTTGGTAACCTATTCTAGGCAGTCACCACTCTCTGTTTAAAAAAAACACAAAAGAAAATTTGCCTTTTAACCTTAAAAGTATATTATCTGTTTTTGACATTTCTGCTCCGGGAAAAGATTCTGGCTGACTACTCTGTCTGTCCACAGAATTCTTAAAAAAAAACACCTCTACTAGGTCTCTCCTAACCCTGTGATGCTCCAGAGAGAACAACCCAGGTTTGCTTAACTTTATAACTCATAGCTTGTAATCACGACAGCATCTTGGTAAACCTATTCTGCATGTTGTTCCTATCCTTCCTTCAAGCGTGATCTAACATAGATGGAACATTACTTCCTTACTCTTATACCAGACATCTCTACCAATGAAGGCAATCTTTTTTACCAACTTATCCACTTACATAGCCACTCCTCAGCACTAGTAATGAGTTTACTGACTATGATTTTTCCTTTGCAACACACACAAAATGCTGGAGGAATTCAGCAAGCCAGGCAGCATCTGTGGGGGAGAAAAGTACAGTTGACGTTTTAGGCCGAAAACCTTAGGCAGGAACTTGATAATCCACCCATTGCATTTTCATGCAAATTACAAGCAGCAGGTCCTGCCCAAGGGTCTTGGCCCGAAACATTGACTGTACTCTTTCCCATAAATGCTGTTTGGCCTGCAGAATTCCTCTAGCATTTTGTGTGTTGCTCCAGTTTCCAACATCTGCAGATTTTCTCTTGTTTGTGATGACTTCTCCTTTAATTTGACTTCCTAAAGTGCAGCATTTCACACTTTCTCGGATTAAACTCTATCTGCCACTTCTTTCCCCATATCTGTAACTGATTTATGTCCTGCTTTTCTTGTATATAGTCCTTCATACAGTCCACATCTCCTACAATCTTGGTGCCATCTGCAAACTTGGTAATCCACCCATCTACATTTTCACTTAAATTATAAGCAGCAGAGGTCCCAGCACTGATCACAGACCTTCAGTTAGAATAACAAACTTTCACCCTTACTCTGTCTTCTATGAGCAAGCCAGTTCCAAATCCAAACTTGCAATTCACTCTGGACCCTGTGAATCTTTATCTTTGAATCAGCCTATGATGAATGACCTTATCAAATGCTTTACTAAAGTCCATGTAGATAACATTGACTACCTTACCCTCATCGAGGTTCTTTTGGAACTTAGAAAAAAAACTTGATCAAGTTTATTAAGCTTGCTCTGCACAAAGCCATGTTGACTGTCACGAAGCAGGCCATGCCTTTCCAAGTATATAAAATGTTATACTTAGTATCATCTCCAATAGCTTCCCTACCACTGAAGTGAGGCATACTGGCCTGCATTATCCCTGTTTCCTTTCTTAGGGAGTTATCCATGCTTTTCAGAAGACTCAGCAGTACCTCCTCTCAATTTCAGAATTCCCCAGTATATTAGCATGCCCTACACTGCTTTCACTACCTTCATCAGTAAATACTGACCACTTCCTCGAGTCCAAGAACAAATTCCTTTCTTTATCCTTGAACAGGCTTACCCTCTCCTTAGTTATCTAATATAAGTAAAGCATTTATTAGGATTCTCTGTATCTTGCTCACTAAGGACATTTCATGCCCTCTTTTGGCTTTCCTAATCACCTGCTTGATCACTATGCTGCTGTCTTTATATTCTACATGGGCCCAGTCTGATTTTAGCTTCCTAGACATTAGATGTGCTTCCTTTTTCTTCCTGTCTAAATTTAGACCTCTCGGGTCATCCAAGGCTCCTTTACCCTTACCATCTTTGTTGGAATATGCTAATTGTGAACTCTAATCAGCTCCCTTTTGTCAGACATGGACTTGCCTGACAGCAGCAGATGTCACTAGACCCACAGTGTTCATCCACTTTCAGGTCTGTCACCTGGTCTGGCTCGTTTTTCAAAACCAGGTCCAGTGTGCTTTCTCCTGTAGTTGGACTCTCCACAAACTGTTCTAAGAAACTCTCTTGGGTACACTGAAGAGATCCTGTCCTATCTAAGCCTCTTGAAATAAGGAAGTTCTATTCAATGCTGGGTGTGTTAAAAATCCCCTACTATGGCAACCCTGTTGTTTCTGCACCCTTCCATTATCTGCATGTTTTTACCTCCTCCTCCTCTCAGTGGCTATTAAGCAGTATGGGGAGGGTGACTCCCATCAGCTTATATACTCTTATTTCAGAGCTCCATTCAAATTTCCACTGTGGATGAGTCCTCCAGTGTCCTCAGTACTGCTGTTGAACTCTTTCTTTATTGGTTGTGCAACTCCCCCATCTCTGAAGTAACCTCTTCATTGTCACATTTAAGAGAATGAAACCCAGCAGCTTGGGGCTGCCTGTCCTGTCCCTCACACTGCCAGATCTCTTTACTGGCAACAATATCATAATTCCAAGTTCTTCCTCCTTATCCCTAGTGTTGAAATAAATACCTTTCAGCCGGGTCCACCGTGTTTATTAGCCTGTCCCTTACTGTCCTTCCTTTCAGTCTTGTTTACTGTTTTTCTTTGCTTCAGTCCTAGTGTTGCCCTACTGCTGTGGTCCCATCCCTCTGCCACTCTAGCTTAGACCCTCTTAATCTCCCAGTGAAGAGATTAGCTCCCTCTCATTCAGATGGAAGCCATCTTGTTTGTACAGGTGCCTGCTGAAATTGGCACCTTAGCCACATATTGAATTGTATTCTGTATCTATTTCTTAGATACTAGTATGTGACATGGGTTATTGTTGTCCTTTTTCACGCCTTGTGGCTTTGGGCGGCATCTTATGCAGTTTCTTTAGCATTTTCTGTTTTTACAAGGCCAAATTGCTAGTCCAACACTCAACCCAGCACGGGTGGAAAGAGTGTAAGGGGCTGGCCAGATTTGAGACCATTCACCTGGAAGTCTAGTGCTGATATCGCTAAACCACCAGCCGGCATATGTGACATGGGTTGTAGTCTTGAAATTACAGCATTAATCATGGTTTTACTGGAAATACTGCTTTCCATAGAACTTTCAACATTTCTTAAATATTATTTTTTAGTGAGTTTGAGGCTCCAGCATTTATTCCTGAAGATTTAACAACATTGATCTGGATCTTGCCAACATTTCATAGGATTTATGGTTTTGGATCTGCAATGTGTGCATCCTGGAGCAGGGTCTACCTGCTGTGTGATTTCATTAAGAACTGTAGACCTTAGAAAAGAATTACTTACTTAAGCCCAGGCATAGGCTGTCAACAACAGCTCACCAGAGTCCTCTGTCCTAAGACAATCTTTCAAGTTGTCCTCGGCTGTTGCTTGTCTTCTTAGTGTATCCTTCCTTTCCCAGGGATGACATCTTTGTAGCTTCTGTTGATGTTTCTGTTTCTTTTATGGGCTGGGGTTACCAGCCCATGCCCAACCCTCCTTTCATGGCTGGGCTTGGGATTGCTCAGGATGGAGTTTAGAAAAGGATAAAAAGGATGAAGAGAATTTTCTATTTTTATAATGTTGGTTCTTTTTGTGTTTTTTTGTGGCATTTTTAATATTCTCAGTTTACTACTAGAAGAAAGCAGTGTCAAACCACTTCTGTAGAATTTGCCAAAAACAATCATAGTCATAGACAGTGATTGCCCATGTCATACGACATGGTGCATACTGATGATATTAATATACAGTGGCATGCAAAAGTTTGTGCACCCCGGGTCAAAATTTCTGTTACTCTGAATAGTTAAGTGAGTAGAAGATGAACTGATCTCCAAAGTCATAAAGTTAAAAGATGAAACATTCTTTTCAATATTTTAAGCAAGATTAGTGTATTATTTTTGTTTTGTACAATTTTAGAGTGGAAAAAGAGGAAAGGAGCGCCATGCAGAAGTTTGGGCACCCCAAGAGATTTGAGCGCTCAGATAACTTTTACCAAGGTCTCAGACCTTAATTAGCTTGTTAGGACTATGGCTTGTTCACAGTCATCATTAGGAAAGGCCAGGTGATGCACATTTAAAAGCTTTATAAATAACTTGACTCTTGAAGCCTTGTCCCAACAATCAGCAGCCATGAGCTCCTCTAAGCAGCTGCCTAGCACTCTGAAAATTAAAATAAATGATGCCCACAAAGCAGAAGAAGGCTATAAGAAGATAGCAAAGCGTTTTCAGGTAGCCGTTTCCTCAGTTTGTAATGTAATTAAGAAATGGCAGTTAAATGGTGGAGATCAAGTTGAGGACTGGAAGATTAAGAAAACTTTCCGAGAGAGCTGCTCGTAGGATTGCTAGAAAGGCAAATCAAAATCCCCTTTTGACTGCAAAAGACCTTCAGGAAGATTTAGCGGACTCTGGAGTGGTGGTGCACTGTTCTGCTGTGCAGTGACACCTACACAAATATGACCTTCGTGGAGGAGTCATCAGAGGAAAACCTTTCCTGCGTCCTCACCACAAAATTCAGAGTCAGAAGTTTGCAAAGGACCATCTAAACAAGCCTGATGCCTGTGGACTGGTGAAGTTAAAGTAGAACCTTTTGGCCGCAATGATGTGTTTGGGGAAATATAAGGGTGCAGAATTTCATGAAAAGAACACCTCTCCAACTGTTAAGCACGGGGGTGGATCGATCATCCTTTGGGCTTGTATTGCAGCCAGTGGCACGGGGAAACATTTCACTGGGAGGGAAGAATGCAATTAAATACCAGCAAATTCTGGAAGCAGACATCACACTGTCTGTAAAAAAAAAGCTGAAATAAAAAGAGGATGGCTTCTATAACAGAATAATGATCCTAAACACACCTCAAAATCCACAATGGACCACATCAAGAGGCGCAAGCTGAAGGTTTTGCCATGGCCCTCACAGTACCCCAACCTAAACATTGAAAATCTGTGGATCGACCTCAAAAGAGCAGTGCATGCAAGACGGCCCAAGAATCTCACAGAACTAGAAGCCTTTTGCAAGGAAAAATGGGCGAAAGTCCCCCAAACGAGAATTGAAAGACTCTTAGCTAGCTACAGAAAGCGTTTACAAGCTGTGACACTTGCCAAAGGGGGTGTTACTAAATACTGACCATACAGGGTGCCCAAACATTTGCTTTGGCCCCTTTTCCTTTTTTTTTGTTATTTTGAAACTATAAAAGATGGAAATAAAAAAGTAATCTTGCTTAAAATATTAAAGAAATACGTCATCTTTAACTTTATGCCTTTTGGAAATCAGGTCATCTTTTACTAGCTTAGCAGAAACAGAAATTTTGACCAGGGGTGCCCAAACTTTTGCATGCCACTGTATGTATAGTGTGTAGAATGTACGTGTATGTCTGCACATGCAGTATGTATATTCAATTCTGTTTTTACTGTCATTGACAATTAGTGAGCTTTGTTTTCTGTCAAATCCTTCTAGGTTGCTCTTTGTCATTATGTAAATTAGGCCTATGCTGCTTAGGGCCTGATCAATAGGCTTCAGGTGCTTTAGGTCCACAATATAGTGTGCAGCTGGGTTGGGTAGGTTTGCAGGAACACCACTTGCTGAAAGAACTTTTCTGATATGGAAAACTGTTGTGTTTTGTTTAAGTTAGTTACAAACTGTTCATTTACAATATCATTGTTTAAAAGTTGCTCAAGTTAGACAGAATCCATGGTGAGGGAAAATTAATGGTTTAGGTCAATGATCTTTCATCATGTGATATATGATTAGTTTCACACATTAACTGTTTCTCTGTATGCTTTAGTGAGCAGTTAGACCATTTAGTTTGTTTCAGATTGCATCATCTATCTCCAGTACTTTATACTGGGTTCACCAACATTAATTTAACACTATTACTTCCATCATCTCCAATGAGATATTACCACTAAACACATCTTTCCCCCACCTTCCCTTCTCTGCTTTCAGTATGGATTGCTCTACATGACTTCCCTGTCCACTTTACTCTCCTCACTGATTTTCCTTCTGGAACTTAGCACTGCAAACATGACGTGCTGCACCTGCCTCTCCTCTCTCACTACCATTCAGGGCCCAAACAGTACTTCCATGTGTTGGCAATACTTCACCTGTGGGTCTGTTGGGGTCATCTATTGTATGGTGCTTCAAATGCAGCCCCTTCTCCAGTGGTGAGACCCATTGCAGATTGGGGACTGCTCTGTCGAGCACCCTTTGCTCTATCCACCACATTCTCCTGGTGGCTACCAATTTCAGTTCAGCTTCCTATTTCCATTCTGTCATATCTGTCCATGGCCTTGTCTACTGCCATGATAAGGCCAAACTCAGGTTGGAGAAGCAACACCTCATATTCCATGTGGGTAGTCTCCAACCTGACAGCATTAACATAGATATCTCTATTTCTCCTTACTCTTACTATATTTCTCCCTCCCCTCCTTGCTTTTTCCCCTCCTACTTTCTTCTTTCGGATTTTGCTCCAAGTTCTGACGAAGGGTCTCAGCTTGAAGCATCGTGTTTATTCCCATCCATCAATGCTGCCTGACGAGCTGAGTTCCTCTAGCATTTTGTGTGTTGCTGTAAATTTTCTGCAACTGCATACTCTTGTGTTTATGACAGTAACTTCATTGTGTTCCTGCCTATACCCAGTAACCCTTCACTCATGTGCTTAAGAAGAATCCATCCATTGCCTTGAAATTATTCAAAAGATCTGCTTTCACGATAATCTGTGGAAGAGTTCAAAAAGACACATGAACCTTGGAGAAATAATCCACATCCACCCTGAGAAGCCTCCCCAGGATCTTGTATATTTCATTTAAGTCACCTTTTACTCTTCTAATCTGGAATAGATAGAAGCATAGTCCAACCTTTCATCATAAAAGCAAAAATCACTTTAGTAATCCTTTTCTGAAAAGTTTCCAACATGTCAACACCCTAAATAAAAAAACCTAGCTCCAGATGAGGTCTCACCAAAGCCTTTTAACAAGTACATATCTTAATGGAAATTCATTTCCTGACTGATAAATGATAGCATTCTATTGATTTTTCTAATTATTTGTTGTACTTGTGTTGGTGCTTGGCCTAGTGGATAAGGCATCGGTCTAGTGATCTGAAGGTTTCTTGTTCAAGCCTCAGCTGAGGCAGCGTGTGGTGTCCTTGAGCAACAACACATTGCTCTGCAATGACACTGGTGCCAAGCTGCTTGGGTCCTAGTGCCCTTCCCTTGGACAACATCGGTGGCATGGAGAGGGGGAGGCTTGCAGCTTGGGTAAATGCTGGTCTCCCGTACAACCCTGCCCAGGCCTGCGCCCTGGAAACCTTCCAAGGCTCAAATCCATGGTCTCACAAGACTAACGGATGTCTTTGTTGTACTTGCATACGTTCTATTTGTAAATCTTGCACTAAGACACTTTTTCATGTGAAAATGACGATTTTTCTCACATTTCTGAATCAAATTAATGTATCTACAAACGAGAAGCTGCAAATGTTGGAAATCCAAGTGTAAAGGGAGGTTTCTTTTTCTTATTGTGTGAATCAAAATGGCTTCTTTGTTTTGTTAAAAGTAGGAATGCTTCTTTGTTGCAAGAGAGTGCTGTAAGATTGCTTGGGTTAAAATTTACTGATAACGAGAATTGTATTCCTTTGTTAACCAATTGGGATTAGTATTGTTCTTTCTTCTGAGTCTGTAAGCTATTGTTGGCGGGCTTTTGGGGAGTTGGCGCGAGGGGGTGAGAGAGAGAGAGGCCGCAAAGCTGTAAACTGGGCGAGGAACGGACCCCAAGCAGGGGTCTGAAGCCAGGATGTACCCCAAGGAGAGGAGACGAAGATAGATGTGCTTGGTTGACCACTTCGGGTGGTCCTGAGCTGCAAGTCGAGGAGATTGGAGGGGATCGAATGGTGGCCAGAAGACTTCAGTAATTGAGCTCCAACGGTTGTGCACGAAGTGGTTTGGACTTTGATAAGTTGGCCCCTTTTCTTTATTTTCTTTTCCGTCATATATGCTGTATCGTTATTAATCACTTAGTTATAATAATCTTTATAAATTGTACTCATTTAATCGCATATGGTGTACTGTCTGTTTTTGGGCGAGGCGGGGACATCACACAGCATCCACACCAGCTGATTACCCAGTTTGGCGGGGCCGAAGGCTGCTCCCCCTAGATGAGAATGAGCTGAGTGAGCCTGAGGCCACCCAGGGGGTTACATTGTGGGGTGCTCGTCAGGGATTGATTTCTACGGAAGCTGTGTGATCGCCCTCTTTAAATTATGTCTGCGGCGAAGAGCTGGTGTGCCTTTGCGGGTGTGCGATTGCTGGTTTTCACTGCATGTGTATTGGGTGGGGTGGCTGCTGGTGGTAGCCCGGAGGTCGTTGTTCGAGTTCAGACTAGCGCTGACGAAATGGTGGTGGGACCATGGGTTGTCTGTACTGGGTGGAGAGTGAGGAGTGACAGGTTGGGATGTTCCAGCTATGTGGGCTCCGCCTGGTTGTTGGAATAATGTCCAGCCCTAAAGGGGCGGAGCGGACCTCTCAGTTGTTGGGTGCGTGGCAGTGCTTGGCTGAGGGAAAGCAACTGGAATTGGTTGGAAGTTTGAGTAAGCAGGCTGGTGGCATTATTAGAACTGTCGGGTACAATTACCTAGGGGTAACAGCTGTCAGTTATGTGAAAGTGTGGGAAAATGCGTGTGGTTCGACTGGAAGTCAAATGCTGCAGCTGGGGGGCTTACCATGTCCGTGGCAGGAGATTGGTGGAAAGTTTTTAGGGTATCCCTTTTGGCTAGGGGGGCAGATAAATTGCTTGTGGTGCCAAGGGGATCTGTCCAGGGGATCAGCTCCTCCCTCAGTTGTTCAGTTGATCTGAGAGGTGTCGGGAAACTTAGAGGAGGCCCAGTGGGGGAACGGCTTGGGATCTCTGGGGGAGCACGTTCCCAGCAATGTACCAAGGAACTCCTGAAAGGAACAGACCCTATTCCACACCAGCTGATTACCCAGTTTGGCGGGGCCGAAGGCTGCTCCCCCAGACGAGAATGAGCTGAGCGAGCCTGAGGTGACCCAGGGGGTTACACAAGCAACACACAAAAAACTGGAGGAACTCAGCAGCCCAGGCAGGATCTATGGAAAAGAGTACAGTTGATGCTTCGGGCCAAGACCCTTTGGTGACTCCTGCACTATGAGCTTTACTTTCCAATTTTTTAAAAAATCAAAAGTGCTTAGTACCTGGAAGACACTACTCAGGTTGGTGGTAGAGGCTGATGCATTAGGGATATTTAACACTTTTAGATAGGTATGCTGAGGCTCTCCGTTGGCGCGCAGTTGACCATAAAGAGCAGCTTTCCCCTCTCCATGCAACTGATGAATTCAAAGGAAAGCATAGAGTGATACAGCATCAGCAGTGTCACAGGAGTTGCCAGTCAGCATTGAACTCAATGTAGGACTGCCTTAGGAACTCCAACAGCTCCACATTTTTCCTCAGGGTTTACCTTCAGAGCCTTCCCTGTGAGTGGTTATAGCCTTAAAGTATTAGAGGTTTGAGATTAGAGTTTTCCTTCTAGAAGAGCTGTCAATCACAGCTGATGAGATACATCTGCCCAAAGCAACTGGTTTTAAGACTCCAGGAACCTGCCTTTGCTCCTTCTCCTGTCAGTAGAAATGTTTCCTCTGGGGTTAGTAACTGAGCCACATGTGAAGGCCAGGAGCTGGACTTGGTTGTCAAAGGCTATTTGAGATGCATGCTACTGGGAGCATTTAAGTGGTGGTAGGAGCTTACCCCCCACAACCACCCCGCTATAACAACCTTTAGAAACCAGATAGGTACTTGGATGAAGGGAAAATCGAGGGTGATAGGCTGTATAGGAGGGAAGTGTCAATTTGTGAAGTAAAAAGGTTGTCACAACATTATGTGCCTAGGGCCATACTGGCTATACTGTTCTGTGTTTTATCACTTAATGTAGTGTCTTACCAGATGCCTTCTAGAAATCTAAATCTGAAACATCCACAGAACATGTTTCTTCAAAGATATCCAATAAACATCATTTCAAGTCTGTGTTGAACTTGGCTGATTTCACCTTGAAATCAACAACGCGCCTGCAATAAAGTTTACATTAATAACTGCTTAATTTTCCCAACGTCAGATGTCAAATTTAATGCCCTATAGTTTTTTGTTGTCTCTATTTTTGAGTAGTCACATTTGCTATTTTCTAAATTAATGGAACCTTTCTCAATTACAGAAAATTAAAACCTAATAATCTACTATCTCATAGCTATTTTTAAGGTCGTATTAAGCCCTGATGTAAAATGCATCACGATCTATGGGCATGTAGCTCTGGCACTTACCTTGGTACTGTTTCACTGGTGATGATTTCTGAGTTTCTCTCTTCCATTTCTTGATTTGCAACTTTTTTTTAGATTGTTGTTTGTTTTCTTGGTAATAAAGACATAAAATATCTGTTTACATTATCTCATTATTTTTGATTTGGAATTCTTAACATTAACTTTATATAGAATACTTCACCAGGTAGCATCTACGTTAACAGTATATTCGACATTTTGGGCTGAGATGTCGATAGTACTCTTTTCCATAGTTGTCATCTGTAGGCAGCTTCTGTTGGGTTTGATAAGACTTGATGTGGATGTGATTTACATGCAGAATAGATATGTTTTACCTTGTATACTTGAAAGAGGGAGTTCGAGTTAGGTTGCAGCTAATGCAAATGAAAATATACCATATACATTAATATATTTAGAACAGTTTGCATCTAGGCTTTTCATGGGTTATTATTATTAAAAATGCATTGTTAGGTCTTGGTTAAAGGAAGCAGAAATAGAAGGGAAGATATGGAAGACATTAAATAATACATAAGATACGGAAGGGAATTTCAAAGCCTGGGATCTCATGATGCAAAGTGGTGGAACAACTGAACTTGTGTTTCTCAGGTTACAAATTCAGTTGGAGCAAATATCTATAAAAATTGTAAAATTGGAGGAAGTTACCCAAGGAATTGTATTTCTGATGAGACTTCTGACATACATCCAATTCCTTGCAGATACAAATCCTCTGCTTTGTTGTACACTCATTCCATTTGGGAGCTTGTTTTTGAGTTTTGCAGGAGTAAGCTGAAAGATCACACTGGGTTTGTGTTTGAAATAATGGTGATTTATTTAAAAACTCAACACGTACAAACAAGCTGGATGAACTCAGCAGGTCGGGCAGCTTGTTTGTATGTGTTGATTTGACCACAGCATCTGCAGTGTACTTTATGTTTATTTAAAAACTGTTGTGCACCAGGAGGCCAGACAAAGCTGATCTGAATTTGATAGAGCTTTTTTTTACATTCCCATTTGTTGAGATTACCAGTAAAACTACATTTTGATAACAGAATAGTGACTACAGCAAGATTTAATTAGATAATGGACTAGATCCTGATTACAGAGTAATATAATTGTCCACAGGTCTAACAGTAAATTCAATTTTCTATTACAATAGATGCACGCTGTAACATAACAAAACTCATGAATCTTGGAGGTAATCACTGCTAACATTCCATGTCTCTACTTCTAGGATATGGCTATGGTTCCGTTATCATAATATCACAATCCACATCACTATTTATTATTTACTAGGCTTCACTATTCTTTCCCCTACAACAGTTTGGAGATGTAAACTTGTTTTTGCTCCACAAACTTCAGCTCAGTTTTCATTGACCGTAACGGGTGGTTCCCTTATGCATTTGTGCTGAAAAAAGTAACTGGTATAAAAAAAAAGCATCGAGAAGTAGCATTAAAACCATAACACATAGGAGCAGAATTAGGACGTTGAGTCTGCTCTAACGTTTCATAATGACTGATTTATTATTACTCTCAACCCCTTTCTCCTGCCTTATCCCCATAACCTTTGTCACTCTGTCTAATCAAGCTCCTGTCAACTGCGGCCTTAAATGCACAAAAAGGCCTGGCCTCCACACCTGAATGTAGCAATGAATGACACAATTCACCATCCTCTGACTAAGAAATTTTAAGTCTAAGTGGGTGTCCTTCTATTTTGAGGCTGTGCCCTCTGGTCCTAGATTCATCCGCTATTGGAAACATTCTCTCCACATCCACTCTATCAAGGCATTTCAGTATTCAATAGGTTTCAATGAGATCTCCCCCCTCACTTCTAAACTCTAATGAGTACAGGCCCTGAGACATCAAATGCTCCTCATACATTAACACGTAGATTCACAGAATTATTCTCTTGAACCTCCTCTGGACTTTCTTCAATGCTAGCACCTTTTTCCTAGATAAGGGCTCCAAAATTGCTCACAATACTCCCAAGTTCAGTCTTATTAAGCAACATTAGATCTTTGCTCTTATATGCTAGTCCTCTCAAAATGAATGCTAACATTGCATTTGCCTTCCTCACCACTTTCTCAGCCTGTGAGTTAACCTTTAGGGAATCCTGCGCAAGGACTCTCAAGACCCTTTGCACCTCTGAGTTTTTAATTTTTCTCCATTTAGAAAATAGTCCATGTCTTTATTCCTCCTTCTATAGTGCATGACCATATATTTTTTTCCTACACTGTTCCATCGGCCAATTCGTTGCCCTTTTTCCCAGTCTCACTTAAGTTCTTCTGCAGACTTCCTGCTTCTTAAACACTACCTGCTTCTCCAGCTATCTTTTATTGTCTGAAAACCTGGCACAAAGCCATCAATTCTATTATCCAAGTTATTGACATTTAATGTGTAAAGAAGTGGTCCCAACCCCAACTCCTGCGAAACACCACTATGTCCTCTTTATTCTGGCTCTTTGCCTGCTGTCAGTCAGATAGTCTTCTCTCCATGCTAGTATCTTTCCTGTAGAAACATGACTCTTAGCCTGTTTAGCAGTCTCATATGCAGCACCTTGTCAAAGGCTTTAAAAAATCTAAATCAGGAGTTCTCAACCTTTTTTTATGCCATGGACCATTACCATTAAGCAAGGGGTCCATGGACCCCAGGTTGGGAATCCTGATATAAATACAGGTGTGCATTTGAATGTCCATTTGAACAATGTCCGACCGCACGTACGTCCATAGTCCCAATCGGGGAATGTAACGTAGCGGACATAACCAATCTCATGTATTGCGTGTCTCTTGAGTGTGTTAGCATTATCCAATATGCACTCCAGCCTCTTTTTTACTCTTTCTTTATCTGATAAGATTTTTGGCATCTTTTACATTATTGGCCAGCTTACCTCCATATTTCATCTTTTCTGTCAAGGTTTTTTTGTTTCTTTCTGTTGGTTTTTAAATACTTCCCAATCCTCGAACTTTCACTAATTTTTGCAGTATTATGTGCCTTTTTTTGCTTTTATGCTGTCTTGACTTCCCTTTTCAGCCTGTATCTTCAATCACTCTTTAGATTCATCTTTTGTGATTATCTATTTTGCACCTTCTAAATTGCCCTAGAAGCATGAGATCATAAGACATAGGAGCAGAATTAGGCCATTTGGCCCATTGAGTCTGCTCCATCATTCAATCATGGCTGATCGTTTTTTTCTCTCTCGTCAACTCCATTTCAGAATCAGGTTTATTATGACTGGCATGAGTCGTGAAATTTGTTAACTTAGCAGCAGCAGCAGTTTAATGCAATACATAATATAAAAACAAAATAATAAATAAGTAAATCAATGTACAGTGTACATGTGTTGAATAAATTAAAAATCAGAAATAATATCTCTAAGAAGGTCCAAGGGTTCAAAGCCCAATGTCAAAGTTCATTTAGGAATCAGATGGCAGAGGGGAAAAAAGCCTTTTTTGAATCGCTGATTGTGTGCCTTCAGGCTTCTGTACCTCCTACTTGATGGCAACAGTGAGGAAAGGGCATGCCTTGGCTGCTGGAGATCCTTAATAATGGATGCTGCCTTTCTGAGACACCGCTCCTTGAAGATGTCCTGGGTACTTTGTAGGCTAGTACCCAAGATGGAGCTGACTAATTTTACAACCCTCTTTCAGTCCTGTGGAGTAGTGCCCCCCCACCATACCAGACAGTGATGCAGCCTATCAGAATGCTCTCCACAGTATATCTATAAAAGTTTCTGAGTGAATTTTTTGACATAATCTCTTCCAACTCCTAATGAGGTATAGCCACTGTCTTGCCGCCTTGACAATTGCATTGATATGTTGGGACCAGGTTAGATCCTCGGAGATCTTGACACCCAGGAACTTGAAGCTGCTCACTCTCTCCACTTTCTGATCCCTCTATGAGGATTGGTGTGTGTTCCTTCGTCTTACTAATGTTGAGTGAAGGTGGTTGCTGTGACATCACTCCACTAGTTGGCATATCTGATTCTTGTACGCCCTCTCGTCACCACCTGAGATTCTACCAACAATGGTTATATCATCAGCAAGTTTATAGATGGTATTTGAGCCATGTCTAGCCACACAGTCACAGGTATATATAGAGTGGAACAGAACAGTGGGCCAAGCACAAGACCCTGAGGTGCACCAGTGTTGCTCGTCAGTGAGGATGAGATGTTATCATCAATCCGCACAAATTGTGGTCTTTCGGTTATGAAGTCAACGATCCAATTGCAGAGGGAGGTACAGAGGCCCAGGTTCTGCAACTCAATCAGGATTGTGCAAATGATGGTGTTAAGTGCTGAGCTATAGTCTGAACAGCATCCTGTCATAGGTGTTTATGTTGTCCAGGTGGTCTAAAGCCATGTGAAGAGCCATTGAGAATGCATCTGGGAAGGTCAGCAGGAGATGTTCATGGAGTGAGCATTGTTTCAGATTCGCTCCATAACCTTTACTTTTTTTAACCTTTGATCACCCTTATTTAACTTACTTTTACCTACACCAAAAAATTCTTGCTACTTTCTTGGACTTAATGAGTTTATTGTGAATTTTGAATAAATGAATACAGAAATGGCTCTTAGATCTAAAGGGCGAGAACCTGGGAAAGATCCTAACGGGAAAGGGAAGAAGAAAAAGACCGATCCTAAGCGCACCGAATTGACTTATGAAATATTATTGGAGGTTTTAAATGAAAAATTTGAAGAACAACAACAAATTTTCAAACAATATATAAAGACTTTTCAAGATTATATGGATAAGACAGATTCAGTAGTTAGCCAGCAGCAAGTTCTAATTGCAACTTTGCAAGAGGACGCTCGGAAGCGAGACTTGATAATTGAAAAACTGGAGCAGAAATTACTTTTGACGATTAAACAGGTGGAAACACTTAAAGCCAAGAGTGTCGACTTTGAGAATCGGTCTAGAAGACAGAACTTACGCATACTTGGTCTCCCGGAAGGTATTGAACAAGGGGATCCCTCGAAGTACTTTGCTCAACTTTTAAAGGATGCGTTCCCTTTTGTATTCCCAGACAGTCCTCCATTACTTGATCGCGCTCACAGAATTATGCGTTGATCACCAAGTGCTTCAGCTAAACCACTGGCTGTAATTGTCCGATTTCATTATGTGCATGTTAAAGAGCAACTTACTCATGTGGCTTGGCGTGTAGGGATGGTCAAATTTCAAGAATTCAATTTTCGATTAGTGGAAGATTTTAGTCCAGAGGTAATGAAGGCAAGGCTTTTTAAACCTCTGATGTCCGAATGTTATGAGTAAAATCTAAAACCTGCACTCATATACCCTGCGAAGCTCAGAATATCGCCTCCCAATGCATCTGGGCGTGTTTTCTTTTCTACATCTGAAGCGAGAAGCTTTTTGAATGAGAACTTCCCTACTGCTACGGATTCTCATCTCTAATAAATGAGTGATTTTGATCGTTGCAAGATGGTTTTTGTTTCCGAAACCAGATTTTGTTTCTGGCTATTGGTGTAGGTTTACTCTATATTTTATACTCTAGTTAAAGTTTTATTTGATGTACTAATCTTTTTATTTTACTTACTTCTTATCACTGTACTTTAGCTTTGGTCATTTTTATTAATCCTTCGAAGGTGAATTTTTTTTACTAAGATGGCGGTTTCTTTAAAATATTTTTGGCTTTTTTTGATATCACCTTTTTTTTTCTCTCGTCTTCTTCCTATAATGCATTTCTTATCACAGTTTAAATTTTTTTCGGTTTGTTTGGGTTCTAACCCAATTTTTAAGTTACTAGTGATTATATTCTTTGTTTTTTTTTACTACCAATTATATTAAGAAGTTTGGTTTTAGTATATTGATTATTACTTCTTTAGAGTTTGGGTGGATCTTTTTTATCCTTTATATACAGAGTTGCCTTCTGCTGATATGGGGATAGATTTAGTTTCATCTCTCCTTTTTCCCAGCCTTCTCTTGGGTGGGGGGTGTTTTTCTAAATCTTAGGTTCTTTACATCAGTTTTTAGTTTTTTCATTTGGGCTGATATTAAACTGCTAAAATGTCCGCGATGCCATCACTTCCGGGTCCGCCCCTTATTTTTGTTCCTCTTCTGGGTGCATGAGTTCATAATTTGGTTAACCTTTTATATACCAAAGAGTTGATTTCAGAAATATGGCTTAAGCTATCCGATTAAACGGAAAAAGATTTTCAAAGTATTCCAAAGACTTAATGCACATATTATTTTTGTACAAGAAACTCATGTGAGGAAAGAGGACAATTATCACTTTTTTAGGTTTTGGAGGGGTCAACAGTACCATTCGAATACGAATGCTAAATTAAAGGGAGTTTCTATTTTTATTGACTTCTCTATTGCATTTGTCCAGCACGATATCTTTTTGGATCCGAATGGTAGATTTTTGTTAATTACTGGCTTACTTTTTAACAAAAAAGTTGCTATGGTTAATGTTTATGCTCCAAATGTGGATTATCCCAATTTTTTAAGTCCTTATTTACTTCTCTACCTAATCTAAATGAATATAAGTTAATAATGAGTGGTGACTTTAATTGTTGTTTAAATCCTTTGTTGGACAAATCTATATCTACTCAGACTTTACCTAATAAGTTGGCCACTTATATTAACTCTTGTTTGACTGATAATGGAATTTTTGATATTTGAAGATTTCGGCATTCTAAGGACAAAGAGTTTTCATTTTTCTCACATGTTTATCATTCCTACTCGAGAATTGATTATTTTTTTTATTGACTCTTGTTTTATTCCATTGGTAATCGGTTGTAATTATGATATTATAGCCATCTCTGACCATGCTCTATTAAAGCTTTCTATTAAATTTACGGATACAGCTTCTAGTGCTAGACAATGGCGATTTGATTCTACCTTACTGCAAGATACAGATTTTATTAAATTTATGAAGGAACAGATCGATTTCTTCTTTTCAACTAATTTCACGGATGATATTTCTTGCGGAACACTTTGGGACACTTTTAAAGCATATATACGTAGACAGATTATTTCCTACTCAGTTGGTCTGAGAAAATGCGTTAAGGATTGGTTGATAAAATTAAAGAGATTGACAAGAAATATTCGACTACTCCTAGAAAGGAGTTTTACAAACAAAGGGTTGAAATTCAAATGAAACATAGTTTATTACTTACATCTTCGATTGAAAATCAATTAATGAAAACCAGATCTGATTTTTATATACATAGTGATAAATCGGGTAAACTGTTAGCTAGTCAATTGAAGAATGCTTTGGTTAATCGTCAAATTACTAAGATTCGTCAGCAGAATGGGGATCTGACAATTAACCATGATGAGATAAACAAATCATTTCAAGATTTTTATACCTCCCTGTATCATTCTGAATTCCCTCATGATTATAATACCATGTCTGATTTTCTCGGGAAATTGAATTTTCCAAAATTATCATCAGATGATCTTTCAATATTAGAAACTCCTATTACGGATGCAGAAATTAAAGGGGTTATTTCCTCTATGAATTCTGGGAAAGCACCAGGTCCAGATGGGTATACAGTAGAATTTTTTAAATGTTTTTTTCCGCTACTCTTTCTCCTTGGTTATGCAGGGTTTTTGAAGAAGCAATTAGATTGGGTGATCTGCCACAATCTTTTTTCGAGCTTCCATTTCTTTAATACTGAAGAAAGATAAAGACCCTATTGACTGTGCATCCTATCGACCAATATCTTTATTGAATGTAGATTCCAAGATCTTTTCCAAGTTACTGGCATCCGGGCTGGAGAAGGTATTACCCCAAATTATTTCGGAAGATCAAACTGGTTTTATTAAAAATCGCTATTCTTTTTTCAATGTTAGGAGATTATTGAATATTGTTTATACTCCTTCACATTGCACTTCAGAATGTGTCATTTCAGTAGATGCGGAGAAAGCATTTGATAGAGTTGAGTGGCCATACTTATTTACTGTGCTTGAGAAGTTTAATTTTAGTCCGACAGTCATTTCCTGGATTAAACTGATATATCATACTCCAGTAGCTTCGGTGCTTACTAACAATCAAAGATCTCCCTTTTTTTGTTTATTTCGGGGTACTAGACAAGGCTGTCCTCTTAGTCCATTATCATTTGATATTGCTTTAGAACCCTTGGCAAGTGCTATCAGAGAATCACAGAACATTTCTGGCATTAATCGTGGGACGGATATACATAAACTATCACTATATGCAGATGAATTATTATTATTTATTTCTGATCCTGAGAAATTCATTCCTGCAGTTATATCATTGTTGGCTCAATTTAGTAATTTTTCCAGGTATAAATTAAATCTTAATAAGAGTGAATTGTTTCCTTTAAATAGACATGTTTCAATTTATGGAAATTTACCTTTTAAATTAGTTAATGACTCTTATTTACTTAGGGATTAAAATCACAAAAAAATCACAAAAATCACAAAAAAACTATAAGGACTTATTTAAGGTTAATTTTTTACCCCTAATCGATCAGATTAAATGTTTGTTTACTAAATGGTCACCAGTATCTTTATCTCTGCTAGGTTGGATTAATGCTATTAAGATGGTTGTTTTACCCAAGTTTTTGTATATATTTCAAGCGGTACCAATTTTTATTCCGAAATCTTTTTTTGCTAATGTTGATTCAAAAATTTCCTCATATATATGGCAGAATAAAAATCCTAGATTAGGTAAAAAAATACTTATGGAAGGCAAGGAAGGAAGGTGGATTGGCATTGCCTAATTTTAGATTTTATTATTGGGCAGTTAATATCCGATATTTGATATGTTGGTTAAAGGATTGGTATTTATCTTCTAGCCCTCATTGAGTGAACCTGGAAATTAAATCTGTACAAGGATTTTCATTGGGTTCTATTTTAGGGTCTTCTCTTCCCTTTGCTCTTTCTAAATTGCCGAAACAAATTGACAATCTGATAAGTAATCATACTTTACGTATATGGTTTCAATTTCGGAAATTTTTTGGATTGACTCAGCTTGTTTTAAATATTCCTATTGTATCCAATTGCTTTTTTTATCCTTCTATTATAGACCAAGCTATGATTTTCTGATTTATTTTTGGATAATTGCTTTGTCTTTTGAACAATTATCTAATAAATATAATTTGCCTAGATTTCATTTTTTTAGATATTTACAGATTAGGAATTTCTTAAATATTGTACTTCCTACTTTTCCAAATTTTTTGTGTTCATGTATTTTGGAGAATTTGTTTGAACTAAATCCTTCTCAGAAAGGGCTAATGTCAAAACTTTACAATATAATTATGAAGATACGTTCAGAGCCCTTCTATAAGATTAAGAATGATTGGGAAAGAGAACTTAACCTTACTATTGAGAATTGGGATAAAATTCTTCATTTAGTTAATACATCATCTATATGTGCTAAACATTCATTAATACAGTTTAAAGTTGTTCATAGGGCTCATATGTCCAAGGATAAATTGGCTAATTTTTATTCCTATATAAATCCTATTTGTGACAGATGTCATTCTGAGATAGCGTCTTTAACTCATATGTTCTGGTCGTGTCTGCTTTTGAAAAAATATTGGAAAGACATTTTTGATATTATTTCTACGGTATTGAACATTGATTTACAACCTCATCCTATTACTGCAATTTTTGGTTTACCAATGATGGACTCACTCCATTTATCCTCTTCTGCTTGTCGAATGATTGCATTTCTTACATTAATGGCTAGAAGATCTATTTTGTTGAATTGGAAAGAAATTAATCCTCCTACTGTATTTCATTGGTTTTCTCAAACTATGTTATGTCTAAATTTAGAAAAATTTAGAAGTGTTGTATTTGATACTTCTATTAAATTTGAAAAGATATGGAGACCATTTATTCAATACTTTCACATGATGTAATATGACCCTGTTCCAAGCCTATTTGTTTTTCCAGTTTTGATTTTATATATGTTGAGAGGATCGGAGTTGACGACACTGATGATTTTGTATTTTTGTGAGATATTATAAACAGCCCTTTTTTTCCCATTTTTTCTTTCTCTTTTTTCTTTTTTCATTTTTTCCCCTTATTATTAGATTATTACCTATTATTGCCTTATTATTAGATTATTACCTAATCTAATAATTAGATTATTGTTTATTTGTTACTTGTATCGTCCATGATTTGGGAATACTCATTTATACTGTAACTATTGCTTATGTATTCTTTCATGTTCAGTTGTAATGTGTATGTTTGTAATCCCATTATCTATGTATCAATTTTATTTTGTTGATATTAATAATAAGATTGAAAAAGAAAAGAAAGAGAATGCATCTGCTATTGACCTATTGTGGCGATGAGCAAATTTCAATGGGTCCAGGTCCTTGCTGAGGTAGGAGTTCAGCCTAGTCATGACCAACCTCTCAAAGCATTTCATCACTGTTGGTATGAGTGCTACCAGGTGGTAGTCATTAAAGCAGCTCACGTTATTCTTCTTAGGTGCATTTCCCGGCCTTCTCCCTGTAACCTTTGATGCCATGTCCAATCAAGAACCTATCAATCTCTGCCTTAAATACACCCAATGACCTGGCCTCCACAGCTGCATGTGGCAGCAAATTCCACAAATTCACCATCTTCTGGCTAAAGAAATTTCTTCACATCTTTGTTTTGATTGGATGCCCCTCTATCCTGAGGCTGTGCCCTCTTGTCCTAGACTCTCCCACCATGGGGAATCATTCTTTCCACATCTACTCTGGGTAGACCTTTCAGCATTCAAAAAGTTTCAATGAGATCCCCCCCCCCCTTTCTAAATTCATGCGAGTATGGACGGAGCACCATCAAAAGTTCCTCGTCTGATAACCAATGAAAACTCTAATTTTTAGTAGTCAGTGTGTGCAAAAATCTTACATTGTGCAAATTTTTTCCTGTGACAAAAGTATGTGTGCACTGAATGCACATATGGCTTAGTTTATGTAGGTTTACAAAATACTTGATTTAAAACTGTGCAGAATGACATACATATTTAAGTCAGAGTTATTTTTTCTCTCTCCTGTCTTTGGCATTTACCCATTCGTTGTAAACTCTATCTAGACTAATAGAACTTCCATCCAATTGAAAGCTTTTGATTCTCATTAACGTAACCAAGTGACATTCACCTAAATGGTTTCTCAGCTTGTTTTTGAGTTGATTCATTTTGTACACTGTCCAAATGCAATGTACTTGCCAAATGACGCTTCAAAAAGTCATTTCCAAATATCATCCCACTTCTTTCCACTAGCAAATTCTTCAGCAACTTTCACATCGTGACAATACAAACATGTAACTCCAACTTCCGAATCATTCATAAATATTTCTGGTAGCTGAAGGTTCATGACCTCATGAGCTTTCGATGTAGCAGTTTCTACTGTATTGTTAAGCCATTCAACTTTAAATAAATTTGCAGTTCTTTTGCGCTTCATGCCTTCCCTTTGCTTCTTTTGAATTCGACATGGTGAATCAATATTTTTTCAATAAAAACTTAGGATCCACAGGATTTGAAACAGGTCTTTGTAAACCTTACGATATGAACACTGTCTGCCAAAGATAGCTGCCTCCGTGATGCAGCTGTACAGACCAGAATAGGAAAGGTGAAGTGACGTAAATTAGTGATGTGCATTGTGGTATTTGAAAAGTCGACTCTCTAGTTATTTTCAATAAGTGTAATTATTAATTACTGCATTATTTTAGGTTGCTAACCTTTTGTGCGCATATTAATTTCCTTTGTGCGCTGGTTGAAAAATGTATGTGCACTCACACAGCTTAGAGGGAACATAGATGATAACTCTTTCATTCTTGGAATCATCCTTGTGAACCTCCTCTGGACCCTCTCCAATGCCAGTACATCTTTTCTAAGATGAAGAGCCCAAAACTGTTCACATTACTCCAAGTGAGACCTCATCAATGCCTCTGCATCACATCGCTGCTCTTGTATTCCAGACCTCTTGAAATGAATGCTAATATTGCATTTGCCTTCCTCACCACCGTCTCAACCTGCAAGTTAACCTTCAAGGTGTTCTGCACAAGGACTCTCAACCCCTCAGATATTTGGATTTTCTCCCTGTTTAAAAAATAATCCGCACATTTATTTCTCCTACCAAAGTACATGACCATGCATTTTCCAACATTGTAGTTCATTTACAACTTTGTTGCCCATTCTCCTAATCTGTCTAGGTCCTCCTGCATCCTACCTGCTCCTTCACTAATCTTCATATCATTTGCAAACTTGGCAACAAAGCCATCATCTAAATAATTTTTTATACAGCATAACAAGAAGTCCCAACACTGACTCCTGTGGAACACCACTAGTCACTGGCAGCCAAACAGACAAGGATCCTTTTATTTCCACTTACTGACTCCTTCCAGTCAGCCAATCCTCTAACCATGTTAATAACTTTCCTATAAACCACAGGCTCCTAACTTAATAAGTAGCCTCATGAGTGACACCTTGTTAAAGACCTTTTGAAAGTCCAGATATACAATATCCACTGCATCCCTTTTACCTATCCTACTTGTAATCTCCTCAAAGAATTCCAACAGGTTCGTCAGGCAGGATTTTCCCTGAAGGAAACCATGCTGACTTTGTTCTATCTTGTTCTGTGTCACAAATTACTCCATAACATCATCCTTAACAATTGACTCTTAACATCTTCCCAACCACTGTGGTTAGTTAGGCTAACTGGTCTGTAATTTCCTTTATGCTGCCTTCCTTCTTTCTTAAAAAGTGGAGTGACATTTTCAATTTTCCTGTCCTCTGGCACCATGCCAGAGCCCAATGATTTTTGAAAGATAATTGCTAATGCCACCACAATCTCTTAACGCTACCTCTTTCAGAACCCTAGGGTGTAGTTCATCTGGTCTGGGTTACTTATGTACCTTTAGGTCTTTCAGCTTTTTGAGAACCTTCTCCCTTGTAATAGTAATTGTCCCCACTTCTCTTAGTTCACCAACATCTGAAACACTGCTAGTGTCTTCCACAATGAAGACTGATGCAAAATGCTCATTTAGTTCATCTGCCATCTCCTTGTCCTCTGTTATTATTTCTCCTGCCTCATTTTCTACCAGCTGTATATCCAGTCCCATTTGTCTTTTATTTTTAACATTCTTGAAAAAGCTTTTACTATCCACTTTGATATTATTTGCTGACTTGCTTTGATATTTCATCTTTTCTCTTCTATTGATTCTTTTAGTTGCTCTCTGTAGGTTTTTAAAAACTTCCCAATCCTCTATCTTCCCAAAAATTTTTGCTTTGCTATATCTGTCTTTTGCTTTACGTTAGCTTTGACTTTCCTTGTCAGCCACGGTTGTACTCTTTTGCCATTTGAGTATTTCTTCATTTTTGGAATACACATGTCCTGCACCTTCATCATTTTTTCCAGAAACACACACCATTGCTGCTCTGCTGATATCCCTGCCAGCAGCTCCTACCAATTTACTTTAGCCAACTCCTCACTCATACCACTGTAATTTCCTTTACTTCACTGAAATACTGCTATGTCAGGCTTTATTTTCTCCCTATACACAAAATACTCTGCAGATGCTGGGGTCAAAGCAACATGTACAACACACTGGAGGAACTCAGCAGGTCGGGCAGCATCCGTGGAAACAAACAGTCAATGTTTTGGACTGAGACCCATCATCAGGTCTGAAGAGGGAGGGGCAGGGCCATATAAAGAAGGTGGGGGAGTTTCACTGTGCCTCCTCCTGCTGCTTATCACTTCCTTCATGGTTCCGCCTCCTTCTACTATCCATAGTGCTTTCCCTTACATTCCTCTTTCACTTTTCCTGCCTATCCCCTCCCCCACCCTTACTGGTTTTTGACCTGGCTCCTTCCCACCCTTCCCCCCACCTTCTTTATAGGGCCTCTGACCCCTCCTTCTTCAGTCCTGACGAAGGGTCTCAGCCCGAAATGTTGACTGTTGTTTACTTTCTCCCTATGAAGTTTCAAAGGCACATTTAATGTCAGAGCAATGTATACATCCTGAAATAATTTGTCTTTGCAACCATCCATGAAAACAGAGGAATACCCCAAAGAATGAATGACAGTTAAATGTTAGAACCTCAAAGCCCCTCCCACCTCTCCCTAACCAGCAAAAAACAGCATCAGTGCCTCCCCAACTGAGCACTCAAGCATTAAGCAAAGCATCAATAAAGACACAGACTTGCAGTATCCCAAAAATTACTTGTTCACACAATATTTGACATATTACAGGCTCTCTCTCCCTAATAAGAGAAAAAGAGGTGTCTCCGTTTCACAGTTAGAGGGGAGACATACAAACAACTCGCTGATTTACAATTTTAAAAGTCCGTTGTTTTGCTTTTTCCGAGCTCTGGGCCCTAATTTGAAGTTGAACTCAATCATATTGTGGTCATTGGTTCCTAAGGGTTCTTTTACCTTAAGCTCCCTAATTGCCTCTGGTTCATTACATACCACCCAGTCCAGTATAGCTGATCCCCTAGTAGGCTCAATGACAAATTGCTCTAAAAAGGCATCTCTTTGGCATTCACCAAACTCACTGTCTTCAGATCCATCACCAACCTTAATTTCCCAATTAACCTGCATATTAAAATCTCCCATGACTATCATAACATTGCCCTTTTGACATGCCTTTCCTGTTCTCTGTTGTAATCTGTGGTCCACCTCCCAGCCACTGTTGGGAGACCTGTATATAACTGTCATCAGGGTCCTTTTACCCTTGCGGTTTCTTAACTCAACCCACAAGAATTCAACATCATCTGATCCTATGTCACATCTTTCAACTGATTTGATGCCTTAGTTTACCAGTAGAGCCACGCCACCCCCTCTGTCTACCTTCCTATCCCTCCGATACAACGTGTAACCTTGGGTATTCAGCTCCCAACTACAACCATCCTTCAGCCACGATTCAGTGATGGCCACAACATCATACCTGGCAATCTATACTGCTGTCGTCTCTACTAGTGACCCTGTCCAATTAACTTTAGTTAATTGCTGGTGTCCACAGTAATATCCAGGAAACAGTAGAATCAATGAAAAACAGGACCGACAGACAACCTTTGTGCAAAAAGCAAAGTTCAAATACAACAGAGCAAACAATGACAAGAAATATCGAAATATTGAGATCAGTGCCTCTAAAGGTTGTCCACCTTAAGCTCCCTAATCATATCTCATTCCTTACACAACACCCAGTCCAGAATTGTCTTTCCCCAGTGGTTCAG
Source organism: Hypanus sabinus (assembly GCF_030144855.1). Taxonomy (NCBI): domain Eukaryota; kingdom Metazoa; phylum Chordata; class Chondrichthyes; order Myliobatiformes; family Dasyatidae; genus Hypanus; species Hypanus sabinus. The sequence continues at coordinate 84,956,418 of NC_082708.1, forward strand.
CCACAAGCTACTCGAAAAATCCATCTCATTGGCATTCTACAAATCCCCCTTCTACAAAATCCAGCACCAACTTAATTTTTCTCTATCTACGGTACTATGCAAAAGTCATCAGCATCTGTAAAGTGAAGATGCTTTCAGAATGATGAAATGAAATGTTATACAGATATCTATATCCAAACAAATGCTGTCAGGAGCAGTAAACAGTAAAAATCAAAATCAAATCAATATGTAGTGTGACCTCTTTGCCTTTAAAACTGCATCAATTCTCTGAGGTACACTGTCATACAGTTTTAAAAGAAAATTGCTAGTAGTTTCTTCCAAGCATCTTGGCAAATTTGCCACAGTTCTTCTGCAGACTTCGGCTAACTTGCTTCTGTTTCTCTTGGTAATCCCAAATACCTCTGATGTTGAGATCAGAAGTCTCTGAAGGCCTTACCGTCTGTTGCAGTACTTGTTCTTTTCACTGAAGATTGGCCATGTGGTTCAGGTCATTCTCAACTTCATTCTGCAGCAAGATTTTGATCAGGCACCTCCCTGATGACATTGCGCGATGGATAAGAATCTGTTTGTACTCATTGACAATTCCATTAATTCAGACCAGATTACCAACTCTTTTTCAGAAATGCAGCCCCAACTCTGCTGGGAACCTCTGCTGTCCTTTACTGTTGGCTGAAGACACTTGTCCATGTAGCACTCTCCTGCTCCTCTGTGGACAAGCTGCCTCCTGTTTGAGCCAAAACTTTCATCAGTCCAGAGCACATGTTGCCACTGTTCAGCACCCCAGTACTTGTGTTTTTGTACGTAGATCAGTCTCTTGGCTTTGTTTCTACTTTGGAGGATTGGCCTTTTGGCAACAACTCTTCCTTGAAGACCACTTCTGACAAGACTTCTCCAGACTCTAGAGGGATGTACTTGGGTTCCAGTGGTTTCTGTGAGTTCAGAGCTAATAGCAGTGCAGGATGTGTTTTGATTTAGAAGGGACCTCAGTTTGATGTATCTCATCTACGCACTCAGTTTCCATGACCAGCCACTGCTTTTCTGGCTCTCAACCTTGCCCGTTTCTTTGTGCTTCTTCGAAAGAGCTTGGACAGCACATCTTGATTCTGCTGTCTGATACGAAATTTCTGCTTGCTGATGCAGGATGACAACCTTGTGTCTTGCTGCTCAGCTTACTCTTGTGATATTAGAATTGATGAATTGCAAGTTAATCTATCATACCTGCTACACTGTGACCTTTTAGTTTGGTTGTCCTTTGCCAGGTTTGATTCCTTCTGCACCCATTTTTGTTGCATTTAATCAGCTTAGTTCATTCAACTTGTTATAACTTTGATTGTTAGCATCCTGTTTATCTTTTAATTATGCACTGAGCTTTATACCTACAAAGTAATCAAGTTTTTTTTTATTTTAAAATGGTCTATTATTTAATGTTACTTTTTAAGGAAATATAAAGCATTCTTTGTAATGTTTAATTTTTTAGAAAATAAATTTTTAAATGCTCTTTTCTACTGACACACTAATGCAGGATTCAAAAAACCATCTAAAATGAAATTTATGTAAAAAGTCCAGGGCGTTTAAGATTTCTGCACAGTACTGTATTGATATCCCATGACTTGTAATATTGCCCTTTTTACATCCCTTTTTGATCTCGTGTCATAATTTGTAACCTAGAAACTGTTTGGGATTCTGTATGTAATTCCCATCAGGGCCTATTGACCTTACAGATTCTTAACTACTCACAAGGATTCTACATCTTCCACTCCTATATGAACTCTCTCTAAGGATTTGATTTTTTTTTAACCAGCAAAGCCAGCACCTTTGCCTTCCTGTCTGTCCTTTTGATACAAGGTGAATCTATGGAGATTAAGCTCCCAGATATGATCATCCTCCAACCACCAATGCCCACAGCATCAAATCTGACTATCTCTTAACTGCATTACAAGATATATACCTTATTCTGTGTACTATGTGGATTCAAATTCACCACTTTCCGTCATATATCAGTGCTCTTTTTGATTTTGCTGCCATGTTATACTTAAGCTCATTCCACTGACTGCAATCTTCCCCAGTCATCTGCGTGTCCTTCCTCACAGACTCACTACACAATGCATTGACTTGTATACCAATTGCATCCATCCCCCCCGGCAACTTAGTTTAAACTAATTTGCTCTAGCAAATCTGTCAGCAATGATATTGATCCTCTCAGGTTCAGGTGTAACCCACCATTTCTGTACAGGCTATACCTTTCCCAGAAGATAACCCAATGATCCAAAAATGTGAAACTCTGCCCTAACTGGCACATGATACTCGAAGTAATCCAGAGATTACTACCTTGGAGGTCCTGCTTTTCAGCCTCTTCCCAAACTTCCTATACTGGCTGCACAGGACCTGTGGCTGTTCACCCTCCTTCTTGAGAATCTTCTAGTTGCTCTAAGACATCCTGGATCCTAGCACCTGGGAGGCAATGAACCATCCTTGCCCCTTTGTTTTTGCGGCCTTAGAATTTGCTGTCTGTCCTCCTAACTATCTAGTCTCGCATCACTATTGCTCTGCCTAATTTTACCCTTCCTTGCTTAGCCTCAGAGTTGACCACAGTGCTACTGGCCTGGCTGCTGCTGTGCTCTGATTGGTCAACACTCCCAGCAGTATCCAAAGGGATATATTTGTTGCTGAGGGGAACCCAGTACTGACTTTTTACTCCCCTAACTTCTCCTGGTCACCACGTATTTAAAGCCTGCACTCTGGGTGTGACCACTCAGTAAAAGTCTTACCTGGACCTGAAGGGTGCACTTCCTATAGATGTAGTCATCAGGGAGACTGGGTATTCTAAAATCCCACATCCCACAGGAGGAACATTCCACTGCCTAAACTATCATCCTGTCTATACTTGTCATACCTCTAGTCTTTTCAAGTCCTAGTCTCTGCCTGTTCATGTCCAAGCCTGTTGAGTCAAAGCCCGACCACTCTATAGCACTGGTTCACTCACACTTTGACTGCTCCAACAATTAAGGAGGTGCTTGTATTTAAAAACTGTGTGTTTTTGAAGTACACTTTATGGCAACTTTATGAAATGGGCTCACTTAGCACATGAAGACCTGCAAAAACTGATTAATTTCCACTAAGGGTATTTCAGCATTGTTAATTACTGAATACAGGTGTTCCCCCCCCCCCCTTTTACCAAGGTAGTGCGTTCCTATGAAACCTTTCTTAAGCTGAAATGGTGTAAAGTGAAGAACCATTAATTTATATGGGGAAAATTTTCGTAAAAGTGAAAATCCTCTGTGTAATGCAAAAACAGGTTACTAATGTAGGTCTTTGTAAAAGTGAAGTGGCGTAAAGCGAACATTCGTAAACTGGGGAATACTTGTAATGACCATGAAGAGCTTCCATGCTGTCCCTCAAGTTATTGTACAGAATCTTGTTTTTCTTCCATATTGGTGTGGGATATGTACAATGTTGTGCTGTCTCTGTAACACACTACACTGTTAGCTTATTATATAGCCAAACTTTGAGTGGAATTGAAGCTTGCAGCATTCTGATTCATAGGAAGCAAGAGAGACTACTGTGAGCTAATGGATTGTGATATTTGTTTTGTATAGTGCTGCTACTTATTAGTAGAGATTTGTATATTAATTGTTTCCCTTCTTTCCTGAAGTCGACAACAGGAAATAGAAGAAAAGTTGATTGAAGAAGAAACAGCAAGAAGAGTAGAGGAACTTGTAGCTAAACGTGTGGAAGAAGAGTTAGAGAAGCGCAAAGATGAGATTGAACGCGAGGTACTCCGACGTGTCGAGGAGGCTAAGCGTATTATGGAAAAACAACTGTTGGAGGAGCTTGAGCGACAGCGACATGCTGAGCTTGCTGCACAGAAAGCCAGAGAGGTAACGCTCGGTCGTTGGAAAAGCAAACGACAGTCCATGGCAAAACTTTCAGTCACAGTTAATAGTCACCACTTAGTTACCATCAATAAATGGAATCAGAATGCATTTACCTCTTTTCCTGCAGTCTTCAGTACCACAACATTGTTTTTTTTAAGTTGCATTTTTCTTCCATTAGAGCCTAAGATGCTGAATGTAGTATTTAATTAGGCTACACAAGCATTGTGCCATGGCATTTGCTGTTTAAATTAAAGAACTTTAGAAGAAACAATACCAAAGTACCAGTGTACTAGTTGAAAATCTCTTTTCACACTTATTTAATTGAAACTTTTGCCATGGCTGCAGACTTTATTATCTAATTATGCAAAAAGATTTTCTTTTAAAGGCTCTTACAGGAGAATGATTTGCCCTTCATTTGTGTAATCACTTTGTTTTCCATTTTGATTCCATGACTTGGTCTTTCCCACTACTGTAATAGGTCAAAGTGGATGAACCTACAATACTCGTGTATGGCAAGTGGTTCATGTTTGCTGCATATCCATCTTATATAAGATGCAACAGAGACGCTTCCTCTGTTGGGTTTCTGACATTGGCCTTCATTTTATTCAAATGATTCTAGGAACTAGGCCTTTAACGTTCCTCCTGAGTATATTTATAAGTAATTTTTTTCTCCTAAATCAGCTGGTGAGTTCCTGTTTTAATGTGAAGCTGGACATTCTGTGTTACGTGGTCACAGTAGCAAAAGCAGAAAAATATCTTCCTCTGAAATAGTGAATTGCTACATATTTATTGAAGTTTGCTGACACTCATTACCTCTGGATTCTGAAATGAAATAGTCTTGTAGTGTAGTGCAGTATCAGTCTCAATTGCAATTTGGTAACTCTTTAAGTTTGAAATAATATAGGTTTCAAAAGTGTATATAGTTTTCTTCCAGTTGTTTAGAATTCTTGAGTGGAATTAGGAAAGACCAAAGTGGCACAAAATAGTGTTTTATCCATTATTTGCTTTGAAGAAACTAAAACTAACAAATGAAGTTTAATATTGCATTTAGTTTTGACCATATGACATCACTTTTAAGAACACGATGATTTAATTTCATTATTGTGTAGATCAACAACAATGCAAGTCCTGGCGTATTTTCTTACTGTTAAATGACTGGGTGGCTTCAAATATGTTTACTTTTATTTTTGCTTTCTAGATCAAAATTGCTTCCAAATATTTGGCAAAAAGAATGACTTCATTCATTTCTAATTCTTTTGAAACTTTGAATAACCTTCTCATCATTGCCAAGCTTCTGCTTCATCCATGTGCCCTTCCCCCTCTAAACTGACTGTCCTTTGGTTTTGCATCCCCATTCCTCAAGCTAGGTCGAACCCCAGATTTATGAATAAGCTGAAGTAGCTACTGATCTCTCTTTGGTGAGACTGACACTGATTGTTTTCTTATATACCCTCTAAAAGATATAAGCAATTCATATCTCCATTTTATCGCTTTAAATTCAGGGCTGGGTATTTTTCTCCAAGTGTTATATGTTGAAAGGTGATTATACTGAGCCTGCCACTTTCGTGCAATACAGCATATTTTCATGTGGTGCCACATCTGTCAATAAAACAGCACGTTGGTAAAGTTAAAATGATCCCCAACCCATGTATGGCTATATTTTAAAATTCCACAGTGGCTTCAAGAGGTTAGTTAGTAGTTGGGTTGTCATGTAATGTTAGGTTGCACATAAAAATTTGATGAATTGTTTCAGAAATAAACCCTACAATGATTTTTGGCTACAATCCCTGGTGGTTTCATGTTTACATATTGTATTTATGAACTTGTCCTGTAGTTTTTAACATTAAGTGAAAGATGTTAGTTTTTTTTCATTACTGCATCAGTTGGTTTCTTGGAGTTGAATTAATATTAATTTCAGAATATCAGCTGCCTTAGAGTAAGTATATCATATTTGTATTTGATACAGGGATGAGCTTTATTGTTTAACTTAATTGCAACTTAATGAAATTATAAAACGCTTTCAGATCAGTATTGTATTATAAGTTGCATGATAGTAGTACCTTATTTCAATGTGCTTTTATTTTGAAGTACTCAGTGCATTATATCTTAAGGTATAGCATTTTGTATTATTTACTCTAACTTTATTCAGATTATTTGAATTTCTAGGGTTGATGAGTATCGGCTTGTAGCACATTACTATTCATAGTAAGATTATTTTTCTTTCTCATGTCTCTGATAGTTTTGCTCGGCTTCATGTTTACATTGTCATCCTGCAGACAAAGGGCAAATTTCCTGGGCCATTCACAGTATTGAAAATGTAATTTTTCTGTTCTGGAAAATCCAGTTCTAAGAACTTTATTTGGTAGTGTTTAATTTTGTTCTGTAGGGGAATCTAGAATTTTGATGTCTTTAGAAAGATACTTTATGACAAAGCCAATATTAGTTAACCAGTATTTATTAAATGAATAAAGGCAAACAATGTCTTAATTTTCAAAACTTAATGTATCATGAGTAGCTTCAAGGTTACTTGTGTGATTTGTTCTCAGAACAGAAAAAAGTCATCATTTCTTCCCACTGTGAAAGATGCTCTCAGTTCCACAAAAGGATGGATTAAAGCTTGTATTTTTCACTAACAGTAAATGTATCTTTCTTATTAATTGTTTGCCTTAGGAATGGTGATTTATATTGTTTCTTCTTACCGTAAACATCTGCATTCCTCAGCTCAGCCTGCGTTGTGTTGTGTTTCTTGTTATTGGCTGAGCTGCTGATGCAGGTGTTGCCAAGCTAACAGTACAAATCAGTTTAAAGAGGAAGCTGGCGCATATGGCAGCCGAGGAGCACACTCTGCAGGACACTGGACGAGACAGTAAATATTCAACTTTTAATGCTGATTAATGGAGTTATAGGTAAAGCATACGTAGGTATTTGTAATTGATGAAAAAAAACTTTGTTTTTTTATTTTTTAATGTAATTGGTAAAGTTTCTGTAGAAGTTGTATTATGTGTGGTTTAAAGAAAGTAGTAATATCAGCAAGGCTGAAAAAAGGGTGTGGGTCATTGTCATTTGAGGGGTTGGGGTTGGGGGTATGATGTAATCCAGGAGAAATTGTAACTAGGGGCAAAATAGTTCACCAGAATGACTGGCAATAAAAGTGGCTGTCTTGGGTGTAGGGAAGAAGGAAAGGATACTAAGGGAAGAAGCAGCTAGTCTAGATGCAAACTTAAAATGATTTCACTCCATTAACATCTTATTGTCTCATTTAGGAGGAAGAACGAGCTAAACGGGAAGAACTTGAGCGAATATTGGAGGAAAATAATCGAAAAATAGCAGAAGCTCAGGCTAAGTTGGTAAGTATGGATCTATGGTTGTTTTATTTAATGTGATCATAGAAACATAACACGGTATTGGGCCTTTTGACCTACCTCATCCATTCCTACCATGATGTCTGCTAATCATATTTACCCACATACAGCCTGTAACCTTCCGTTTCCATTACCTTCTCGAACATCTCCTTCCAGGTTTTCATTGCCCTGGGATTGGGGGTGGGGGGTAGGTGGGGAATGTTAATCATCAGATCTCTTATATTTCTCCCTCTTTGCTTAAACCTGTGGCTCTGTAGTTCAGATACTCCTGCTCTGGGTAAAAGACAGTATATTCTATCTCAAGGAACTCAGCAGGTTGGGCAGCATCCGTGGAAATGAGCAGTCAATTGCTGCCCGACCTGCTGAGCTCCTCCAGCGTGTTTGTATGTGTTGATTTGACCACAGCATCTGCAGTGTACTTTGTGTATCCTATCTGTGCCTTTTAAATTTGTAAGCCTCTGTAAGGTTCCCTCAGCTTCCTATCTAAACCTAGCCTATCTAATATCTCCTTATAACTTAACATTCCAGACAAATTCAAGGTGAATTTCTTCTATGCCTCACTGTATTCTTCCTGTAATGTGGCAACTAGAATAATACACAATACGCTGTGAGGTCTAACTAATGCCTTCTTCGTTACCCTATTCAGCCTTTGTCATTTGGAAGGAGTTATCAACATGCATCCCAAAGCCTCTTGCATATCATTGCTCCAAAACTTCTAGCCATTTGATATCCTAGTGTGTATTACCTCACAAGTACTGGATTAAATTGTCAGCACTTTGCCCAACTTTCCAGGTCCTCTATTTCATAGGAGAAGAAATAGGCCATTTGGCCCATCAAGTCTGCTCCTCCATTCAATCATGGCTGATCCTTTCTTTATCCTCCTCAGCCCCACTCAGCAGCCTTCTCCCCATAACCATTGATGCAGTGTCCAATCAAGAACCTATCAAGCTCTACCTTAAATACATCCAACGACCTGGCCTCCACGGTTGTCCATAGTATTAAATTCCGCAAATTTACCACCCTCTGACTAAAGAAATTTCTCCGCATCTCTATTTTAAATGGACGCCCTTCTATCCTGAGGCTGTACCCTCTTGTTCTAGAGTCCTCCACCATGGGAAACATCCTTTACACATCTGCTCTGTCTAGACCTTTCAACATTCAAAAGGTTTCAATGAGAATTCCACACCCCCCCCATCCTTCTAAATTCCAGCAAGAACACATCTAGATCTATCAAATGTTCCATGTACGATAACCCTTTCATTCCCATAATTATCCTTAGGAGCCTCCTCTGAACCCTCTCCAATCTCAGCGTATCTTTTTCTTAGATGAGGAGCACAAAACTGTTCACAATATTCATGTTAAGCCTCACCAGTGCCTTATAAAGCCTCAGCAACACATCGCTGCTCTTGTATTCTGGACCTCTTGAAATGAATGCAAACATTGCATTTGCCTTCCTCACCATCGACTAGCTGCAAGTTAACCTATAGGGTGTTTTGCACAAGAACTCCCAAATCCCTTTGCAACTCAGATTCTTGGATTTTCTTCCCATTTAGACAATAGTCTGCACATTTATATCTTCTACCAAAGTGCTTGACCATGCATTTTCCAACATATTTCATTTGCCACTTTCTTGCCCGTTCTCCTAATCTGTCTTATGTTCTTCTGCAGCCTACTTGTTTCCTCAACACTACCTGCTCCTCTACAAATCTTTGTATCGTCTGCAAACTTGGCAACAAAGCTATCTTCTCCATCATCTAAATCATTGATATACAGCATAAAAGAAGCGGTCCCAGCACTGACTCCTGCAGAACACCACTGGCCACTTGCAGCCAACCAGAAAAGGATCCTTTTATCCCCACTCGCTACCTCCTACCAATCAGCCGATGCTCTAATAGTGCCGGTAACTTTCCTGTAATACCATGGGCTCTTCACTTGGTAAGCAGCTTCATGTGTGACACCTTGTCAAAGGCCTTCTGAAAGTCCAAATATACAATATCCACTGCATCCCTTTATCTATCCTACGTGTAATCTTCTCAAAGAATTCCAAAAGGCTTGTTGGACAAGATTTTCCGTTTAGGAAATCATGCTGACTTTGTTCTATCTTGTCCTATGTCACCAAGTACTCCATAACATCATCCTTGACAATTGACTCTAAGATCTTCCCAACCATTGAAGTCAGGCTAACTGATTTATAATTCCCTTTTTGCTGCCTTCCACCTTTCTTAAAGAGTGGAGTGACATTTTCAGTTTTCCAGCCCTCTGCAGTCTGGCATGGTGCCAATGATTTTTGAAAGCTCATTCCTAATGCTTCCGTATTCTCTATTGCTACCTCCCTAGGGGTGCAGTTCATCTGGTCCGGGTATCTTGTATACCCTTATGGCTTCCAACTTTTTAAGCACCTTCTCCCTTGTAATAGTAACTGAACCCACTTCACTTCCTTTGTGCTGTTCAACATCTGGCACACTGCTAGTGTCTTCCACAGTGAAGACTGATGCAAATGCTCATTTAGTTCAGCTGCCATATCCTTGTCCCCCCATTATTTCTCCAGCCTCATTTTCTGGAGGTCTTATATCTACTTTCTTATATTTTATATATTTTGAAAAAGCTGTTACTATCCACTTTGATATTGTTTGCTAGCTTGTTTTCATATTTAATGTTTTCTTTTATCCTTAGACACCCGTTTTTGCTCTGTATCTGTATCAATTTTATGTCATCTGTAAACTTCCTAATCATACCCACTTCATTTTCATCCAAGTGTCATCCAAGTCGTTCATAACAGCAGAAGTTCATGTGTGTATAACTACACAGATTTTCAGTCATCACCACCTATCCACCATCAGAATCAGGTTTATTATCATATGATGTGAAACTTGTTTTTGTGGAAGCAGTACAATGCAGGACAAAAAGTTACTATGTTACAATAAAAAATAAATAGTGCATAAGACGAATAGAGAGGAAATGTTCATGGACTATTCAAAAGTAGAGAAGAGGCTGTTCTTTTCATGTTAAGTGTGTGTCTCAGATTCCTGTACCACCTCCTGATGGTAGTAATGAGAAGAGGGCATGTTCCAGATGGTAAGATCCTTCAACGATGGATCCTGCTTTCTTGAGGCATTGCCTTTTGAAGAAGTTCTTGATGGTGGGGAGAATCATGTCCATGTTGGAGCTGGCTGAGTTGACGACCCTCAGCTAATTTTTCCGAACCTGTGTATTGGTGCCTCCTAACCAGGTGGTGATGCAACTATTCAGAATGCTCTCCATTATAGAAATTTGCTAGTTTTTGGTGACATACCAAGTTTCCTCATGAAGCATAGCCACTGGCGTATCTTCTTTGTGATTACCCTCTGCTTCTTAAAACATAGTCAATTTTGGGTCCATTTTGCCAAAACACCTCAAGTTCTTTGTGCCTTGTCCTTGACTAGCCTACCATTTAGTACTGCTGCATAAGCCATGTGTTCACTTTATCTTCAATTTTCTGATTACCTCAGATGTCTCAGTCAGATTTGTGAGGCATAATCTCTCGCACACAAAACCATGTTGGCTCCTAATAGCCTTCTGAAGTGAACATAATCATGATCTCAGAATGTTCAACAACTTCCTAATCAAAGATGTAAGATTTGACAGCCTTTAAGTTTCTGGCCTTTTTGAACAAGGAGACAACATATAGCTATCTTCCAGTCTTTTGGTGTTTCATCTATGGCTGATATAATACAAAATTCTCTGTCAGAGCTCCAGCAGTGTTTGCTTTATTCCTGTGAGATCCTAGGATGGATCCTTTCAAGCCTAAGTGTCCATCCTGATACCATCATACTCCAGAATACAATTGTACCGTTCCTTAACTGTCCAATCTCCATATCCTTTTCACTAGTGAATAGTGATGAGAAGGATTTATTTTTTATTTTAGGATTGTTTATATATTTATTTAAGATCTCAGTCATATCTCCTGGTTCTGTATATTATCCCTCCAGTACCTAGGGTACTTATTCCTTCATTCCTTAGATAGGATTTTCCATAGGATTTCATAGGATTTTCAATACTCCTTCTTCCAAGGTAATTTCATGGCCCCCTTTGCCCTCCTTATTTCTTTTAAATTTTCGCTTACATTCTCTATAAACCTTGAGATTTGTTTGAAACCAATTTCATATACTTAGCATACACTTCCGTTTTTTTTTCCTAATCAGGTGTAGGATAGGTGATGGAAGTGTATGCAGGGGAACACTTTGGATGAAGGGAGGACAGGTCCTCAGGTTGAGATTCTAAATTGGAATAAAACCAGAAGGGATTTAGCAGTTTGGATTGGGAAAGCTTCCTTTCTGGCAGAGATGCCTGGTAAATCTGAGTGCATGTTGGTGCAGCTCCTTACAGACCTGTATTAGTGAACTGGAGCTGGACAATTCAAGATTCAAGATAATGAAGAGTTAATAAATAGGATTAGAGGGAGGCAGTAACACCCAAGTTGCAGGAGGCAACTAGCTGAGTGACTGTAAGGAGAGGGAAAGGGGTTAGAGAGAGAGTGCACAGTACCACTGTGTCCAGTCACCCATTCCCCTCAATAACAAGTCTGCCACTGGAAAGCCGCAGGTATTAGTCTGATTCAGTGGCTCGGGTTTGGGGGTGGGAGGAAGAGGAGAGAGGTGGTTTTAAGGATTCAGTAGCTAGGGTAACAAACAAGAAATTCTGTGGATGTGAAAGAGACTCCTGGATTGTATGTTGCTTCCCATGTGCTATCCACAGAGAAAGGGGTGGGTGAGCAGCCAGAAGTTATGGTACACTTTGGTATCAACTTCATGGGTGGGGTGTAATGGCTGTAGTAAAGGTGTACACCATGGGAGGGATTGTCACCAGAGTCTCTTTGGGTGGAGATTAGGAGCAGGAAGGGGTCAATAACTTTACTAGGTGTTTTTTATAGGCTGCCCAATAGTAACAGGGATATTGAGGAGCAGATAGGGAAACAGATCCTGAAAGGTGTAATAATAACAGAGTTGTCATGACGGGAGATTTTAATTTCCCAAATATCAATTGGCATCTCCCTAGAGAGAGGGGCTTAGATGAGATAGAGTTTGTTAGTTGTGTTCAGGAAGGTTTCTTGATACAATATGTAGATAAGCCTACAAGAGGAGAAGCTGTACTTGATTTGGTATTGGGAAATGAACCTGGTCAGGTGTCAGATCTCTCAGTGGGAGAGCATTTTGGAGATGGTGATCATAATTCTATCTCCTTTACAATAGCATTTTAGAGAGTTAGGAACAGACAAGTTAGAAAAGCGTTTAATTGGAGTAAGGGGAATTATGAGGCTATCAGGCAGGAAATTGGAGGCTTAAATTGGAAAGAGATGTTCTCGGGAAAGTACAGAAGAAATGTGGCAAATGTTCAGGGGATACTTTGTGTGGAGTTCTGCATAGGTACGTTCCAGTGAGACAGGGAAATTATGGTAGAGTACAGGAACCGTGGTGTACAAAGGCTGTAATAAATCTAGGCAAGAAGAAAAAGCTTACAGAAGGTTCAGAGAGCTAGGTAATGTTGAGATCTGGAAGATTATCAAGCTAACAGGAAGGAGCTTAAGAAGGAAATTAGGAGAGCCAGAAGGAGCAATGAGAAGGTCTTGGCGGGCAGGATTAAGCAACACCCCAAGGCATTCTACAGGTGTGTGAAGAGCAAGAGCATAAGACCTATCAAGTGTGAAATTGGAAAGTATGTATGGAACCGGAGGAAGTAGCAGAGGTACTTAATGAATACTTCAGTATTCACCTTGGAAAAGGATCTTGGTGATTGCAGTGATGACTTGCAGCAGACTGAAAAGGTTAAGCATGTAGATATTAAGAAAGCAAATGTGCTGGGGCTTTTGGAAAGCATCAAGTTGGATAAGTCGCCGGGACTGAATGAGATGTACCCCCAGGCTACTGTAGGAAGCGAGGCAGGAGATTGCTCGGCCTCTGGCGATGATCTTTGCATCATCAGCGGGGACGAGAGATTCCAGAGGATTGGAGAGTTGCCGATATTGTTCCCTTATTCAAGAAAGAGAGTAGAGATAGCTCAGGAAATTATAGACCAGTGAGTCTTACCTCAGTGGTTGGTAAGTTGATGGAGAAGATCCTGAGAGGCAGGATTTATGAACATTTGGAGAGGTATAATATGATTAGGAATAGTCAGCATGGCTTTGTCAAGGGCAGGTTGTGCCTTACAAGCCTGATTGATTTTTTGAGGATGTGACTAAAGTCATTGATCAAGGAAGAGCAGTGGATGTAGTGTATATACAACCCCATTTCCAGAAAAGTTGGGATATTTTCCAAAATGCAATAAAAACAAAAATCTGTAATATGTTAATTCACGTGAACCTTTATTTAACTGACAAAAGTACAAAGAAAAGATTTTCAATAGTTTTACTGACCAATTGTATTTTGTAAATATACACAAATTTAGAATTTGATGGCTGCAACACACTCAACAAAAGTTGGGACAGAGTTAAAATAAGATTGAAAAGTGCACAGAATATTCAAGTAACACCGGTTTGGAAGACTCCACATTAAGCAGGCTAATTGGTAGCAGGTGAGGTATCATGACTGGGTTTAAAAGTAGCGTCCATCAAAGACTCAGTCTTTGCAAGCAAGGATGGGTCGTGGCTCACCCCTTTGTGTCAAAATTCATGAGAGAATTGTTAGTCAGTTCAAAAGGAACATTTCCCAATGCAAGATTGCAAAGAATTTAGGTTTTTCAACATCTACAGTACATAATATTGTGAAAAGATTCAGAGACATTGCAGTGCGTAAAGGGCAAGGTCGGAAACCACCGTTTGAATGTGCATGATCTTCGAGCCCTCAGGCGGCACTGCTTAAGAAACCGTCATGCTACTGTAACAATTATAGCCACCTGGGCTTGTGAGTACTTCGGAAAACCATTGTCACTTAACACAGTCCGTCACTGCATCCAGAAATGCAACTTGAAACTGTATTTCGCAAGGAGGAAGCCATACATCAACTCTATGCAGAAACGCGGGCGAGTTCTCTGGGCCCGAGCTCATCTCAGGTGGACCGAAACACTGTGGAACCATGTGCTGTGGTCAGATGAGTCCACATTTCAGCTAGTTTTCGGTAAAAACGGGCATCGAGTTCTCCGTGCCAAAGATGAAAATGACCATCCTGATTGTTATCAGCGAAAGGTGCAAAAGCCAGCATCTATGATGGTATGAGGGTGCATCAGTGCCCACAGCGTGGGTGAGTTGCATGTATGTGAAGGTACCATTGACTCTGAGGCGTATATTAGGATTTTAGAGAGAGACATGTTGCCATCAAGGCGATGTCTCTTCCCGGGGCGCCCATGCTTATTTCAGCAGGACAATGCCAGCCCACATTCTGCACGGGCTACAACAGCGTGGCTTTGTAGACACAGAGTGCGTGTGCTTGACTGGCCTGCTGCCAGTCCAGATCTATCTCCTATTGAAAATGTATGGCGCATCATGAAGAGAAGAATCAGACAACGGAGATCACAGACTGTTGAGCAGCTGAAGTCTTACATCAAGCAAGAATGGACAAAATTTCCAATTGCAAATCTACTACAATTAGTATCCTCAGTTCCAAAACGATTAAAAAGTGTTATTAAAAGGAAAGGTGATGTAACATAATGGTAAACATGCCTCTGTCCCAACTTTTGTTGAGTGTGTTGCAGCCATCAAATTCTAAATTTGTGTATATTTACAAAATACAATTAAGTTGGTCAGTAAAACTATTGAAAATCTTTTCTTTGTACTTTTGTCAGTTAAATAAAAGTTCACGTGAACTAACATATCACAGATTTTTGTTTTTTATTGCATTTTGGAAAATATCCCAACTTTTCTGGAAATGGGGTTTGTAGATTTCAGCAAGGCATTTGATAAGGTACCCCATGCAAGGCTTATTGAGAAAGTAAGGAGGCATGGGATCCAAGAGGACATTGCTTTGTGGATCCAGAACTGGCTTGCCCACAGAGTGTAAAGAATGGTTGTAGAGGGGTCATATTCTGCATGGAGGTCGGTGACCAGTGTTGTGTCTCAGGGATCTGTTCTGGGACACTTATTCTCCGTGATTTTTATAACTGACCTGGAAGAGGAAATGGAGGGATAGGTTAGTAAGTTAGCTGATGACACAAAGGTTGGAGGGTTTGTGGATAGTGTTGGGGGCTGTAGGAGGTTACAGTGGGACATTGATAGGATGCAAAACTGGGCTGAGAAGTGGCAGATGGAGTTCAACCCAGATTAAGTGTGAAGTGGTTCATTTTGGTAGGTCAAATATGATGGAAGAATATAGTATTAATGGTAAATCTGTTGGCAGTGTGGAGGATCAGAGGGATCTTGGGTTCCGAGTCCATAGGACGCTCAGAGCAGCTGCGCAGGTTGTCTCTGTGGTTAAGAAGGCATACAGTGTATTGGCCTTCATCAATCGTGAAATTGAATTTAGGAGCAGAGAGGTAATGTTGCAGGTATGTAGGACCCTAGTCAGACCCCAGTTGAAGTACTGTGCTCAGTTGTAGTCACCTCACTACAGGAAGGATGTGGAAACCATAGAAAGGGTGCAGAGGAGATTTACAAGGATGTTGCCTGGATTGGGGAGCATGCGTTATGAGAATAGATTGAGTGAACTCAGCCTTTTCTCCTTGGAGCGAAGGAGGATGAGAGGTGATCTAATAGAGGTGTATAAGATGATGAGAGGCATTGATCGTGTGGTTAGTCAGAGGCTTTTTCCCAGGGCTGAAATGGTTGCCACAAAAGGACACAGGTTTAAGGTGCTAGGGTGTAGGTACAGAGGAGATGTCAGGGGTAAGTTTTTTTACACAGAGAGTGGTGAGTGCGTGGAATGGGCTACTGGCAGTGGTGGTGGAGGCGGATATGGCAGGGTCTTTTAAGAGACTTTTGGATAGGTACGTGGAGCTTACAAAAATGGAGGGCTGTGGGTAAGCTCAGTAATTTCTACGGTAGGGCCATATTTGACTCAACTTTGTGGGCCAAAGGGCCTGTATTGTGCAGTAGGCTTTCTATGTTTCACCACATAGTTGGTGTATACAGACCACAAGGTCCTCGGTGATGTGGATGGTGAGGAACTTAAAGCTGTTTACCCTCTCAACCTCAGATCCATTTTTGTCAGTAGGGGTTAGCCCATCTCCATCCCTTCTGTAATGCACAACCAGCATTTTGGAGACTGACCACAAATACCTTTAACATAGCCATAGACAGTATGAGGAAGTATTTAATTGGAAGTAGGCAAATTATAATGCTATTGGGCAGAAATTTGGGAGTGTAAGTTGGGAACAGATATATGCAGGAAAATTACAGCAGAAATGTGGAGGTTGCTCCCTCACAATTGAGAACATCCTGACTGGCTGTATTACTGCCTGGTATGAGAACTGTATCTCCATTAATTGCAGGACTCTGCAAAGGGTGGTGCAGATAGCCCAGCACATCTGTAGATGTGAACTTCCCATGATTCCACAATGTCGCCTGGGGTCTGGAGAGTTATAAGGTAGCCAGGAGGGAGCTTAAGAAGGGACTTAGAGTTAAAAGGGGACACAAGAAGGCCTCAGTAAGTAGGATTAAGGAAAATCCCTACACGTATGTGAAAAACGGGAGGTTGACTAGAATGAGTATAAGACAGATGATTGATAATAGAGGAGTCATGTACCTGAAATCAGAAGAGAGGTAGGTTAGGTCCTTAATGAATACTTTGCTTCATTATTCACCAGTAAGATGGACCTGGACAGATATGAGGTCAGTGTAGAACAGTCTAATATGTTGTAACAAGTTGACGTTAAGAAAGACGACGTGTTAGCTTCTTTTGAAAAACATTGGGGTAGGTAACTCCCTGGGGCCAGACAGGCTAAACCACAGGTTACCACAGGAGGTGAGGGAAGGATTGCTGTGCCTTTGGCGATGATCTTTGCATCTTCACTGGCCACAGGAGTAGTAACAGATGTTTGGAGGGTGGCAGATGGGATCTGAAGAGTTATAAGGTAGTCAAAAAGAAGCTTAAGGGACTCAGAAGAGCTAAGAGGGGGCATAAGAAAGCTTTGACAAGTAGAATTAAGGAAAACCCCAAGGCATTTTACACCTGTGGAGAACAGGAAGATGACTGAAGTGAGAGTTGGACCAATCAGCAATAAGACAGGAAATGTGCCTGGAGTTAGAAGAAGTCCTTAATGCATGCTTCAGTATTCATCAGTGAGAGGGATTTTGAAGAATGTAAACAGACTTAAATACTGAAACTTGTTGGCATTAAGAAAGTAGATGTGATGGAATTTTTGAGAAACAATAGGATAGATGAGTTCCCGAAGCTTGGCAGGATATACCCAGATCTCTCTGGGAATCTAGGGAAGAGATTGATGATCTTTGTCTTCTCACTGGCCACAGGAATATTACACTATTAGAAATTGGAAAGTGATAAGTGTTATTCATCTCTTCAGAAAAGTAATGTGGTTAATCCTAGGAATTATGGACCAATGAATCTTCCGTCAGTGGTGGGCAAACTTGGAGAGGATTCTTAGAGACAGGATTCATGAGCATTTGGAGGAGCATAGACAGATTAGTGATAGAAGTGGTTTATACTTAAAGTGCAGGGTTAATGGCAGGAATTTTAGCTGTGGAGGAACAGAGGGATCCTGGGGTCCAGATCCATAGACCCATCAAAGTTGCCATACAAGTTAATGAAGTGGTTAAAAAGGTGTATGGTGTATTGGTCTTCATTCGTCAGATTGAGTTCAAAAACAGCGAGGCGATATTGCAGCTTTATAAAATTCTGTTTAGACCACACTTCGGAGTATTGTATTCAGTTCTGGTTGCCTCATAATAGGAAGAATGTGAAAGCTTGAGAGAGGGTGCAGAACTTTACCAGGGTGCTGCCTAGATTAGTGAACAGTGGAAAGGTTGAATTAGCATGAGTGATGGAGGATAAGAGGTGGTTTGATAAAGGTGTTTAAAATGATACGAGGCATCGATAGTGGACTGTCAGTGCATTTTTCACAGCTGATAGTGGCAGGTACATTAAGAACATTTAATGAACTCTTACATAGGCACACAGATGAAAGAAAAATGGAGGCCTGTGTGTTGGGAAAGGTTAGATTGATAGGGGAGTAGGTTAAAAAGTCTGTGCAATGTCATGGGTTGAAGGTCTTGTGGTGCTTGGAAGTAGGTACGGAGTAGATGTCAGGGTAACTTTTTTATGCAGAAAGTGGTGAGTGCGTGGAATGAGCTGCCAGAGGTGGAAATGATAGCGTCTTTGAGACTCCTGGATGGCTACATGGAGCTTAGAAAAATAGAGGGCTATGGGTAAAGCCTAGGTGGTTCTAAGGTAGGGATATGTTCAGCAGAGCTTTGTGGGCCGAAGGCCTGTATTGTTTTCTATGTTTCTATGTTTGTACTGGGAGGCCTTCAGAAATGAAATATTGAGAGTACAGAATCTGGTTATTAGGGAATATTGAGACATTGGCAAAGAAAAAAACAACACTGTGCAAATCGGGTATGGGCAGTTAGGAACAAATGGGGTGTATAAACAATGCAAGAGAACACTTGAGACTGAAATCAGGAGGGCTCAAAGAAGACCAGAGTTCCTCTGGTAGACAAGGTAAAAGGGAAACCTTATTGAGAGAAAAAGGGTAGCATTGGACAAGATGGGTCTTCTTGAAGATGAGCATGGTCATCTATACAAGGAGCCAAAAAAGGTGAGGGAGATTTAGAAATAATATTTCTGCATCTGTATTTACTGTGGAGACAGACACCAACTACAGAACTGAAGCAAAGGAGTAGTGTGGTCATGGCCTGTATCTGGATTATGGAAAAGGAGGTGCTAGCTTTCTTCATGTGAGTTAGGGTGGATAAAACCCCATGGCTTGGTGTCTCTCAGACCTGGTGCATAACTGGCAGGAGTCCTGGTTGAGTTATTTACAGCATCCTTATAGCTTTCAGGGGTGTGTCTTGCTTAAAGTCCATGTAAACATCGTCCACTGCCTTTCCTTCATCCACCTTCATAATCTCTGAAAACTCCAGAAAATAATATATCACACACAAAGCATATTTACTATCCCTAATCTGGTTTTATCTATCCAAATACTTGTACTATAAGGATATACTGTGTAAGTACTTTGGTAGACAGGCCCTGATTAGAGATAGTAAACATGGACAGTAATCCCATGGATTCATATATACCTGATCCCTTAGAATATCTTCCAATGATTTACCCGTGTCTGATGTCAGACTCACCAGCCTATAATTCCCCTGCTTATTTTTAGGGCCTTTCTCGAACATTGGAATTATCTGTTGAGAGTCCCACCTCTGATACAGTTCATTGCCTAGTACTGGATCCAGTATGACCTTTCTTTTAGTAATCGCTGGATTACTCCTTTAGGCCTGAACACACATTGTCTCAGGAATCCTTTCTGGACACACCTAACAAATTCTGCCCTTCCTGAACTATCATTCTCACCAACTCAAAAATGTTACAACCTATGTAACATTACACCAACATTGAAGCTGAAATATAAGATAAACTTAGGTTTGACAGTAAAAGATAACCTGATCAAGAGCTGTTGAGATGAATCTGAATGGAAGCACTTCACTGAAGTTTTCTAACATCTGAACGTTTGAACCAGCCTGCTGCTCAATTTCCCAAAGGTTTTGTGCATCAATAATGTTTTCCAAATCAACACATGGTATATCTCGAAAGGGTAGCAGAATTTTCGTATCATTTGACATTGAGCTCACCTTGTTTTATATAAAATTATGGTATACAAAATGATGAGGGGTATAGATAGGGTAAATGCAAGCAGGCTTATTTCACTGAGATTGGGTAAGACTAGAACTAGACGTCATGGGTGAAAGGTGAAGTGTTTTAGGGGTATATGAGGGGGAACATATTCACTTAGAGAGTGGTGAGATTGGAACGAGCTGCCAGTGGTCTTGGTGAATGCAGTTTTGATTTCAACATTTGAGAAGTGCATGGATGGGATGGTTTATGGAGGTCTTTGATCTGGGTGCAGGTTGATGGGACTAGGCCAGAGGTCGGCAACCTGCGGCTCCGGAGCCACGTGCGGCTCTTTGATCTCTGTGATGCGGCTCCCCGTGGTTTGTTAGCTTTTGAAATGTAATTCGAAATTTGAAGATTATGGTGATCTTGTACAATCTGAAAACTTTGCGGAGACACCGTTTCCTAGCACATCCGAACCGGCTCACAATTAGCCTCTGTTCCGGAAGGGAGATAGCCTACGGGGGTTTGTGAGTACGTGTCTTTTGGAGCATCCGCGCCCAAGGGGACGGGTTGAGGGAGGCTTTAAAGCAAGGCTGTTTAGTTCGAATAAAGTTATCTTTGACTGCAGTGTCTTTATTTTAGCGCTGCGTGTAGCACACCGCTACAACGTGTTTTTTATTGCTATTAATATACATCACCACTGCCAATGCCTGACACCCGCCAGTGTGCGCTTTCTTTTAATTCTTCGATCCAAGGTAGGCTACCTACGGAGTAACCTTCAACCCAACGTCTTTTTTTCGGAGTTCAAAATGTTTTTGTTGCATGCAGAAATGTAATTTCGTTTTCTCTGCAGGAGTTCATCAATTTCATAAATGCAACACATTATAGTTTGTTTATACATAGCATAAAGGCAAAAAAAACCGTTGTATGCAGTGTTATTTCATTTTGTGGCTCCCAGTGTTTTCTTTTCTGTGGGAAATGGGTCCATATTGGCTCTTTCAGTGGTAAACGTTGCCGACCCCTGGACTAGGCAAAATAAAACTTCTGGATGGACTAGATGAGCATGGGATCTATTTCAAAGCCATAATGCTGTATGGCTCTCTTAAAGGAACCTGTGATTACAGGTCCATAATTCCTTGAAGGGTTGTACAGAGTGTTTCTGGACATTGGTTTTTATAAAAACAGGGCATTGAGTACGGGAGTTTCGATATTATGTTGAAGTTGTTCAAAGGTTGGTGAGGCCAAGTTTGGAATACTGTGAGCAATTCTGATGACCTACCTACAGGAAAAAAATATTCTTAAGCATGAAAGAGTATAGAAAAACATTTACAAGGATTTTGCTAGGTCTTGAGATCCTGAGATAGGTTAGGAGTGTAGCAGAATGAGGGAAAGTCATATAGAGATATAGAAAATTATGAAGGGTATTGATGGGGTGAATGTATGCAGGCTTTTACCTTTGTGTTGGATGTGTCTAAAACTAGAGATCTTAAGTTAATGGTGAAAGTAAAATATTTAAGTGGAATAGGGGAGCTTCTTGACTTACAGAGTGGTGCAATTGTGAAACAAACTGGCAATGGACTTAGAAGCTGTGGGTTCAATTTTAACATTCAAAAGAAGTTTGGGTAGGTACATTGATGGGAGGCATTTGGAGAGATTTGGTCTGAGTGCAGGTAGATGGGACTAGCCAGAAGATTACGTCAGCATGGACTCGATAAGACGAAGGGTGTGATTCTGTGTGCTATGGTACTCTATGACTCTTAAAGCTTCAGTCATCCACCTTCCACATTTCCCTCAATGTACACAGTTCTTTTATTCAATAAAAATGGCTGGAGAATGTTTTTCGTATTTTCTGGTTACTGACCAATGAAGCACATCTCAATTACACAATTTTAAATGGAACACTTAGCTCTCTTGTTTTTTTTTAAACCATATCCTTTTCTAGTACTACTTCTTAAAATTGGTAATCAACACATTGATTGTACCTTGCTCACTAAGCTGGTTAAAATTTTATATTTTTTGAAGCATCTAAGAGTTGCCTGTAATCAGCAGAATTCTAATACAACCTTTATTTGCAGGGTAAAGTTCAAAGGACATCCATAGCTAATTCTGTTATGTCAAGTAAAATATTCATTACAGTACTTGAGAATTCAGATCTACATTTAGCAGAATTGCCCCAAATTGCAAATATAATTATGAAGGAAATCCAAGTACTTTAATTGATTGCCTTTATTTTATTGCTTGCAGCTGCTGCCAGTGATGCAGCAAGCCATTTGAAAAGCATATTGTGTGAAAAATTTGCCTGGATGTGTGACATCCATAAATTAAATAACTAAAGTCAGTGTTAAAAATGTAACTGTTTTCTGTATATGGCCAAAATAGGCAACCTCCTTTTGGAAAAGTTTATATTGCAGAAAATAAGTGCTTTTTTATATTATTGTGTAATAATTTTATCAAAAAAATCAGTTGTTTCAATACAAACAAGGTGACCCAATAATAATCATTATAAATATTTGTGTGGTGCTTTTGCATAACATACCCCCAAGGCACCTCAAAGAAGTGAAATCAGACAAAAAAGGTCCGAGATTAGAAAAAATGGATCATAAGTTATTGGAGCAAAATTGGGCCATTTGGCCTATTGAACCTGCTTTAGATAGATAGATAGATACTTTATTCATCCCCAAGGGGAAATTCAACATTTTTCCAGTGTCCCATGCACTTATTGTAGCAAAACTAATTACGTACAGTATTTAACTCTGTATAAATATGATTATGCATCTAAAATCACCCTCCCAAAAAGCAATAATAGCTTTTAAAAAGTTCTTAAATAGTTTACTAAAGTGCATTGAGTGATAACTTAAGCTCAGTCCTAACCCCGGCACTTTAACATGTCTTGCCCCTGGTGGTTGAATTGTAGAGCTGAATGGCGTTGGGGAGTAATGATCTCTTCATCCTGTCTGAGGAGCATTGCATTGACAGCAACCTGCTGCTGAAGCTGCTTCTCTGTCTCTGAATGGTGCTGTGCAGAGGATGTTCAGGGTTTTCCATGATTGACCGTAGCCTACTCAGCGCCCTCCTCTGCCACCAATGTCATACTCTCCAGTTCTGTGCCCACGACAGAGCCCGCCTTCCTTACCAGCTTATTAAGACGTGAGGCATCCCTCCTCTTAATGCTGCCTCCCCAGCACGCCACCACAAAGAAGAGGGCGCTCTCCACAACTGACCGATAGAACATCTTCAGCATCTCACTACAAACATTGTATGATGCCAGCCTTCTGAGGAAGTACAGTCGACTCTGTGCTTTCCTGCACAGGGCATCTGTGTTGGCAGTCCAGTCTAGCTTCTCATCTAACTGCACTCCCAGATACTTGTATGTCTTAACCTGCTCCACACATTCTCCATTAATGATCACTGGCTCCATATGAAGCCTAGGTCTCCTAAAGTCCACCACCATCTCCTTGGTCTTGGTGATATTGAGACGCAGGTAGTTTGAGTTGCACCATATCACAAAATCCTGTATCAGTTTCCTATACTCTTCCTCCTGACCATTCCTGACACACCCCACTATGGCCGATGATTATTATGATGACGATTATTTATTATTACTGATTATTTTTTCACCCATTCTCTCACCTTTTCATAACCCCTTAACTCTTACCAAGCATCCAAATTTTTGTGAACCTTGAACATAAAAGGTAGAAAGAGATTTAGGGGGAGAAATAATTCAGCAGTTTAGATTTATAGTCACAGCTGTTAATGGTGATGCAATGCAAGTTGAGGATTGCAAGGTATCAGTAATGTTTATCTGAACTATTGTTAGATGTTAACCTTCAGAATAATCTTATTAAAGAGAATATGAATAGGACTGTAAAACAAATTTACTATTCCAATGATTGTGGAAGCTAAAGTATTTCTAGAGAGAAAGCAATTGTGTTGAGCTAATTGCATAATGCTACCACTTTTTGCATGGGAACAACTGATAGAAAAATTTTAAATAATATCTGTGTGATTTACAGGCTGAGGAGCAATTGAAAATTGTTGAAGAGCAAAGAAAAATCCATGAAGAAAGGATGAAGCTTGAGCAAGAAAGACAGCGTCAACAAAAGGAAGAACAAAAACTGATCCTGGGCAAGGGGAAGTCCAGGCCAAAGCTGTCCTTCTCACTGAAAAGCTCTGTTGGATAACTTTGTGCTTGTGTTCTTTTTTTAAACCTTGTAGCTTCATGTTGAAGTGTTTTTGGGAAAGATAAAGTTCGAATGATCAGATGTGGGCTGTGCTCTACAACATTTCTTATCAGAATGAGAAATGTGATTTTAAAACTGAAATTCATACATCTACAAATGCAATGGAACCCTGTATAGACCATCTCTGATTTGCTGATGCAGAGATCATCCTCATCAGTTTCCACAACAAATTGGCTTCAGCAGGTTTGAGACTTCAAAAGATTTAGGGAGTTCAAAACGCTCAGAGATGTTCTAAAAATGGGTTCCGCTGTAGTTAACTTAGCAAACCCAATTTGATGTAAATGTTAAGTAGTATTGGGATGATGTAGTAATATCAATTGTAAATGAAACAAATTGGAAAACATAACATTTTAAAAACATTTTGGATCTGCAATCAGAATTGACTGCCCAACCAACCCTGATGAACTTAGGAGTCTCTGTGGTGTGTTAACAAATATAATGCTGTTGTCAGTGGAATGGCTCCCGTCATTCACAGGTAAGATTATTAATTGTATTTATGGGGGTGAAAGGAATTATTGTTCTGGATCCACAGTACATGCACCTCTTAATGTTCTGATTTGTTTTTCATTATTTAGCACGAATTAGCCTGCTTTTTTTTCCCATGTTGTAAATGTACAAACTTCACAAATAAAATAAGGTCTTAAACGAAATGATAGAGCTGCTATACGTTACTCTAAAGCACTTTGCCAAACATTGCAATTGCAAATTGTCATATACCTTTATTTGTGAAAATAACCAACCAAGTTTCTAATGGATTAAAGTTCCTTTAATCAAAATATTTCATAGGCATGTTGCAAATAGACATTATGACCAGGAAAAAAAGGCATTTGGAAACATCAAATGATTAATAGGCATCCGTTAGTCTCGTGAGACCATGGATTTGTGCCTTGGAAGGTTTCCAGGGCGCAGGCCTGGGCAGGTTTGTATGGGAGACCGGCAGTTGCCCAAGCTGCAAGCCTTCCCCTCTCTACACCACTGATGTTGTCCAAGGGAAGGGCAATAGGACCCAAGCAGCTTGGCACTGGTGTCGCCGAGGAGCAATGTGTTGTTAAGTGCCTTGCTCAAGGACACAGTGCACTGCCGCTGAGGCTCGAACCAGTGACCTTATCCACTAGGCCAAGCGCCAACTCGTCAAATGTCTGCACTCCATATAAGCCATACAATAAATGATGGTACAGTGGATTCTGGTTAATTAGAATACATTGGGACCAGTATATTTTGGCCCAATTATGTGGCTGCCCCAATTGGCCAGTTTCATGGAAATAGTTAAAAAGTATTTTTTTTTAAAAGACTAATCATAGTTTAACTGAGTAACAGTTATTTAAATGAAATGCAGAAGAAATTAGAACACCAATACCTCTACAGTACGATAAAATTGTGTATTAGTTCCTAAAATTATTGATGGGTGAATTTGCCCAGTGTAAGTAGGCTCATTCTTTTGATTGACTAATCAGCACAGATGCCTAGTGCAGATATTGGACTGCCTTCAGGCAATGTCTTCAGTAGTTCCATTCGATACCTGAAAAATGCAGGTGTTAAATGTCTGCCAGACCAGTTTTCTCCCCAAGTTTTGATGACCCAAGAGTCATCAAGGATCTCTCCCCCACCAGTGAGTGAGAGAGAGAGAGAGAGAGAGAGGGCACAGCTCACTATACACAGCTTCGACACCTGATACTCTGTTCCCAGTGTTCTGTTCTCTCCTGCGACACTTAAGTTAGCAGCACTGGCTTAGAATCCACAGGGCCATAAAACTACAGAACCCCGAAGGTGTGCTTGTCTTCTAGGCATTGTCCGTGGGATATTGAAAAGTGCCCAGCTGTGAGGCCCAGGGAGCAGGTCCCACAACTGCGAATAACTGAACTCTGAGTGTAACTCCAGATCAGGATCTTCAACAGAACCCCATCCACCCTGAAAAGGAGTGACACCAAAGGTAGAAATTAAGCTTTTTTCGTAGATGAAAACAAAGGAGTTGCAACTTAGCACCATCATGACTCTGCCTCTGCCTGCATCAGACAATTTTGTTGAATTGTTTTCCACAATTGCATCCGCCAAGATCTTAAGTTTCACTCCCAGCATTTCCAAAACTGAATGCTTGAAACTGTGTTGACCAAAATTGATCTGAACGAGGAAGTCTGCAGATGCAGGCAATCGAAGCAACACACGCAAAGTACTGGAGGAACTCAGCAGACTAGGCAGCATCTATGGAAAAGAGTAAACAGTCAATGTTTTAGGCCAAGGCCCTTCATCAGAATTGTTTTATGACTTATTTCTCGCCAACTATCAGTGACAAAAATCACTGCTTTTTGAACACAAAACATATGCAACTACTGCCAGACAGAAACTGTTTGGCAATAATCTCCTGTCCCAATAGTGGCATAGTGTCCCAAATAAATGAAGGAAATCCTGCCTATTTTCTTGATTTAGTTTTTGTTTTTTAAGAGTTGGCCCAAATAAATGGCTGCCCCAATTAACCAGAATCCATAATGTGTTATGTTTGGTACTTATACTGCTACTGCACATTGGCTGTTTAAAACACAAACAGTGCCTGATCTGTGCCTGTTATGCATTGTTTATGATGAGTTTAAGTACCACATTGAGTCCTAAGCTTTAATCTCAAGTTTACACACTCTGTTCCTTTTCCTCTTCCACCTCTGACCAAAGCCCTTCTATTAAAACATTGATACTGGTCCCTGTAGAAAACCTACAACTGAATTTATAAACACCATGCTGTTAAGCAATGCATCTTTCTTGGTTTTTTAATGTATTTAAATCTGTTGAGAAGTTTTTCTAGTGTGCTGTCTCAGCTTATTATTAATTGGAGTGTGCCACATTTGTCAATCTGACAGGAATAGCTTCTGTAACATAAATCCTTTGCTCCTGCAAGTAAATCTTTTCTTCATTCCAATTAAACCATCATGTCTTCTCAAAAACAGTTTACGGAATTGGGCATGATATTCCAATTGCAGCCAAGCCATTGCTTTTTCATAAATTCCTTACTGTTGCATTTCGTGACTCTGTCCAATGTGCATTTTCTGATTCTGTCCTGCTTCTTTGAAAGATTTATTTACAGATGCATTTGCATTTCTCTTCCTGTACCCTCTTTAGATTTGCCCCTTTTTCCTATCAAATTGTATTCTATGCTATAAATTCCATCTGTCACATACCCCTTCTGAACCATCAGTCTTAACACTACCACCCTTATTGTTCTCTATATTTCCAAGTCTGTGTGATCTGCACATTTAAAAAATGGCACCAAGAGTACCCAATTTATTAAACACTAATCCTGAGGACCACTATGTGCTTTCCTTCAACCTGAAGAGAAATGGTTTGCCATGATATTTTTCATCCTTAGACCAAATTTTCATTAATGTTGTCGCTGTTTTATCCCTCTTGTCAAATGTATTTGTATTTAATAATTCACTTGGAATTTATGGTATACAATCCAAATAGAATTTACCTCATACCCAGTAGCTACACAACTGGGGCGCCTCTGTAGTGTCGCAGTTAGCATGACATTATGACTGCTTGGGACATTGGAGTTCAATTCCAGTGCTGTCTAAGAAGTTCATATGTCCTTCCCGTGAGCTTGTTTTTTTTTTCTCCGAGTGCTCCTACATACCAGTTGGTAGGTTCATTGGTCAATGTAAAAATTCCTGTGATTAATTGGGTGGGTTTCTGGGCAGTGTGGCTTATTGAACCAGAATCCCTGTTCCACACTATAAAAACTAAATGAAAATTAGTACAATTTCTGTTACTACTTCAGGTCTTTGATACTCACATGGTTAATGCCAGCCTGCTAATTGCCCTGCATTTTCATTTATTTAATGGGTACAATTACATGACCCAAGTGTTCCCTTGTGATTTATATGAAATAATTGTTTTCAGTGCTTGTATTTCTTCAATTATTTTGAAGGTACTTTCAGTAAACACATGAAATCAATTGGGATGCTACTTTGCTTCAAGCAAACAGTTACAGTAATAACACTTCACTTTTGCATAACATTATTGTGCTCCATAGGAAGGAATTTAATCGAAAACCTGACTGCTCAGCCAAATTAGATGTTTAGTGCACCTGTCATAGTTAGTGAAATTTATTCTGTCACCCCTGCAAATGATGCATATATGCCTGGAAACAATCTATTGAAATAATATCAAATAACATTTAAAAAATTCTTTAACTTATTCTGTGAAGTCAGAGAGGGTGAGGAAGATTCAGAACATAAATAGAAGTAGGAGTCTGTTACTTGCTCCCCCTATCTCTCCCTCTCCCCCCCCCCCCCCCCACATGCCTGGTCTCCCAGTCAAATACAATCCTAACTTGTACTTTACCTCACTTCCATTTTCCTGTATTCTTAATTAAAGGAATATTCAGAGCCAGAATATTAGTTGTTGTCAGTTTAATCTCTCATCACATGAATCAATCTGGTTGAGCATTGTAATAAGATGCCTTTAATCCTGAACTCAAATCCTCTTGTAAAAAGGCCCACATTCTATTTGCCTTCCTGACTGTTTGCTGTACCAGCATGTTAACTTCTAGTTAATCAGAATCAGGTTTTTTATCACTGGCATGTGACATGAAATGTTAATTTACCAACAGCAGTACAATGCAATACGTAATCCAGCAGCGAGAAAAAAAAACATAAATAAACAAGTAAATCAATAATGTATATTGAATAGATTTTTTTAATGTGCAAGTAGAGAAATGCTGTATATTAAAAAAGTGAGGTAGTGTCCAAAGCTTCAATGTCCATTTAGGAATCGGATGGCAGAAGGGAAGAAGCTGTTCCTGAATTGTGTGTGTGCCTTCAGGCTTCTGTACCTCCTATCTGATGCTAACAGTGAGAAAAAGGCATGTCCTGGGTACTTTGTAGGCTAGTGCCTAAGATGGAGCTGTCTAGATTTACAACCTTCTGCAGCTTCTTTTGATCCTTTGCAGTAGCCCCTCCATACCAGACAGTGATGCAGCCTGTCAGAGTGCTCTGCACAGTATATAGAAGTTTTTGATTGTATTTGTTGACATGCCAAATCTCTTCAAACTTCTAATGAAGTATAGCCACTGTCTTGCCTTCTTTATGACTGCATCAATATGTTGGAACTAGGTTAGATCCTCAGAGATGTTGACACTCTGGAGCTTGAAGCTGCTCACTCTCTCCACTTTCTGATCACTCTGAGGATTGGTATGTGTTACTTCATCTTACTCTTCCTGAAGTCCACAATCAGCTCTTTCGTTGAGTGCCAGATTGTTGCTACAGCCGTCGAGGTCAAGGATGATGGTCTTTGTTCCATTTAGACACCTGTGTATTTGTTTAACGTGTACTTGATGTTGCACTCCAAGAAGCGCTTGATACTTCACAAATCAACCGATTCCAATGGCATGGAAACCACGACGATTGGAGCTGATGGATTTGTTGCAGCCTTCATCCGCCTGTTCCACCATTCAGGTCTTGATTAGATTGTTCTTTGTCAGGGGCCTCACCTTCGACCTTACCGCCATGGGTGACCCAACCAGGAGCATAGCTCCAGATGGCATCGCTCTCGGAATCTCAGGACCACACAAGCTTCTCCACCACAACAAGGTGACAATCCACGGAGAAGTGTTGCTACAGCATTGTTCCACTAGTTGGCATATCTCACTCCTGTACGCCATCTCGTCACCACCTGAGATTCTACCAACAGTGGTTGTATCGTCAGCAAACTTATAGATGATATTTGAGCTATGCCTAGTCATATGTTATCACCAATCCACACAGACTGCTTTTCAGTTATTTATATATAAGAACACAGAAATCATAAAATACAATTATTTTTTAACCTTTTGCTGTTTAAATATTTTCCATTTGTTTCTATCTCTTGAAGCCTCTGCATCCCTATTAAAAACCTAGAGTGGCAGACATCGTCAGCACATGTGAATCGATTGTGCCTGATTCCCTCATTCAGTTGCCTCCATCTTTGAGCCTACTTCTTTGACAAGGACTCTCGCACCCCCACCGATGACCCCTTCTCATGTCTTCAACCCCCCTCCTCTTCATGGACATCGTCCTCTGGTCTTCTGCCTGGATTGGACCTCCTTATTGCTAATTGCAGACGGAACATCAACTGTCTCGACTTCACCACACCATGTTCCAATTCTGACCTCACTCCTTCAAACGCTCTGCTGTCCACTTTCTCCACACCAATCCCAACCTTACTATAAAACCCACTGATAAGGGGGCGCTGTTGTAGTCCAGCATACTGACCTCTACCTATCCGAGGCACAGTGACAACTCTCTGATACCACCTCTTATTTACCCCTCGATCGACCCCACTAGGAAGCATCAGGCCACTGTCTCCCGTACCATCACCAGCCGTATCAGCTCTAGGTATCTCCCATCCACTGCCACCAACCTCATAGTTCCCACACCCCACACGTGCTGTTTCTACCTCCTACCCAAGATCCACAAACCTGCCTGTCCAGGTGGACCCATTGTCTCAGCTTGCTCCTGCCCCATGGAATTCATTTCTGCATACCTTAACACTGTTTTATCCCACCAATGTTCGTGACACTTATCACGCTTTGAATTTTTCAATGATTTTAAGTTCCCTGGCCCCCACCACCTTATTTTCACCATGGACATCCAGTCCCTATATACCTCCACCCCCCACCAGGAAGGTCTCAAAGCTCTCTCCTTTTTTGGATTCCAGACCTAAATAATTCCCCTCTACCACCACTCAACATCCAGCAGAATTAGTTCTTACTCTCAATAATTTCTCCTTTGGCTCCTCCCACTTCCTCCAAACCAAAGGTTTAGCCATGGGTACCCGCATGGGCCCAAGTTATGCCTGCTTTTTTGTTGGCTTTGTGGAACAGTCCATGTTCCAAGCCTATACAGGTATCCGTCCCCGTTTTCCTTTCCTACATTGATGACTGCATTGGCGCTGCCTCCTGCACGTATGCTGAGCTCGTTGACTTCATTAACATTGCCTTCAACTTTCACCCTGCCCTCAAATTTACCTGGTCCATTCGCGACACCTCCCTCCCCTTTCTTGATCTTTCTGTGTCCATCTATGGAGATGGCTTATCTACTATAAGCCCACTGACTCTCACAGTTACCTGGACTATTCCTTTTCCCGCCCTGTCTCTTGCAAAAATGCTATCCCCTTCTCATAACTCCTTCATCTCCACCGCATCTGTTCTCAGGATGAGGCTTTTCATTCCAGGACGAAGGAGATGTCTTCCTTTTTTAAACAAAGGGGTTTCCCTTCTTCCACCATCAACTGTTGTCAAAAGCATTTCTCCCATTTCCCATACATCTGCCCTCACCCCATCCGCCCACGACCCCACTCAGGATAGGGTTCCCCTTGTCCTCACCTACCACCCCACCAGCCTCCAGGTCCAACGTATAATTCTCTTGTAACTTCCGCCACCTCCAACTGGATCCCACTACCAAGCACATCTTTCCCACCCCCCCCCCCGTTCTGCTTTCTGCAGGGATCGCTCCCTACATGGGTCCCTTGTCCATTTGTGTCCCTTCCCACCAATCTCCCTCCTGGCACTTATCCTTGTAAGCGGAACAAGTGCTACACCTGCCCTTACACTTCCTCCTTCACCATCATTCAGGGCCCCAGACAGTCCTTCCAGGTGAAGCAACACTTCACCTGTGAGTGGGCTGGTGTGATAAACTGTGTCCGGTGCCCCCGATGCAGCCTTTTATATATTGGTGAGACCCAACACAGACTGGGAGACTGTTTCGCTGAACACCTACGCTCTGTACGCCAGAGAAAGCAGGATCTCCCAGTGGCCACACATTTTAATTCCACATCCCATTCCCATTCCCATTCTGATATGTCTATCCATGTCCTCCTCTACCGTCAGATGAAGCCACACTCAGGTTGGAGGAACAACACCTTATATACCGTCTGGGTTGCCTCCAACCTGATGGCATGAACATTGACTTCTCTAACTTCCGTTAATGCCCCTCCTCCCCTTCTTACCCCAACCCTGATATATTTAGTTTTTCCCCCTCCCCTTTTATTTTCTCTCTCTGCCCTTCACTCTGCCTGTTCTCCATCTCCCTCTGGTGCTCCCCTCCCCCTTTCTTTCTCCCTAGGCCTCCTTTCCCATGACCCTTTCCCTTCTCCAGCTCAGTCTCCCTTTTGCCAATCATCTTTCCAGCTTTTAGCTTCACCCCACCCCCTCAGGTTTTCTCCTATCATTTTGGATTTCTCCCTCCCCCTCCTACTTCCAAATCTCTTACTACCTTTCAGTTAGTCCTGACGAAGGATCTCGGCCCAAAACGTTGACAGTTCTTCCTGTAGATGCCGCCTGGCCTGCTGTGTTCCACCAGCATTTTGTGTGTGTTACTTGAATTTCCAGCATTTGCAGATTTACTCGTGTTTCCCTCATCCAAATCATTGATGTTGACAGTAAGCAGTTAGGATACTATCAACAATCTTTACACTGCTGAACTAATGTGAACTAACCCTCAATCCAGACTGGTATATTACCCAATCCTATGTCTAATTCTGTCAGTAAACTCTTGAGATGGAAAGTGAGATCTAGCAGCAATGGTGATGAAGCTTACAAATTCTTGAACAGAGCAGGAAGGAGCAACCAAAATGTGGAAAAAACAGATTGAGAGGGGGCCCAAGTAGGACTGAAAGAATATTTCACAGATTCCACAAGCAATTTGAATAGTTTCCAGATTTCCAAGTTTAGAAGAATGAGAGATGGTCACATTACAATGTGTTCCCATTCCTTACAATCTTATGTTCTTAAGAAGATGGTAACCAGATGAGAGAAATCAGTCATGGGATAATGAATTACATTGGAATAAAAGAATTGATGTCAGTAGTCCTTTCTGTGGTCCATTCTGATGTTAATGATGAGGTCAGCAGAAGGAAGTGAGAAAAGGTGACTTAGTCATCTTTGTGACTTATAGAGCTGGTGAGATAACCTGACATGTAATGTCAAGGTTCAGATCATGAATATGATTCTTCTCCCTACCTCTCCAGGTAAGTGTCAAATGCAGGCCTGCAC
Organism: Hypanus sabinus; assembly: GCF_030144855.1. NCBI lineage: Eukaryota > Metazoa > Chordata > Chondrichthyes > Myliobatiformes > Dasyatidae > Hypanus > Hypanus sabinus. Next base: position 84,989,613 of record NC_082708.1, read on the forward strand.
ACCCAACATTCATGGTCCTTAGTTTTGTATAATAACCGGAAAAACTTACCAAGTAAATTGGAATATATTTTGGAGACAGAATATGTCACACTATTATCGCTACAATGTAATGAGACCAGTGGTACTAGATGGAGATAAAGTTCTGGGCATCATTGCTTTTCATTTCCCTAAAGAGTCATCATTCCCAGAAGTTAGAAATTTACTACCATTGTTACTAAGATAACATAAATTATGCAAATTACTCCAATTTCATAAAACAGTTTGAGTTAATTAAAAATTACTTTCTTTATCAGAAGTGAATAGGGCTCAATTGTATTTTCCGTGTGTAAGGTTCTTTGTGCTGGTTCAAAGATATTATTAGGGTGTGATGAAGTTAATTAGTCTAATATACATATTCAAATTGTCTCTTTGCTATGCTTTCTCCTATAATTCAAAATCATAAGAAATAGCTTTTTGCTAAAATAAAGCTTGTCAGCTTTTCTGTTAGTTAATGCATTATTGGCTTGTGCTAATTAGATTTAATTTACACATTGTAAGCTTTTGTATGGTTCATTGCATCATAAGTAATTATACTGCAAAATAATCAATATATTATTTCTGTACTGCAAAAGACATTCATGTTTAAAAGTAGTCACAAAGCTTTTCTCTCAACATTAACCATTTATAATGTTCAGTTGCAAACATATTTTGCCATTGGACTATCTCAATCTCAATACTGATAAAAATCCTTAGACACCAGGATCAAAATGTTACTGTGAGAACAGAGCTTGTATAAAGGAAACTGATTGCTGATCAATACATACCTATATAATTAAAAGTTACTGATCTATCATATCCTTCACAATGCACTTTTCATTAGTGTCACACATCAAATGTACTTTCAAGCAACGTACGTCATTTGGACAAAAATAAGTGACTGACTAATGTGTCTTGGCATGTCAAATTACTCAGCAAATAACTGACAAAATGTGAATAAATTAAAAAAATATTTAATGTTGGATGATGATCATAATTAGCAAATTAAAATTAAATTACATTCCACCTTCTAAAATCTAACATCATTTAGCCAGAAACATCATTCTGGGAAATAAAATCATGCGCACTGAAAAACTGCTTTTAATGGTAAGAATCTGTTAACTGCATAAGTTGACTCAATATTAAAGTAACATTTGTGAAGTTTATGGTCAAATCACTATGTTGCAGATACATGTCGGTCCACGGCTTCCTCTACTGCCATGATGAGGCCGTCAGGTTGGAGGAGCAACACCTCATATTCCATCTGGGTAACCTCCCACCTGGCCACATGAACATAAATTTCTCCAACTTCAATAATTTCTTCCCCTACCCTTCTCTCTTTCTCAATTCCTAATTCTGGCTCTCCTCTTACCACTTGTCCTCCTCATCTGCCCATCACCTCCCTCCTTTCCATTCTCCCATGGTCCACTCTCCTATCAGATTTTTTCTTAACCCTTAACCTTTTCTAACGATCACTTTATTCCCCCTCTCCTGCCAGCTTGCATTCTTCTGTCTTCTGCCTCTTTCCTTTCCAGTCAAGATGAAGGGGCTCATTCCGAAAGCTGCCAGACCTGCTGATTTTCTTCAGCATTTTGTGTTTGTTGCTACAGAGAGCAAAATTATCCCACAATGAATGAATCCGATGAAAGCTATGAGTTCTGCCACATTAAATTTTAATTATGATGGAAAATAAAATAACTATCTGGTGGAGGAACGTCATAAATATCAATCAATAAACAAGATCAAAATGTTTGCAACCATTTTTACCAATAACCATTGAGAGCACTATCTATCTTGGCCTCCTTAGGATTGCACCACGTTTTTTTTTCAGCAGGCTTGAATCGTCGCAAGCTTGGTGGCAAGAGTTAAAAAGAGCTCGCGGGCTTTTGGAACATTTGGCATGCCTCTATTATAATAATCTATTAGACAGTTGGTAAAGGCCAATAAGTTATGTTTAAGCAGAGCAGCCATTGTGGGCATGAGCCAACGTTAAGAGTATCTAATTTCAGGCTTTAGATCAAGAAGCTTCAGAGAGGCAAAGGCTCCAGGTAGGTTTCTGGGGAAGTTCCATCTTTCTTTGCCTATTAATGCATAGCTAGTGCAGTGAGAATGGGACTGGGATTAGTGTTATGTTCTTCATGTGAGATGTGGTAACCCTAGGAGACCACCAGTCTCACTATACGAGTTTCATCCAGCTGCCGCTCCTTACAAAGTGTGTCAGGGAACTGGATGACCTTCTGCTCATTTGGGAGCATGAGGAGGTAATAGGAGCTACAAGGAGGTAGTCATTCCTAAGTTGCATGAGACAGGAGGCTGAGTGTCTGTCAGGAGAGGGTAAAGGAATAGGCTGACAGCGCAGACTCTCCCTGTGACTATTCCCCTCAATAATAAGCAGATGACTTTTCGATGCTGTTGGGAGGGGAAAGCTGCAGCAACAGGTGTCTGGAACCTAGTCTGGTTCTGTAGCTCAAAAGGGAAGGAGGGAGAAGAGGAGTGTAGTAGTCATAGGGGATTCCATAGTTAGAGGAGTAGACAGGAAATTCAAAGGATGTGAAAAAGACTCCTGGATAGTTTATTGCCTCCCACATGCCAGGGATATCTCAGATCAGGGCCACAGCATTTTAAAGTGGGAGGCTGAGCAGGCAGAAGTCATGGTACATATTGATATCAGCAACATAGGTAGGAAAAGGGATGAAGTCCTGTAGAGAGAATATAGGGAACTAGGTAGAAAGCTGAAAGGTAGGACTTCATGGATGGTAATCACTGGATGTCTGCCCATGCCATGCAGCAGTGATGGTAAGAATAAGATAATTTGACAGATGAATATATGGCTGATGAATTGGTACTAGGTTTCAGATTTCATTGGGATCTCCTCTGGAGAAGATATGACCTGTACAAAAAGGACAGGTTACACCTGAACTCAAGGGGAACAAATATTCTTGCAGGCAGCATTGCTAGAGCTGATGGGGATGTTTAAATTGTTTTGATGGGGGTGGAGAATGGGAGTGATAGCACAGAAGATGTGGCACGTGGTATACAAGTAGATGCAGTATTTAGTTAGACTGTGAGGAATTATTCTTCTTGGGCCCTTAGCTCCCAGTAGAATATAGGCCCTTGTTATCCTCACATCACCATCATCCAGAGTTGATGATATGGTTGGGGATCATCAATGTTTCTGTGATCCATTGTGTCCACCGTACAGGAGATTGGCCTGTAAAGCTTCAACAGAGCCCTGTTAGCTGGCCTTAACTGTTCCCATCTCTCAAAATGAGGACGTAGGGTTAGACTTTAAGAGGTGTGAGGAAGGATGATATGCAAAAATTGCAATCAGTAGGTTGGGTTGAAATGTGTTTTTAATCCAAACAGTAAGTTCAGCAATTTGGAAAAGTGAGGATAAAGTAAAAGAGAAGGACACTACAGGAGAGATTGCAAAAGTCTCCAGAATAAATAAAAAGACAAAATGTTTAAAAGGAATAAGAATTCAACTTCTGGTAATATGGAAGAAAAACTGAAAAGGGTGATGAATACAGACTGTAGGTGTTATTTTCGAATGCATGCTGTATATGGAAAAAGATACATGAATTTGAAGCGCAGTTAGAGTTTGGTAGGAATGATGCTTGGAGCACCTCTGAGTCGTGGCTGAAAGAAGATCATAGTTGGGAGCATAATGTGTATCCTATGATACACATTAAACTGCAAGGGTAAAAATGCCCCAATGGAAATTATACACAGGCCTCCAAACAGTAGCCAGGATGTATGGTACAAATTACGAGATAGGAAAGACATGTAAAAAAGGCAAGGTCATGGAGAATTTCAATACGCAGGTACATTGGGATAATCAAGTTGGTGCAGGATCCAAAGAGAAGGAAGTTGCAGAATGCCTATGAGGCCTTTTTGAGCAGCTTATGGTTGAGCCCACTAGGGATAAGGAAAGTCTAGATTGGGTGCTGTATAATGAACTGGATTTGACTAGTGAGCTTAAGGTAAAAGAACCTTTAGGAGACAGTTATCATAATGTGATAGAATTCACCCTGCAGTTTGAGAAGATGATAAATTCAGATGTATCAATATTACAGAGTAATAAAGCGAATTGCGGAGGCATGAGATTGGAGCTGGCCAAAGTTGCCTGGAAGGGGACATTGACAAGGATGGTGACTGAACAGCAATGGCTGGAGTTCTGAGGGCAATTTGGTAGATGAAAGTTACAGTGGATACATCCCAAAGATGAAGTATTCTAAAGGGAGAGTGAGACAACCCTAGCTGACAAGGAAACTCAAATACAGATTTTTAAAAAAGAGGACATATAATATAGCAAATATTAGTGGGAAATTAGAGAACTTTGAAGCTTTAAAAAATCAACAGAAAACAACCAATAAAAACCCCAGGAAGAGAAAAAATGAAATATGAAGGTAGGTTAGCTAATAATGTAAAAGAGGAAACCAAACATTTTTTAAGATCTATAACAGTAAAAGAGAGGTGAAAGTGGATATTGTACTGCCAGAAAATGATACTGGAGAGGTAGTAATGTCAGACAAAGGAATGGCAGTCTTCACTGGAAGGCACCAGCAGTATGCCAGAAATTCAGGAATGTCAGCATGCAGAAGTGAGTGTAATCATTATTACTAAGAAGAAGGTGCTTGTGAACCTGAAAGGTCTTAAGTTAGATAAGTCACCTGAACCCGATGGACTAAACCCTAGGGCTCTGAAAGATGAAGATGTGGAGATCGTGGAGGCATTAGTAGTGATCTTCTGAGAATGACTAGATTTCATAATGGTTCCAGAAGGCTGAAAAGTTGCAGATATCATTCTACTCTTTAAGGAGTAAGGGATAATAATGACAGGAAATGAAAGGCTAATTAGCCGGACTTCAGTGGTTGGGAAGATATTGGTGTCCATTATTAAGGATGAGGTTTTGGGGTACTTGGAGGTATGTAATAAAATAGGCTGAAGTGAGCATGGTTTCCTTAAGGGGAAATCTTGCCTGACAAACCTGTTGGAATCTTTGAGGAAATAGAGGCCATGATAGAAAAAAGTGTCAGTGGATGTTTTGTTAGATTTTCAGAAGGCCTTTAACAAGACGCTGCTTATGGAGGCTGCTAAACAAGATGAGGTCCATGGTTCTATAGGAAAAATACTAGCATGAATAGAAGACTGGCAGGAAGAAAAGAGTTGGAATAAATGGGCCTACTCTGATTGGCTGCCAGTGACTATCTGTAGGGGTCATTGTTGGAAGTGCTTCTTTTCATATTAATGATTTGGATGATGGAATTGATGGCATTGAGGCCAGGTTTGCAAACAAATACAGGTGGATGACCAGGTACAGTTGAGAGTCTGCAGAAGGACTTAGATTAAGAGAATGGCAAAGATGTGCCAGATGGAATAGTCTAGTAAAATGTATGGTCATGCATTTTGGTAGTCGGAATAAAGGCATAGACTATTTTCTAAATGGAGAGCAAATTCAGAAATTAAAGTTGCAAAGGTATTTGGGAATCCTTGTGTGCAGTATTCCCTAAAGGTTTACTTTCAGATTGATTCAGGAAGGCAAATACAGTGTTAGCATTCATTTCGAGAGGACTAGAATATACTTTGTAAAAGCAAAGATGTAATGTTGAGGCTCTGAAGGAATTGGTCAGACCCACATAGAGTATTGTGAGCAGTTTTGGGCCACTTATCTAAGGAAGGATGTGTTGGCATTGGAGAGGGTCCAAGGAAGGTTCATGAGAATGATTCCAGGAATGAAATGGTTATCTGTGAGGAGAGTTTGATGCTTCTAGGCCTATATTTGCTGGAATTTAAAAGAATGAGGTGGGGGTGGGTGTAACCCGCTGAGTATTGAAGGGCCTAGATAGAGTGGATGTAGAGAGGATGTTTCTTACTATGGGGTAGTACAGGACCAGAGGGCACAGCCTCAGATAAGGGACATCCATTTAGAACATAGACAATGAGGAATTTCTTTAGCCAGAGGGTAGTGAATCTGAGGAATATGTTGCCACGGATGGCTGTGGCAGCAGTAATTGGCTATATTTAAAGTGGAGGTTGATAGGTTCTTGATCAATAAGAGTGTCAAAGGTCACGGGGAGACGGCAGGAGAATGGGGTTGAGATAGTTAATAAATCAGCCATGATGGAATGGTGGGGCAGACCAAATGGGCCATTTGGCCCTAATTCTGCTCCTATGCCTTCTGGTCTTATCACAAGATCAAGATGCACAGTGGAATACATATTTTGGACCCAATCGCATCGCTGCTCTGAGATGAACACCTGTACTTTAGAATATTCCTCACTGCGTAACCCAATATTCCAGCAAATCAGTATGTTTATCAGTATGTGTTACATTGCCAGTCATGTGTTGTCCATAAGAAGCAGAATAATCCCTACCTACCCAGCCATCACTTGTGCTGTGGTACCAACTCATCAAAGAATCACAGAAGGGTACAACTCAGAAATGGGCCCTTAATGTCCCATCAAAGTATCTGTCCAAATATCTTCTAAACATTGTAATTGTACACATTTTCACCACCAGCTTCTAGAAGTTCATCTCAAATATTCACCACCCTCTACATGAAAAACTTGCCCTTCAGATCACCTTTAATGTCTCTTCTCTGTGCCAGCTAGCTCTAGATTCTGCTGGTCTGGTGGGGGGGGTGGGGGTTGGGAAGAGATGTCATCTTCATAAGGCAATGCCTCAAAAAGGCAGTATTCATTGTTAAGAACCCCCATCACCCAGGTCATGCCCTCTTCTCATTGCTGCCATCAGGATAAAAAGTTCCAAGTTCAAAGGATATTTATTATCAAAATACAAATGCTATCTTCAACCTTGAGATTTATCTCCTTACAAGCAGCCACAAAATGAAGAAACCCAATAAGAAAAGACCATCAAAAACCAATGGGTAGGGAAAAAAATTAATTTTGCAAACAAAAAAAAGTAAGCAAATACCATTCTATACTGAAGTTTACAAAAGTGAGTCCATAGCCACAAAGCCAACCACAGTCGAGCCAGGAGTCCAATAAGAGGAGATACTGAAGACACACACTCAACGTGTCAGGAACAGCTTCTTCTCTGCCATCACCTTTCTGAATTAACAACAAACCCATGTACACTATATTTTTCTCTATTTTTTGTTCTCTTTTTGCACAACTTATTTAACTTAACTTTTAACTTAATTTATATATATATATTTTTATTGTCATTTATAGTCATTTTATTATTATGTATTGCAATATATTGCTGCCACAAAACAACTGATTTCATGACATATGCCTATGATATTAGCCCCGATTCTGATTCTCATTCCTCCAGGACCACTTAGCTCACACCTCAGTTCATTTGAGACTATAATCAAGGTCACACACAAAATGTTGGAGGAGTGCAGCAGGTCTATGGAGAGGAATAGATAGTCGATGTTTTGGGCCAAGACCCTTCTTCCATTTGATCTGACATGACAACACAGAGATCTAGTAAAGCCGCTCAAGGCAGTCAATGGTTACAGTTATGCCTAGCACAAAGGAAATTTATTATGGTTATGGGAAACCAATCATACCACACCCGAGGCATTGCTCCTTATCCATCAGCTTTCTCCACTGTACAGTCAGATGGTTGCAGAGAAGTCAGCTCTGTTTACAATTTTGTTGATAATTAAGCAAACTATGTTTGCATTCAGCATGTCCTGGACAACATCCCAAATTTGGCCAGGTACTAAACAAACAAGACAGAGGGAGCAGCATGGTGGTGTAGCAGTTAGTGTCAAATCAGTACAGCGCCGCAACCTTGCTTTAATTCCCGTAGCTCTCCATAAGGAGCTTGTACGTTCTCCCCACAACTGCTTGGGTTTCCTCCCAAATTCAAAAGACATACTGTTTAGAAGGCTAATTGGTCACATGGGTGTACTGGCTGACGTGCTCGTTGTGCCACATGGGTCTGTTACCATGTTGTAAAGATAAAATAAAAACACTTGCACCAAACAAGTATCAAGTACTGACTATCCTAAAAAAAAACAGGTAAACCAACTTGATACTTCATAGCATCATCAACAGCAGTTGCCATTGGTCTGAATCTTAAATATACTCACCATAAAAATTGGTGTGACTATTATATCAGGTCCATGGTCCAGTACTCAGGCCTCCTACCTCCCTCTCAATCTCCCAGCGGCTTTCCACCACCTAAGGGTATGCGGTATATCAGAAGTACAATATCTTTGCACTAATGTCTGGAGGCAGCTGCAACAATATTCAAGACACTCAACACAACCCAAGACAAAATAATCCTTCAATCTGATTTTTCATCCATTGCATGAAATGCTGGTTTCCTCTGGCATCACACCACAGCTGCACTGTCTAACTCTCAGAGCACTATATCAGGGCTCTTCTGTCAGCGTCCTCCCAAACCCATAAATATCACTGCCAAGCAGGACATGCCTGAACTTAGTTATATATCTCGTTAATTTATTATTAATGGATCAAAGTCTTTGAGCTCCCTGCCTAATATCATTGTGCAAGTACCTACAACACACAATGGCAGTAGTTGAAGCATAGACTCACCTCTATTAAATCATGGGCAGCTCTGTAGGCCAAAGGAAGCACATGACCTTAATGGCAAAAATTTTACCCTATCAGTGAAATTGATCAATCTATTAAATGAGGTATATTTTAAAAAATTATGATGTTAACATAACTGAATTTTCATCGAGAAAACACTTGGCATATGCATCTGAATGTGTTATACTGTGTGGATTAAAGTCAGACACGAGGTAATTTAGAGCTGTCCACCCATTAACTAAACATTGTGCATTAGGATCTGGGAAAGAAGTTAGACTTTAAATATATACATTCAATTATTTAACAAGATAACTTGAACTCACGGTATCTTGCAGTTTAAATGCCATAAGGTACACCTCTACTAACCTTCCCGTGGGAGGCATGACAGCTTGTAATCTTGTGCTGTAAGATTTCACACTTGGGTTGCAGCACACAACGGGACTGAGCAGTTCTTTATTGGTTGTGACAGCTAAGCATCTGACCATATATTCACCATGCACTCTCACAACACTTACTGAGCTAACTACTTAATGTTGTTCCCTCTATTGTCCTATGGTTTTCATTTTAATGGAAGAGGGAAGATGGGTAAATAAAACTATGCCAAATGGAATCTTGTTGTTATTAGTCCACCGATATTTTAGCTTATTGAGAGTCAACAGGAATGTGACATACATCTCTTAACTCTTCAGTTGTCAGCAACTGCAGAGAATAAGTCTCTCTCAATTATTGTCAATTACCTGAAATCTATATTCTGTAGTTACTGATATCTCTGCTGTTGAAAATATCCTGGGTTTTCATCAATATCCTTCATGATTTCAACATCTCAGTTGGTTATTTATGCAACCTCCCTGCCTTGAGGGGAATAATTCCACATACCGGTGATAATAAACTTGATTCTGATTTGTCACGTAACCAACATCCAACTCTTGGACCATTCTAATAATGTTGTTCCTTATTCTCTCTAGTGTCTTCAAAGGTAACATAGAGAATTTAACACAAACACCCATCAAAGGGTTGGGGGTGGGGTAAGGGGGGAGAAGGTAAAAAACAATTATAATACATAGAATATGGCACTAGCAATCTTCTCCCTTTTTAGAATATTCCTCTATTGCTCTGTTAGATATCTGAGGATGAAAAGCAGCTGCCATCTCTACCAGTAGTTAATTCAACAATGTGAGACACAAACTGAGTAAATTCTCTACTTTGAATAACATCAACCTCAAGAACCCCTTCCACTCTATCTTGTGCTTTTATTACATTACTCCCATCTTTATAATTATGTCGATAGTACCATCTGACATCGTGAACATGTATACAGCAGACTCACTTAGTACTCTGGAGACCTCTTTACCTCCACAGGATTTTTTGTTTGCTCCTTAAAGAGGCCCACTTTAGTTTCAAATCTACATTTAAGTATTTATAGTTGATGCATTAGAGGCTACAATGCCATTCGGAAGATGACACCCCGCTCATCCTGATGAATGGAAATCTATTACAATGTTTTAAAAAAAAACATTTGGACAGGTAAGTGGATATGCGAGGTTCAGAGAGATTTACGCTAATTGCAGGTTGGAAACTTGGTCAGCATGAATGAGTAGGGCTGAAGGGCGTGACTCTATCACTGTGTAGTCTCCAGGTCCAGGGAACCTAACCAAAGTCATCATTATTCTGAATGAAAATAATTTCAGGATTTTTGTACAGATATGGTTTAATGCAGCAGCATGAAAGCTGCTATGAGTGATTCAGTATCCTTCCACGGGCTGTGGTGTTAGCTTTCAGTGCCACAGTTAAGATGAAATTATCGGAATTGACAAGATTTGCAAAGCAATGCAGTTAAAAAGAGAATCTTATGCTCAGTTAAATGATGTCTAAATGAGTATTTAAAGATGAAACCATAGTTACAGAAGATTATTTGCCTCCTAAAAACCAGGTTCATGATGTTGTAGTTGAATATTTTAAAATATGAAATGCTTTAATATATTTTAATTTCCCTTAACGATAATCCAGCTTTTACTTTAATCATATATTTGTTGCAATCTTTAGTTCTAATATTTAAAAGGTTAATTAAAGATTGCTTTCTGGATCCTCGTATGTGAGAACCGTGTAAAGTGACTGGCTCCCCAGACAGGTTGCTGACCACACGGAATCCCTTCAAGTGATGCCTGACTATGGCAGATGTGGGAAAGTGGGAAGCTTATACTGAGATGACTGGGTGTTTCTGCAGAATATCTAGTTGAGGTAAATGGGAAGTGCTATTCCATCATGACTGACTGTAAATTGAGTATCCTTTTATGTTACATGTTAGTATATCCTACTTTCTTTCTTTGCCTCTCGTTGTCTTATTCCATGCTTCTATATACTTCAGGTGTCTTTATTTATTTCTCGACATCCAGTGGGGATTAGGCCCTTCTGGCCCTTCGAGCCGTGTCGCCCAGCACTCCCCTAATTTAATGCTAACCTAATCACGGGACAATTTACCTACCAACCAGTCCGTCTTCAAACTGTGGGAGGAAACCAGAGCACCAGGAGGAAACCCACACAGTCACGGGGAAAATGTATAAGCTCCTTGCAGCTAGCGGTGGGAATTGAACCCAGGTTGCTGGTATTGTAAAGCCTTGTGCTGGCTAGCCACCACGTCTCGTACCACCCCAAACATTCAACTGGACTATTTACAGAATCTTGACTTCTTTGAAATTTTAAACGTCTTATTTTAAGTCATTCAGGAACCTTAACTATGGAAATCTTCCTTTTACTTGTGAAAAAAAGCATTTCAGGATGTATATTTAAATGTACCTTTGAACCCTGCAAGGTACCTGTCCAGTTTGCACAATAAATATCACCGATGCTGCCCGCTTTAACCACAGCATCTGCAGTGTACTTTGTGTTTAAATATCTTGGTCTATTTGCAGTTATTTTTCACCCCTATTCTGCATCTCACTCTGGAAATCTATCAATGACTGCCCGAGAATTGGCACCAATTCATCCAGTAAAGGGAATTAACCTGAAATGTTTTGACCAGCTGGTCTGTTTCACAGTACGAGTTTGCACTAGGGGGAGCCAAAGGTAGGTTAATCGTTTGTCCTGGTCACATGATCTAATCCACCGCGCCAAAAGCGTTAATTTAGGTTTTGCTTCAGAAGTCTGAAGCAACCGTAAGGATGGTTTGGTTCGATATGGCGAAGCTGCCACAGCAAATAACATTCTGAGTGGGGGGTGGGGGGCAGATGCAGTAAAATCGTACCAGCTACAAACACTTCGGTCTGGTCAACTCCGAGAATTAGAAGCTACTTCATTAATGTAACCGTAAAGCTGCTGCCTGTATGTTCTATATTTGTTTATTAAATGTTTGCAAGATATAGAATAACGCAAACTCCCATAAATCACACGTGCATCATCTATCAAATGGGATTTTAACGCACTGCTACCAATACAAATCTGATTTAGAATCATTTCTATTAATTAGCGAAAGCCAGAGACATAGGTCCTGAAAGGCGTTCCGCTTTTCTGATCACCGTGAATTTCGCGTTTGTATTTCATTGTTTTATGAGATAGTGAATACGTGTTATATGGGGGAGGGGAGAGAGGGGAGAAATTTGATTCATCACTTGGTAAGAGTATAGTGAATAAAATTGTATTGAGACATCATCTTAAGTAAACATGAATAATGCTGATAATCATTGATTGAACAATAAATTATTATAGAATGAAAACATCCCAGCAATTACAGCAGATAGCTACATGAGAGCGATTTCATTTTAGAGAAATAACCGGCTTTCATTTTCCCCCGGTTTATGATGTCACTGTTGCATTGTTCTGACGGTAGCCTCGGGTCTAATTGTTCACGAAACAGAAGCTAGCAGCGTCTCCCTGCAGGCTACCTGCTGTTGGCCCTGGGCCCTTTATCGCAGTTCTCGAAACTACAGCGCACTAGTATTAAAATTTCAGGTAGCCGATTCAAACAGGGACCCTTAAGCCCCCGGGATAAAAATAGGATCGGGCTGTACTCATTAAAACAGGAAAAGAACCAACAGAAATATTAAAGATGAAAGAATGACAACAGTTAAAATAAATCAAACAGTGTAATAGAATTCGAGTTCAGAAAGTATACAAGTCATTATAATGCTTTGAAATACTGGTCTCTTAAAGCGGAGCCTCGTTGTTGGATTACGAGCCCGTCTGCCGTCTGCTCTTCCGTCAGATTACCATTCGCTCGCTTTGATGACTTCCACGGAATTAGATAAACCGCCCTTTTGAAATTATTACAATAAAATAATTCCTGTTGTGAAATTGTGTGCGGTTGTGACACTTCTATGAATTCCCGAGCCTTTCGTGAGATAAAACTAAGGCAAAGATTTTTAAACTAAAAACTTTAAGTGTAAAAGCCAGGATTTCCGGGTTAGCTTTTAAAGCAATTTCTGCTGATTGTCGTTTATCTGGGTTCACTGAACCGGAAATCTACCCATACATCTTTCAAAAGCTCGTCTGTAGAGACTTGCCTCACCTGTCCCTGAATGAACACTAGTTTAGTCCTTCTCCAAGTGAGATTGTATCGCCTTCTCTCGCTCGCAGATATGCACATGTAACAATCGAACGCGGGAATTAAATCGCGGTTAAACAACATCTTCATAAAACAAGAGCAAGACTTGTAAACAAGTTTAACAAAAAAAATTGCTCTTAATTGCATGTTAATCTGAAATGAGAAATAAAGATAAAAGATTTTTTAAAAACATGCGAAAAGTGAGCTCGTGTCCACCCTCGGTGCAGCACGAGCTGTGAATTCACCTTGTTACTCAAACAGTTCTAATACTTTTTAAACACTTTACATTTTAAACGTGAAATTCCATGATGTGACTTTCTTTACGCTGAATAGCTGAAGCAGACTTGCTCAGAAGCTTTTCATTTGATTCGCTCCTCCATTGTTTTAGTAATATAAATAGCGGATTAGGAGGAGTCATATGACATTGTAGTTGGAGACGTACAGATTTTTGTATTAGTGTCTCTTAGGATAACTACAGCATCTTGTAAGAAGTTTATATTTCATTCTCAAAGTGTTTCACCGCGTGACATGGATTTATCAGACATTGAGAATTGACAACATATATAAATACCTCACTACACTCTACCTCTACATGTTCAACATTCACTGAAAAACTGTAGATTCCCCATTTAATATTAAAAACTACGTTTAGAGTTACTTCTTGTGATCAAAATGTAAAAAATACACCATATTATAGATTGTTTTAAATTTTGATCCATTTCAAAGTAAATAAATATTGACTTGACAAAAAAATGGAATGAGGGAATCACATCAATAAAATAAAAAAACAGACAAAACGAAATCAGCTGAAACTAATTATTATGACTAGTTGCTTAATATGAATTCCGAAAAGATGTTCTATTTTTAAAGAGGTGAGATAAATATTAAGAAGGGCTCAAACTCGATAGTGAACTCCGCTGCCACGTTTTATATTCGTTTCTATATTTTAGACCTGGAGACAATACTCGACCAGTAACACTATCAAACGCTCTTGAAATGTCTAGTGCTTTTTCAAGTGATAAATAGTAGTTTATAATGGTCTGCCGCGCATAACGAACGCACTGAGGAACATTGTAGGATAAAGCTGATTTAATGGGCTGGTGAATTTGCTTTGAAACAGCTTTCTGGGTCCAGTGCAACGTGTAACCGATACAATTCTGGGTCGTCGTCTAGTTTCATTATAGATCGCGTACAGGGCTGGTAGTTCCTATTCCTTTGGCCTCGCGGTGCTGCCAATTATTCTTGTTGTTTGGGTCACAGTAAAACGGGAAAGATCATACGGTTAGCAAATCCGCCTGTACGTTTGAGGTTAAAACTAAAACAGGTCAAAGTTCCACAGATCCACCTCCATAAACAACGTGGATTTTCGGCTATTTTGGCTACTTGTTAGCAATATAATAACCACTTTTTAAATAATGTTACAAAGCACTGGCGGGCGCGAATTCGCTTCCCCTGCCCCTCACTTGTATTCTGAACTGCTTGTTCAATACGGAAATGCAGTTCTCACTAATTGTGAGCCCACGGTCCGTGCGTAACGCAAGCCGAATAATAACAGGAAATTTAGTGGAGACAAGGTTTTACAAAGAAAAAACTTTTCGACGGCTGTTGCCAATTAATTCGGCCCAGCCAAGGGAAATGCTGCGAGCTAGCTGTGGAGTTCCCCACTGAAAAAAGACGGTCTTTAGGTGGATTTACATTTTGTTGCGGTCACCTCAACGCTTCTCAAAGCTTATTTCCTTTCCCGCCTATTAATTACCAACCGTTCCATCGAATTGATGAGCATCGTGTAAATTACCACATAAAATTCTGCAGTAAACGTGTCGACAGCTGTAGTCGTTAGGGGTGATGTTGAAAGGGTTTACGATCGTTTCTAATGTTTTGCTGTTGTTGGGAGACACGCGTGACGATTTCTGTTCAACTCATTTATTCCCAGATTGGTGGGCAAAGGAAGAAAATGCCCAGATTATCACAACAGTAAATCACCAAAAAATGCTGATGCAGTTTTAATCAAATGCGAAATGGGGTGATAATTGATCTAGATAAGAATGTGCGAACTTGGATTGGGGTCCATCAGAAAAGTATTCGTTGTTACTTCATGCTTTGTTTCTTTGCTTGAGAAACTGAAGGCAACAAGGAAATGGGACTAAGACGACAGTTGAATTAGAGGACTCAGACAGATGAAACAGTCAACACTAAATTCACCTCATGGGGAATTATTTGAATTCAAGATTATCAGCATCAGTATGGGACCTTTTTTAGGATATTTTCATGTGGGCTGACCCATAAATCAAAATCCACCTGAACGTTCCGCCTTCGATTCATTATTTAAAACTATTTACTATCAACCTAACATTGAGAACTGAAATTAAATTGAAACGCGTTCTATGAGAGTTTTGTTTTAAACTTTGCAATATTTTCAAATTCCGATGGCTAAAGCCGAAATTTTTAAAAAATCTCTATCTTTAGAAAACTTGGCACCGCTCAGGATGATTCAATCACCTACAGAGATTTTGTTTTATTTAAAGCCACAATACAGGTTTATAATTAAAATCCAATTAGGATTAGGAGCCCAGGATTCCGGCCAGTCGCCTTTCTGAACCCAGTTGAAAATTAGATCATGTCTGTCGACTTGAACGTTTGGTTGATTTATCAAACTATCACACTCTTCAAACCTTCCGTGTCCTTGTACGATTAGATATAATACATAAATAAAGAACACGTACAATTTGGGGCCTTTGTCCAATCCAAACCAATTTTGCATTTCCTACTTGAATGTGAAAATACAATTTCTACTAATTGTACACTATATTTGCCATTGATTGGAAAAGCGTGCTTTCAGTTGATCGTACTTCGCATTTCCGAAAGTATATCGAACTGGTATAGATTTGGAAGATTACAACCGCTTTGCAAAGGGGGGGGGGGGGGGGTGGAATAGACTGGTCAATGGAACATCAATCACTTTGGCTGTAACTGCGGTCCATCGTGGTTTCATATTTTAACGATTCGCTTTATACAAACAGAAAACAACCAAAGATGGTTAGTGCATGAGAAAATATCATCTTCGGCGACTTCGATGTCTTAAAGAGTTCAACGTTTTCTTTTAGCTTTTTTCCCCGATGTTTAATTCCCGTGAACCTCCTAAATTATTCCAATGACTTCGAAAGAAACTAACTGACCAGGTCAGAGGGATCTTGATAGTATTTTAGTGATTACTATTACATCGAAAAGAAAGTTTACCGTGCGGTGGATTGGCCATGAGCGTGCCTCCGGACTGATATGTCGATGCCAACCTTGCGAAATGTTCAGATAAAAGCTCTAGTGGGCGCTGTGGATCCACGGAACAAGCGAAGGTCGGTCGGGTTCTGGCTGGCGCGATGCAATGTCTACCTTTTACATCACTGCATTTGGTGCCCAGCCTGGGCGTGTCGTTCCTTCAGTTCAGCAGAACGATATGACATGGCAGCAAGGGACTGAACAGTGTGTATCTATGCACTTCCAGTTAACTGCGCAGTTATTCACTCTGCGACTTTTATTTTAACGATTTGGATTTCATTCCTCATTTAACTCGCGAAATCCTTCTCCTTCCCGCCCCTCCCCCACTGCAAAGTAACATAGTTGCTCCATTAAAGGAAAATTCGCTGGGGATTCCAGGGAACCATATTATAAAGTGTAAGCTTTACCAGTTTATTGACGTGATATTGTATTTGACGAACGAAGGACATTTCCACTGTTCACCCACTTTCATCTCCCTTTATCCCAATAAAACAGTAATGAGATTTGTGAAGAACTGCATTGTTTCCAATTATCAAGTGCAAATGAAACAGTGTGAGGATTTACAGGCAAATGCTTCAGCTATGCGTATTTGCTTAGTTTTATTTGGCTACCTGTGCTGTTAGGCTGTCTACAAATAAACTCTAAAAAATCAGTCTTGATCCGATGAAATAACAATGGGGAAGCGTATAAGACATGAATGACACTTCACGCGGCCAATGAGGAAGCGGAGTTGCCTGTCAGTCAGGTGGAGCTGCAGCTGCAGGTGGCCGAAGAAGCCAATGAACGGACGGCAAGCGCCGGCGCGCTCTCACGGGTGGGTTAGTGGGAGGTATAAAGCTTTCATGCAAAGAGCAAGCTCATCACGTCCTGGATCGTGAAAGTGACCAAGTGGCGAGTAAAGCGACTTACCCAACACACGCATAACACATAGCGCGATTGTATGCGCGCACATCGTCTCGTACCTCTGTGACAACCTATCGGGTAGACTCGGCCATCGCGAACAGCAAAGGTTAAAAGGAAAAAAAGGGTTGCAACTGAGATTTTGGCTCGTTCTGCTGTTGCAAGCAAGTGCCTCGCTGCAAAAGAGTTGCAGCAATTTACAGGAACACAAGGGGAATGAGGAGGACAGTCTGCCGGGTGTGAGATCCGGAGCCCCCGCTCAGCGAACAACCCCAGTGGATCAGTAGCGACAGGAACGCCAGGGTTCATTTCAAGTTTCGACAAGGCAGCCTCGGATCAAAAGTGTGCTTATGGTAAAAGGATACCGTTGAGACCTTTGCACGGAATCGCGCCCAGGACAAGGACGGACAAAAATATAAATTTATCCCAGTATAATCGGAGACCAGTGATCGGCGACAATGGCGATAAGAAACTCGCTTTGGAAATACTATTTGGGAATTTTGTGCGTTTTCTGCAGGGTGGCTGTATCAAACTGTGAAATTTTGGCACCTATATATTGGAATTCCTCAAATCCCAAGTAAGTGAAGGGTCCTAATCAGGCTCCACACCTGCTACTTTGGTATTTTATTTCTCAGGATTTAAATGTACAGACAACTTGGAGCAGGGTGGAAGTGACTATAGTGGTCCCGAGCTCAGTGCTATTTTAATCAAAACAAAATATGATTTTTCACACATGTGCAATACATCGTATTTAAAGAGTAACTGACGAGGAGGTTTGAGCAGTATTAACACAGTGGTTGCTTGTTTCGACGGAAGCCAGGGGAGAATGCTAGAAGCGGGGATTTCAGGGACACGGTACAACCGTTCACCATAATTTTTTTTGCGGGTGCTGGTTGCTGAAATATTATTGTGGAAAGGGAAGTGTTACCGTGCGTGTGTTGAGAGGCGAAAATTACAAACGTGGTAAAGTACACTAGTGTTTACAGCGGCATAGATTCAGTTTATCGGGATGACTGGGCTGCGAGAAAAGGAGGAGAGAGTGACCAGACAGAATAGGATACAGTTGGGGTCAAAATAGCGACTAGACCCGGAGCGAGCCCAGAGAGAGGAATGTCTGTTCTGAAGAGCGGGCAAACGGTCAAGGAAGCAGGTGGCGTTGGCGCAGTATTCGGGCAGAGTGTTGCGATCTTACCTGCTTGTGTGTTGGGTGAGACTCTGCAGGCAGTAAAGATCAGCATCCGAGGCTTTGCCGGAATTCTTGCTGCAAGGCGATTATCTCCAGAAAATCTAATCTGTTACACAGACTTCATTCCTGATATATTGCAAAGGCAGGTTCTAGTCGGTGTGGAAGTCCCGGCTGAATAGATCACCCATCTCTCCGACAGGGAGAGAGCGCTCGTATTAAATAAAGGGAGAGAATATATTTAATCTCAAAATAAAGTGATCGCCCCTATTCACTCTTGGCCTAAACTCTCCTGTCAGTCTCTCTAAAGTATACTATAATTTAATTCTCAGCTTGTTCTTTTGGTTCCTTTAGTAAAATGTGCAAAACATTTCCTCTAAGGATTTTGACTGGACTGCCAGCCTGTTTTTGTTTAGTAATATTGTTGTCTCATCGGTTCCATCCGGTGAAGAATGATCCTTTTAAATTTTCGAGCACACTTTCTCACTTTACGGTAAGGACAAGCACAAATAATTAAATCTCAAACTCTTAACCTGGGAACTGCCTTATCAATGAATCACCATTTTATCTGGAATTTCGTTAAACCTTTGGTTTGAAACTCATTGAGTAAATGTTTATTTAAACTGTTAGATTAAATGAAGTGTCTCAACTACTAACAACAGGTTAAGATAAGAAGCTTGATGACAAATCTAAATATGCTCAGTTTTGGTCCCATGTTAATTATCCACCCTTTCTTGCTCCATTCCTTCAAAGTTTAATCACTTGTTAGCCTCGCCCGGTCACTGAAGTAACCCATAGAAATTTCCCGGGCATTTTTTGCACCGGTTCACAAATGAGAGTAGAATATTTCATATGTACACAATAAATTTCAAAACACGCGTTTAGTATAATTTAAATCGCAAAGTGTTAAACCGCAGGACGTTATGCGCTTTTAAAGGCCCCCGTAACATTTCATGGTCCTTGTTTTCAAGATACAGAATAAAAGTAAGACGCGGTTAAAAACAAAATATCCTTTGCCACGGAGAGCGGGGGCACCTACATTATCTCGGGGAGTATAAAATGCAACCTGTTCTTTGTTTTGGGGGCTCTTTCTGAAACAGGAGGCCGTCGTTTGCTTGTTTAAAGAAGCATTCAGGCCGGAACGAAGTGGGAGAGGAGAGCTGCTGGTTACGGCCTGTTCGCCGGTGTCGATCAGCCATCAGACTCGCCCACATTTCCATTCGAAGTGGGAGCCGTATAAAACACTGCAATTGATAGAGAAACAAGTGGCACTTTCGTTCAATAGCAATTGCGTTTTCCTAGGCACGTTGGAGTGAAATAGTAGTGGAACTTGCCATTTATCGCGCCATATGCTCCAAATGAAATACTCATAAAATCCGGAGAAATGGGTATTGCCCGATGTGGCATCAGTTTAATTTGGGAGCCAGCCGGCAGGTGCAAATTTTTGCTGAGATTTAGCCGGGCGAAATGGTCAATTAAAATGCAGGGACATATTGCGAGCAGAAGGCGCGAGCTAACTAACTTTGCTCCACAATTCGCCAGAGAAACGTTTGTGTTTGCCAGTTAAAGGGGAACGTTTCTATCTCGAAGTCAACCCAACACCCTCTGCTCGGTGGATTTGCAGTGAGCTTCATTCCGATTACCTGCCCACGGATTTTCGCCGGTTATCGTAAACAAAACTGTGAGGGCACTGCTAGTGAATTATTCTTCAATCTCCTTCAAGGTCACCCCAGCCAGCGATCACTGATTTAGAAAGTCGGCAAGACCAGTGGTGTATTTCTAACCCTCGGTGGTTAAAGGACACCATTCGTTAAAAAGACAAATACGACTAAGCTGGTGCAAAAACTGCTCGAGTCAGCCAATACTTTAAATTTTTCAGTTTCTATGTTCTGGGACAGTCTGTGGGATGTAAAGCATTCAGCTAGATTTGGAACAGTTTAGGTTTTTTAAAAGTCTGTAATGAATGTAGCAGACCGCTGTGTGGGCCTAACACAACAAAAGGGGATTGTGATAACTAGATAAAATTCTCAGTTCTCTTTTTAAAATAAATAAACCACAAATCATTGCCAGTAAGGGTTTTTCTTGAGTATGCAAGGGACATTAAGCAAGCCTTTTTTTTGTATTGTACTTACAAAATTCAAAATGTAGCTTGTATTAGTATTTGCTGTTAAATATTCATGTTCGAACCTATCTGGATATCCACTTTTAGTTCTGTAAGTTCAAGCACACAGTATAAGAAGCAGTAACGTTAGGCATAGGTGACGCAGCTCATATCAGTTTGCAAAAATGAAAATTAAACTTGTGTTTTGTAAAGTTTTACATTTTCTAATATTTTTATTCAAGAAGTACTGAAATTGTGGCACAAATAAAGAAAAATCTAGATGCCTTTTTGTGAAAAAAGTAAGGAAGATGTTCATCAGAAGGCAGATGATTGTTTCTAAGGTTTAGCTTTTAATTTACCATAGGAAAACATAATCTCTCCAAGCGCAGTAGTCCTACAGAGGTCACTCTTCAGATGCTTAACACAGCCAAACCAGAAAGACGTCTCCATGAGTAGCTGATGGGAGCTTTGATTTTCTTCATTGTGGTTTATTTTGATATTTTCTAGGTTTTTCTAAAACTATATTTTCTGAAGTTTGTAGGTGAAGTTGACTCTGCTGTAATATATTTTGCCATAGTTTGGAATAATCCACAATCTGATTGTGGATACAGTCAGAATCTATATAATGTTACGCCTGATTGCACATGGTTGTTTTCAGTATATTGCTGTGTTCAGTATGGAGCCGTTGAGAGGTGCATTGTATTGGTCAAAGATAATCATTGTTAACCGGTTAACTTACTTAACTTGTATAGGAGACACCCCTCCAGCTTTGCCCCAGAATCTCACAGAATTGAGAAGTAATCTGGACACTGTTCTAGAAATTTAGAAGAAATATTTTGGAGCTTTGAAATAATATTTTCTCTTTTATTTTAGTAATCTGATTTATTAGTGAAGGTGAGTGTGGCAGTTTATTAGTCTGGTAGGAGATGGGAAATCAGATAATGAAAACTCCAAGAAATGTCTAACAAGACTGCAAACTAAAGGACGTATAAACTTTCTTTTGCAGTTTTTAATTTTTCCTAAGATACAAGTGTGGCAGTTTACTGGACTTTTTAACCTGCCTGACAAGGATGTGTCATGTCTGGTTTCTGAGGTGTCAAAGTGTTTTCACGCATTTCAAGGAGCTGATCGTTTGCTACACCTCATTGGGTTGATGCAGTGAACTCTCATCGGAGAATATTCGTGCGGCATGTTGAGATTAATGAGCATCCTGCTCATAGACACATTGGTTTAGATGGCACATTTGCTCAAGAATTGCTTCATTGCCTGTTCACTCACAGGTGAGGAGAGAGCGGCACAGTTTTGCTCGCTTGCTGAGATATTAATCAAGTGGTCTAGTGTAATGAAAGCAAGTATCAATCTAAAAAATTCACTGATCAATCTCGGTAAATCCACTATTTAAAAAACAATTTTAAAATTCATTTCTTGGGACCCGCCAAGACTAGTATTTATTACCCATCCCTAGGGTGGTGTTGACACCCCCCCCCCCCAAACTGCTACACTGCTGACTGTTTTAATATCCCCAAGGTGTTGTTGAGTAAGAAATTTCAGGATTCAGTCTCAGCAGTGCTGAAGGAACTGCAATATAAAGTATTGTACTTTAGCTGGTAAAATCTGTAACTCTTTTGGAACTCCAAAGGATAAAAATATGTTTCTCACTTCCAGCCCACACTGTGATCTGATGGTTTACTTAATAACATAGTAGAACAGCATGCATAAAATTGAACAAATCTTCCTTTGCCTCAATTGTTTATTTTAAATTTTACACATGGGGGGTTTATGACAAACTGTTAATTTCACCCCCACTTAATATTTTCTCACTTAAGCCGTAACTCAATTTACAAAGAAATGATATACCATAGCAGTAAGGTTAAAGATTCACTAATTCATGAGCACCAATATTATTAAGTGCTCAATGTTAGTTGAAAGTAAAGAATGATAATATGTAGGGTGTTTCAGTGAGTGCTGCTCCCAAAGCTGTACCTAAGCAGAAGTCCTGTGCCATTCAATTGCTTATTTTTGCAACAGCTCTCTGGTCAAGAAATAGGCTAAGTCCATCTTCTAGAACATACGGCAGTTATTTTTTTCCAGACAAGCATGCACCAAAAAAAAAGTTTTCTGATATAAAAAAAGGCATGAATGTGATGGCAAGTTGTTGTTCATACAAAGCCACAAAGATACAAATTTTATTTCTGTCCTTTCAGTTATGCTTAAAAATAAGTTATTCCATTCTAATTTGTTTTGGTGTACTGTTTTGGTGTAATGGATTATAGAACTATATACAATTGCCCCATTACCAATGTACTTGCTATTCTCTTGGGGCCATTTATCCTAATCTAATTTCTATGCCTGTTTCTCATATCCTTTGATTACTTTCTTTTCTTGTCCAATTCCCTGACAACTGATATTATGACCTCTGTTTCAATGGTTATCTTAAGAAGGCTATCCATGTTCCAATAACTATCTGCTTAAATATTATTTAGGTAAGGTGTTTCCTCCTTGTTATCCATTCACCAGTCAGTTAAAAGATTGTTTCCTCACAAAACCTTTGTAATTCATTGTCTCTGTTAGATTCTCTGTTTAATCTTCTCGGTCCCAAGGAGGAAGGCGGCTCTTTTTCATACATTACCTTTCATTTCTGCTGTCATTCTTTAAATTCTATTGTGCCTTGAATATCCTCTCCACGATGGGGAATGATAATAAAGAGGCAGCGTCTATTATCAAGAAATATTCTTTCATTTTCCCTTTGAAATAAGTTTTTTTTACTGCAAAATGTGTTCCTGGTGCTGATCACTGTGTCCAGGAAGTAGATGAATGAAGAAAGCTCAGTGACAAAGTCATTCAATTATGATCAATCAAAAGGGCTGTAGCAGTTATTCACAATTTCTTGAAATGAAAATATGTTAAACCGTAGGTTATTTTAGGAATGGTAGCATGCTTTGAAGGCAAGTATATTGAAAAATGAGCTTGATAGATTTATAGAAATTAAGGCAGCAAGGGAATATGGAGTTGGTAAAGACGAGTGGTGCTGAGGTAATAGGGCTTGGTGTTTTTGAACAGCAGCATAGACATGAAGTGTTAAACGGCCTGTCTTTGCATCTGCTTCTTAGTGAGAGTTTTGAAAGAAGTTGCTCTGATAACACTTCTGAATCTGACTTAATTCCTTAAGTTATGAAAGCTACTTCGTTCAAGATTTCTGTCATGAGAAGTGTGTGAAGAGAATGCTGTAAAAATTGATCTTTTTCTGTTGAATTTTGTTTTACTTTGAAGTCTGATGAAAATTCAGAGATGAGAAGATTTTCACATGTATCAATGCTGAGCAGATAGCATTTCAGCCCGTTTGTTCAAATCAAATAAAGAAGAAGAGGGGTAACAGCCCTATAACTCGTGAGAAAAGTTAGATTCAGGGCATGGTCCTGTTTACATGATTATAAACCTAACCGTAAAGAAATAAAAGGCTGGCTTGTATTTTGGACTATTCAGCCTTTTTCTTTCAAAGGGTATCAGAGCAATGAGCGAGCCATAGCAGCTGAAGGCACCTAGAACATGAGAAACAGACACACCTACCCTGGTGCTGGGTCAATAGACCGTGTCTGCTCACATAACCCGAATGGTTAGGAAATTTATTGTACTTCATTAAGAAGCACAACACTTCACAGAAGGGATAGTTTTTGGATGATAAGCTATTGCGCTTGCAGTTTGAAGACAGGTTAGCATCTGTGCTGTCGAGTCCTTTTTTAAGTCGATGGGCATAATTCACTCTGTTAATGGTAGGGTTCACAGCATAAAGGTTGGAAAACCCTGATTTAACTAGAGTGTGTCGTGTTGTGATGTGGTTTCTCAGTGGCAGAATAAAACACTGTTTTGGTTTTGGTCAATGAATTACCTCAGTTACCTCACGCCGACCAGATGATTCATTCCTACCCGTTTTATGTTTAGCTACTGGGCAATAAAATGTTTTTGTACTCTCGTGCTCTGGTGGTTTGACTAAGTAAGTAAAGACACAACAGGGCACAGGTAGAGCAATGAGATGTTGCAATTTGTTCTGTGCCACAGGGTCAGGAGGGAGAGAACCAGAGTCCAACTCTTGGCAAAGATTAGACTATCAGGGTCTGCACTTGAAGATAGGTTACTTAAGCATGTGACTAAATTGAAAAGTGACATCCTACTTCTGCAATTTACAGATGTCTCTTTATGAATGGAGATGTAAAATATATCAGCTGGTTTGGGATATATAATTTTTTTAAAATTGCAAGTGTTTGATGCACATGTTTCTAGTTTTTTGAGAAGGTTCCTTTCTTTGCTGTCTTAATTAAATAAAAGTTCGAGTTCCTGAATGCTAATAACTTTTGTACTCGATCTCGTTCTCTTCATCAAATGTTGTTACTTTGCTTCATTAAAAAGTTGCTTAAGGTACGAGTAGTTCACTGGGCAAGTGAATGGGCACGTGACAATGGTCTTCATGGATAGGTATCCTTTTGAACTTGGAGTGAGAGGGGACTCCATGGAAACATAAAGGTGCCAGAGATTCCTGATGGAATAAATGTGGTGAAGATACTTTGTCTGATGAGAGAATGCAGAATTAGCATCACATTAAAATGAAGGACTCACCCATTTAAAACAGAATTGAGAAGTTTTTTTGCAACACACACAAAATGCTGGTGGAACACAGCAGGCCAGGCAGCATATATAGGGAGAAGCGCTGTCGACGTTTCGGACCGAGACCCTTCTTCAGGAGTTGTAGGGTCTGGGCCCAAAACATCGACAGTGCTTCTCCCTATAGATGCTGCCTGGCCTGCTGTGTTCCACCAGCATTTTGTGTGTGTTGCTTGAATTTCCAGCATCTGCAGATTTCCTCGTGTTTGCCGGAGAAGTTTTTTAACCACTTAGGAGGCTGTGAGCGTTTGGAACTTTATTCATCAAAGAATATTTTTTAAAACAAAAACCCAGAAGTACCCAGAAGTAGAGTTAGATTACATTAAGATCAGGTATGATTTTATTGCATGGCAGTGCAGGCTTAAAGAGGCTTAATTAGCCTACTCCTACACCTGACTATGTATATTGTGCTTTCAGTAAAGCCCAGAATTGAGCTTTGCAGTCATATCTGGGATTATCTTACTTTACTATTTTGGAAATGGAAAAAAGAAGAAAAAGTTGCATTTATCTGGTATAATTAGAACAGCCCTACATATGGACATTACAGGCCTGCATATGGAATTTTAGCGAAATTGAAAGTTCTGGGAGGTAGAATATGGCAAGATAAATTCCTTAATTTTTTAAAATGAGTGATTTAAGTTAAACTGCAGGTGAAGTCATGTTCAATATGTATTGAGGACTTGGGCATTCGTCAGTGCCCCGTTAGTGTGTAATAGTTTGACATACATTTAGATGTAAAACAGCATTTTATTGCCTTGACGCTTTTTGATGGTCTCAGAGAATGACAGGTTTTCCATTCTGCAGAGACTTGCATTGTATTTTGAAAGTTGTGCTTGTTAAAATCAGGTTGATGTGTTACTGTCAGGAGAAACTTAAATTATTGTACTCCTGTGAAGAAGGCAATAATTTGATAAAAATAAATTGCTACAAAGTACTGTACGTGGGAATCAGTAGGAAGTGTTAGAAGTAGTCATGAATACTAATTAAAGGAGTATGACAAACAGCCCTGTACTTGCTAAACTAAAGCCTCCTTGCAGTGGATTTTGTCCCATGTTCTCTGTCAGACTGCATGGGAATATAGAACATAGTTAATCTTAAAGCAAAAGAAAAACAAGAGAAGCCTGTTTCCAGACATTGCACCCCCACCTTTATGTTTAACCCCTGAGGAATTTTAATGTTGGCAAATATGAAAACACATTTGTCAATCCTACCTACCTGAGATCAGTCATGGAAAATTAATTGTACCAATCTGCTTACTGCACCAGATGTAATCTGCATATATTAAGCTGTCCCCAACAACCTGTTGATTGATGAAGTTTGTCTACTGAGCTCTCATTGGGTGCTGCACCAGGTAGTTCCTTCTGACACAACCCCCTACCCGATGAAAGAGTCCATCATCTGAATGTATGAAATTAATATAAAGTACCCCATTAACTTAATCAAATTTAAGTTCATGCACACAACCCTGTTGAAAAGGAGAACTTGTTAGTCAACTTTTTACTGACGAGGTTTGCTTATAATTTGTGCATCAGGGTTGGTTCTGATTGTGTAATACTGAAGGAATGCAGACAGTACTTGTATGGTGCAGAACATCATATAATTTTGTTTCAGCTGACAAGGGAGAAGAGAACAAAGGAAAGTGCAACTTCAGTAGCTTCATTGTTGAATTTAGATTTGGCTAAAACTGTCTTTTCATGTTGGGTCATTTTGTACGTGAGTGATGAACAGGAACTCTTTGGGAATGACAGCTGAGTCTTCATAAACTGGCGATTCTTGATTATCCATGTGTGTATTAAACATTTTGTTGAAAGTCTGTATTTCAAACCAAATATTTATCTGCAAGCCTTGTACAGTAGAAGAATTGTTGCAGAAGCACTTGAAGAATCTGGGAGATAAATAGGAGTAATTCATCCCTCAGTCCCTGCTGATGTACTTTATTTTCCCTTCTATGACTTACTGAAGCAGGACTGAGAAATGTTTGACTAAAATATAACTGCATACATAGAAACATATAAAACCTACAGTACAATACAGGCCCCTCGGCCCACAATGCTGTGCCGAACATGTACTTACTTAGAAATTACCTAAGGTTACCCATAGCCCTCTATTTTTCTAAGCTCCATGTACCTGTCCAGGAATCTCTTAAAAGACCCTAACGTATCTGCCTCCACCACCATCACCGGCAGCCCATTCCATGCACTCAACACTGCGTAAAGACAACAACAATTTACCCCTAACTTCTCCTCTGTACCTACTTCCAAGCACCTTAAAACGGTGCCCTCTTATGTTAGCCATTTCAGCCCTGGGAAAAAGCCTCTGACTATCCACATGATCAATGCCTCTCATCGTCTGATACACCTCTATCAGGTCACCTCTCATCCTCCGTCTCGCCAAGCAGAAAAGGCTGAGTTCACTCAATCTATTCTCGTACAGCATGCTCCCCAATCCAGGCAACATCCTTGTAAATCTCCTTTGCACCATTTCTATAGTTTCCACATTCTTCCTGTAGTGAGGCGACCAGAACTGAGCACAGTACTCCAAGTGAGGTCTGACCATGGTCCTATATAGCTGCAACATTACTTCTTGGCTCTTAAACTCAGTCCCATGGTTGATGAAGGCCAATGCATCATATGCCTTCTTAACCACAGAGTCAACCTGTGTAGCAGCTTTGAGTGTCCTATGGACTTGGACCCCAAGATCTCTCTGATCCTTCATGCTACCAAGAGTCTTACCATTAATGCTATATTCTGCCATCATATATGACCTACCAAAATGAACCACCTCACACTTACCTGGGTTGAACTCAATCTGCTACTCCTCAGCCCAGTTTTACATTTTATCAAGGTCCCACTGTAACTTCTGACAGCCCTCCACACTATCCACAACATCCCCAACCTTGGGTCATCAGCAAATTTCTAACCCATCCCTCCACTTCCTCATCCAGGTCATTTATAAAAATCACAAAGAGTAAGGGTCCCAGAACAGATCCCTGAGGCACACCGCTGGTCACCGGCCTCCATGCAGAATATGACCCGTCTACAACCATTGTTTGTCTTCTGTGGGCAAGCCAGTTCTGGATCCCCAAAGCAAGGACCCTTTGGATCCCATACCTCCTCACTTTCTCAATAAGCCTTGAATGGGGTACCTTATCAAATGCCTTGTTAAAATTTATATACACTACATCAACGTGTTTAGTCACATCCTCAAAAAATTCTATCAGGCTCGTAAGGCATGATTTGCCTTTGACAAAGCCATGCTGACTTTTCCTAATCATATTAAGCCTCTCCAAATGTTCATAAATCCTGCCCCTCAGGATTTTTTCCATCAACTTAAGTAAGATTCACTGGTCTATAATTTCCTGAGCTATCTCTACTCCCTTTCTTGAATAAGGGAACAACATCTGCAACCCTCCAGAACCTCTCCTGTCCCCATTAATGATGCAAAAATCATCGCCAGAGGCTCAGCAAACTCCTCCTTCATATCTGACAGTAGCCTGGGGTACATCTCGTCCAGTCCCAGTGACATGATCCAACTTGATGCTTTCCAAGAGCTCCTGCACATCCTATTTCTTAATATCTACATGATCAAGCTTTTCAGTCCATTGTAAGTGATCCCTACAATCACCAAGATCCTTGGTATGGCTTCCGTAATTCAAAGGTCAAATACTGGAAATAGAGTAAAAAAGCAATTAATGATCAGTCATCATTTCTAAATTTTACACTTGTCTTTCCTACTTTGATATGGATGTGAATTGTTTGGCACATTGTATGTTTCCTTGTAGATACATATGTGTGCTGCTTCAGGAAAACTTAAATATGGAGTAGAATTAAAGAGACAGTCGTAATATAGTCGTGTATTTTATATAACATTGAACCAAGTTATTTGACAATAAAATATTTATGTTGAAACTAAACTGGCAATGTACAGATAGAGTATGGAAATTCAGTCCTAGCAGAAATCAGGTCTGCTACCACAATATTTTTTCCAAAAGAAAAGCACCAGTCCATTCCTCTCGGAGAAACGTTAAGGTGATGCAGCCATTTTGTGTACAAGGTATAAGTGGGAACTCATGTTGCCAAGGCAACACATAGTTCATGTCCAAAATGACACATCTAACACTGTGATTTGAAAAGGAAGGGAGGGAAGTGGTGTTCAGAGTTGCATTTTGCTCTGTGGAGGGAGGTTAGGATTGGGGTATATAAAGGGCTTGTGTTTTTGGGCTTGTGCTGAAGGATGGTAAAGAAAAGCTGCTCAGTCCTTGTTCATTCAATGTGTGTAATATATAAATAAAGGTAGATTTAATTTGCTGCTTTATTGAAGTTCCATATGCCTGAACCTCTAGCTTGTAAGATGGGTTAGTAAAGAGACTTTGTTTTCTTCCCCTGGCCCAGCAGTAGCTATTCTGTTGGCTTAAGCTCACTTTGAGATTGTTTCTTTCATCTGTTTATGCCACAGGGAGATACATGCTGAGTATCAACAGAACATCGGAGAACTGGTGGGCCTGAGGTTATCAGAAAGGAAAACACAGTGCTTTTGATGCAGCCATCTTTCAGGCTCAGGGTCCGGTCTGTCCCTCCATGAGAAAGGCAAAGATAAACAGACACATTGTCCCTGTGCTGCTCTGATAACTATGCCCTCTGAGTATTACTTCCCCCCTGACTGAACTGCACTGATCTTTGGTATTCAAACCAATAATTTCTCCCTATGATCCTCAAAGGTATGCCCAGCTGTCTCAGGAAATGAGGAAAAAGACTAAATGACAATTGCATTCATAAAATATATTTAAATTCTGTAACAAATAGATTTTGAAGTTCGGGAAGTGCATGAAATCTCTGTGGGAGAAAAATGTCCTTTTGATATTGCTTAAGTTTTGTCCCTTGTTTAATCAGAGGAAGCTTTCGAGAAAATAAAGGAAATACAGCTGGGTTTTGGTAAGTAAAAGCTGCTGTTGTATTGGCTGATAATGAGTTTATCTGTAAGATGATCCTATCTTGTGTCAGTTGGATGGAGGTTTGTAGAATAAAATTTTTAAACAATCACATCATTTATTTACATGAATATTCACATTTATAAGCAAGTTGGAAACTAGTACAGCTCAACTGTTTATCTAATAATGAACCACTTAAGTTAGAATCAGAACACTTCAAAATTTCTTAACAAATCAATCTCAAGAAGTAATATAACTATAGCAGTTTGTTATATATAAAGAAAGTTGTTCAGACTATTCTGTGAATATACCTTATAATTAGAACAGTTTGAAGCAAAACCCATAAAGCAATTTCTGTAAACCATTGCACAAACAAAAAGATTTAAGTTCTCTGGTTGTTGTTCTGAAGTTTAGAGGTTTGAGGATAATGTTGGAATCTGACAAGAAAGTGCTAACCGGTAATATTGCCTTTCTGATATTGCTCTTTTTTTTGAAAAATCTAACAGAAATATAATGCCGTTGTGAAAATGACTTGTGAAGTGATTTTATTAGGAGCAATGAGGATAGGGCCAAAAAATGTCATTGAAAATTACAGAGTAAGTTGGTTTCACCAGAGATTTTCTGACAAATTATTATCACAGGTGTAGATGGAGGCTTAGCTTTTGATTTAGTTCCATAACTTCAAATCAGACATTGTTTTCCAAAGGAGCTATAAAATTAAGCATAAGAAAACTTGTAAGCATTTGTGATTAAGTCTGTTAGTGAAGTGTTTCTGGTTGATTTAATGTTGAAGACTGCTTACTTCTAGAGCAGAATTACTTTCCTGCTCGATAGCACCCAGACAGCAATTATTTGGAACTCTCCTTTAAACATTATAGATATTAACAGTTAAGATTACAGTGTTCCGGAGAAGTATGTATTATGAATTGGATGAATTCTTTCTGTGTTAACTGATCATCCACTGTAGAACCTCTCCCAAAATCCATCTCTAATCTGAACTCATTGGAATCAAATCTTCCTTTTACTCAGTTTGTTTCCTGAAAGCATTATAAACATCTTTCCCATTCCGAGAAAATCTTGTCCAAATTTTATTAACCATATTGACTGCAATTCGGTCGGGGCAGCTCACATGATATTCAACTTGTACAGGGAGCAAACTATAAAGATTAACTAATTTTACTTCTTGAAGTGGACATATTTTAGCAGGGCAGTTTGAAAGTGTAATCTTTGAACAGCCCGACTGCAAAGGTTAAAATAATTATCAATAGACTGCTCCCCAGGCTTTGTTTGATTATCTTCAACAGATATATTATCCTAAAGTATCACTCTGTGATCCAGTCAAGGAAACAATGGAGATAACATTATGTACATCAGTGCTATCTCGGTGGCCCTTTGTAACCAAAGCAGGTGATTTGCAGATGCTGTGTATGTATAGTTTGAGTTGATAGCATCAGCATGTTATCAGTAACAAACCAATTAAACTTGGCATATACAACATCCAAAATCTGAAGTAATCTAATTCAATGTAATTTGGCCAGAATGCTATTTGAAAGATAGTAGTCATTATTTTTAACTTGTACTCATCAACACTATAAAGAAAAAAATGTTTGTACCAAACGGAAAGTTTACCCGTTTAAAGTCAAAATTAGCAATTATGATTCAAACTTTGTTTTATGTGTCATTCAGTTATTAAAATACACTAACAAGCAAATTGTAATTGAACACTAATTTTGGAGAGTAGAACCCCCCCCCCCGTGAATTCCAAGCATTTGTCCTGATGAGCACACTAGAATGAACAGCTTAGTTTGGTAGATCAAATTAAGAAAGCATCTGCAGGATTTTAGGCGGAGTTATGCCTCTGCTTATTTAAGAGTTTAATAAGTTTGATTTCCTTCATTCCATTTGGCTTTTGATATGCTGTAGAAATCCTGTTGTAATAATTTATCTAAATGATTTGTATAAGTGCATTACTTTGGATTTTGAGGTCTTTTTGTCTCATCACTGGAACTTATTTGTATTCTAACTGTAGACAGTTGATGCATGAAGTAATTGTATCATAACTCAACAAGGTAAACACAGAACCATTTCAGCAACCACCACTTAAAGTCTAGGGCTTGGGACCTCTGCCAGACTTGTAGGAACAGAGTCCTCATATCATGTCCTTTTCCCATCAGCTCAGTAGGCTGATTGTAAGCCTACAGAATACTTTCACTAAAATCCTAGCTCTAGAATACTAAGTTGTTTTTTAAAAAGGAAATCACATTAAAGCTTATTTGGCATTGTTTGCATGTCCACAAGGATTGTAAGAAAGCATCTTTCTGTTCTACTTGTAAACAGCTACATATTTTTATTTGATTTGACAGCAATTAGCTTAAGTGAGACCTTCACTGTGGAATGTCAGATTTATTTCAGAACCCCCTAGCAATCTGCTTCAGCTTTCTGGAGCAGTTTTGAGTGGCAGTTGGGTTGATGCGACTCTATTTTAAACCGTTCCATTTTGTTTCACCTTTGTCAGCTCACAGTTCTTACAAACTGGAGCAAACAAAAGGAGCAGGAGAACAAAAACTGGGATGATAGCCAATATAACTTCAGATTCTTGTTTTGTACAAGGTCTGAAAGTCTTTTACATCAAAGCAGTGGCTTTGAAAGCTCCAAATGTACCTGTTGAAGTCTTTTATCATGGTAAGTGAAAGAATTTGGTTGGGTTCTCTCAAAAAGTAGTTTTCAGTGCCTTTTCAATTGGCCTTTGGCCAAAAGGATATCTGAGAACATGACTACCCATGAGATAATAACTACTTGAGAAATGTGTATTTGTGGGTTCTTTTCTGGTTTTGATAGACATAGCTTATAACAGAAATGACATGTATTGCACTTTATTGCTTTATCTTATTATTTTTTTCAATTTATGCACATTTCAAAACTATTTTCAAAAATTTGCTGTCATGGATATTACATAGAACCATTTTACAATTTAGTCATACAGTGAATATGAGTGGAATGCATTAATATATTGTTAGTGCTGGGAAAAGTTTGGTTCTAACCTTTTTAGAATTGGATCCAAACACTCTTCCAAACATTTACTGCCGTCAGTGAACTACTTTGTGGGTTCTGTTTAATTGCACAACAGTGGAAGTTGGAAATGTAATATCTACATTTCTTCTAAATTTAGATTTACAAGCAGGAAATGGTAAGTTAGTGTGATATCAGAACCATGAGTCTGCAAAGCAGAAGTGAGGAAATTTGGAAATTGGGAAATAACTGAGAAATTTGCAGTCTGTGGGCCTCAGTCCTTGTTCGCAGCTTGGAGACAGCTGGGCTGATACAAATAGAAATGTATGCCAAGGTAGATGCTGCATTGTTTGCCAATCTGTACATGTGCTCAAATTGCCTGCGTTTTTCACTAAGATATTGCAGATTATTTATTAGTTGTGAAAATGGGCCTGCGGACCCAGGTCTAGACCAAGGAGAATTGCTCAGGTTTTTCATTACTATAAGACAATTA
Source organism: Hypanus sabinus (assembly GCF_030144855.1). NCBI lineage: Eukaryota > Metazoa > Chordata > Chondrichthyes > Myliobatiformes > Dasyatidae > Hypanus > Hypanus sabinus. The sequence goes on from NC_082708.1 coordinate 85,023,241, forward strand.
TGGTCTGAAGTAATCAACCCAGTATATTTCTATACCAGTCATGTACAAATAAATGTTTGTCTTTCTTTACACTGAGTGACAGAGAATTAGGCGCTCACATATTTTAGAAAGCAATATAAAATCCTTAAATTTCCTCATTTTAAAAAATAATTGATGGTAAACTTTACAACATTATTTGGGTGTTAGCTCGTAACAAAGCCTGAGCCATTAAGTTTGAGGCGTTATTGCTATTCAGAATCGTTTGTGCTCATGTGTAATGATTGCCCATTGCAAGTACAGTTCATAAACCTGCATTGAACAGCTTTTAGAGCTGCTGATCATCTAGTGCACTGCTTACTTATCACTAACAGAAACGACTGTATGCCTACTCTGCCTGCTAGGATCAGTGCTGAGGTATTTATTGGCTACATTGAAGAGAACGCGTCTGACCTCCATGAATGTAAATGCATAATAAGTGAAATATCAGGAAAGATATTTGAGCACAGTTGAGCACAACTCACTCCTGGTAGCTGTGAATCTGTTAATTTTCCGCAAGAACACTAGCTGTTTTATCAACCAATTCTACAATTAAAATTACTTCATCTAAGATTCTAAAGAAAATGGACATAATAATTATGGATTTTCTTTTTGCCATAGACAAATTTGTCAATTTGATTAAATCAACTAAAAGTAATTGCTGTGTTCAACTTGAATTTTTCAAAGCATCTTGAAAGCAAAAAGGCAGACTAAATTGTCATTGAGGAACAGTTAGAGGAATACTAGGAACGAGAAAAAAAATGACCAGAAATGTATTTTTTAAGTTTGTATCGTGTGAAAATGAGTGTTCTGATTTGTGGCTGGACTGTCACCAAGAAACTGTAAAATGTGATTGGCTTTTACATGTCAGTCTTAAATAACTATAACAGATTGTGATTGTTTAAGTCAAGTCATATGTTGACAGGTTGCTGATCACAAGTGGATGATGTTACTGGGTGAAACAATCTCCCACAAATGTCAGGTTCACTGATCAATCTTCATTTGCTGCAGTCAGAATTTAAATGGAGGCAAATTTTCGCAAATAATTGGTTTGTGCACAACTTACACTGTAGGGTCAACAGTTGAACCTTCTTTCAAAATGATATTGCAAACTACCCAATGAATCAAATCCTTTAAAACGGTCTCAACAATTAAAGGCATCTAGTGATAGTCAAAGGGACTGTGTTGACTATATATTATTTAAAATGAAACCTCCGATAGATTGGTAATCAAATTACAAGTGTTGCTTTAGTACGAAGTGAATATAATAAAGTGATTGTACTTGTCAAGCCCCTAGAAAGTGGTGGTCTGTCAAAAAATTGAACTGAAGCAATCAGAACCAAGGTCAGGAACGTAGAAAGTGATTTGTTTACAGGGTGAGGACCAAACACTGGTACAATTGCACTAATAAGTAGATTTAAGAGGGGTCTGTTAAGCTCAGAAAAATTCTGATCAAATCTAAGTTGACAATCGGATATTAGCAAACCAAAAAAGCATTTCCATTAATGATTTTTTTGAATTTTCCTGTGTAGGATGAGAATGGTGTTATTCAGACTTGGCTAATCCCAACTCCCTTACTCAATTCTCATTCTCTTTGTAACCAAAAATGCTCCTTTAAGGAGTAAAATATTCACGCTGTTGTGTGAATGGAGATCTGAAGGTTAAGTTTTTCACACAGAAGAGTTGCGTTTATGGAATGAGCTGCCCGAAGAAACAGTGGCGACAAATGCTTTTGGAAAATTTTAAAGGTATTTGGACAGGTACTTGGATAGGAAATGAGAAGATGGATAATGGCAAGTAAGATTAACATACTGTAGACGGGCATTAAGTTTTTATAGTATATGGTGGGCTTCAACGCCCCATTTAATTATATCTCACATGATTTCCAGTGAAGTTACGATCAGGTCAAAATCTGAATCTTGCAACCAAAGAATCCAGATGATTATCATCCTCTCTTTGAAGGCCAGTTCTATTTTCTCTTTTTAACTCAAATTGTGCTTTGCCATGTGGTTGTTGTCTTGCAGACCAATGAAATCTAATGCCAGAATCATGGTTCCAAAATTGGAAGCATGGTTGTTTGTAAATTAGGTTACAACTTTTATTTAGTGCCGATGGTCACTTTGCTAGTGCAGTATGAATGTCAGATAAGATTCTTCTACTTATAATGACAGTTTAAATTTTAGCACTAGGATTTTAACTTTTGACCAACTTGTCAGTATGTTAATATTTTGGCAATTGTTTTGCATCAGCCAGTGTGAGATTTGTAGAACACTTTCTCCAGTCCTCTTTGAGTGTATGTAATTCCTGTGCCTTTAAAATATAAAGAGCACTTCCTACTTTACGAGCATGGATTTGACACTTCCCAGAGTTGGTTGTGCATTTTGTTTCCTTAAGTTTGCCAGTTGGCAATTTATTGCCAGTGTGTGCCAGCTCTTAGTTCCATGTCCCTGTGACTAGGTTAAGTGTGTCCAAGCTCTATCACATGCCACTTTATTTTCAGTAGAGACAGGAGACTGTTGAGCAAATCTCTTCAATTTGGTTTTAATCCCAGAATTCATGTATAAAATGTCAAACATTGACAATCCATGGAATCACTCACTTGCTGGAAGAAACTTGTCAGCAAAATAATAAACCAAGAATGATAAAATATAGGTAAATAGAAAATAGTGTGCTTCTGGATATATGTGTGTCTTAGTGAATGAAGGCAATATAAAAGTTTGGTAAATGCAGACATAATCCTGTTAATGTGCTTTTTGGATATATGTGTGTATCAATGACTGATACAATAACTGTGATCCAATTAAAGGAGTTGAGATGTTCCAGTGAATTCTGACAGAAACTTGTAAGCTTTATAAACCCTTAGTTCTGTCACTGCAGCCCCATGTCCCCACCTGGAGCCCTGAATATAATCAGGGTCAAAGGGGAGGTATGGACCGATTAGAACTTCCTCACTCTGATTTTTAGGCTAACACATCCCAGAATTCCTTTTGTCTGAGGTTCTTTGAGTAGTGCAGCTGGCTAGAGTTTTGGTTTGCCATTGTACCATTGACAATCTATGTAATCGAAGTCTAGAAGGAGTGTTGGAGGGAAAAAATTATGCCTACAAATGGGTAAGAAAATATCTTGTGCTGCTATTGTTAATTTATTTTTACTTTGCTTGTTATTACAATTAACAATCTCCAGTGTTATTGAATGAGTTGGATTTAAGCAGTCCGTGACTGCATTGGAAATATTTACAGTCTGCTTCCTGCTTTTCTCATTTTATTTATTTTACTTAGTGATAGAGCAGGAGACAGCCCCTCTGGGCCAGTTAGCCACGCTACCCCAGCAGTCCCCAATGAACCCGGTTAACACTAACCTAATCACCGGAAAAATTACAATCACCAGTTAGCCTACACAGTATGTCTTTGTTCTGTGGGTGGAAACCAGGGCACCCAGAGAAAACCCACTCATTCCAGGGGGAGGTCATACAGAGATTCCTTACAACACAGTGCTGGAATTGAAATGTGAACTCCAGAACACCCCAAGCCATAATAGTGTCACACTAACCACTACACTATTGTCTTAATAGTGTCACACTACCCATTACACTACCATGCCATTTCCATATTTCTGATCAAGGTAGTGCTGATAACTCAATGCAATATATTCTACACAGTTAGAATACCCCTTTCTTATTTTGCTAACTCAGATGTCAAAAAATACCATTATCCAAATATAATTGGTCAAATAGATTCATCCATGTTGTAAGGTTCTATCAGTGGTTTGCTTTCTGTCAGCATGCGAGTCCTATCATCTTTTCAGAAACTGACCTGGAGAAGAGCAGATTATTTCTTCCACATAAAGTACAGGATTGTATCAAACTATGGGAGTAATTAAAGGTGTTATAGAGTTAATGACTTAGTCAATCTCCCACATACTTGGCAAAAGGAGCCTCCCATGTGATATAAAGTTACTGTGTTTGTCAGTGCACCAGAATATCTTCATGTTGTATTGATTCAGGCATTCTCCATTCTCAGTGAAACCTGTTTCAAATGTGTGGAAGGGCAGTGCAATTTTATCCTACAGAGATTATAACTTTAATTTCTTTGTAAATGAACAACAGCAATGACTTTGGCCAAATATATTTGGTAATAATATCTAAAGCTAATTCCAGTTTAGTTCCAAAATGAAAATTAATTCATGAAATGTCATGATTTTCGTGGATGATTTCACAGAAAAAGGATTTTAAGTGGATGCAAAAATGTTAAAATGAGCAAACAGCATTGTATATTTTCAGTGATCAACAGAAACCAGCACTAAGTAGTTTCTGATGGATTTAGACAAGAGTGATTATATCCAGAAACAATATGCCAGAGACAAGGATTTCACCTGGGCAGGCAGCACGTCTCTGTGGTTTGGGCTTCCCAAGCATTATGAAAGAAAATAAGGAGTGGCTTTCAAAAATTGCACCTATAGCAGGGATCCCAGCCTGGGGTCCACAGATCCCTTGCTTTATGGTATTGGGCCATGGCAGTAAAAATGTTGGGGGCCCCTGCTGTAGAAAAATAAAACATAGAAAGGCACTTTACATGAATGTGTATAGTTTCTGAATTGCAAACAGAAATAGTAGGAAATCTTAATCAAAGAGATGAACAGAAGTTAGGAAGGGGTGTGCAGAAAAGTTGCAGTCTTAAGGCAAGCCGCCAATGATTGGGTGGGGGAAATCAGGGAGGCAAAAGTAGGGCACATTTGAAATCAAACATGGTAGTACTGGGATTTGTAAAATTGGAGAAGGTATCAGAAGTAGAGGTACATCTAAATTCAGGCTTTATGTGAAACAATGATGTCACGGAGTGAAATTTGAAATTCCCATCCTCTTGTGTAAAATTAATGATTCAGGAAACAGCAAACAGTTTGTCATACACTGTTGCTGTTGTTCTCTCTAAAGCTGACTGCAGATAGATTAAAGGAAGTGAATCCTTTAGGTTCCTGTCAGAAAATCCCTTGATTTACAAATAAATGTATACGAGAGGTCAATTAAAACTTGACGAACTAGTACACATTTTGCTCCCGAGTAAGTTGTTGCTACATGCTTCAATGTTCAGCCATGTGTTGCTTTGGTTGGTTGCTGTGTAAACATTTACCAGCTTCATGGGGCAAAGACACTTGCCTCTTGGCCTTGGGGTGTGGTATCAGTAGCAGCTTCTGAGTATTAACCGGAGCAAATACAAACAAGTTCAAGGATTAGTGATGGTGTATACATATGAATGCAGCAAATGAAATTTATGGGCATATATCCCCAGACAAATCAACCTGCAAAACTGGATGTACTTCTCTGAATAAAACAATTTGTAGAACACAGGGCCTTTATTGTAATTTATAAAATCCTCTTGGGTTGAATATTTTAATGAAATAATTATGAATAGCGATCTTGTCTCTTGTTCTAACCAAAGATTTTCAGCTAATTGTGTATCTTAAGCTTGCCACCGTTTATGCAGGGAACCTGTCATGATGTCAAAGAAAAAAATAATAATTTTAATTCTAAATTATAATATTTTCATGTTTTATAACAGTTAGCAATATGAAAATTAGAAATGCAGAGCAGTGGTCATTTGTTTTTTGAATGTTATCTTCTTAGAACAGGTCCATGAAGTTGATGGTTTATAAGGGAAGTTGTCCAACAGGGAAGGATCAATGAGAAAAGATTTGCCTTTGTGTCCCTTTGATATTTTATCAAATGAACTGTTTTTGCAGCCAGTACGTATCAAGTTGCAGCTTCCTGGGAAAAATTGTGTGAGTCTGAATATTTGTGTACTTTGGCAAGTGATGTCTTATTTACTTATGTGTTCCTCTCTTGTGCTTTATTTTCAGATTTCTACCGAGCAAAGGACTGGTGATGTACCCACAGATAGGAGACAAACTAGATATAATCTGCCCCAAGGTGGATTCCAGGATCACTGGACAGTATGAATACTTCAAACTGTACATGGTGTCAAAAGATCAAGCAGACAGCTGCAACGCCGTGCCCAGCCCTACGCCATTACTCAACTGCAACAAGCCAGATCAAGATGTCAAGTTTACCATCAAGTTTCAGGAGTTCAGCCCTAACCTCTGGGGACTGGAATTCAAGAAACATGAGGACTACTACATTATTTGTAAGTATTGCCGTTTACTGTTTTTTCTTTGAGTACAGCTAAAGAAATGAACTGCAATCACAGAAGGCAAAAAGAAATGCTTAAAAAAGAGCTTAAGATCTGTTCAAAGTCGCTGGGAGATCAGGAATTGCAGAGTGAATGAAGTTCATTTGAAGTGTAGTCATGGCTGTAACACAGTAGAGTAAGTATGTCAGCTAATTTACACACATCAAAGGCTCTCAAATACTAGTAAATCTTTAGTGATGTTTGAGAGATAAATATTAGCTAGAATGATTCAGCTAATCTTTTCCAACAATATCGATCTAGATGTTGCTAGACGGAGCCTGTTGCCAGCAAATCTACCCGTTTCCCCTATCCCCTGTACCCAGAAAGCTGATTCTCCTGGTCTGAATGGATTTGGAGTTGAGCAGTGGCGGGCATTCAAACAGCATCCCAGGGTGGCGTGGGTGGACCAGCATAAACGTGTTCAAGAAAGTCTGACTATTGGCAGTCTTGTGCTCCCAGCTTTGCTGTTTCTCAAAGCATCCAAGCTTCTCACTGAAAAATATTTACAAATGAAATAATTAAAGCCATTTAAAAAGTAGATCAACTGAAAACACTTTAAAATAGTTTTAAGTACTTAAACACTGAAAATAAAGATGTGAGATAACATACCCTAAATCTTAACTTTCTTTCCTACAACTTTCAATTTCTATTCAAATGGAAGGCATATGCAGGCCTTCTGTTATCAGGAACATTTCTGCAGGCCCTTGTCCTACCATTGGGCTCCATATGGATTTGAGCAGGGAAATACCTCCAGGACATTGGCAGTGGGCTTAGCCAGTAAGTTTGGAATCCTGTGCATGTGTGTAAATCCCAAAACTCAGTGACATTTAAGCTGAAAGTTGCTGGCCAGCAAATGTCAGCTAAATTATCGCCTCAGCAAAATAAGGCAACTTTAAGGTTTCTGATATGTTTGTTTTCACTATATTCTTTTTTTATACCCAACAACACTCATTTGAACTCTTCTGTGTCTGTCAACCCCTCATACCATCCTGCTCTAAAACACGGATGCCTTTTTAAGGAACTAGCTGCAATTTTTCTTCTGCAATTCATCTTGACTTAATAGCTCTCTGGATTTATATAAACTTGAAAGATAAAAGGGGTGCTTTCCTTGTACCCAAAGGAATAAAACAGGCAAGCAGAGCCAAGAAGGATTGTAGTGTATAACTCACGGTAATCACTTAAAGGTGTAAACGGAAGTCTTGGCAGGGAAATGTTGCACACTGAATTTCATTCCTCGTTAAAATGCGAATAGAATTGCTGTCTGCAATTCAGTCTCTAATTGTAAAGGAAAAGCCTAATTATGGCCTTGGGTCTTGGCAATTTTTTTAAAAAGTGTAGCAGAGATTGAGTACAAAGGGAATTAACATACTAATACAAGAAATCTGTAACCAAAAGCAATTTATTATAAAGTACAATAAATCGGCATGGCAATATATGAATGAAAAAAATGAATGGGAATCCTTATTTGTTTGCACATTTCCTGAATTATCTGCATAAGATTCTCAGTTTCAAAAATGTTTCATTCTAAAGCTTTGCTGGAGTTAGCTATTTCTCCACAGGGCCCCTTTGTACATATATTTAGCTGCTTGCTAAAATAGTGTAAAAATTGTAAAGCAAAAGCAATATGTGATTTGCGTTAGAAAGGAATTGACAATTGTAAGACAATTTGTAATTTTTTCCTTAGTTTTTCAATTAATCTGTACTTAGCCATATAGAGATTTTTAAAAATGATTAGTAAAAATTCTGTTGGATAGATTAAACAATGATATTTAAAATATCTGATGTTATTTTCATGTCAGGGAGTTACATTTAGATCTTCTCCCATTTCTTCTAATCAGCAACTCTAGTCAGGATGCAATATTAAATGAATGATCATACAGCTTTAATTAGAATGAAGCAATGAAGAGTTGGATATGGATGTACTTTGTATCATTTTGCATGTCTATTAATAGTGCAGAAGCATTCTCAGGTTATAGTGGATATTGTCGTGTGTGTGAATTCCCGTGCTGGCAAGTTTCATCTGTTTTTCCAATCAATTCGACATTTGTGTAAAAAAAACAATTATATAACAAGTAGGTTTGAAGAAAGCTTGGTCGGACTTGTTTACAGCTTGCTCCAAAAATTACCTTAGAGTCTCCCCAGTCTTGTAGTTAGCGCACCTACTTAATTTGCAATCCTTTTGTTCTCTGGTAGGCCGTGCTTCTGACTCAGGGACTAGAAATGAGAGAATATGCAAATTCTTTGGGTCAACAAGTAAATCTCATTAGTTCAGTTTACAGTTGGATTATGATTACTCGCTATGACAGCATTCAGTGTTCTGAAGTGTTCTCTGTAAATGTGGTGTCTGATAGTGTCTGACTTAATTAGGTAGGTCCAAGTGGCTGCAAAAAACCAAACCTGGGAGTTATGCCGGACTCCAAAATTTGAATCTTGGTCATGGCTTTTGGCATAGCAGACCATCCAAAACTTCTCTAAAAATTATGAGAAATAATCCTGAATTTGGCTCAGAAGCAGAGGTTTTGGCATTCAATAAGATGAAACTTGAAGCTATCGTCTTACACATAAGAGGATTTAAAAGCATACCTCTGGGCCGCAATATGATAGTGTTGTCCTTTACACGATGCACAGACTGCTCATTTGGCCTAATGAGAGGCTTACAACAGGAAATTTTATTAACGATGGCCAGAAAACTTTAAGTAGAAATTGTTGTGCTAACATGAAGTTCATTAACACTTAATAATAGAAACAATCTAGGTATTAATTAAATTGTTCTTGTAAGTAGATTTTAATGTAACTTCATTTGAAATTCAGTGATATTATTTAGATTGATGTCTGCCAGTGCACTTGAAAACTAAGTACAAAAACGAGAAAATACAGAAGGAAAGGCATGTACATGTGTCACTTTTTCAGTGTCAGGACATTAACAAAACAATTTTAAGTTAATGAAGAATACTTATTGTTGTAATGTTGGCTTTTGCTGCAATTAATATAGTGGTTTCTGGATAATTGGTCTATCAGTTAATCACAACAGCCGCTTATTTGAGACAACAAAAATAAATCGAGAAAATAGCCAGCAGTCCCATAACTTATGCAGCTTAATTGGGGCTGGAGTTTCTAACAGTGTCAGACTTGCGTGGCTGTTAGACACTACAGCATGCTTAGAATGAGTAGGTTTTAAATAGTCTTTTAAAATAGTTGTGGAGAAATAAGCAGGAAGAGAAGTCAGAACTGTTTTGCTCACTGCAATGTCAACCATTCACGTTTGGAAATGGTAGAAATGGCCAGGGGTGAAAACTGTTTCATTGTTGCAAAGAATTTTAAGATATTGACAATTGCCTTGAATGTTACAATGAAAATGAAAATTTGGAGGATGTAATGGTGAAAAATTGTATGGAGGCATCCACTATCAGCACGGGCTGATGCACTGATTTTGCTCATTTACAGTCAATCAAAAGAACACGGCAGTGTATTATGACAATTGCACCGTCCGTCGATAACTATAGGGAACTAACTCAGTTTTGTAGTATTGGTAATGTTCTAACTTGTTCTGTATTTCATTTAAGTACATATTTTTACACAGTTAAATGGTAGTTTGCCTTTTATTTATACCATTTAACTATTTCCATGAAACTTTGGCTAATTAGGGCAGTCACTTAATTGGGCCAAAATGTACTGGTTCCGATGTTAACCAGAATGCACTATACACAGCAAAACCCCCACTAATCAATGCTATTGGTTCCAGGGCATGCATTGGCTTGGATATTGGGAAGAAATTTCCTATTCTTTTTCAATGATTGGCTCTCAGATGAAAATTCCCAGAAAGAACATTGGTCCAATATCTCATCTCTAATAACATCTCTAATAACACCTCTAATTTCTGAGGTGAAATTGAACTTGCAGCTTCTGAACTCAGAGCTATGTGAAAGCAATGGCTGACAACAACCTGCTGACCCTCGTATAGGCCACCACTGGCGATCCATAGCAGTTGTATATTGTGCCGATGCATATGGTGATTCTTCTTTGTTGTTGAGGGTGGCTGTTGCTTCGTTCATCCACTCATGAGGACAATGTAGAAATTTGGTAAATGCAAATGTAATCCTGTTAACTTCCACATAAAGGCAGCCACATGATATCAATGGCAGATTGTGTTTTGCAAACATTATATTGTTGCCTTTGATCTAAAAATGCATGACAAACACGTGTTTTATTAAAGCAGACAAGTGGAAAATTGCTGCAGATTCTTACCAAGTAAAGATTCTTCTTGTAAATCAGTAAGGTTCATCAGTGGGACACAACCTGACTGTGGCCCTTTATTGAGTTTGCTGGAGTGCTGTTTGTAGTCAAACCAAATAGCTTCATGTATATCATAGTTTTAAAACCAGCCATTGTGCTGCAGAGTGGTGTTTTTTCTCATTAGTTACATTGTACTTCAAACTGTCAGTTGGCATTATCTCACTGAATGTAGACATCGACTAACCAAGCGATGACCTCCTGCTTAAAACAGTACATTCTGCCTGACTGAAGCCTGCAGGGCAGTCATTGGGTCATTAGTATCATTGCGTGTGCTTGCGATTGGACCGTTTTCAGCAGTGAAAGCCACTGGATTGAAAAGGGCTCAGTTTAATGCTCCTGAATCAGTTTCTATTAACCCTTTAATGGCCTCGCCTTTTGCCATTGCAAATCTAGAATCCCATATATTAGATCACTATTTTTTTAATGCATGGTACGGTACCATTAAATGATAGCTCCTGTACTTACTTTAAAAAGGCAGAAATCTTAAGGAGGTATTTGTGCTGTTGGAAATGTTCAACATGCTTATCGAGATGAACCTGACCACTATTTGTTTTAAGCACAGCAATACCTCCACCTGAAGCAGCAGCAATAGGAAAAACAAATTTATTGCAGTGTGACAGTGCTCTTTAGATGAGAAAGTTAATTTCTTTAAATAGTTAGCTTAAATAATATTCAAAGACGTAGCACCATTGACCTATACATAACATTCATCACTGAAATCAGCAGTCAGTCAGGGGATTAATTCAAAATGGAAGGGAATCAGTCTTTAAATTGGCAGGAAGCTCAGAAATATGAATATCTGTAAAAGGAAATGCATGGTGTGAGTAGTTTTTTAAAAAATCTTAATTCTTTAAGTTCAATCTACTCCATGTTTTTGATCAATCAACTAAATTAAAGTTGAAACTTTTCATGAACAGGTGCAATTTGGATTTTTAGGTCATAACATTCAGTATTAACTGGTGACCCCGCAAGTACTCTTGATAGTTTCAGACACACACTGGCCTTGAGGTATCTGGGCATATTCTTGTTAATTTAAGAACAGTTGGTCCGTATGAAATGAGGTTACAAAGGAGTGAGGAAGGGACATAAGCACACTTGCCTTTGTTGCACAGGACACTGAGTACAGGAGTGGTGGTATGGAGTGGAGTGAGAGGGCATCCTGAATTGTGTGTGCATTTCTGGTTACTGTACAACAGGACAGGTATGATTCAGCTTGAAGCTGCAGAAAAGGTTCACAAAGGTGCTGCCAGGGCTGCAGGCATCCTTGTGGATTTATGAGGAGAGGCCGGAGAGGCTTGGAGTGAAAGATGGTGAGGAGTGACGATATATGACTTTGCCAAATCATGAGGAGGATGGTCACAGTGTCCTTTGGAAAGCAGAGTTAGAGTGCAAACGTTTACAGTGAGAGGGGAAAAGAGGGGTATGTTTTTTTTCCAGACAGAGGGTAAGCTGTCGTAAGAAGTGGTCAAGGTTACATCATTTAAAAGACATTTGGTCAGGGACATGGACACAAAAGGTTTCGAGAAATGTGGGACTAGGTCACAAAGGCATCCTGGCTAGCATGGATGAGTTGAGGCCTAAGCCTCAGCTGATGACTCAGTGATATCAAGTAAGAAATACTGAATTTGATCTGTGCTAACACAGTGTACAAGGCTATGGCAACAATCATTACTGCATCAAGATTGATCTTGTCTAATGAGTTCATTTTGTAGGAAACTATTAGCCTTTTCAGCCAACAAATGTATAGCTTCACAATAATTAGAATTCCATACTAGTAAATTTCCGTATGTGGATTTCATTGTAATATTTTCCTTGCATATTGGCTCTTCTCCCTCTGACAGCCGCCTTCCTGCCGGTGTGGAGCAGTTCAGAATATGGAACCCTGCATTTCCCGAGCTGGTGTGGTCTGGAGACGGTGCATGAATGCAGGAAATAGTATTGCCCTCAACCCTCCCTCCCACTGCTCCCACTTCACTTAGCAGAGCTCCGAGAGCTCATGGAATTTAACCCAGACACTGGAGGATAGTTTGGAATGAAAGGCTCTCCTGACCAGTTTTATGACAGACGATATTTGGCACAGAAAGAACACGTGTCATGGGTAAAACACCATCCAACTGCTGATAGAAAATCTAAAGCTCTAGGTTAAACATTGAATTGAAAGAGCATAGCTGAAGGTTTGTCTTTTTTTAAAGCTTTAAACTCCACTGAAATGTTAAAGGAGAACATTGTAAGTGTGGAATTGCACCTCATTCCTGGCAAGCAAGAACCAAAAAATTCTAGCTTCGTTTGAAATGGTATAGTTGCAGACAGTGGTGGAGTTTGGATGAAATAAATGTCCTACTTAGGTAGTTCTGTGTAATATTTTTAATGCTTTTGTACATAAAACAATGATGTGTACGTTGAGCCACCAGAAAAGTCAGCTGTCACTCCCTTGGCCACCCAGGTGAACATTCCGTTGAATTTTTCCCTGAGTTTGAGGGTTACTGGTAAGCAGTCTTTGTTTTACACTTGCTCATCACGCATGTACTAATGCAGCTCTTCATGTTAGATATTCATCAGCAAAACTCTTCAATGAATTTCTCTCGCTTTGAGATCAGCAGACGCTTTACCACCACAAGTCTTTAAAAATTCCATTCTGTGTCCTTTCTTAAATTTCAGCCACCAGCTTGCTGAATATTCACAATTACCTTCAGTTTTCAGTTTGTCATGATAGATCTTTACTTGTTGCATTATCAGCATACCATTAAGTGACATATGTTCACTTTGAAACTGACAAGTCCACTCTTTCAATACATATTCGAGATCTTCATTTTTTTGCTTTATGCAGTGTTTTTCTATTTTTCATTAACTTCTGTTCATTACCTATGTGAGGTCACTTCTGGAAGCTGCCTGGTGTGTAGAGACATGCTCATTGCTTGGGAACGTTCCCAGCGCCCTGTTGAATTTTCCATTTGTGATGTCACATCAATGCTGAAAAGAATTTCAGATCTTGGAGGTTTTTGAATTTTAGAATTTCAGAAAAGGGGTGCTCAACCTGCATATGTGATGTCACAGACTGTGGAATAAATTAAAATTCCACTGTTCCCATACTACGTGTGACCCAATACCCTTAGTGATGTTGGCTGACTTCCTGTGCAAATGCTGTACAAATTCCAGCTTGAGGCGCTCTCTTTTTTGACACTTATCTTTAGGGTAAATTAAACTGAGACTTGTACCTTTTTCCAGCACCTCTGTTTCAAGTGGCAGTTCAAAATTCCTGTACCAGACAGGGCTCACATTTGTTGCCAATGGTACAGGTCTCCTTGGGAGCTCCATAGGGCTCTTGTATAGATTACCCCATCCCTGCAGTTTTGGCAGAGATCACCATAAGGGCTCATTTCAGTCCTGGATTTTAAAGTTAAGTTGTAGAGTTTTAAATAACATGTTGATATTCCTCTTTATTTATGTGCATAGTAATTGCATTTGCATTCACTATTTATGTAAAAGATTATTGGTTTCAGAGACTCCTTGTCCCTCATTTGGGAAGGTGGTACTGTTTGCAAACCAACAACACACAAAAAGGAAGAATCCAAACAATGCCTTTGAGCTGTGAAGTGCCATTAATTTTGAATTTCAGAAGTCCAGCTCCTTTACCACAGTGAAAATATTGTCAGTCTGTAATGGCTGGTCGCATTCGATCCTTCCTGAGAGCAGTGGCAGATACAGGAGAGTCGGTAAAGGCATGGGAAGTGGCTAGTGTCCTTCTCGCACACTTTCTCTTTGCCGCGGGCAACCTTTGAAGCTCACATTTTGGAAGACAATTGTGGCTCCTAGAATCTGTGCTCATTCAATCAAGACACTCGAGTTTAAAGAATTCCTTGTCGTCCTTGAAGGACTTGGGCATAATGTGGGACAATGACAGCCGAGCTTGTTGCTTCCATTTCAGATAAGTGGCCTTATTGATGAAGGGTGTGGGGGAGGTGAATACTATATTCTCATGCTTACCAATAGAAGGTTAATCTTTGTGAGCTGATTAAAAAAACTTGCCAGTGTTAGGAATATTCATAGGCACCCACCATGCTTTTGTTTCACAGTATACAGAAATCCCCCAGATGGAGAAAGGCGACTGCATAAAACTTGACATGGCAGTGACCTTTCTGTTAGCTAGACAAATCAAATTGCCCATGTCAAGCGACCCACTGTGTTAAAGGCACTGTGGTGTCTCTGCGACACACACAAGCGCTGGAAAATCTTCAGTCCATTTAGTCACCTTATTCTCTTTTATATAACTGCAGGAAGTTTTTCATATCTGATGAAAATTTTTAATGCAATGCTACTTTGAAATACAAAAGCATTCCCAGATATAGTGTAGAAAAGAATTTCTTAAAAGGCATAAAATTGGATCAATTCCAATTTATGACAATTATCAAGTGTCATAACTAAAGAAAGCACATAAAAATAATACTGACATTTGAATGTAGCATAACTAATTTAGCAGGGTAAAACATCAGATTCACTGCTAGTAGATGTTTTATTAGGTACAAGCTAATTAGCGGAAAGGTTTAAACTAGAAATGGCACTCATTCGTGTTTTCTGCGCTTTTGACAATGGTGAATAGGTCCCTGGTTGTTTTTGCCACCAAGGCGGGTTATATTCCTTTTGGTATTCTTCAGCATTCAACAGTTCATCTGTGCTGTGTAATCCAGTTACTCCATGTCTGGTCCCAGTTCCTATAAAATTATTTTTACATCATCGCAGACCAAACAAGAGTGCATTTTGTGGAACATACAGAGTACAAAGAACTGTGTTTTCTTTATTCATCAAGAAAAAGTGAATAGGGATTACAAGTGGTGCAATTCAATGGGCCCTTTTTCCACAGTCTGCTTTACAAAGGAGGGATTTTTGGGGGAGGAGCCCTTGTCATTCCTGTTCCTTGTTGCAGCAAGCTTAAATGTTACATTCAGTTTATTTCAACCTTCCGTGTGAACATTGCTTTCTGCTTAAAAAGCTGCTGTATTGTCCTTGAGATGTCATGAGCCCAGCTGATGTTAGATAAATAAATGTGGTTTTACATTTGCTCTATGATCTATAAGTCAATTTGATAAATCAAAAACCCATCAACCACTGATGTGTGCCATTAGGTTGACTTAAGAGCAAGACTAATGATTAATGAAATACTAACTATTAGGTACAGAATTCTTGGCAAATTGAGATGGACTTTTCTTTTTCTAAAGTTGTCCCAGGGAAGTAAATAAAAACAGCAGTTAGAGGATGTTATCACTGAGCTGTTTTCAGACTTAAATAGAAAAATAATCAGTTGAGATTTTGCTCTTCCACAATAGCAGTGCAGTATTTAAAGTTGTGTATTTTTACGTTTCATTCCTGTGGAACAATGCCAATGCTATGGGCTCTGTTTGCTGCTGATGTGAATGCATGTATCTTTGTTTGCGCACCAGGGAAGTGGGCAATGTAGGCAAGTGATAACGGAAACACCAAATCAAAACTCCAGTTTATGCTTCCACCTGTGTCAAGGACCTTCCTGAAATAACGTGGAAGTGGTGCTTCTGTTAGAGATACAGCGTGGTTACAGGCTCTTCTGGCAAAGATGAGACCTTGCCACCCAGTGACACAAACGTGGCTAGTCAACCCACATAATCTTTGGAATGCGGGAGGAAACTAACACGGTCATGGGCAGAACGTACAAACTCCTTACAGAGGATTGAACCCAAGATGCTGGTGCTTTAATAGTGTTGGTCTAACCGCAGTGTTTCATCTGGCCTAGTATTCTAACTGTGAGCTCCTTCAACGGAAGGAACTTGTCCTGAAAAGAAGTGGACTGTGATAGCCTTGGATAATAAACCCACCCCAGCACTCTTAGGTCAAGAAGGCCTAGCATCAGGCTGCCTCACCTCTGGGCGAGGTGGCTGAGGAACGGCAGCGGTAGCAGTGGCAGGATCTCAAATGGGAGAGGTTGGGAGATCTGAGCTGCAGAAAACCAGTCCTCATTCAAGCCAGTGTGTTGGCAGTCCTTGTGCGGTATTTTGCTGAAGAATAGAATTCTAGAATGCTGGAGCACACTCAAAAAGCCTCTTTGAACATTAGTATCTAAAATTATAATAGTAGATAGCAGAATAGGCGGATGCTGGGCTTGGAGTTTGAACTGGTATGGCAGATGTATGAATTTCCACAGTGTATTCAGTGGAAGCTAAAGCATTTGCTCTGGGTGCTGTGTGATGGTGATAGTCATCAGCAAGTTTTAAGATGGAGCTGCTCATTAGGCTGAAAACAAATGGGATTTATTTCTGTACAAAGCCGAATGTAAAGTTAGAGCTGGTCTGTCTCTATGACATTGCACATAGTCCTCCCAGAGCTTGCCAAGGATTTCATTCTGTATTCCCTGTGCTGTTCATATTGATTAGAGAATGAAGAATAAGCGGATTTGCATTTAAAGAGCGCTGTTCCCATCTATTTCAAATGTCCCAACACCTTTTACAGCAAATTACTTAATTATGAAGTGTATCATCGCAGAAAAGGCTACTAATCCTAGCTCCTAGCACAGTAAATTCCCATAAACAGAAGATATTCATACTTGCATTAATGGTTCTCAGTGTTTCACTCAGCTTCATATCAAAGTGAAGTACAATGTGCAGATGCTGTTAGTTCATGGATGAAATTTAACTGTTTTGGAAATGCTGATGGAGGAATCACTGAAGGGTTAATCTTTAAACTATGTAATGGGATCGTTTACAACTTGAGAGCAAAGGCATGGCCTCATCTGAAAGGCAGCATTTCAAAGGAGAAATCCTTGCCTAGTACTGAATTCTGAATTAGTCTTAATTTTTCCACCCAAGTCTCTAGAATAGAGCTTGAATTTAAAAAAAGGTTTTGACTGCAAGGTGGATGTTTTACCAACTGAAGCCGGTGATGTGTTTGAATACTGCACGATGTATCTGGGAGATGTGCCTATTGTGGTTGCGCAGCTGGCAGTGCGTTGAAGCTTTAAACAGTGTGAAGCTCCGAAGAGCGCATGTGTGTGGAGCTTGGTCGAGTACATTAAAGTGAGTTTGAGTCGCAGTTGATAGCAGTTCTGGTGGGGATGTTGTGATATTTGCATCTTTAGATTCAGTATTCACTGACCTTGACCACTGATATGAGATCATGGAACCTCTTGTACCATTGCATCAGATGTCCATGAGGCTGCATTATGGACGTTGATGCCCTCTGCAGGACGAGGATTTCTCTCCTCTCCTTTACCGCCAGTACAGCAATGGATCCACTCTGTCTGTGTATTGCTGCAGCTCTTCATAAACCACTGGTTTCATCTACTGATAGCATTCATCGTCAGAGGCTTCTAACTCTCGAACTGAAGCCAGAATTAATGTGCCAAGGCTACCTGGTCTGCAAAATCATGGCAATGAATGGAGAGCTTGAGCTGAATGTACGTAGACTGATCTGTTAGTTACCATCCTAGGGAATGTATTCCAACATGGCCTCAATAGCTTTAACACGCTGGTGGTTTATCTTTCAGTACTGGATGAGTAGTTGAAGAAGGAGATGCCTTTCACTAGCTTCCAGCATTGCTGCAGATTTCTCCGTTTCCAGGCTGAGGCTAGCAAGACATGACATTTTCTCTCTGATCTAGTGGAATCAGTTGGATCTGGGCCTCGTTTGAAAAGTGAACATGTGAACTACTATTCTGCTGTTCAGACTTCACCACTGTGTTACATATCAGAACAGCCGACGGAAGATAGCGGCCCCTGAGTCTTGTTCAGAGAACAAGGAAATAATTGGGCATGATGGCAGGGCTATGGTCCCAGTGCAGGACAATGGGTGTAGGTGGTTTCAATGGTTCAGCACAGATTAGATGGGCTGAAGGGCCTTATCTGTGCTGTACTTTTCTCTGGCTATATACTTGAAATGTTTTTTGAAATAAAGCATAGATGATACTGCAGGAGAGTAAAACTGAAGTTTCTGTTTCTGGTAGCAAAATGAAGAAAACAACACTGCAGGCAGTGCAAGTCTGAAGATTATTGAAACATTTGGTGAATCAGACAGCAGCTGTGGAAAGAGAAACAGTTAATGTGTCTGGTCCAAAAACTTTTGTACAGTCTCGGTCTGATTGTTTCTTTGTCCTGATATACTGACTGTTTCCAGCATTCTCTGTTATGCTTGGCAATCTTGTGTTTGAAATATTTTTACTTGCAGTGTGTAACGTTTATCTAAATCACATTATATGTTAAAATATTTTTATGTACAGCACTTCCCAAGGGTTTAAATTTAGAATAATGGTTCACTGATTTAGATTGTCATCTGTTGTGATGTGAGGCAGTACTTGGTAAGGTTAATTCCAACTAGAATGGGCAGCATCATATTAACACATCCAAAGAACCAGCAGCACGTGGTTAGCAGCTGGAGAGGTATTACCACCAGTGTCCAGCAGCCTATAATTGACTATTGGCAAATGCACATCAGTGCATGTTCCAGTGGAGAAGAGGTGATGTCTTGATCCATGAAGTATCTATAGTGAAGGGAGAATGGATTGTGATGTGTGTGGAAAATCTAGCACTTGTACCTAAAGTTCACATTAATTCACCAATGATGTACTTCTGTTTGAAATGTAACATATGAGATCTAGAAGCCAACTTGTACACAAGCTCCCAAAAATAGCTAGAGGATAATGAGAAAGTTGTCTTTCATTGAGGGATTGGTGTTGGATAAGCTAATGGGGAAAAAATGGCCTGCTTTTCTCAGGGTGACTGTTGATCTTCAGTATTTACCTGAGAGAGCAGCCAGTGCTGTGGTTTAGTGGTTTAATTGCAAGGTGGGCCTTTATCTGTACGGTACTCAGCCTGGGTTTGTTACTCCTGCCTGTGGAGTAGGAATTGATCATAATCCTATTGATTCTTCATTGAGGCATAGCTGAGACCTCTGGCAGAATGCAGCCATCTCGATGTGTGCTCGTTAGGTGTAAAGACAAGATGTACAAATGCTCCAAAAATCTGTGTGGGGAAAATTAAACGAATGTCAGTTTCAGAAGGCAAAAACACAAAAAATGTCAGCGTGCAATCCATTCACCTTCTGATTAAGTGTCAGTAACCCATCGAGTAGATTCTTTCTGCTGTTCAGAAAGTAACAAGCACAGATTTCCACAGCTGGCTCTGCAGCTGGACTTCCAGAAGTCTGTTTTTTATTAAGAAATTAAGATTTGGAATGCAGACCATCTCCATTGAATTATTTTACCCTCTCCCTCCCCCGTTTAATTTCCTACTGTGAATTAGCTTGAGCTGCTGATTCATTCTGATAGAAACCAAATGCTCCCCCGCAATTTTTTTTTTGAAGGGAGTGTGAGAAGCTCTTCAGCATGGATCATGACCTTTAATAATTGGCAGAGGCACGCTGAATTCAAGTAATGCACCTGGCTTTGACCAGCAAGCTGCTGGAAAATGGAGGCCTGCGTTCAGGCTGAGCCTGGAGTGGTGTAGAAGTCACAGATGCAATATCCTGACTAATCTGAGTCAAGTAGAAAAAGTCAAAACATTATTTTGCGTTTGCAGGGATATTGGAAATGAAGTGCGATTGGGTCAGCTCAGATTGCTGACAGTGAGAGCAAGGATCCGGGCACAAATCTAAATCTTCATTCGCCCAGTGATTAAACAGCACTGCTGACCCAAAAGCCAAGTGTACATGTAGTGCAGTTAGTTTATGAAGCTGCCTCTGGAGAAGCAGAATAATAATAATCAAATGAAGATGTGATATTACTTGCCTTCCATTGGGGATGGGGAGAATTCAAGAGTGGCACTTGTATAAGCCTATTCCCTTTCTGTTCATTAATTCATATAATCATCCTATTTTAAAATTGTGTACCATTTTGACAGGAACCTTGTAACAGCGGCTGTAGTTGTTGCAGTTTCTGACAGGTGCAACAGCTAGATAAAGAGTAAGGAGCTGGCAGTAATATTGTTCTCATTGGAATTATGATGTAAAACGCATCCTTCCTTCTCTCCATCACAATGAACCTCCCTGCCCCTCCCGCACCGACTGAAAACCTCCAGCACCTCTCCTCAATTCATTTGACCCTTGCGCAGACCAGCAGCACCGTTTCAGTGCAAAATGGTGCAATCTGGCCAAAAGGAAATGTAACTGTTATTGTTCAGATTACTTCCGTTATCTTTGTTTGTTAGTTTTAACACTGTTGTGGCTCAGTCTGTTGTGGGCCTACTCGATTGTCAGAATACCTGCAGTTAATGTTGCAAGCTGTTATTATACAAAATTTTTCTCCATTCACGTAACACTGCTGGGTTTTGATTTATTGATTAAAAACTTAACTCTGTGGAGTAGAATTGTATTGCTACTTAGCTTTTCTAACCTCTTAGCATCTTTTTACCAATGAGAAACTTTAGGGATTTAGTTGGATGAGCAGGCGAAGCCCTCAACCTGAGAATCTTACATTAAGCTGTTTGTGTTGTGAATGCTGAATTGGTGAAATACTGAGATGTTATTTTGGGATTTCAAGTGTACTGTAGTACTGTCTTTTACAACTGATAGCTTCCCATAATGTTGCTCAAAGAATTACGCAGTTGAAGGATTTATGATCAAAAACTGGTTCAAGTTTATTTTGTCTGTCTGAATGTTCAGGCTGCTGCCAGATCTCTGAAAAATGGAATTGCTTTGAAAAGCCAATTGACTTTTTTCATGAAAGTGCTATTTTGCTTTGGAAATGCTATGTAAAGATCTACTGGGGATTTAAAATTCAAACCCATAGATAACGTTTCTTTCCAAGACAGTTAAACTATTGACTTGGGAGCAGGTTACTGCTGAAAGGCTGAGAAACGGAACTTAAAAGGGAGGGGCACAGATGATGTTTCTTACAAAACTGTGGTCTGTTGGGAATACTTTGCACCTGCTCCTGTACTTGAGCGGGACACGGACACATGCGCATGATGCACATGCACACACGGACGGACACGCATGCAGACGTGGACGCATACACACACACAGACAGACATGCACAAGGATGGATGGATAGACATACACACCCTTTCAAAACAAAACTGAGATGAACCTGGTATCCTGAGCAACACTGGATGATTTGTCTGCATTACCAAACACAGAGCCGAGCTTGGGTCATACCTTGAGCCCATGTCGTCACATATCTGAGGCAATGCTTAAACAGTCTTCATTAATTTTTCAAATAATTCCCTCAACACCCCTGTGGACAGCATTGCAACGTGAAACTGGTGAAGAGAGTCCGATTACTTCCAGAAATTTTTTTTTATTATTTCTCCAATGCAAGGTTTGAATCCACCCCAGTTTACAAAAACCCTCCCACCCCAGAACTGAGAAAGCATCACCATCTCAGCAAATGTAGAGAATTAAATGAGTTCTTATTTGTAGATTGCTGATTGCTTTGTTGCTTGACTTCTGTCACATGCGGCAGTCATGGATTTTGAGTGGCGTACATTCAGGCTGTCTTGCTGAGGTAGTCACTTTGCGTACTGACGTGTTGAGCAAGCCTCGTCCTGTGCCTGACCCTGTTTCAGAGCTAACAAATGATGCGCAGATCAAGGCACTGACTTCCTTCTGATAACCATCCAGCCCAGGTGGTGTCACTGGAACAGCTGGAAAAAGGGACCAGCATTCCCTGTTAGTCATTACTTGGGAAAAGCAGGCAGTGAGAGGCATGGGGTGACATGGGCAGGGAGCAAAGAGGAAAAACAAAAGAAGCTGATTAGCAACTTACAAAAATTACAGTGAAGTCTGTAAAGTCAGTGCTCCTGGTGTGGCCTCCTCTACATCGGTGAGATCCGGCGCAGATTGGGGGACCGCTTCGTCGAGCACCTCCGCTTCGTCCACCACAACAGACAGGATCTCCCGGTTGCCACCCACTTCAACTCTGCTTCACATTCCCATTGGGGTATGTCCATATATGGCCTCCTCTGCTGCCATGATGAGGCCAAACTCAGGTTGGACGAGCAACACCTCATGTACCGTCTGGGTAGTCTCCAGCCTGGTGGTATGAACATTGAATTCTCCAACTTCCGGTAATTCCCTCCTCTTCCAGCTGCCTGTCACCTCTCTCATGATTCTGCCTTCTACGACCCATAGTGCTTTCCCCTGCTTCCCCTCCCCTGCCCCTTGATCTTTACTCTGATTGTTTTTTCATCTGGCACCAACCACCCTCCCCCCCCCCCTTTCTTTATGGGGCCCCTCCGCTTCAGTCCTGACAAAGGGTCTGGGCCCGAAACGTTGACTACTCGTTTCCACGAATGCTGCCTGACCTGCTGAGTTCCTGAGACCTGTTGTACGTGTTCCTTTGACCACAGCATCTGCAGTGTACTTTGTGTTTACAGTGAAGTCTATAATTTGTGTTTGTGATAAGATATTTGGCTCAGTGAGAGTCTGCACTAAAAGAATTTCAGACAGTCCGATTAAGTGTTTACACAGAAGGTTCCCACAATATAACTCAAGAGTCAGCAAATTTTAAATCAGAAAGAAGCTACATGTACTATTTGAACCCTGTTTAGAATTGTGAGGCCTCCGTTGACCAGGGATATTGCGTTCCAGCTGTCTAGATCTGCAAGCCTGGGCAGTACGATATGGAGAGCAAGCTGTTGCCCACGCAGCAAGCTCCCCTCTCCACAAATCTGATGAACCCAAAGGAACGGCAGAGACCGAATACAGTTTAGCACCAGCAGCGTCACAGGAGTTGCCAGTCTGTGTTAAACTCAACATAGGGACTCCGGCTCTGGACTTTTCTCTCGGGGTTTATTCCCGAAGCCTTTCCCATGAGTTGGTGCAGCCACAAGACAGTGGAGGTTTGAGATCAGAGTTTTCCTTCTCCTAGATGAGCTGCCAACTATGGCTGATGAGCTCCATCTGCCTGAAGTGACTGGTTTTAAGGTGCCAGTGACCCACCTTTACCCCTTCTCCTGTTAGTAGGAGCCATTCCGTTGGGCTGAGTAGTTAAGCTGCCTTTGCCCCTTCTTCTGTCAGTAGAAACAGTTCTGCCAGGCTTCGAGGCTAAGCCACACGTGAATGCCAGGAGCTGGACTTGGTTGTCAGAGGCTATTTGAGACACGCGCCATTGGGAGCATTGTATAAACTTATTCCCCCCCCCCCCCACCCACTACTCCCGGCTATAACAACCTTAAGAACCAATTTAGATTAAAAATGATAATCACATTTTTCAATTCTATATCCTTTATATTAATTACTTTTTAACTGAGCTGTAAGGTCCGTTATAATTCATGTCATTTTCCTTCAAATATTACTGAAATCTTGTTCCCATTTAAGGGTGAATTGTAAGTTTTCAATATTCTTAACTGAGTAGATACAGCCTTGAATGGCTTGGTTCATATAGTTAATCCTTAGTTAAGAATGTCCCTCTTCTCAAGTTATCCCAAAATTGATTTAATGCCGCATTGACCCAAAAGGCATTTTTGGAGTTCATCACTGCTGACTGGTGGGGAGAGTTGAGCTGTCATCAAGTGGGAATGGAAGTTACTCTCCCGCCAGCTTTGTAAAGTAGGTTTGTTGTAGCTTCATTATTGTATTTCATTGGCCTCGTCACATGCACACAGTTTGCAATGGTGGGCAGTGTTCAAGATGCAGCGGTTAGCACTTGTTAATAAATGGGCCAACACTGATAGAAAGGGCAACACAGCACTGCACTCGTGAGTTTCTTGCCTCATTTGGTTAATGGGAAATTTTGATCTATAGAATAATTTGATCATTTATCGCTCATAAATGTTTTATTTGAGTCTTCATTTTTTTTTGTTAAAGCAGTAAACAGTGATATGGTGCCTTGGAGGAGTTCCTGTATTGGTAGCAAAATTAATCCACATAAATAGACATGTTTATTAGCCCCGGGTGGTCTGCAAAGTTGTAATTTCAACTGTATGCATTAATCCAGGAGATTTACACTCAGGCCCACTAACACCCTTGCCTGCATTATACACTTAATAGTGTGTTTGGTACTTGTCACTAATACGGTAAAATTCTGTTGTTCTCTCAGGGAAGAGATCCCATGGCATCATTCCAAGATGAGCAGGGCAGCTTTCCCCAGTGTGCTGGCCAACATTTAGCTTGTAAACAGAAAACTGAAAGAAAATTATCTATCAGTTCTATGCATTTAAGTGGCTTCCTTTTTGCAATATTAGGGCTATGAGTACATTTAAAAAGTATTTGATGTCAAGTGCTTTAAGAGATGCTAAAAATTCGAATGGCACAATATAATGGAAAATTCCTGTTAAACTATCATATGTTGGAAAAATTAGACGTGAAGATTTATTAGCATGCCTAATGTTTAAACACTAGCCTTTTTTAGAAGCAATACAAATGCTAAGAGAAAGTTTATTTCATGATTTCTAACGTGTTCTGCAGTGTTTTATATTAATTATTCAGGTTTTGTAGTATTTGTTCCACCTTCTCCAGTTGCCGTTTCAAAGGACGTTAACCTGATGTCTGATCCTGTCTAGATAGATTCCCAGGCCTGGCGTATATTGATTTATTAGCTTGTTTTAGTGGTCAGCCCACTGAACAGATTACATTACAATAAAAAAAGCTAACTTGGTACCTGGAAGTTTGTTTTCTGAAACACACCTGAAAGCTCATGGTTTTGGGAAGCAGCTTCCCATCCTGAGCCTTTGTAATGAAATGACCTGATGGAGTGAGAGTGATAACATCTTTATTGGCTATTCCTGTGCTCGTAAGTTTGTTGTTCCATGTTTGGGTACAGTTTCAGCAGAGATGTCCTTACTGTTGTCATCTAATGGGTCATAAAAACACTTTCAACATTGACAAATCTGATTTACTCACAGAATTGCTTCATGCTATTGATTTTCCCATCTAAAAGTGATATGTCTCCACAGTTCTCCAAATCTGTTGATGTGGTGCCATATTACAGACCTATTCTTAAGTGTCTTTTAAAAGATTGGATTTCAATCACTGATAAATTACCATGTTACCTTATGCCATGGGGGGAAAGGGAAGTGAGCTTATTGGATAAAGTGTTCCTGTGTTCTGATTTGTTAGTGTATCTACGTTGATGCTTAGTGACCTAATTGAAATAATAGGCATTTTTGCTGATGCAGTGAATTCTAAGGATTTAACAGTTTGTTTCTTTTTTTCCCAGCAACATCAAATGGTACTTTGGAAGGACTGGAAAACCGGGAGGGAGGAGTGTGTCAGACCAAAGCCATGAAGCTTATAATGAAAGTTGGACAAGGTAAGAGTCAGCAGGATTGTTTGGGAGATGTGAGCAATTGTTTTTTTTCCTCACTTCATTATCAAGTCTACGTAGTCATAGTGACAATTAATGATACAGTCTCATCAATGTGGTAAAAATCTGCTGGTTCTCTGCAAGTGTCAGAACT
The DNA here is from genome assembly GCF_030144855.1 of Hypanus sabinus. NCBI lineage: Eukaryota > Metazoa > Chordata > Chondrichthyes > Myliobatiformes > Dasyatidae > Hypanus > Hypanus sabinus. The sequence goes on from NC_082708.1 coordinate 85,049,084, forward strand.
GAAGAGAATATATTTAATTGTTTTCTGTAATGTTTTTGCAGTTCCTGGGTCATCATCTGTTACATAAAATGATTACAAGTAGTCTAAAAGCTTGTCATAAATTCTAATTGAATAGTTGTGAAATAAATTACATTACAGCAATCTGTTTGTATTTTCCTTAAGGTCAGTCAACCAAGGGATAAGCATGAGTACTTTTTAATTTCTGAGAAAAAGAATTTCCCATTTTCTGTTATGATTGAAGAAAATTCAATTAGCATTTCTAAATAATTATACATGCTGAAATGTTTATCTTTGTTTTACTCAATAATGAGAAATTTATTTTGTATAAAACTGCTCATTTGAATGTAAAGGTTGTCAATGAGAAAGAAAGCTTCAGTAGTTTACCTCGTATCACATGTTGACGATAAATGGATTCTAAATTGGTTTCATTTAACACAATTTTAATTTTGAAATACCATCTATATTCTCATGAGTAATCCCCCCATATCTCTAGAATTTGCAAAACAAAAACTTGCTTTATTCATATTTTATGTCGCCTTTCCAAATAGTGTGTACTGAGCATTCTGACAGCATGCTTTGAGCTAGAAAAACTTTTCCTGCTGTTGGTAAGCATCTCAATGGCTGTTATAGATGGCTTTTGAGTGGTCGACCTAATGTTTGCAGTTTCTTTAAGCTGAGCTAAAGCCCAGGAAAGGGCAGGTTTAGACAGCAATCATCTATTCTGCAGAGAATACACATATAAACATCAGCTAAACCAAGTGGACCAGGGCCTCTGTAAAAATGAAAGTTTTAAATTGCTTGTTTTTCCAGAACAAATGTATGCATTGAAATGAAGTACACTTCACCTCACACTCGGAGAGAACCGACCAAAACATTGTTTGACTGGTTCATTTTGTTAAGTCCAAATCCCTAGAATTTATAGTGACCATTCTTGCTGATTAGTGACATGCACATTTTTAGGCAAATAAAACCATACACAAACAGACTTCATTGCAGTCACAGTGCTGGTGTCCTCAGTGTGTTGCTCTTCGAGTAAAACATCAGTGTTGAGGGATCTTCCACTTTGTCTGACTGATGAAGGTATCTCAGCGCAACGGCATCTAACTGAAACAAACTTTTTAAAAACTTTTTAGATGCAAATTCTATGGAACGAAATGAAAAAGCAACCAGTGTTCCTGGAAATGGACGAGATGGCACCACAAGCAAGCCCACTCAAAAGACTGAGAATGAAGGTAATAGAAGCTGAGTATAATGAAGATACCTCATCTTTGAGCTGGAGTTGTGGAACTTCATTCATTTGTCTGAAAGGCCCACTTTATGGGCAAGTAAAACACCAAGGTCATTGACACCAGTAAGCAAATGACAATTCTGAGAGGAACTCGACTTCTTTTTGAGACATAAAGTGTCTTTATGTGAGCCACACTCACTTGTTACTTAATTTGGCTCAACTTTGCATGACAGTGAAGTGCTGATCATGTCGACATCTTAGAGCACAGAAGGAGGCAATTCAGGCCCTCACTGTTGTGCTGGATCTTTGAATGAACAGCCAGATTATTCCTGCTTTCTATTTAGGCCCACAAAGTTTCTATTTCAAAAGTACAGACAAATCCATTCTGAAAGTCACTGAGCATTCTGCTTCCACTGAAATCCATTTCAGATCTTAACAAGTTGTTATATATGTTTTTAAAAAAGACTGCTTCAATCTTATTCTTTTGGCTCTTGTTTTAAATCTGTTCTCTGGTCACTAAACCACATTGCCAGTGGAAATAATTTCTCCATTTGGCTCTGCTAAATTCAGCCAATATTTTGATCACCCCTATTCAATATCCACTCAGTCTTCTCAGCTCCAAGAGGGAAATACCATCTTCGTTAGTCTCATAACATACCTGAAGTCCCTCATGAATAAAACTTTTAAATCTCTTTGATATCACCCAAATTGTCTTGATATCCTTCTAAATAAAAGCACCAAAATTCAATTCCATGCTCCAGCTGTGAGTTATAAAGGGTTAGCATAACTTCCCTTACTTTTATATTCTATGCCTCTGCTCATGAATCTAAGATTCTCGCATGTTTGCTAATCAGCTTTTTCAACTTCAGAGATTAACCTTGGGTCTCTTCTGCACCCTTCCTAAAACATCTCCTTTATGTTGCCCTTTCTTCGTCTCACTCCAAAAATGCAATCTATAATACTTCTTTGCATTAACTAATTTTGTACACTTCATCAGTTTGTTTCAAGTACTAATGAAGTCTCCTGCCTTCTTTAACCGTTTACTACATTTCTAAGTTCTGTGTCTTCTGGAAACCTTAACATTCATAACTACCTTTTTTTGACAATTGTTAACTGATTCTTTGGAAAGCAACCGGAATTCTCCACTTCCATAAGATATGCACAGAGTTCCTGCTGGAAACTGCAGCCGGTTGATGCAAGCATAGCAGCTGGAACTTACATTGATTAGTTGCAGTTTTATTTTGCATTTGGATCAGAGTAAATGCTGTAGATATTTCTCCCTATTACCTAAATCTTGACTAGCTCTGCTCTAATCCTTTTGGACCTTCTTGCTATCTTTCCACTTGGTGAAAAGTGAATTTCAATGTGGAGTTGTGATTTGGCCAGCTGAAAATTAGGGAATCTAATATTCTGATTTGCTTCCAAAGGGAGTCTGAGTGGTGAGCAATTTCAGATGTTTGACAGATAATGAGAGCTTGTATGCACTGTTCTTTCAAGAAAGCAATGCTTTTAATTTCTTCCTGTGCTGCTTCCTCACTGTGTCAGGCTAGCATTCAGCTGCAGTTTACAAGAATTACATTAGTGTTAATGTGAGTGATTCCATGATCTTTATATGAGTGTTCTGCTTTGCCTCCGATTCAGAGGACGACAACTGCTAAGTAGAATTTCTTCACTGAAAAGGAGGGCTGAAATTATAGATGTTTTTCCAGACAGTGCATCAGCATGTTAATCTGTTTATTATTTCAAAGATTTAAATTTATCTTGTAGAAGCACGAGTGAGCTTTACATCGACTCAAGAGGAGATAAATGAGAAAGATTTTTAAATAAAGTAACATTCTGTTTCTGTGAAGGGTAACGATCCGAAGAGATCAGTGCACATTTAATATCTACACTATAGATTGATTTTTGTTACAGATAATGAATTTGTCAAATACGTGTGAGTTTCCGTGTATAATTTTACCCCTGTATGGCAGTAGAACTCCATTCCCCATGGGCATCTCAGAAAAGTAGATTGCTTTGTGTGAATAGTGCCTTGTTCCAACAAAGCAATAGTCAACCGATACTACTCCCTTGTACTTAATACCTGTGCTGCATCTATGTAAGGTGACTCCTGATATATCCACAAGAATTGATACAAACAGTAGCTTAATTTGTCCATTTTTGACCACAAATCTGATTTTTATTATGTTTACAATAAATCATGGTAAATGAACTTACTGGCCACCTTCTGGGCTCCAGTTTATCAAAATATTTTTTATCTTGCACAATATATTTCAATATATAGTCCACTACTTTTTCTCTCTATTCCTATTAAGACCTTCGTGGTCTTAGCTACACAGAAACTATAGTTAACCCAAACCTCAAACTATTGGGGAATCAGATTGCAAATTTCTATTTCAGTGTGTGTGAAGAAATAATGTCACCCCTGAATAGCCTGGTTTTAATTTTGTTTTGCCCTTGGTTCTTCATGTTCTTATGAGGAGAAATGGTTTCTATTTGCTTGCATTGTAACACCTTGACTGGGACACCATCTGCCTTCTATACCCAAGCAAATGCTGTGAGACTCCTTCACCCTCTCGGTTTTGTTTTTCAAGCTTTGGTTGTTTAAAAACTGATTCATGATTTAAATTGCCCTCTGCCCTTCTCTATTTAGTCAGAAATTCCAACAAGGTTAATTGACACAATCTGTAGGGAAGTGTCACGTAGATTCACCTTGCAGCTCTCCACATGGAGCATTTCTCAATATCCGCAGAGCCAGTGGGAAAGTTGAAGCAGCTCACTGGCCAGTAATCGTAACCCGGTTAATGGCGCATAATGCCAGGATTTCTGAAGGCCCTCGAGTGGAAGTACTTCTTTGTAGAACTCTGCCAGAATGTCAGGAAACATCCAGATTCAGCTAGTCATGGTGGTGATAGTTGAGATTAGTGTTTTTATGGAGATGAAACATCATTTTTGCTCATAACATTTCAATTCCCAAATAAGAACCTGTCATGCACTTTATTGAAATAATAAATCAGGTAGAAGTTGTAAACTAGATAAAATCCAATGTTTTCTGCATATGAGGGCACAGGTCCTTTGTAAGTGAATGGGCTTTCTCATAGAATGACCAACGCTAAAGGCAGACAGAATGACTGGGGACAATCGTCCTAAGGCTTTTCATTTTCTTACTCTTACCAGTGCTGCCCCAGGCAAGTCTACATCTGTTTCAACTGAAACTGTCGGTTTCATTTTTGCTGGTGACTGACAGAGATTTATTGATTTTTTTTAAGTAGTCTGTGGAAAGCATACCTGGTTTCAACGTTCATTGCTGGCCCCTTGTACTTGCATTTGGATAGTCAATAGATAATCTCATTTGTCATTTAGAAATGTATCTAGGGTTGAAAACAATCAAACATGAATTTAATATTTTAAGTTATTTAAATCTAACGTATTTATTTGAAATCAAAGTTCAAATTAAATTTATTATCAAAGTACATATGTCACCATTTACAACCCTGAGATTCATTTTCTTTTGGACATTCCTAGTAAATCAATGAAAGTCCGCCCCTAACAAGACAGTGTGCAAAAGACAAACTGTGCAAGCACAAAAGAAAAAAGAAAAACATAAGCAATATATATCGAACCTGAGATATAGTGTCTTGAAAGTGAATCCATAGGTTGTGGGAACATTTCAGTGCTGGGGTGAGGGAAGTTAACCCCTCTGGCCAAAAGCCTGATGGTTGAGGGGTAATAACTGCCCCTGAACCTGGTGGTGTGAGTCCAGAGGCTCCTGTACCTCCTTCCTGATGGCAGCAGAGACAAGAGAGTGTGGCCTGGGTGGTGAGGGTCCCTGATGTTTGCTGCTTTCCTACGACATTGTTTTTGTGCAGGTGTGGTCAATGGTGGGGAGGGCTTTACCCATGATGGACTGGGCCGTATCCATTACTTTTCGTAGAATTTTTCATTCACTGCCATTGGTTTTTCCGTACCAGACCTGATGCAACCAATCAATGCACTCTATACCACGCATCTGTAAAATTTTGTCAAAGTTTTAGGTACCCTGCTGAATCTTTGCAAACTTCTAAGGAAGTAGAGGGACAGCCTTGCTTTCTTTGTAGAAGCAGTTTTGTGTTGGACTCAGGACAGATCCCCTGAAATGATAACACTGAAGAATTTAAAGTTGCTGACCCTCTCCACTTCGGATTCCCCGATGAGGGCTGGCTCATGGACCCTCCGTTTTCCTGCTCCTGAATCAATAATCAGCTCCTTGATCTTGCTGACATTGAGAGAAAGGTTGTTGTGGCACCCCTCAGCCAGATCTTCAATTTCTCTCCTACCTGCTGGTTCATCACCATCTTTGACTTGGCAAACGATAGTGTCACCAGTAAGCTTAAGCATAGCCTTGGAGCTGTGCTTAGCCTCACAGTCACAGGTACTTAACCAGTGGAGTAGGGGGCTAAGTACACAGCCTTGTGCTGGGGGAGATGGACTGGGCCGGGTCCAGTCGCTTCGACATCAATGAGTCTTTGGCAATATCACTCAAGCAAGCAATGGCAGAACATGGCATGCACCTCACAAACAGCAATTGATGCTCTGTCGGTGGTCAATTTTAGATTTCAGATCGATAGAGCTTTTGAATCAAACTTTAAAGAAATGGGAAAATAGGCAAAAGGTTGGCCAGAGATCCCCAGTGATATTAAATGTGGACTAGCTCAGGCGGGCATTCAGGCCTACTTCTGAACCACATCCCTCTTCTGGCAAATCTGCAGCAAGTAGAGGTTGTAAAATGAATTCTCAACTGCAATCTCATGAAAACACTAACTAGATTTTCTTTTGATGGAAGCAAGGTTTTATTTACAATGTTGGGAATGAAATGATATTGCTCTGTAAAATGATTTTAAAAAGCTTTGGTCGTGAGCACATTATTCACCCAGTTCTTCTGTTTCCAGGTGGGACACACTCACAGAGTAGTGACAGTAAGTCTTCCACTACACCCAGGGATTCGGGTAAGAGCAAGTTCCTCAACTCCGATGTGGCCTTATTTGCTGGCATTGGATCGGGCTGTGTGATCTTCATCATCATCATCATTATGTTGGTGGTTCTGCTGCTGAAATACAAGAGACGTCACAGAAAGCACTCTCCGCAGCATACCACCACTCTCTCTCTCAGCACGCTGGCCACCCCCAAGCGGGCCGCTAATAATAATGGCTCTGAACCCAGTGACATTATCATTCCATTAAGGACTGCAGACAGTGCATTTTGTCCACATTATGAAAAAGTCAGCGGAGACTATGGACATCCTGTGTATATAGTCCAGGAGATGCCACCACAGAGCCCGGCAAATATATACTACAAAGTCTGAGTTCAGAGGACAAAAGGTAGTTTGGGATTCTGAAGAATACTCTTGGCCTGTTGCAACCTGGGTCTTCTGCTGAAATTAGTGGTGACTCTTACTCTTTGCACCAGGATTGACTTTAAATATGTAGGAGAATTAAAAGGGGAAAATGGAAGCTCTGCAGGAAATTCAGCTGAAGAGAGAGTTGGTTAGTGTCTATGGTTTGTGTAGGAATCTGCTTAAAGTTAAATACCAGGAGCAACAAGTTGGAGGAGAGTTGAGTCAGGGACTCAATCGAACTGTTCCACCTTCGACTTTCACCATTCATTTATGGACCACGTGTTACAAACATACCAGGAAGCAAAAAGCAAATGGATGTTTGAACTATCTATCACTGTATTTATGACCAATAAGGTTTTACGCTTTGGATATTCAGCAATAGAAAATAGTCAGTCTGTACTTTCCCTAGACTGTTAACTTTTATATTAACCGGATTTCATAAATCCACTTCAGTCCTTGTTCTTGTGCTCTTCGAGTTTTACTCCCTCCTATTGTTTCCCTGTTACAGTATTACTTATTAACCTGAAGGCCATTTTGCCTTCGAACACAATCACTAGAACTTCAGGAGCTTTGTGGAAATTGCCACAATGTTAACCTTTATTAACCATCCCAGTCACCAGGTGATAGTAGACGCACAGCAGCTACATTCTAATCAGTTACACATAGATGTGGGGACACATTACAGATAAGCAGGAGACTGCAAGTTTACCTGTGACATTTAACTGCATTTGCAGTTGTATGCTGCTGTCTTTTGAATCTGAGAAGGAAGTGTAGAGATAGAGATTATTAGGGAGCACTTTGGTACTAAAAGTTCCAAGATGTAGACTGGTAGGACATGGTGACAAGCACAGTGCTGTAGGACTGCACTTTAAATGAACTAAAATAATTATTTTGAGCAAAATTGATAGAGTGAAATGCCTCTTTTTTTAAGGGAAAGGGCCAACATCAACGAATAAAGGCATCAGTGGGGATAGCTTATGATGCTCTGCAGAACAGTGCAACGATGGTGTAGACACACTAAGGGAATGTACTGCCTTCCAGTTTGAATGCTTTATATGAATAGACTGTAGAGCAGTCTCTGTATTACATGGTACAGCTTCTGATACTGTAGCTGGAATAGCTCTGCAGCTTGAATGACCTTTAAGGGATATCCTTGAAATACTCGTTGGACACACACACAAAAATACTCTACATAAAATGGACAATAGAATAGAAGGGACCAAGTGATGAAATGCCAGACACAGTCATTGGGTTATTATGGGTCAATATTTCTGGTCAGAATTGCTCTGCAAGTATATATTGTGGATAGAGAGGGCCATTGGAGCATTAGACTATCTGGATGAGTGAAACCAGCCACAAAATGTTTGGACATTTGCCTCTGGGAATGAAATTTAGTTTCGATAAATAAATGACTGAAATAAGAGTCTCATAAGAAAACAACAGGTAAAAATAAATACTGCTTCGTACTTGCAAAAAAAGGAAGGATTTTTTTATCTGTGATCAATTAATGTACACACAAGCCTATATTTTAGAAAATATCTTTTAAACAATAGTGCCCTGGCATTGTTAGTCTGTTTGAAAATCATCTTCAGCCTTGGGGTGAGCTGCAGCATAGTGTGATATTAATCACCATCCTGTGATATCTGGCAGCATAAATTCAAAGATCACACAGTAATAGCTGCACGAAAGGCTGGTCTCAGGAATCCCAAAAGGGAACCTGCAAAATGGTTGCCTAACCTAATCCTTGAACCTAAAAATTACGTTAGCAACAAAAGTGAAGCACTTTTGCATATACTTAGACTGTTGCCATGGTGATGAAGTACATTACATGTGCATCCGATTCTCTACCATTTCCATGCAAAGTGTTATTTTTGTGGGCCTTTGGGATATGCAACATTTTAGCAGAGACACTTCTTGGTTGTACACAATTGTGTTTGTTCTTTAAGAATTATTTTATGGATTATCTGCATATGGCTGTGTTGTCATTTTAAAGCAGACTGTGTAAATGGCAGGTGAAGTTCAACATTGAAATTAAAACTCGTATGGCGTTGACGGGATTGCTGGTTGTGTCCAATGTAGAGTAAGGCACTTTAAACGGTTTGCTTATGGTTTGTCTTACTCATCCCTCCCAAAACTAATGTCACTGTAACTGCCTTGCAGACACAATCATCCTCTCACCTGCTTTTAGAAGTTGCATTGCACAATAAACTGATGTAAGTTGTGAAGCTGTAAATGCGTGGGATATTTTCATGTGTTACGATTTGGGCAGGGCAGGAGAAGAGAGTTAAAATAGCCTTATTCACCTTTTTAGTAACAGAAGTTCACAATAGAGCATGAATCTGATTTTTTTCCCTCAAGTAAAATGTTTTGTGTAAATAGAAGATTTTTTTAAAAACAAATTCTAAGGAGGAAGTTTTGTATAAAATCTGAATTTTTTGCAACGTATTTTTAGCTACAGCTTGTTTTCAAGGCAGTGTCATTCCCCTTATGCACTGTTTCAAAATGGAGAAAAAAGAAAATTGGTAAATTTATCAAATTGACCACTGCATTTTTGTGCCATGAATATTTATTTAATTGTTCCTTTGTCCAGTTTGTACACACAGTATTAAGCTTGCTTTATAAATATTGACTGTTGCCTTTACATACGTTCCCCACTTTTTGTAATCTCTTCTTTCCATCATCCTTTTCGGAAGTGTTTAATTTTCACCTACACTCCCCTGCTGTCGAAGGAAAAACAAACAAAATTAAAATCACATTCCACTAGTCTGTTACAAACTGAAATTGTTTTTAAATAAAAGATTTTTTCCTATGGAAAGCTGGCTGGGATTCTGTTTTTATTTCTTCCTCCTTGTGCTTCCTGAAATCTGCCTAAAAACAAAATGACTTGTTTGAATAAAATGTAAGAGAATCAATAACTTGGAAGTTCTCATTTCCCTTTGGTGAGGTCATGCAGTGTTCCTACCTCCTGACTGCTGTCACTTTGGAGAGGGACCTGTAATAGTCAGGTGAGAAGGTTGGCTTGGCTGCAGTGCCTTATCAGCCCAAGTTCAACAGTCCTGCTGGCACCCACTGGCGTCAACAAATCACATCTCAATAGCATTTAAATGGGGGGAAATGGGTACATTTGATGTAATCAAATCTGAAAACAAAAATAGTAATTGATCCAAATGAGAAGAGATCAAAGCTTTAAGGAGGCAAGCAGAAAGATAAAAAGAATGTAGAGTCAAAATTATTGCAAAAACTGAACAGGAAATTGAGGGGGGTAGGTTTCTGAACAGGAGCACGTTGTGGGATAAAGCAGTAACCTGTGAGAGCAAGTTTAGTAATCAGGATAGCCTGAGGGAAAGGTTAAACTGTTAAACTGCATTTATTTCCATGCTCAAGCTTTAACAGGTAAAGCAGCTGAGCTCAGAGTGGGGATTGGGCCTGAGGACTGGGATCTTATAGCCAGAACAGAGAGACATGGCTGCATGGAGGCCAGGTCAGGCATCCAGGTGCTGCAGGCCTGACAGGGGTTTAGGTGAATTGGGAAGTGGTGTAGCCTAAATGGAAGGTGTAACAGCAGCGCTGAGCAATGATACTCTTGGGGGATCATCAGTGAGATTATGTTACCCGTCTAAACCCAGGCACACTGAGGCCGGTAGTTTCACTGTCCGTGATGTCGGATGTTACCCGTCTAAACCCAGGCACACTGAGGCCGGTAGTTTCACTGTCCGTGATGTCGGATGTTACCCGTCTAAACCCAGGCACACTGAGGCCGGTAGTTTCACTGTCCGTGATGTCGGATGTTACCCGTCTAAACCCAGGCACACTGAGGCCGGTAGTTTCACTGTCCGTGATGTCTGACTTGCTCATCAGCTAACAGCATGTAGGCTTCTCATCCTGCTTAATCCAGCTGAGGTGCTGCACACCTTCTATAAATGAAATAGTCCAGAAACAATTCTAAAGCATGGACAAAGATAATCAGATCTGGGAATTTTCTTTTATTTTTCTGAAACATCTAAAAATAGTCCTGCTGTATGCATGCTTGTCCTCGAGCTGCATTCTTTCATAAGTAATGATGCCAGACACTTAAATTGCTACCATAGCAATTTTGAAGGAAATTTCCAGGATAATTTTGCAGTGTCATTCTCATTATGACAACTGCTAATATGAATAACCTACATGAATATGAACACAGTGCTCCTCGCTTGAAGTTGACAGTTCAGTAAATGTCGAGTTTGTTCAGGAGCTGGGGCTGGGGGTAGGATGGGAGTACTTGAGTCACACTGTGAGGCACTGATTACGTTTTACCCATTATATCACTTTCAGTTTGAGTCAAGTGTCAATAGAAAGCATGTAGAAATGTTGCTAATCATGAACTGAGGGATTGCTAAGCTTAAAAAATGTTTATTTTCTATGTAATTAATTCATGTTCTCAATTTTATTCATGGTCAGTAATTGATTTCCATGTGTTAAGAATATTATGCATAAGGCTTAATAAGGCCCAAACCTGAGCCTCTGTACCTCCCTCTGCAACTGGATCCCTGACTTCCTCCTCAGGAGACCACAGTCATTGCAGATCAAAAATAGCATCTGCTCCTCGCTGACAACCAACACTGGCACACCTCAAGGATGTGTGCTTAGCCCACTGCTTTATCCTCTCCTAAACCCATGGCTATGTAGGCATAGTTCAAACAGCATCTATAATTTTGCTAATGACCATAAGACCATAAGATATAGGAGCAGAATTATGCCATTTGGCCCATTGAGTCTGCTTCACCATTTTATCATGGCTGATCCATTTTCCCTCTCAGCCCCAAACTCCTGCCTTCTCCCTGCATCCCTTCATGCCCTGATAGATCAAATTCACCACTATCTGGCTAAAGAAATTCCTCCTCATCTCCATTCTAAAAGGACGTCTTTCGATTCTGAGGCTGTGTCCTCTAGTCTTAGATTCTCCCATCAAAGGAAATATCCCCTCCACATCCACTCTATCAAGGCCTTTCACCATTCGAAAGGTTTCAATTAGATCACCCCTCATTCTACCAATTTTTAGTGAATACAGGCCCAGAGCCATCAAACACTCTCCTTATGACAAACCATTCAATCCAGCAATCATTTTTGTGAACCTCCTTTGACCCCTCTTCAGTTTCAGTTAGTCCTTTCGAAGAAAAGGGGACCAAATCCTGCTCATGATACTCGGTGAAGTCTCACCGGTGCTTCATAAAGTCTCAGCATTACACCCTTGCTTTTATGTTCTAGTCCTCTTGCAATGAATGTAACACTGCATTTGCCTTCCTCACCACGGACTCAACCTGCAAATTAACCTTTAGGGAATCTTGCAAAAGGACTCCCAAGTTCCTGTGCACCTTAGTTTTTTGTATTTTCTCTCCATTTAAAAATTAGTCAACCCTTTCAGTTCTTCTACCAAAATGCCCATTCTCCTAATGTATCTAAGTCCTTCTGTAGCCTCTTTACTTCCTCAAAACCACCTGCTGCTCCACCTATCTTTATATCTTCTGCAAACTTTGCAACAAAGCCATCAATTCCATCATCCAAGTCATTGACATGTGATGTAAAAAGCTATTGTTGACAAATTCTGTTGGCAGAATTTCAGATGGTGATGAGCAAGTGTACAGAAGCAAGATAGGTTAGCTGGTGAAGTGGCGTCACTCACAAAACAGCCTTGCACTCAATGTCAATTAGACCAAGGAATTGGTTGTTCACCTCAGATAGGGGAAGTCAGGGCAACACACACCAGGACTCATCGAGGGAACAGCAGTGGAAAGGACGAGCAGTTTCAAGTTAGAAACATAAAAAACCTACAGCACAATACAGACCCTTCAGCCTACAATGCTGTGGCAAACATGTCCTTACTTTAGAAATTACCTAGGGTTGCCCATAGCCCTCTATTTTTCTAAGCTCCATGTGCCTATCCAGGAGTCTCTTAAAAAACCCTATCGTATCCGCCTCCACCACCATCGCCATCGCGGGCAGCCCATTCCATGCACTCACCACTCTCTGTGTAAAAAACTTAACCCCGTCATCTCCTCTGTACCTACTTCTATGCACCTTAAAACTGTGACGTCTCATGTTAGCCATTCCAGCCCTGGGAACAAGCTTCTGACTATCCACACAATCAATGCCTCTCATCATCCTCTACTCCAGTTCTTGGAAGCCAGTGTTTGAGGATCTATCCTGGGCCAAACACGTTGGTGCAATTACAAAGAAGGCACAGCAACAACGATATTTCATTAAGAGTTTGGAGAAACTTGGTGTATCACCAAAGACTTTCACAAGTTTCAATAGATGAACTATCAAGAGCAACTAACTGGTTGCCTCACCAGCTGGCATAGAGGGGCATAGGATCAGAAAAAGCTGCAGGAAGTTGAAAACTCAACCTGCGCCACCATGGGCATTAGCTATCCCAACATTAAGGACACCTTCAAAAGGTGATGTCTCAAAAAGGCAGCATCCTTCATTAAGGACACCCCTTCATCCAAGACATGCCCTCTTCTCATTGCTGCCATCAAGAAGGAGGTACAGGAGCCTGAAGATCCACACTCAACGATTCAGTACCAGCTTCCTCCCTTCTGCCATCTGATTTCTGAATGGACAATGAACCCATAAATAATAAATCACTTGTTTTCTCTTTTTTGCACTACTTAAAATAATTCTAATGTATATATTCTTACTGTAATTTATAGTTTCTTTATTATTATTATGTATTGCATTGTACTGCAGTCGCAAATCAACAAATTTCATGACAAAGGCCAGTGATATTAAACATTCTGATTCTACTTTCCAAGCTTCTTTAAAAGTCTTCTCATTAACCGCACAGCCTTCCATTTACCGAGTCAGTCAGAACCATTGAGAAAGAAAAGGGATTTTACATCTTAAGGAAGATTAACTTTCTAATTTTCTTTTATGTAAGGAAACATGCAGTGCTATGAAATCACCATAACATTTTCATTGTAAGTACAGTCTTGTGCTGCTTTGTGAGAGTTATCAGGGCTGGAGAGTCAGGAGTGGCAGGAGAAACTGCTCCAAATCTCGAGTCTGGATGAATTCCACTCTGCACATCGGAGTTTGTACTCATCACTATTGTTCTCACCCAGCACGTAAATGTACAAAAATCCCACAGCAGTAAAGGGCTGACTGAGACTCCCTGGTCACCCTACCCCCACCCATTCACATACTCTCCTCCAAACCCTCTGCTCACTACATTCCAAAGAGGCAAAAACACACTTTTGGACAATAGGGCAAGATTCCATGAGCTTCATTTATGATCTGTAAAGAAAGAAAATCATTCCCACTTCTTCCTCCATTTAACACCAGCCTCCATCAGTATACATCGTCGAGCAATTTTAGGGAGTTGTCGAGTTCTCTTGCGCATTTTATGCCAAGTTACCAAATGTTTATCTCCCAGATGATGTTATAATGGGAAATGTCTTCTATTCAAAAGAAAAAGGATAGTTAAAAGCATCCTTAGTCCTCAAAGTGTTATTAAAATGCGTGAGTGTATAAAAATAATGGAAAGAATCAATAACAGAAAAGAAATGCATGAACATTACCTGCCGATTGAATGACAGGAAATCCTTTCAAGGTATTAAATATCTTCTCAGTACTCTATTCAAAGCATTTAATTTGACTTTGGAAAACACCAGTTGGAACAAACTTACATAATTTAGATTCTGTCGTGGTGGTAAGTCAGCGGAAAGTGTTCGGTTTTATGAGTTGCAGCCTTAGTAAACTCGTCTGCTTGGCTATATGGGTTTTGAAGTACAGTTATTTGTTGGTAATTAGTGAAGTTGAGGATTAGATATTAAACCTATTCTGTTTATTTGTGCAGCTGAGAAAGGCCATATAATCTAATCAAGGAAAAACTTCTCACATATCTTGGTCTATGTATCAGGACTCCCAGCCCTTGTATTCTGGATTATAAATCCCTTAACTAGCTCTTATCAGCAGCAGGTTATCTGGCAATTTATCTCATTGGTCTTACACAAACTCTCTGTGTTTAAATTACTTGGCCCATTGGACAAATTACACTGTGGCTACATTTCATAATTACATTGGTTGTAAAGCACTGAAGGATACCTTGAATTTATAAAAGATACCAAGTGTAAGTTTCTTCTTTTTCTGTTAAATTAATAGGTTTGTTGGTGGTACACTGGTCAAATTACCAGATAAGTAATCCAGAGACCAGACTAATTATATAGACACAAGATCTTGAGACTTTTAATGTATGTTATAGAATTTAACTTCACTTTAATAGATAGGAAAGGTTTACAGGGATATGGACCAAATGCAAGCAAATGTGACTAACTCAGAAAGACACAAAGACACTTCTATATATCAGTGAGACCCGGCGTAGATTGGGAGACCATTTCACCGAGTACCTACATTCTGTCACCAGAAAAAGTGGGGTTCCCAGTAACCATCCATTTCAATTCTACTTCCCTTTCCCATTCCGACATATTAGTCCATGCCCTCCTCTATTGTGATGAGGCCACACTCAGGTTGGAGGAACAAAACCTTATGTTCCATCTGGGTAGCCTCCAACCAAATGGTATAAATATTGACTTCTCAAACTTCTAGTAATTGCCCCCCTCCCCTCACCATTCCCCATTCCCATTTCCCACTCTCACCTTATTTCCCTACCTGCCCACCACCTCCCTCTGGTGCTCCTCCCCCCTTCCCTTTCTTCAGCCCTTTATCTCTTTCACCAATCAGCTTCCCAACTCTTTACTTCATTCCTCCCTTTCTCCCGGTTTCACCTATCACCTACCGCCTTGTACATCTTCCTCCCACCCCTCACCTTCTTACTCTGACTACCCAACTTTCTTTCCAGCCCTGGTGAAGGGTCTGAGCTCGAAATGTTATCTGTGTACTCTTTTCCATAGATGCTGCCTGGCTTGCTGAGTTTCTCCAGCATTTTGTGTATGTATACACCATTGCTAAACACCCTCAACACACCACTCCAAGTGCAGAGGCACTCAATGCTTCCTCAGCACCAGTGCCTCCCCATCTCCCTCCTCCCTCTTTCCCTTGTTTAATTCAACTTGTGGATGAACAACTTGGGAGTTGTGTGGAGTCCTCCAGCACATTTTCAGTCTGAGTCTTAGCCTGGAAAGGGTCCCAACTGTGTGGGAAACATCATGTGTGGTCCCACTTCCCAAGAAGGCCCAACAGAAAGTCTTGAATGACTACTTATCACCTATCTTGAATGACTACCGTCCAATGGCCCTGACCTTACACATCATGAAGACCCTAGAGAGGCTGGTCCTGACTCACCTCTGACCCCTGGTCAGATCAGCCCTCGATCCCCTGCAGTTTGCCTACCAGGAGCACATTGGAGTCGATGATGCTGTCATCAACCTGCTGAACAGAGCCTACTCCCATTGGATAAGCAGGACAGCACTGTGAGGATCATGCCTTTTAATTTCTCAAGTGTCTTCAATACCACACAGCCCTCATTGCTGGGGGAAAAGTTCCGTTCAATGCAGGTTGGCGCTTCCATTGTATCCTGGATAATGGACTACCTGACTGGCAGACCACAGTTTGTGCGGCTTCAGAGCTGTGTGTCAGACATGGCTATAAGCAGCACTGGGGCCCCACGGGGGACTGTATTGGCTCCCCTCCTGTTTACCCTGTGTACCTCAGATTTTAGATACAACCCTGAGTCATGTCATCTGCAGAAATTCTCTGATGACTCAGCAATAGTTGGGTGTATAGAAGGAGGACAGGAGGATGAACACAGGGACCTTGTGGAGGACTTTGTCAAATGGTGCAAGCTGAATCTTCTGCAGCTCAACATCAGTAAGACAAAAGAGATGGTGATGTTCTTTAGGAAGACTAAGCCCGCACTGCTTCCTGTTACTATTGATGGTGACAATGAGGATGTGATGAGGACCTACAAGTACCTGGGGTTGCACCTGGATGACAGACTTGAGTTGAGCACTAACACTGAGGCTGTGTACAAGAAGGGGCAGAGTCACCTCCAATTCCTGAGGAGACTGAGGTCCTTTAGAGTATACAGGCCTCTCCTTCACATGCTGTACTAGTTTTTTGTCTCCAGTACAACCGTCTATGTGGTGGTGTGCTTTGGTAATGGTATCAACACGGGTGATGCCAACAGGCTCAATAAACTGATAGAAAGACTGGCTCTGTTATAGGATACAAACTGGACACACTGGAGGCTGTGGTAGAACAAAGGACCTTACGGAAAATCCTGTCAGTTCTGGACAATGTTTCTCACCCTCTGCATACCACTTGGCTGAACAGAGGACCACATTTAGTAATAGACTGAGACAACTGTGCTGCTCCAAAGAGTGCTATATGAGGTCTTTCTAATCCTCGGCCATCAGGCTCTATACTGAGTCAACCTATAGCTGGGGAAGTGATGACCCCCTCCTGTTAGACTGTTTGAGGTAACTTATATTTTATTCTTCCTACTTCTATTCTAATATTTATATCTGTGCACTTGTAATGCTACTGTAATTCCCTTTGGGATCAATGAAGTATCTTCTATCTCAAAGAGTGCAACAGCACTTCTCCTGTCTCAGAAGGGAAAGAAATTTGGCATCTCCGCCTTGACTCTCACAGATTGTTATGGGTGTACTATAGAAAGCATTCCATCGAGAAGTTTCACGGCTTGGTATGGCAACAGTTTGCCAAGTCTGCAGGGAACTGTACAGAGTTGTGGACACGGCTCAGCACATCACAGACACCAGGCTCAGTTCCACAGACAATGTCTATACATCACTGCCTTGGTAAAGCAGCCAACATGAGTAAAGGCCAACCCACCCCTGATATTCTCTCTCCTGCCCCCTATCATTGGACTGAAAGCACATACCACCAGGCTTGTAACAAAGGTCTGTTCAAATCACAGCTTTGTGCGTGGTCGGTCATGTTTAACCAATCTATTAGAGTTTTTCGAGGAAGTTACCAGGAAAGTGGATGAAGGGAAGGCAGTGGATGTTGTATACATGGACTTCAGTAAGGCCTTTGACAAGGTCCCACATGGGAGGTTAGGAAGATTCAGTTGCTAGGTATACATGGAGAGGTAGTAAATTGGATTAGACATTGGCTCAATGGGAGAAGTCAGAGAGTGGTAGTGGAGGATTGCTTCTCTGAGTGGAGGCCTGTGACTAGTGGTGTGCCACAGGGATCAGTGCTGGGTCCATTGTTATTTGTCATCTATATCAAAGATCTGGATGATAATGTGGCAAATTGGATCATCAAATTTGCTGATGATTCAATGATTGGAGGTGTAGTGGACAGTGGGGAAGGTTTTCAAAGCTTGCAGAGGGATTTGGACCAGCTGGAGGAATGGGCTGAAGAATGGCAGATGGAGTTTAATGTGGACAAGTGTGAGGTATTGCACTTTGGAAGGAAAAACCAAGGTAGAATATACAAGGTAAATGGTAGGACACTGAGGAGTGCAGTAGAACAGAGGGATCTGGGAGTACAGATACATAATTCCCTAAAAGGTGGCGTCACAAGTAGATAGGGTCGTAAAGAGAGCTTTTGGTACATTGGCCTTTATAAATCAAAGTATTGAGTATAAGAGTTGAAATGTAATAGCGAGGTTGTATAAGACATTGGTGAGATTGAATTTGGAGTATTGTGTGCAGTTTTGGTCACCTAATTACAGGAAGGATATTAATATGGTTGAAAGAGTGCAGAAAAGGTTTACAAGGATGTTACTGGGACTTGAGAAACTGAGTTACAGAGAAAGGTTGAATAGGTTAGGACTTTATTCCCTGGAGCGCAGGAGAATAAGGGATGATTTGACAGAGGTGTATAAAATTATGATGGGTATAACCATATAACCAAATAACAATTACAGCACAGAAACAGGCCATCTTGGCCCTTCTAGTCTGTGCCAACGCTTAATCTCACCTAATCCCACTGACCTGCACTCAGCCAATAACCCTCCATTCCTTTCCTATCCATATACCTATCCAATTTTACTTTAAATGACAATACTGAACCTGTCTCAACCACTTCTACTGGAAGCTAGTTCCACACAGCTACTACTCTCTGAGTAAAGAAATACCCCCTTGTGTTACTCTTAAACTTTTGCCCCCAACTCTCTAATCATGTCCTCTTGTTTGAATCTCCCCTACTCTCAATAGAAAAGCCTATCCATGTCAACTCTATCTATCCCCCTCATTATTTTAAATACCTCTATCAAGTCCCCCCTCAACCTTCTACGCTCCAAAGAATAAAGACCTAACTTGTTCAACCTTTCCCTGTAACTTAGGTGCTGAAACCCAGGTAACATTCTAGTAAATCTTCTCTGTACTCTCTCTATTTTGTTGATATCTTTCCTATAATTTGGTGACCAGAACTGTACACAATACTCTAAATTCAGCCTTACCAATGCCTTATACAATTTGAACATGACATCGCAATTCCTATACTCAATGCCCTGATTTATAAAGGCCGGCATACCAAAAACTTTCTTCACCACCCTATCCACACGAGATTCCACCTTCAGGGAACTATGCACCATTATTCCTAGATCACTCTGTTCTACTGCATTCTTCAATTCCCTACCATTTACCATGTATGTCCTATTTGGAATATTCCTACCAAAATGTAGCACCTCACACTTATCAGCATTAAACTCCATCTGCAAATCGTTCAGCATAAATTCTGTCATAAATTTCTCCGCAAGCTTTGAAAACCTACTTCATTATCCACAACACCTCTTACCTTAGTATCTTAGTATAGATAGAGTGAATGCAAGCAGGCTTTTTCCACTGAGGCCAGGGGAGAAAAAAACAGAGGTCATGGGTTAAGGGGGAAGGGGGAAAAATTTAAGGGGAACATTAGGGGGGGGCTTCTTCACGCAGAGAGTGGTGGGAGTGTGGAATGAGATGCCAGATGAAGTGGTGAATGTGGGCTCACTTTTGACATTTAAGAAAAACTTGGACAGGTATATGGATGAGAGGGGTTTGGAGGGATATGGCCCTGGTGCAGGTCAGTGGGACTAGGCAGAAAAATGGTTCGGCACAGCTAAGAAGGGCCAAAAGGCCTGTTTCTGTGCTGTAATGTTCTGTGGTTCTAACAGCTCATACTATTGAACAGACCTCTTTTATGATAAGATGGATCCTGCTCTTACAACCTACTTTGTCACGGCCTTGCACCTTTCTGTCTGACTGCACTGCTCTTCCTCTGTAACTGTAACACCACACTCTTCATTCCTTCTTTACTTTTCTTGTAATAACTCAATGTAATGACAGGATGAAATGGTTTCAAGTGTACATTTAATGTATACAATATACATCCTGAAATGCTTTTTCTTTGCAACCATCCACGAAAGCAGAGGAATGCCCCAAAGAATGAACAACAGTTAAACATAAGAACCTCAAAGTCCCCCCCCCCCGTTCCCCTCCCTCCAGCGCATAAGTGGCAGCAAGCGACAATCCCCCCTCCCCCCACAAGCAAACAGAAGTATTGGCACTGCCACCGAGCACTCAGGCGTGAGCAAGGCGATAGCAAAGAGACAGACTTGCAGTTACCCCAAAGATCTCACCTTTCACCTGGTATTTGACATACTACAGGCTCTCTCTCTCCCTAATAAGGGAGAAAGAGGTGTCTCTGTTTCACAGCGAGGGGAGACATAACAAACAACTCGCTGGTCTGCGATGTTAAAAGTCCATTACATTGCTTTTTTGTTCAAGCTCTGTGCCCAAAGATCTGGGCACACAGCCGTAGATATTCCGACTCCCCCGACGACACACAGCTCTCCGGCCGTGACACTGACCTTCGATCCGCCCGTCTCCAGAGCCCCGAGGTCCTAGGCCTCCAAAGCCAAGCCAGACTCTTAGGCCAAGCCCAACAGCAGCCGGTCATGAAACCCTGAGAGCCTGTCCCATTCCCACATAGAACTGTAGTCAGCGTGTAACTCCAGGTCACGCTCTTCAAAAGAACCCTGAAAGGGAAAAATAAAGATATTAGAGATGAAAATAGAGCTGTTTCCTAAGATGCAAGCAAAGGAGTCACTGTTTAGCACCATCATCACCTCCAAAAATGGTCTGCATGCATAGCTTACAAACAAAGTCTTTCATTGTACCTTGGTACGTGTGGAAATCATGAACCAATTCACCAGTTTCACCTCAGTTGACATGGACATGTTGGACTCTATAACTCCATGTCTCTACAAGTTAATCATCTGAAATTTATACTGAATTATTTATAATAGTTATGTGTGACACTACAAAACCATTGTTAAAAACTATTCCATTCATCAACGTCCTTCAGTGAGAGAGACCTGTTCACTCTTGCCGTGGGCAGACAGTGTGACTCCAGGCTACAGAAATGTGGTTGACTCTTAACTGCCCCAAGGAAAGTCCTGGCAATTTACATCACCCATCTGTGTTAAAACAGGAAAATAGATGAAATCTGTTAACCTTGGCAGAATGAATTTACTTCCAACTCAGTCAAATCTTGCAAAGTTTTCCTGATAAACACTGAGAACTGCTAACTACTGTAAATTATAAGGGTTGTTCCACAGACTAGTCAAGCCAGTCCTAATCAGATTCATGGGATCCTGCTTACAATGTGTTGAGGCTCCTTTCTCACAGTTGAACAGACAGCCACAAAGAGACGGTGGGCAATGGTGTACAGATGAGAGGGTGTAATCCATCTCCTGGCATCAGATGAATCATGAATATAAAATTCTGCCTCAGCAACATCTTCTGACCTTCCACCATGTTGAAGGAATTAGGAAGTACTCGGGGTGAGTGACTCCAATATCCATCACTAAATGTGGCTTGGTAGTATCTGTACAAGGGCTAAAGCTACTTCACATTATCCTCGCTTGTCCATGACAGCATTGGTAGATAAATGTCATAAAGTCCTCATGGAGATATAGTCCTGTCTTTACACTGAGAGCACAATCCATTCTATTGTGTGGTACATATTTAATGGATTAGTGTCTGGCAGTTCCAAACTGAGTATCAATCAGGTCCTATGGACCAGCAGCAGAATTATTCATGGCCAAAACCGGTAACCCCATAGCCTAATATATCCCCCACTTTACCATTTCTATTAAGCCTGGGGACAACAATGGGGGTGTTGAAAGACATGTCAGGAGCAGCACCAGTTTATCTAAAAATGAAATGCCAACCTGGTGAATTCATGCTGAATATCAGAAGCAAGATGCCATGGAGCTCATCTCAGTCTGGCTGCATCTGGTCATGAAAGGCAGTAGACAATTGGACAGCCAATAGAGAAGGAAGCTGCAAAAATATTCTCATTTGATGATGGGCCCAGTCTCTGAGTCCCAAAGGCAAGGCTCAATCATTTGCAACTCTGTTTGGCCAGAAGTACCAAGTATATGATCCATTTTGGATTCCTCCTGAGATCCCAGTATCACAGTTCCTAGTTTTTAGTCAACTGGAATTATTTCACATGAGAGCACTTGGCTGAATGTACTGGATATGAAAAAGGCAATGAGATCAGACAACATTCTGGCAATGATACTCTAGACCCACTCATCTAGCCAGGCCACTCCAGTGCAGTTATAACGTTGGTCCCTACATGACAAAGTGAAGTATTGCCAAGCAAAAACAAGACAAATCCAACCTTGCTGCCTGTGTTCAGTCTATCTACTCTCATTCTCAGCAAAGTGATGAATGGCATCATCAACCATGCAACCTACTCAACCATAACCTGCTCACCAATGCCCGTTATGGTTTACAGCAAGGTATCCTCATCGTATTTGTTCAAACATGGACAACATCACTGCTGGGATGAGGGTGACCGTCTTTGATATGAAGATGGCAATCCACTCTCAAGAATCTCAGTGAAGCTGGCTCAAAGCACATGAAGGGGGAAATGACCGGAATAATATAGGCATGAGTTAGAGTCCATAAATCCCTTCAGCCCACACTCTGCATGCTGACCCTTAAGTGCACAGCGACAGTACTATTGTTCTTGGATTACTCTTGGAGATATACTGTTCTTCATCGTTAATTACCATTTCAATGCCAAAAAATTTAGGTTGGTAGCAAATGGTCATCGGAGCTTGAAAAGAAAAACTGCGGATGGCACAGAGGCAAAGGCATAGCAGATAGTTCTGTTGTCTCCGACCTCCGGAAACCCAGGCTTGGTCCTCACATTTATGTTATCCATGGGTAGTTGATATCTTCTCTGTAACTGTGTCGGTTTTCCTAGGCACTCCAGCCTCCTCCTACACTGCAAAGGCATGACATTTAACGAATTGGCCAACGTAAATTGCTCTGGTGTTGGGGGGAGGCATGAAAAAGAGAATAGGTTACAGGGGAGTAAGTCAGGGAAATGGGACGTAAGACCACAACACTACAAGATATAGGAGCAGAATGAGGCCATTTGGCCCATCGAGTCTACTCCACCATTTCATTATGGTTGATTCATTTCCCTCTTGGCCCCAATATCCCGTCTTCTCCCAGTATCCCCTGACTAATCGAGACTAAACAACATTCAATGTACCCAGTGACTTGGCCTCCACAGCTGCCTGTGGAAATGAATTCCATAGATCCACCACTCTCTGGCTAAACAAATTCGTTCTCAACTATGAAAGTCCCTGTGTTCTGAGGCTGTGCCCTCTGGTCTTAGACTCTCCATCCACGCCAAATCTACCATACTGAAGCCTTCCAACATTTGATAGGTTGCACTGTGATTCACCCCTCATTATTCTGAAATCCAGAGAGTACAGGCCCAGAGCCATCAAACAAACAGATAAGAATGTCGTCAGCATTGTCATAACCTCAACAACACAAAGACATAATGAAAGAGGCATGATAAATCCGGTGTATTCATCGCACACCCCAAGGCCAGCACTGGGAATTAGGGAATATCTTGCACAAAGAAAGGTGTTCGAGGTCACACAGCCCAAAGAGAAGTGAGGGAACAGTAGAAAGGAAGCTGGGGGGGGGGTGTGAGACAGCATAGAAAGAGTGGCAGAGTGGGCTACATGGAGGAAAGAGGGAAGTGGGAGGCAATAAAGACATAAAGAGGGGCAGTGAGGGGCAATTAGAATGGGGTGGAGGAGTAAGAGAAGTATGAGGGACAGGAAAGAGCAGTGAGAGGTTTTTGATGGGACACTGAGGGAGCAATGAGGACAATTCAGGGGGATGGAGGAAGCAGCATGAGGCAATGGTGGGTTAGACTGAGTGGCAGTGAGTGTAGAGTAGGGAGATTGTGTTGTACAGTGACAGTGAGTGTGGAGTAGGGAGATTAGGTTGTACAGTGACAGTGAGTGTGGAGTAGGGAGATTGGGTTGTACAGTGACAGTGAGTCTGGTGTAGGGAGATTGGGTTGGACAGTGACTGTGAGTGTGGAGTAGGGAGATTGGGTTGGACAGTGACTGTGAGTGTGGAGTAGGGAGATTGGGTTGGACAGTGACTGTGAGTGTGGAGTAGGGAGATTGGGTTGGACAGTGACTGTGAGTGTGGAGTAGGGAGATTGGGTTGGACAGTGACTGTGAGTGTGGAGTAGGGAGATTGGGTTGGACAGTGGCAATGAGTGTAGAGTAGGGAGATTGGGTTGGACAGTGACAGTGAGTGTGGAGTAGGGAGATTGGGTTGGACAGTGACTGTGAGTGTGGAGTAGGGAGATTGGGTTGGACAGTGACTGTGAGTGTGGAGTAGGGAGATTGGGTTGGACAGTGACTGTGAGTGTGGAGTAGGGAGATTGGGTTGGACAGTGGCAATGAGTGTAGAGTAGGGAGATTGGGTTGGACAGTGACAGTGAGTGTGGAGTAGGGAGATTGGGTTGGACAGTGACTGTGAGTGTGGAGTAGGGAGATTGGGTTGGACAGTGGCAATGAGTGTAGAGTAGGGAGATTGGGTAGGACAGTGACAGTGAGTGTGGAGTAGGGAGATTGTGTTGGACAGTGACAGTGAGTGTGGAGTAGGGAGATTGTGTTGGACTGAGTGATTGCGAGTGTGGAGTATGGAGATTTGGTTGGTTGAGTGACTGTGAGTGTGGAGTAGGGAGATTGTGTTGGACAGTGACAGTGAGTGTGGAGTAGGGAGATTGGGTTGGACAGTGACAGTGAGTGTGGAGTAGGGAGATTGGGTTGGACAGTGACTGTGAGTGTGGAGTCGGGAGATTGGGTTGGACTGTGACACAGAGTGTGGAGTAGGGAGATTGGGTTGGACAGTGACAGTGAGTGTGGAGTAGGGAGATTGTGTTGGACAGTGACAGTGAGTGTGGAGTAGGGAGATTGTGTTGGACTGAGTGATTGCGAGTGTGGAGTAGGGAGATTTGGTTGGTTGAGTGACTGTGAGTGTGGAGTAGGGAGATTGTGTTGGACAGTGACAGTGAGTGTGGAGTAGGGAGATTGGGTTGGACAGTGACAGTGAGTGTGGAGTAGGGAGATTGGGTGGGACAGTGACAGTGAGTGTGGAGTAGGGAGATTGGGTTGGACAGTGACAGTGAGTCTGGAGTAGGGAGATTGGGTTGGACTGTGACCGTGAGTGTGGAGTAGGGAGATTGGGTTGGACAGTGACAGAGAGTGTAGAGTAGGGAGATTGTGTTGGACTGAGTGATTGCGAGTGTGGAGTAGGGAGATTGTGTTGGACTGAGTGATTGCGAGTGTGGAGTAGGGAGATTTGGTTGGTTGAGTGACTGTGAGTGTGGAGTAGGGAGATTGTGTTGGACAGTGACAGTGAGTGTGGAGTAGGGAGATTGGGTTGGACAGTGACTGTGAGTGTGGAGTAGGGAGATTGGGTTGGACAGTGACAGTGAGTGTGGAGTAGGGAGATTGTGTTGGACAGTGACAGTGAGTGTGGAGTAGGGAGATTGGGTTGGACAGTGACAGAGAGTGTGGAGTAGGGAGATTGGGTGGGACAGTGACTGTGAGTTTGGAGTAGGGAGATTCGGTTGGACAGTGACAGTGAGTGTGGAGTAGGGAGATTGGGTTGGACAGTGACTGTGAGTGTGGAGTAGGGAGATTGGGTTGGACAGTGACAGTGAGTGTGGAGTAGGGAGATTGGGTTGGACAGTGACAGTGAGTGTGGAGTAGGGAGATTGGGTTGGACAGTGACAGTGAGTGAGGAGTCGGGAGATTGGGTTGTACAGTGACAGTGAGTGTGGAGTAGGGAGATTGGGTTGGACAGTGACAGTGAGTCTGGTGTAGGGAGATTGGGTTGGACAGTGACTGTGAGTGTGGAGTAGGGAGATTGGGTTGGACAGTGACTGTGAGTGTGGAGTAGGGAGATTGGGTTGGACAGTGACTGTGAGTGTGGAGTAGGGAGATTGGGTTGGACAGTGGCAATGAGTGTAGAGTAGGGAGATTGGGTTGGACAGTGACAGTGAGTGTGGAGTAGGGAGATTGTGTTGGACAGTGACAGTGAGTGTGGAGTAGGGAGATTGTGTTGGACTGAGTGATTGCGAGTGTGGAGTAGGGAGATTTGGTTGGTTGAGTGACTGTGAGTGTGGAGTAGGGAGATTGTGTTGGACAGTGACAGTGAGTGTGGAGTAGGGAGATTGGGTTGGACAGTGACAGTGAGTGTGGAGTAGGGAGATTGGGTTGGACAGTGACTGTGAGTGTGGAGTCGGGAGATTGGGTTGGACTGTGACACAGAGTGTGGAGTAGGGAGATTGGGTTGGACAGTGACAGTGAGTGTGGAGTAGGGAGATTGTGTTGGACAGTGACAGTGAGTGTGGAGTAGGGAGATTGTGTTGGACTGAGTGATTGCGAGTGTGGAGTAGGGAGATTTGGTTGGTTGAGTGACTGTGAGTGTGGAGTAGGGAGATTGTGTTGGAGAGTGACAGTGAGTGTGGAGTAGGGAGATTGGGTTGGACAGTGACAGTGAGTGTGGAGTAGGGAGATTGGGTTGGACAGTGACAGTGAGTCTGGAGTAGGGAGATTGGGTTGGACTGTGACCGTGAGTGTGGAGTAGGGAGATTGGGTTGGACAGTGACAGAGAGTGTGGAGTAGGGAGATTGTGTTGGACTGAGTGATTGCGAGTGTGGAGTAGGGAGATTGTGTTGGACTGAGTGATTGCGAGTGTGGAGTAGGGAGATTTGGTTGGTTGAGTGACTGTGAGTGTGGAGTAGGGAGATTGTGTTGGACAGTGACAGTGAGTGTGGAGTAGGGAGATTGGGTTGGACAGTGACTGTGAGTGTGGAGTAGGGAGATTGGGTTGGACAGTGACAGTGAGTGTGGAGTAGGGAGATTGTGTTGGACAGTGACAGTGAGTGTGGAGTAGGGAGATTGGGTTGGACAGTGACAGAGAGTGTGGAGTAGGGAGATTGGGTGGGACAGTGACTGTGAGTGTGGAGTAGGGAGATTCGGTTGGACAGTGACAGTGAGTGTGGAGTAGGGAGATTGGGTTGGACAGTGACTGTGAGTGTGGAGTAGGGAGATTGGGTTGGACAGTGACAGTGAGTGTGGAGTAGGGAGATTGGGTTGGACAGTGACAGTGAGTCTGGAGTAGGGAGATTGGGTTGGACTGTGACAGTGAGTGTGGAGTAGGGAGATTGGGTTGGACAGTGACAGAGAGTGTGGAGTAGGGAGATTGGGTTGGACAGTGACAGTGAGTGTGGAGTAGGGAGATTGTGTTGGACTGAGTGATTGCGAGTGTGGAGTAGGGAGATTGTGTTGGACTGAGTGATTGCGAGTGTGGAGTAGGGAGATTTGGTTGGTTGAGTGACTGTGAGTATGGAGTAGGGAGATTGTGTTGGACAGTGACAGTGAGTGTGGAGTAGGGAGATTGTGTTGGACAGTGACTGTAAGTGTGGAGTAGGGAGATTGGGTTGGACAGTGACAGTGAGTGTGGAGTAGGGAGATTGGGTTGGACAGTGACCGTGAGTGTGGAGAAGGGAGATTGGGTTGTACAGTGACAGAGAGAGTGGAGTAGGGACATTGGGTTGGACAGTGACAGTGAGTGAGGAGTCGGGAGATTGGGTTGAACAGTGACAGTGAGTGTGGAGTAGGGAGATTGGGTTGTACAGTGACAGTGAGTGTGGAGTAGGGAGATTGGATTGGACAGTGACAGTGAGTGTGGAGTAGGGAGATTGGGTTGGACAGTGACAGTGAGTGAGAAGTCGGGAGATTGGGTTGTACAGTGACAGTGAGTGTGGAGTAGGGAGATTGGGTTGGACAGTGACAGTGAGTGAGGAGTCGGGAGATTGGGTTGGACTGTGACAGAGAGTGTGGAGTAGGGAGATTGGGTTGGACAGTGACAGTGAGTGTGGAGTCGGGAGATTGGGTTGGACAGTGACAGAGAGT
Organism: Hypanus sabinus; assembly: GCF_030144855.1. Classification (NCBI taxonomy): domain Eukaryota; kingdom Metazoa; phylum Chordata; class Chondrichthyes; order Myliobatiformes; family Dasyatidae; genus Hypanus; species Hypanus sabinus. Next base: position 85,076,906 of record NC_082708.1, read on the forward strand.
GTGGAGTAGGGAGATTCGGTTGGACAGTGACAGTGAGTGTGGAGTAGGGAGATTGGGTTGGACAGTGACAGTGAGTGAGGAGTCGGGAGATTGGGTTGTACAGTGACAGTGAGTGTGGAGTAGGGAGATTGTGTTGGACAGTGACAGTGAGTGTGGAGTAGGGAGATTGGGTTGGACAGTGACAGTGAGTGTGGAGTAGGGAGATTGGGTTGGACAGTGACAGTGAGTGTGGAGTAGGGAGATTGGGTTGGACAGTGACTGTGAGTGTGGAGTAGGGAGATTGGGTTGGACAGTGACAGTGAGTGTGGAGTAGGGAGATTGGGTTGGACAGTGACAGTGAGTGTGGAGTAGGGAGATTGGGTTGGACAGTGACAGTGAGTCTGGTGTAGGGAGATTGGGTTGGACAGTGACTGTGAGTGTGGAGTAGGGAGATTGGGTTGGACAGTGACTGTGAGTGTGGAGTAGGGAGATTGGGTTGGACAGTGGCAATGAGTGTAGAGTAGGGAGATTGGGTTGGACAGTGACAGTGAGTGTGGAGTAGGGAGATTGGGTTGGACAGTGACTGTGAGTGTGGAGTAGGGAGATTGGGTTGGACAGTGGCAATGAGTGTAGAGTAGGGAGATTGGGTTGGACAGTGACAGTGAGTGTGGAGTAGGGAGATTGTGTTGGACAGTGACAGTGAGTGTGGAGTAGGGAGATTGTGTTGGACTGAGTGATTGCGAGTGTGGAGTAGGGAGATTTGGTTGGTTGAGTGACTGTGAGTGTGGAGTAGGGAGATTGTGTTGGACAGTGACAGTGAGTGTGGAGTAGGGAGATTGGGTTGGACAGTGACAGTGAGTGTGGAGTAGGGAGATTGGATTGGACAGTGACTGTGAGTGTGGAGTCGGGAGATTGGGTTGGACTGTGACACAGAGTGTGGAGTAGGGAGATTGGGTTGGACAGTGACAGTGAGTGTGGAGTAGGGAGATTGTGTTGGACAGTGACAGTGAGTGTGGAGTAGGGAGATTGTGTTGGACTGAGTGATTGCGAGTGTGGAGTAGGGAGATTTGGTTGGTTGAGTGACTGTGAGTGTGGAGTAGGGAGATTGTGTTGGAGAGTGACAGTGAGTGTGGAGTAGGGAGATTGGGTTGGACAGTGACAGTGAGTGTGGAGTAGGGAGATTGGGTTGGACAGTGACAGTGAGTCTGGAGTAGGGAGATTGGGTTGGACTGTGACCGTGAGTGTGGAGTAGGGAGATTGGGTTGGACAGTGACAGAGAGTGTGGAGTAGGGAGATTGTGTTGGACTGAGTGATTGCGAGTGTGGAGTAGGGAGATTGTGTTGGACTGAGTGATTGCGAGTGTGGAGTAGGGAGATTTGGTTGGTTGAGTGACTGTGAGTGTGGAGTAGGGAGATTGTGTTGGACAGTGACAGTGAGTGTGGAGTAGGGAGATTGGGTTGGACAGTGACTGTGAGTGTGGAGTAGGGAGATTGGGTTGGACAGTGACAGTGAGTGTGGAGTAGGGAGATTGTGTTGGACAGTGACAGTGAGTGTGGAGTAGGGAGATTGGGTTGGACAGTGACAGAGAGTGTGGAGTAGGGAGATTGGGTGGGACAGTGACTGTGAGTGTGGAGTAGGGAGATTCGGTTGGACAGTGACAGTGAGTGTGGAGTAGGGAGATTGGGTTGGACAGTGACTGTGAGTGTGGAGTAGGGAGATTGGGTTGGACAGTGACAGTGAGTGTGGAGTAGGGAGATTGGGTTGGACAGTGACAGTGAGTCTGGAGTAGGGAGATTGGGTTGGACTGTGACAGTGAGTGTGGAGTAGGGAGATTGGGTTGGACAGTGACAGAGAGTGTGGAGTAGGGAGATTGGGTTGGACAGTGACAGTGAGTGTGGAGTAGGGAGATTGTGTTGGACTGAGTGATTGCGAGTGTGGAGTAGGGAGATTGTGTTGGACTGAGTGATTGCGAGTGTGGAGTAGGGAGATTTGGTTGGTTGAGTGACTGTGAGTATGGAGTAGGGAGATTGTGTTGGACAGTGACAGTGAGTGTGGAGTAGGGAGATTGTGTTGGACAGTGACTGTAAGTGTGGAGTAGGGAGATTGGGTTGGACAGTGACAGTGAGTGTGGAGTAGGGAGATTGGGTTGGACAGTGACCGTGAGTGTGGAGAAGGGAGATTGGGTTGTACAGTGACAGAGAGTGTGGAGTAGGGACATTGGGTTGGACAGTGACAGTGAGTGAGGAGTCGGGAGATTGGGTTGAACAGTGACAGTGAGTGTGGAGTAGGGAGATTGGGTTGTACAGTGACAGTGAGTGTGGAGTAGGGAGATTGGGTTGGACAGTGACAGTGAGTGTGGAGTAGGGAGATTGGGTTGGACAGTGACAGTGAGTGTGGAGTAGGGAGATTGGGTTGGACAGTGACAGTGAGTGAGGAGTCGGGAGATTGGGTTGTACAGTGACAGTGAGTGTGGAGTAGGGAGATTGGGTTGGACAGTGACAGTGAGTCTGGTGTAGGGAGATTGGGTTGGACAGTGACTGTGAGTGTGGAGTAGGGAGATTGGGTTGGACAGTGACTGTGAGTGTGGAGTAGGGAGATTGGGTTGGACAGTGACTGTGAGTGTGGAGTAGGGAGATTGGGTTGGACAGTGGCAATGAGTGTAGAGTAGGGAGATTGGGTTGGACAGTGACAGTGAGTGTGGAGTAGGGAGATTGTGTTGGACAGTGACAGTGAGTGTGGAGTAGGGAGATTCTGTTGGACTGAGTGATTGCGAGTGTGGAGTAGGGAGATTTGGTTGGTTGAGTGACTGTGAGTGTGGAGTAGGGAGATTGTGTTGGACAGTGACAGTGAGTGTGGAGTAGGGAGATTGGGTTGGACAGTGACAGTGAGTGTGGAGTAGGGAGATTGGGTTGGACAGTGACTGTGAGTGTGGAGTCGGGAGATTGGGTTGGACTGTGACACAGAGTGTGGAGTAGGGAGATTGGGTTGGACAGTGACAGTGAGTGTGGAGTAGGGAGATTGTGTTGGACAGTGACAGTGAGTGTGGAGTAGGGAGATTGTGTTGGACTGAGTGATTGCGAGTGTGGAGTAGGGAGATTTGGTTGGTTGAGTGACTGTGAGTGTGGAGTAGGGAGATTGTGTTGGAGAGTGACAGTGAGTGTGGAGTAGGGAGATTGGGTTGGACAGTGACAGTGAGTGTGGAGTAGGGAGATTGGGTTGGACAGTGACAGTGAGTCTGGAGTAGGGAGATTGGGTTGGACTGTGACCGTGAGTGTGGAGTAGGGAGATTGGGTTGGACAGTGACAGAGAGTGTGGAGTAGGGAGATTGTGTTGGACTGAGTGATTGCGAGTGTGGAGTAGGGAGATTGTGTTGGACTGAGTGATTGCGAGTGTGGAGTAGGGAGATTTGGTTGGTTGAGTGACTGTGAGTGTGGAGTAGGGAGATTGTGTTGGACAGTGACAGTGAGTGTGGAGTAGGGAGATTGGGTTGGACAGTGACTGTGAGTGTGGAGTAGGGAGATTGGGTTGGACAGTGACAGTGAGTGTGGAGTAGGGAGATTGTGTTGGACAGTGACAGTGAGTGTGGAGTAGGGAGATTGGGTTGGACAGTGACAGAGAGTGTGGAGTAGGGAGATTGGGTGGGACAGTGACTGTGAGTGTGGAGTAGGGAGATTCGGTTGGACAGTGACAGTGAGTGTGGAGTAGGGAGATTGGGTTGGACAGTGACTGTGAGTGTGGAGTAGGGAGATTGGGTTGGACAGTGACAGTGAGTGTGGAGTAGGGAGATTGGGTTGGACAGTGACAGTGAGTCTGGAGTAGGGAGATTGGGTTGGACTGTGACAGTGAGTGTGGAGTAAGGAGATTGGGTTGGACAGTGACAGAGAGTGTGGAGTAGGGAGATTGGGTTGGACAGTGACAGTGAGTGTGGAGTAGGGAGATTGTGTTGGACTGAGTGATTGCGAGTGTGGAGTAGGGAGATTGTGTTGGACTGAGTGATTGCGAGTGTGGAGTAGGGAGATTTGGTTGGTTGAGTGACTGTGAGTATGGAGTAGGGAGATTGTGTTGGACAGTGACAGTGAGTGTGGAGTAGGGAGATTGTGTTGGACAGTGACTGTAAGTGTGGAGTAGGGAGATTGGGTTGGACAGTGACAGTGAGTGTGGAGTAGGGAGATTGGGTTGGACAGTGACCGTGAGTGTGGAGAAGGGAGATTGGGTTGTACAGTGACAGAGAGAGTGGAGTAGGGACATTGGGTTGGACAGTGACAGTGAGTGAGGAGTCGGGAGATTGGGTTGAACAGTGACAGTGAGTGTGGAGTAGGGAGATTGGGTTGTACAGTGACAGTGAGTGTGGAGTAGGGAGATTGGGTTGGACAGTGACAGTGAGTGTGGAGTAGGGAGATTGGGTTGGACAGTGACAGTGAGTGAGAAGTCGGGAGATTGGGTTGTACAGTGACAGTGAGTGTGGAGTAGGGAGATTGGGTTGGACAGTGACAGTGAGTGAGGAGTCGGGAGATTGGGTTGGACTGTGACAGAGAGTGTGGAGTAGGGAGATTGGGTTGGACAGTGACAGTGAGTGTGGACTCGGGAGATTGGGTTGGACAGTGACAGAGAGTGTGGAGTAGGGAGATTGGGTTGGACAGTGACAGTGAGTGTGGAGTAGGGAGATTGGGTTGGACAGTGACAGTGAGTGAGGAGTCGGGAGATTGGGTTGTACAGTGACAGTGAGTGTGGAGTAGGGAGATTGTGTTGGACAGTGACAGTGAGTGTGGAGTAGGGAGATTGGGTTGGACAGTGACAGTGAGTGTGGAGTAGGGAGATTGGGTTGGACAGTGACAGTGAGTGTGGAGTAGGGAGATTGGGTTGGACAGTGACTGTGAGTGTGGAGTAGGGAGATTGGGTTGGACAGTGACAGTGAGTGTGGAGTAGGGAGATTGGGTTGGACAGTGACAGTGAGTGTGGAGTAGGGAGATTGGGTTGGACAGTGACAGTGAGTCTGGTGTAGGGAGATTGGGTTGGACAGTGACTGTGAGTGTGGAGTAGGGAGATTGGGTTGGACAGTGACTGTGAGTGTGGAGTAGGGAGATTGGGTTGGACAGTGGCAATGAGTGTAGAGTAGGGAGATTGGGTTGAACAGTGACAGTGAGTGTGGAGTAGGGAGATTGGGTTGGACAGTGACTGTGAGTGTGGAGTAGGGAGATTGGGTTGGACAGTGGCAATGAGTGTAGAGTAGGGAGATTGGGTTGGACAGTGACAGTGAGTGTGGAGTAGGGAGATTGTGTTGGACAGTGACAGTGAGTGTGGAGTAGGGAGATTGTGTTGGACTGAGTGATTGCGAGTGTGGAGTAGGGAGATTTGGTTGGTTGAGTGACTGTGAGTGTGGAGTAGGGAGATTGTGTTGGACAGTGACAGTGAGTGTGGAGTAGGGAGATTGGGTTGGACAGTGACAGTGAGTGTGGAGTAGGGAGATTGGATTGGACAGTGACTGTGAGTGTGGAGTCGGGAGATTGGGTTGGACTGTGACACAGAGTGTGGAGTAGGGAGATTGGGTTGGACAGTGACAGTGAGTGTGGAGTAGGGAGATTGTGTTGGACAGTGACAGTGAGTGTGGAGTAGGGAGATTGTGTTGGACTGAGTGATTGCGAGTGTGGAGTAGGGAGATTTGGTTGGTTGAGTGACTGTGAGTGTGGAGTAGGGAGATTGTGTTGGAGAGTGACAGTGAGTGTGGAGTAGGGAGATTGGGTTGGACAGTGACAGTGAGTGTGGAGTAGGGAGATTGGGTTGGACAGTGACAGTGAGTCTGGAGTAGGGAGATTGGGTTGGACTGTGACCGTGAGTGTGGAGTAGGGAGATTGGGTTGGACAGTGACAGAGAGTGTGGAGTAGGGAGATTGTGTTGGACTGAGTGATTGCGAGTGTGGAGTAGGGAGATTGTGTTGGACTGAGTGATTGCGAGTGTGGAGTAGGGAGATTTGGTTGGTTGAGTGACTGTGAGTGTGGAGTAGGGAGATTGTGTTGGACAGTGACAGTGAGTGTGGAGTAGGGAGATTGGGTTGGACAGTGACTGTGAGTGTGGAGTAGGGAGATTGGGTTGGACAGTGACAGTGAGTGTGGAGTAGGGAGATTGTGTTGGACAGTGACAGTGAGTGTGGAGTAGGGAGATTGCGTTGGACAGTGACAGAGAGTGTGGAGTAGGGAGATTGGGTGGGACAGTGACTGTGAGTGTGGAGTAGGGAGATTCGGTTGGACAGTGACAGTGAGTGTGGAGTAGGGAGATTGGGTTGGACAGTGACTGTGAGTGTGGAGTAGGGAGATTGGGTTGGACAGTGACAGTGAGTGTGGAGTAGGGAGATTGGGTTGGACAGTGACAGTGAGTCTGGAGTAGGGAGATTGGGTTGGACTGTGACAGTGAGTGTGGAGTAGGGAGATTGGGTTGGACAGTGACAGAGAGTGTGGAGTAGGGAGATTGGGTTGGACAGTGACAGTGAGTGTGGAGTAGGGAGATTGTGTTGGACTGAGTGATTGCGAGTGTGGAGTAGGGAGATTGTGTTGGACTGAGTGATTGCGAGTGTGGAGTAGGGAGATTTGGTTGGTTGAGTGACTGTGAGTATGGAGTAGGGAGATTGTGTTGGACAGTGACAGTGAGTGTGGAGTAGGGAGATTGTGTTGGACAGTGACTGTAAGTGTGGAGTAGGGAGATTGGGTTGGACAGTGACAGTGAGTGTGGAGTAGGGAGATTGGGTTGGACAGTGACCGTGAGTGTGGAGAAGGGAGATTGGGTTGTACAGTGACAGAGAGTGTGGAGTAGGGACATTGGGTTGGACAGTGACAGTGAGTGAGGAGTCGGGAGATTGGGTTGAACAGTGACAGTGAGTGTGGAGTAGGGAGATTGGGTTGTACAGTGACAGTGAGTGTGGAGTAGGGAGATTGGGTTGGACAGTGACAGTGAGTGTGGAGTAGGGAGATTGGGTTGGACAGTGACAGTGAGTGAGGAGTCGGGAGATTGGGTTGTACAGTGACAGTGAGTGTGGAGTAGGGAGATTGGGTTGGACAGTGACAGTGAGTGAGGAGTCGGGAGATTGGGTTGGACTGTGACAGAGAGTGTGGAGTAGGGAGATTGGGTTGGACAGTGACAGTGAGTGTGGAGTCGGGAGATTGGGTTGGACAGTGACAGAGAGTGTGGAGTAGGGAGATTGGGTTGGACAGTGACAGTGAGTGTGGAGTAGGGAGATTGGGTTGGACAGTGACAGTGAGTGAGGAGTCGGGAGATTGGGTTGTACAGTGACAGTGAGTGTGGAGTAGGGAGATTGTGTTGGACAGTGACAGTGAGTGTGGAGTAGGGAGATTGGGTTGGACAGTGACAGAGAGTGTGGAGTAGGGAGATTGGGTGGGACAGTGACTGTGAGTGTGGAGTAGGGAGATTGGGTTGGACAGTGACAGTGAGTGTGGAGTAGGGAGATTGGGTTGGACAGTGACTGTGAGTGTGGAGTAGGGAGATTGGGTTGGACAGTGACAGTGAGTGTAGAGCAGGGAGATTGGGTTGGACAGTGACTGTGAGTGTGGAGTAGGGAGATTGGGTTGGACAGTGACAGTGAGTGTGGAGTAGGGAGATTGGGTTGTACAGTGACAGTGAGTGTGGAGTAGGGAGATTGGGTTGGACAGTGACAGTGAGTGTGGAGTAGGGAGATTGGGTTGGACAGTGACTGTGAGTGTGGAGTAGGGAGATTGGGTTGAACAGTGACAGTGAGTGTGGAGTAGGGAGATTGGGTAGGACAGTGACAGGGAGTGAGGAGTCGGGAGATTGGGTTGGACAGTGACAGTGAGTGTGGAGTAGGGAGATTGGGTTGTACAGTGACAGTGAGTGTGGAGTAGGGAGATTGGGTTGGACACTGACAGTGTGTGTGGAGTAGGGAGATTGGGTTGTACAGTGACAGTGAGTGTGGAGTAGGGAGATTGGGTTGGACAGTGACAGAGAGTGTGGAGTAGGGAGATTGGGTTGGACAGTGACAGTGAGTGTGGAGTAGGGAGATTGGGTTGGACAGTGACAGTGAGTCTGGAGTAGGGAGATTGGGTTGGACTGTGACCGTGAGTGTGGAGTAGGGAGATTGGGTTGGACAGTGACAGAGAGTGTGGAGTAGGGAGATTGTGTTGGACTGAGTGATTGCGAGTGTGGAGTAGGGAGATTGTGTTGGACTGAGTGATTGCGAGTGTGGAGTAGGGAGATTTGGTTGGTTGAGTGACTGTGAGTGTGGAGTAGGGAGATTGTGTTGGACAGTGACAGTGAGTGTGGAGTAGGGAGATTGGGTTGGACAGTGACTGTGAGTGTGGAGTAGGGAGATTGGGTTGGACAGTGACAGTGAGTGTGGAGTAGGGAGATTGTGTTGGACAGTGACAGTGAGTGTGGAGTAGGGAGATTGGGTTGGACAGTGACAGAGAGTGTGGAGTAGGGAGATTGGGTGGGACAGTGACTGTGAGTGTGGAGTAGGGAGATTCGGTTGGACAGTGACAGTGAGTGTGGAGTAGGGAGATTGGGTTGGACAGTGACTGTGAGTGTGGAGTAGGGAGAATGGGTTGGACAGTGACAGTGAGTGTGGAGTAGGGAGATTGGGTTGGACAGTGACAGTGAGTCTGGAGTAGGGAGATTGGGTTGGACTGTGACAGTGAGTGTGGAGTAGGGAGATTGGGTTGGACAGTGACAGAGAGTGTGGAGTAGGGAGATTGGGTTGGACAGTGACAGTGAGTGTGGAGTAGGGAGATTGTGTTGGACTGAGTGATTGCGAGTGTGGAGTAGGGAGATTGTGTTGGACTGAGTGATTGCGAGTGTGGAGTAGGGAGATTTGGTTGGTTGAGTGACTGTGAGTATGGAGTAGGGAGATTGTGTTGGACAGTGACAGTGAGTGTGGAGTAGGGAGATTGTGTTGGACAGTGACTGTAAGTGTGGAGTAGGGAGATTGGGTTGGACAGTGACAGTGAGTGTGGAGTAGGGAGATTGGGTTGGACAGTGACCGTGAGTGTGGAGAAGGGAGATTGGGTTGTACAGTGACAGAGAGTGTGGAGTAGGGACATTGGGTTGGACAGTGACAGTGAGTGAGGAGTCGGGAGATTGGGTTGAACAGTGACAGTGAGTGTGGAGTAGGGAGATTGGGTTGTACAGTGACAGTGAGTGTGGAGTAGGGAGATTGGGTTGGACAGTGACAGTGAGTGTGGAGTAGGGAGATTGGGTTGGACAGTGACAGTGAGTGAGGAGTCGGGAGATTGGGTTGTACAGTGACAGTGAGTGTGGAGTAGGGAGATTGGGTTGGACAGTGACAGTGAGTGAGGAGTCGGGAGATTGGGTTGGACTGTGACAGAGAGTGTGGAGTAGGGAGATTGGGTTGGACAGTGACAGTGAGTGTGGAGTCGGGAGATTGGGTTGGACAGTGACAGAGAGTGTGGAGTAGGGAGATTGGGTTGGACAGTGACAGTGAGTGTGGAGTAGGGAGATTGGGTTGGACAGTGACAGTGAGTGAGGAGTCGGGAGATTGGGTTGTACAGTGACAGTGAGTGTGGAGTAGGGAGATTGTGTTGGACAGTGACAGTGAGTGTGGAGTAGGGAGATTGGGTTGGACAGTGACAGTGAGTGTGGAGTAGGGAGATTGGGTTGGACAGTGACAGTGAGTGTGGAGTAGGGAGATTGGGTTGGACAGTGACTGTGAGTGTGGAGTAGGGAGATTGGGTTGGACAGTGACAGTGAGTGTGGAGTAGGGAGATTGGGTTGGACAGTGACAGTGAGTGTGGAGTAGGGAGATTGGGTTGGACAGTGACAGTGAGTCTGGTGTAGGGAGATTGGGTTGGACAGTGACTGTGAGTGTGGAGTAGGGAGATTGGGTTGGACAGTGACTGTGAGTGTGGAGTAGGGAGATTGGGTTGGACAGTGGCAATGAGTGTAGAGTAGGGAGATTGGGTTGGACAGTGACAGTGAGTGTGGAGTAGGGAGATTGGGTTGGACAGTGACTGTGAGTGTGGAGTAGGGAGATTGGGTTGGACAGTGGCAATGAGTGTAGAGTAGGGAGATTGGGTTGGACAGTGACAGTGAGTGTGGAGTAGGGAGATTGTGTTGGACAGTGACAGTGAGTGTGGAGTAGGGAGATTGTGTTGGACTGAGTGATTGCGAGTGTGGAGTAGGGAGATTTGGTTGGTTGAGTGACTGTGAGTGTGGAGTAGGGAGATTGTGTTGGACAGTGACAGTGAGTGTGGAGTAGGGAGATTGGGTTGGACAGTGACAGTGAGTGTGGAGTAGGGAGATTGGGTTGGACAGTGACTGTGAGTGTGGAGTCGGGAGATTGGGTTGGACTGTGACACAGAGTGTGGAGTAGGGAGATTGGGTTCGACAGTGACAGTGAGTGTGGAGTAGGGAGATTGTGTTGGACAGTGACAGTGAGTGTGGAGTAGGGAGATTGTGTTGGACTGAGTGATTGCGAGTGTGGAGTAGGGAGATTTGGTTGGTTGAGTGACTGTGAGTGTGGAGTAGGGAGATTGTGTTGGAGAGTGACAGTGAGTGTGGAGTAGGGAGATTGGGTTGGACAGTGACAGTGAGTGTGGAGTAGGGAGATTGGGTTGGACAGTGACAGTGAGTCTGGAGTAGGGAGATTGGGTTGGACTGTGACCGTGAGTGTGGAGTAGGGAGATTGGGTTGGACAGTGACAGAGAGTGTGGAGTAGGGAGATTGTGTTGGACTGAGTGATTGCGAGTGTGGAGTAGGGAGATTGTGTTGGACTGAGTGATTGCGAGTGTGGAGTAGGGAGATTTGGTTGGTTGAGTGACTGTGAGTGTGGAGTAGGGAGATTGTGTTGGACAGTGACAGTGAGTGTGGAGTAGGGAGATTGGGTTGGACAGTGACTGTGAGTGTGGAGTAGGGAGATTGGGTTGGACAGTGACAGTGAGTGTGGAGTAGGGAGATTGTGTTGGACAGTGACAGTGAGTGTGGAGTAGGGAGATTGGGTTGGACAGTGACAGAGAGTGTGGAGTAGGGAGATTGGGTGGGACAGTGACTGTGAGTGTGGAGTAGGGAGATTCGGTTGGACAGTGACAGTGAGTGTGGAGTAGGGAGATTGGGTTGGACAGTGACTGTGAGTGTGGAGTAGGGAGATTGGGTTGGACAGTGACAGTGAGTGTGGAGTAGGGAGATTGGGTTGGACAGTGACAGTGAGTCTGGAGTAGGGAGATTGGGTTGGACTGTGACAGTGAGTGTGGAGTAGGGAGATTGGGTTGGACAGTGACAGAGAGTGTGGAGTAGGGAGATTGGGTTGGACAGTGACAGTGAGTGTGGAGTAGGGAGATTGTGTTGGACTGAGTGATTGCGAGTGTGGAGTAGGGAGATTGTGTTGGACTGAGTGATTGCGAGTGTGGAGTAGGGAGATTTGGTTGGTTGAGTGACTGTGAGTATGGAGTAGGGAGATTGTGTTGGACAGTGACAGTGAGTGTGGAGTAGGGAGATTGTGTTGGACAGTGACTGTAAGTGTGGAGTAGGGAGATTGGGTTGGACAGTGACAGTGAGTGTGGAGTAGGGAGATTGGGTTGGACAGTGACCGTGAGTGTGGAGAAGGGAGATTGGGTTGTACAGTGACAGAGAGTGTGGAGTAGGGACATTGGGTTGGACAGTGACAGTGAGTGAGGAGTCGGGAGATTGGGTTGAACAGTGACGGTGAGTGTGGAGTAGGGAGATTGGGTTGTACAGTGACAGTGAGTGTGGAGTAGGGAGATTGGGTTGGACAGTGACAGTGAGTGTGGAGTAGGGAGATTGGGTTGGACAGTGACAGTGAGTGAGGAGTCGGGAGATTGGGTTGTACAGTGACAGTGAGTGTGGAGTAGGGAGATTGGGTTGGACAGTGACAGTGAGTGAGGAGTCGGGAGATTGGGTTGGACTGTGACAGAGAGTGTGGAGTAGGGAGATTGGGTTGGACAGTGACAGTGAGTGTGGAGTCGGGAGATTGGGTTGGACAGTGACAGAGAGTGTGGAGTAGGGAGATTGGGTTGGACAGTGACAGTGAGTGTGGAGTAGGGAGATTGGGTTGGACAGTGACAGTGAGTGAGGAGTCGGGAGATTGGGTTGTACAGTGACAGTGAGTGTGGAGTAGGGAGATTGTGTTGGACAGTGACAGTGAGTGTGGAGTAGGGAGATTGGGTTGGATAGTGACAGAGAGTGTGGAGTAGGGAGATTGGGTGGGACAGTGACTGTGAGTGTGGAGTAGGGAGATTGGGTTGGACAGTGACAGTGAGTGTGGAGTAGGGAGATTGGGTTGGACAGTGACTGTGAGTGTGGAGTAGGGAGATTGGGTTGGACAGTGACAGTGAGTGTAGAGCAGGGAGATTGGGTTGGACAGTGACTGTGAGTGTGGAGTAGGGTGATTGGGTTGGACAGTGACAGTGAGTGTGGAGTAGGGAGATTGGGTTGTACAGTGACAGTGAGTGTGGAGTAGGGAGATTGGGTTGGACAGTGACAGTGAGTGTGGAGTAGGGAGATTGGGTTGGACAGTGACTGTGAGTGTGGAGTAGGGAGATTGGGTTGAACAGTGACAGTGAGTGTGGAGTAGGGAGATTGGGTAGGACAGTGACAGTGAGTGAGGAGTCGGGAGATTGGGTTGGACAGTGACAGTGAGTGTGGAGTAGGGAGATTGGGTTGTACAGTGACAGTGAGTGTGGAGTAGGGAGATTGGGTTGGACACTGACAGTGTGTGTGGAGTAGGGAGATTGGGTTGTACAGTGACAGTGAGTGTGGAGTAGGGAGATTGGGTTGGACAGTGACAGAGAGTGTGGAGTAGGGAGATTGGGTTGGACAGTGACAGTGAGTGTGGAGTAGGGAGATTGGGTTGGACAGTGACAGAGAGTGTGGAGTAGGGAGATTGGGTGGGACAGTGACAGTGAGTGTGGAGTAGGGAGATTGGGTTGGACAGTGACAGTGAGTGAGGAGTCGGGAGATTGGGTTGTACAGTGACAGTGAGTGTGGAGTAGGGAGATTGGGTTGGACAGTGACAGTGAGTGTGGAGTAGGGAGATTGGGTTGGACAGTGACTGTGAGTGTGGAGTCGGGAGATTGGGTTGGACTGTGAGACAGAGTGTGGAGTAGGGAGATTGGGTTGTACAGTGACAGAGAGTGTGGAGTAGGGAGATTGGGTTGGACAGTGACAGTGAGTGAGGAGTCGGGAGATTGGGTTGTACAGTGACAGTGAGTGTGGAGTAGGGAGATTGGGTGGGACAGTGACAGAGAGTGTGGAGTAGGGAGATTGTGTTGGACTGAGTGATTGCGAGTGCGGAGTAGGGAGATTGTGTTTGACTGAGCTGATTGCGAGTGTGGAGTAGGGAGATTTGGTTGGTTGAGTGACTGTGAGTGTGGAGTAGGGAGATTGTGTTGGACAGTGACAGTGAGTGTGGAGTAGGGAGATTGGGTTGGACAGTGACTGTGAGTGTAGAGTAGGGAGATTGGGTTGGACAGTGACAGTGAGTGTGGAGTAGGGAGATTGTGTTGGACAGTGACAGTGAGTGTGGAGTAGGGAGATTGGGTTGGACAGTGACAGAGAGTGTGGAGTAGGGAGATTGGGTGGGACAGTGACTGTGAGTGTGGAGTAGGGAGATTCGGTTGGACAGTGACAGTGAGTGTGGAGTAGGGAGATTGGGTTGGACAGTGACTGTGAGTGTGGAGTAGGGAGATTGGGTTGGACAGTGACAGTGAGTGTGGAGTAGGGAGATTGGGTTGGACAGTGACAGTGAGTCTGGAGTAGGGAGATTGGGTTGGACTGTGACCGTGAGGGTGGAGTAGGGAGAATGGGTTGGACAGTGACAGAGAGTGTGGAGTAGGGAGATTGGGTTGGACAGTGACAGTGAGTGTGGAGTAGGGAGATTGTGTTGGACTGAGTGATTGCGAGTGTGGAGTAGGGAGATTGTGTTGGACTGAGTGATTGCGAGTGTGGAGTAGGGAGATTTGGTTGGTTGAGTGACTGTGAGTATGGAGTAGGGAGATTGTGTTGGACAGTGACAGTGAGTGTGGAGTAGGGAGATTGTGTTGGACAGTGACTGTGAGTGTGGAGTAGGGAGATTGGGTTGGACAGTGACAGTGAGTGTGGAGTAGGGTGATTGGGTTGGACAGTGACCGTGAGTGTGGAGTAGGGAGATTGGGTTGTACAGTGACAGAGAGTGTGAGTAGGGACATTGGGTTGGACAGTGACAGTGAGTGTGGAGTAGGGAGATTGGGTTGGACAGTGACAGTGAGTGAGGAGTCGGGAGATTGGGTTGAACAGTGACAGTGAGTGTGGAGTAGGGAGATTGGGTTGTACAGTGACAGTGAGTGTGGAGTAGGGAGATTGGGTTGGACAGTGACAGTGAGTGTGGAGTAGGGAGATTGGGTTGTACAGTGACAGAGAGTGTGGAGTAGGGAGATTGGGTTGGACAGTGACAGTGAGTGAGGAGTCGGGAGATTGGGTTGGACAGTGACAGAGAGTGTGGAGTAGGGAGATTGGGTGGGACAGTGACTGTGAGTGTGGAGTAGGGAGATTGGGTTGGACAGTGACAGTGAGTGTGGAGTAGGGAGATTGGGTTGGACAGTGACTGTGAGTGTGGAGTAGGGAGATTGGGTTGGACAGTGACAGTGAGTGTAGAGCAGGGAGATTGGGTTGGACAGTGACTGTGAGTGTGGAGTAGGGAGATTGGGTTGGACAGTGACAGTGAGTGTGGAGTAGGGAGATTGTGTTGGACAGTGACTGTGAGTGTGGAGTAGGGAGATTGGGTTGGACAGTGACAGTGAGTGTGGAGTAGGGTGATTGGGTTGGACAGTGACCGTGAGTGTGGAGTAGGGAGATTGGGTTGTACAGTGACAGAGAGTGTGGAGTAGGGACATTGGGTTGGACAGTGACAGTGAGTGTGGAGTAGGGAGATTGGGTTGGACAGTGACAGTCAGTGAGGAGTCGGGAGATTGGGTTGAACAGTGACAGTGAGTGTGGAGTAGGGAGATTGGGTTGTACAGTGACAGTGAGTGTGGAGTAGGGAGATTGGGTTGGACAGTGACAGTGAGTGTGGAGTAGGGAGATTGGGTTGTACAGTGACAGAGAGTGTGGAGTAGGGAGATTGGGTTGGACAGTGACAGTGAGTGAGGAGTCGGGAGATTGGGTTGGACAGTGACAGAGAGTGTGGAGTAGGGAGATTGGGTGGGACAGTGACTGTGAGTGTGGAGTAGGGAGATTGGGTTGGACAGTGACAGTGAGTGTGGAGTAGGGAGATTGGGTTGGACAGTGACTGTGAGTGTGGAGTAGGGAGATTGGGTTGGACAGTGACAGTGAGTGTAGAGCAGGGAGATTGGGTTGGACAGTGACTGTGAGTGTGGAGTAGGGAGATTGGGTTGGACAGTGACTGTGAGTGTGGAGTAGGGAGATTGGGTTGGACAGTGACTGTGAGTGTGGAGTAGGGAGATTGGGTTGAACAGTGACAGTGAGTGTGGAGTAGGGAGATTGGGTAGGACAGTGACAGTGAGTGAGGAGTCGGGAGATTGGGTTGGACAGTGACAGTGAGTGTGGAGTAGGGAGATTGGGTTGTACAGTGACAGTGAGTGTGGAGTAGGGAGATTGGGTTGGACACTGACAGTGTGTGTGGAGTAGGGAGATTGGGTTGTACAGTGACAGTGAGTGTGGAGTAGGGAGATTGGGTTGGACAGTGACAGAGAGTGTGGAGTAGGGAGATTGGGTTGGACAGTGACAGTGAGTGTGGAGTAGGGAGATTGGGTTGGACAGTGACAGAGAGTGTGGAGTAGGGAGATTGGGTGGGACAGTGACAGTGAGTGTGGAGTAGGGGAGATTGGGTTGGACAGTGACAGTGAGTGAGGAGTCGGGAGATTGGGTTGTACAGTGACAGTGAGTGTGGAGTAGGGAGATTGGGTTGGACAGTGACAGTGAGTGTGGAGTAGGGAGATTGGGTTGGACAGTGACTGTGAGTGTGGAGTCGGGAGATTGGGTTTGACTGTGACACAGAGTGTGGAGTAGGGAGATTGGGTTGTACAGTGACAGGGAGTGTGGAGTAGGGAGATTGGGTTGGACAGTGACAGTGAGTGAGGAGTCGGGAGATTGGGTTGTACAGTGACAGTGAGTGTGGAGTAGGGAGATTGGGTGGGACAGTGACAGAGAGTGTGGAGTAGGGAGATTGTGTTGGACTGAGTGATTGCGAGTGTGGAGTAGGGAGATTGTGTTGGACTGAGTGATTGCGAGTGTGGAGTAGGGAGATTTGGTTGGTTGAGTGACTGTGAGTGTGGAGTAGGGAGATTGTGTTGGACAGTGACAGTGAGTGTGGAGTAGGGAGATTGGGTTGGACAGTGACTGTGAGTGTGGAGTAGGGAGATTGGGTTGGACAGTGACAGTGAGTGTGGAGTAGGGTGATTGTGTTGGACAGTGACAGTGAGTGTGGAGTAGGGAGATTGGGTTGGACAGTGACAGAGAGTGTGGAGTAGGGAGATTGGGTGGGACAGTGACTGTGAGTGTGGAGTAGGGAGATTCGGTTGGACAGTGACAGTGAGTGTGGAGTAGGGAGATTGGGTTGGACAGTGACTGTGAGTGTGGAGTAGGGAGATTGGGTTGGACAGTGACAGTGAGTGTGGAGTAGGGAGATTGGGTTGGACAGTGACAGTGAGTCTGGAGTAGGGAGATTGGGTTGGACTGTGACAGTGAGTGTGGAGTAGGGAGATTGGGTTGGACAGTGACAGAGAGTGTGGAGTAGGGAGATTGGGTTGGACAGTGACAGTGAGTGTGGAGTAGGGAGATTGTGTTGGACTGAGTGATTGCGAGTGTGGAGTAGGGAGATTGTGTTGGACTGAGTGATTGCGAGTGTGGAGTAGGGAGATTTGGTTGGTTGAGTGAATGTGAGTATGGAGTAGGGAGATTGTGTTGGACAGTGACAGTGAGTGTGGAGTAGGGAGATTGTGTTGGACAGTGACTGTGAGTGTGGAGTAGGGAGATTGGGTTGGACAGTGACAGTGAGTGTGGAGTAGGGAGATTGGGTTGGACAGTGACCGTGAGTGTGGAGTAGGGAGATTGGGTTGTACAGTGACAGAGAGTGTGGAGTAGGGACATTGGGTTGGACAGTGACAGTGAGTGTGGAGTAGGGAGATTGGGTTGGACAGTGACAGTGAGTGAGGAGTCGGGAGATTGGGTTGAACAGTGACAGTGAGTGTGGAGTAGGGAGATTGGGTTGTACAGTGACAGTGAGTGTGGAGTAGGGAGATTGGGTTGGACAGTGACAGTGAGTGTGGAGTAGGGAGATTGGGTTGTACAGTGACAGAGAGTGTGGAGTAGGGAGATTGGGTTGGACAGTGACAGTGAGTGAGGAGTCGGGAGATTGGGTTGTACAGTGACAGTGAGTGTGGAGTAGGGAGATTGGGTTGGACAGTGACAGTGAGTGAGGAGTCGGGAGATTGGGTTGGACTGTGACAGAGAGTGTGGAGTAGGGAGATTGGGTTGGACAGTGACAGAGAGTGTGGAGTAGGGAGATTGGGTTGGACAGTGACAGTGAGTGTGGAGTAGGGAGATTGGGTTGGACAGTGACAGTGAGTGAGAAGTCGGGAGATTGGGTTGTACAGTGACAGTGAGTGTGGAGTAGGGAGATTGGGTTGGACAGTGACAGAGAGTGTGGAGTAGGGAGATTGGGTTGGACAGTGACAGAGAGTGTGGAGTAGGGAGATTGGGTGGGACAGTGACTGTGAGTGTGGAGTAGGGAGATTGGGTTGGACAGTGACAGTGAGTGTGGAGTAGGGAGATTGGGTTGGACAGTGACTGTGAGTGTGGAGTAGGGAGATTGGGTTGGACAGTGACAGTGAGTGTAGAGTAGGGAGATTGGGTTGTACAGTGACAGTGAGTGTGGAGTAGGGAGATTGGGTTGGACAGTGACTGTGAGTGTGGAGTAGGGAGATTGGGTTGGACAGTGACAGTGAGTGTGGAGTAGGGAGATTGGGTTGTACAGTGACAGTGAGTGTGGAGTAGGGAGATTGGGTTGGACAGTGACAGTGAGTGTGGAGTAGGGAGATTGGGTTGGACAGTGACTGTGAGTGTGGAGTAGGGAGATTGGGTTGGACAGTGACAGTGAGTGTGGAGTAGGGAGATTGGGTAGGACAGTGACAGTGAGTGAGGAGTCGGGAGATTGGGTTGGACAGTGACAGTGAGTGTGGAGTAGGGAGATTGGGTTGGACAGTGACAGTGAGTGTGGAGTAGGGAGATTGGGTTGGACACTGACAGTGTGTGTGGAGTAGGGAGATTGGGTTGTACAGTGACAGTGAGTGTGGAGTAGGGAGATTGGGTTGGACAGTGACAGAGAGTGTGGAGTAGGGAGATTGGGTTGGACAGTGACAGTGAGTGTGGAGTAGGGAGATTGGGTTGGACAGTGACAGTGAGTGTGGAGTAGGAGATTGGGTTGGACAGTGACTGTGATTGTGGAGTAGGGAGATTGGGTTGGACTGTGACACAGAGTGTGGAGTAGGGAGATTGGGTTGTACAGTGACAGAGAGTGTGGAGTAGGGAGATTGGGTTGGACAGTGACAGTGAGTGAGGAGTCGGGAGATTGGGTTGTACAGTGACAGTGAGTGTGGAGTAGGGAGATTGGGTGGGACAGTGACAGAGAGTGTGGAGTAGGGAGTTTGGGTTGGACTGTGACAGAGAGTGTGGAGTCGGGAGATTGGGTTGTACAGTGACAGTGAGTGTGGAGTAGGGAGATTGGGTTGGACAGTGACAGTGAGTGAGGAGTCGGGAGATTGGGTTGTACAGTGACAGTGAGTGTGGAGTAGGGAGATTGGGTTGGACAGTGACAGAGAGTGTGGAGTAGGGAGATTGGGTGGGACAGTGACTGTGAGTGTGGAGTAGGGAGATTGGGTTGGACAGTGACAGTGAGTGTGGAGTAGGGAGACTGGGTTGGACAGTGACAGTGAGTCTGGAGTAGGGAGATTGGGTTGGACTGTGACAGTGAGTGTGGAGTAGGGAGATTGGGTTGGACAGTGACAGAGAGTGTGGAGTAGGGAGATTGGGTTGGACAGTGACAGTGAGTGTGGAGTAGGGAGATTGTGTTGGACTGAGTGATTGCGAGTGTGGAGTAGGGAGATTGTGTTGGACTGAGTGATTGCGAGTGTGGAGTAGGGAGATTTGGTTGGTTGAGTGACTGTGATTATGGAGTAGGGAGATTGTGTTGGACAGTGACAGTGAGTGTGGAGTAGGGAGATTGTGTTGGACAGTGACTGTGAGTGTGGAGTAGGGAGATTGGGTTGGACAGTGACAGTGAGTGTGGAGTAGGGAGATTGGGTTGGACAGTGACCGTGAGTGTGGAGTAGGGAGATTGGGTTGTACAGTGACAGAGAGTGTGGAGTAGGGACATTGGGTTGGACAGTGACAGTGAGTGTGGAGTAGGGAGATTGGGTTGGACAGTGACAGTGAGTGAGGAGTCGGGAGATTGGGTTGAACAGTGACAGTGAGTGTGGAGTAGGGAGATTGGGTTGTACAGTGACAGTGAGTGTGGAGTAGGGAGATTGGGTTGGACAGTGACAGTGAGTGTGGAGTAGGGAGATTGGGTTGTACAGTGACAGAGAGTGTGGAGTAGGGAGATTGGGTTGGACAGTGACAGTGAGTGAGGAGTCGGGAGATTGGGTTGTACAGTGACAGTGAGTGTGGAGTAGGGAGATTGGGTTGGACAGTGACAGTGAGTGAGGAGTCGGGAGATTGGGTTGGACTGTGAAAGAGAGTGTGGAGTAGGGAGATTGGGTTGGACAGTGACAGAGAGTGTGGAGTAGGGAGATTGGGTTGGACAGTGACAGTGAGTGTGGAGTAGGGAGATTGGGTTGGACAGTGACAGTGAGTGAGGAGTCGGGAGATTGGGTTGTACAGTGACAGTGAGTGTGGAGTAGGGAGATTGTGTTGGACAGTGACAGTGAGTGTGGAGTAGGGAGATTGGGTTGGACAGTGACAGAGAGTGTGGAGTAGGGAGATTGGGTGGGACAGTGACTGTGAGTGTGGAGTAGGGAGATTGGGTTGGACAGTGACAGTGAGTGTGGAGTAGGGAGATTGGGTTGGACAGTGACTGTGAGTGTGGAGTAGGGAGATTGGGTTGGACAGTGACAGTGAGTGTAGAGTAGGGAGATTGGGTTGGACAGTGACAGTGAGTGAGGAGTCGGGAGATTGGGTTGTACAGTGACAGTGAGTGTGGAGTAGGGAGATTGGGTTGGATAGTGACAGTGAGTGAGGAGTCGGGAGATTGGGTTGGACTGTGACAGAGAGTGTGGAGTAGGGAGATTGGGTTGGACAGTGACAGAGAGTGTGGAGTAGGGAGATTGGGTTGGACAGTGACAGTGAGTGTGGAGTAGGGAGATTGGGTTGGACAGTGACAGTGAGTGAGGAGTCGGGAGATTGGGTTGTACAGTGACAGTGAGTGTGGAGTAGGGAGATTGTGTTGGACAGTGACAGTGAGTGTGGAGTAGGGAGATTGGGTTGGACAGTGACAGAGAGTGTGGAGTAGGGAGATTGGGTGGGACAGTGACTGTGGAGTGTGGAGTAGGGAGATTGGGTTGGACAGTGACAGTGAGTGTGGAGTAGGGAGATTGGGTTGGACAGTGACTGTGAGTGTGGAGTAGGGAGATTGGGTTGGACAGTGACAGTGAGTGTAGAGTAGGGAGATTGGGTTGGACAGTGACTGTGAGTGTGGAGTAGGGAGATTGGGTTGGACAGTGACAGTGAGTGTGGAGTAGGGAGATTGGGCTGTACAGTGACAGTGAGTGTGGAGTAGGGAGATTGGGTTGGACAGTGACAGTGAGTGTGGAGTAGGGAGATTGGGTTGGACAGTGACTGTGAGTGTGGAGTAGGGAGATTGGGTTGAACAGTGACAGTGAGTGTGGAGTAGGGAGATTGGGTAGGACAGTGACAGTGAGTGAGGAGTCGGGAGATTGGGTTGGACAGTGACAGTGAGTGTGGAGTAGGGAGATTTGGTTGGACACTGACAGTGTGTGTGGAGTAGGGGAGATTGGGTTGTACAGTGACAGTGAGTGTGGAGTAGGGAGATTGGGTTGGACAGTGACAGAGAGTGTGGAGTAGGGAGATTGGGTTGGACAGTGACAGTGAGTGTGGAGTAGGGAGATTGGGTTGGACAGTGACAGAGAGTGTGGAGTAGGGAGATTGGGTGGGACAGTGACAGTGAGTGTGGAGTAGGGAGATTGGGTTGGACAGTGACAGTGAGTGAGGAGTCGGGAGATTGGGTTGTACAGTGACAGTGAGTGTGGAGTAGGGAGATTGGGTTGGACAGTGACAGTGAGTGTGGAGTAGGGAGATTGGGTTGGACAGTGACTGTGAGTGTGGAGTCGGGAGATTGGGTTGGACTGTGACACAGAGTGTGGAGTAGGGAGATTGGGTTGTACAGTGACAGAGAGTGTGGAGTAGGGAGATTGGGTTGGACAGTGACAGTGAGTGAGGAGTCGGGAGATTGGGTTGTACAGTGACAGTGAGTGTGGAGTAGGGAGATTGGGTGGGACAGTGACAGAGAGTGTGGAGTAGGGAGATTGGGTTGGACTGTGACAGAGAGTGTGGAGTCGGGAGATTGGGTTGTACAGTGACAGTGAGTGTGGAGTAGGGAGATTGGGTTGGACTGTGACAGTGAGTGAGGAGTCGGGAGATTGGGTTGTACAGTGACAGTGAGTGTGGAGTAGGGAGATTGGGTTGGACAGTGACAGAGAGTGTGGAGTAGGGAGATTGGGTGGGACAGTGACTGTGAGTGTGGAGTAGGGAGATTGGGTTGGACAGTGACAGTGAGTGTGGAGTAGGGAGATTGGGTTGGACAGTGACAGTGAGTCTGGAGTAGGGAGATTGGGTTGGACTGTGACAGTGAGTGTGGAGTAGGGAGATTGGGTTGGACAGTGACAGAGAGTGTGGAGTAGGGAGATTGGGGTTGGACAGTGACAGTGAGTGAGGAGTCGGGAGATTGGGTTGTACAGTGACAGTGAGTGTGGAGTAGGGAGATTGGGTTGGACAGTGACAGTGAGTGAGGAGTCGGGAAATTCGGTTGTGCAGTGACAGTGAGTGTGGAGTAGGGAGATTGGGTTGGACAGTGACAGAGAGTGTGGAGTAGGGAGATTGGGTGGGCAGTGACAGTGAGTGTGGAGTAGGGAGATTGGGTTGGACAGTGACAGTGAGTGTGGAGTAGGGAGATTGGGTTGGACAGTGACAGTGAGTGAGGAGTCGGGAGATTGGGTTGTACAGTGACAGTGAGTGTGGAGTAGGGAGATTGGGTTGGACAGTGACAGTGAGTGTGGAGTAGGGGAGATTGGTTTGGACAGTGACACTGAGTCTGGAGTAGGGAGATTGGGTTGGACTGTGACAGTGAGTGTGTAGTAGGGGAGATTGGGTTGGACAGTGACTGTGAGTGTGGAGTAGGGAGATTGGGTTGAAGTGACAGTGAATGTGGAGTAGGGAGATTGTGTTGGACTGAGTGATTGCGAGTGTGGAGTAGGGAGATTGTGTTGGACTGAGTGATTGCGAGTGTGGAGTAGGGAGATTTGGTTGGTTGAGTGACTGTGAGGGTGGAGTAGGGAGATTGTGTTGGACAGCGACAGTGAGTGTGGAGTAGGGAGATTGTGTTGGACAGTGACTGTGAGTGTGGAGTAGGGAGATTGGGTTGGACAGTGACAGTGAGTGTGGAGTAGGGAGATTGGGTTGGACAGTGACCGTGAGTGTGGAGTAGGGAGATTGGGTTGTACAGTGACAGAGAGTGTGGAGTAGGGACATTGGGTTGGACAGTGACAGTGAGTGTGGAGTAAGGAGATTGGGTTGGACAGTGACAGTGAGTGAGGAGTCGGGTGATTGGGTTGAACAGTGACAGTGAGTGTGGAGTAGGGAGATTGGGTTGTACAGTGACAGTGAGTGTGGAGTAGGGAGATTGGGTTGGACAGTGACAGTGAGTGTGGAGTAGGGAGATTGGGTTGGACAGTGACAGAGAGTGTGGAGTAGGGAGATTGGGTTGGACAGTGACAGTGAGTGAGGAGTCGGGAGATTGGGTTGTACAGTGACAGTGAGTGTGGAGTAGGGAGATTGGGTTGGACAGTGACAGTGAATGTGGAGTAGGGAGATTGTGTTGGACTGAGTGATTGCGAGTGTGGAGTAGGGAGATTGTGTTGGACTGAGTGATTGCGAGTGTGGAGTAGGGAGATTTGGTTGGTTGAGTGACTGTGAGTGTGGAGTAGGGAGATTGTGTTGGACAGTGACAGTGAGTGTGGAGTAGGGAGATTGTGTTGGACAGTGACTGTGAGTGTGGAGTAGGGAGATTGGGTTGGACAGTGACAGTGAGTGTGGAGTAGGGAGATTGGGTTGTACAGTGACAGTGAGTGTGGAGTAGGGAGATTGGGTTGGACAGTGACAGTGAGTGTGGAGTAGGGAGATTGGGTTGGACAGTGACTGTGAGTGTGGAGTAGGGAGATTGGGTTGAACAGTGACAGTGAGTGTGGAGTAGGGAGATTGGGTAGGACAGTGACAGTGAGTGAGGAGTCGGGAGATTGGGTTGGACAGTGACAGTGAGTGTGGAGTAGGGAGATTTGGTTGGACACTGACAGTGTGTGTGGAGTAGGGAGATTGGGTTGTACAGTGACAGTGAGTGTGGAGTAGGGAGATTGGGTTGGACAGTGACAGAGAGTGTGGAGTAGGGAGATTGGGTTGGACAGTGACAGTTAGTGTGGAGTAGGGAGATTGGGTTGGACAGTGACAGAGAGTGTGGAGTAGGGAGATTGGGTGGGACAGTGACAGTGAGTGTGGAGTTGGGAGATTGGGTTGGACAGTGACAGTGAGTGAGGAGTCGGGAGATTGGGTTGTACAGTGACAGTGAGTGTGGAGTAGGGAGATTGGGTTGGACAGTGACAGTGAGTGTGGCGTAGGGAGATTGGGTTGGACAGTGACTGTGAGTGTGGAGTCGGGAGATTGGGTTGGACTGTGACACAGAGTGTGGAGTAGGGAGATTGGGTTGTACAGTGACAGAGAGTGTGGAGTAGGGAGATTGGGTTGGACAGTGACAGTGAGTGAGGAGTCGGGAGATTGGGTTGTACAGTGACAGTGAGTGTGGAGTAGGGAGATTGGGTGGGACAGTGACAGAGAGTGTGGAGTAGGGAGATTGGGTTGGACTGTGACAGAGAGTGTGGAGTAGGGAGATTGGGTTGGACAGTGACTGTGAGTGTGGAGTCGGGAGATTGGGTTGTACAGTGACAGTGAGTGTGGAGTAGGGAGATTGGGTTGGACTGTGACAGTGAGTGAGGAGTCGGGAGATTGGGTTGTACAGTGACAGTGAGTGTGGAGTAGGGAGATTGGGTTGGACAGGGACAGAGAGTGTGGAGTAGGGAGATTGGGTGGGACAGTGACTGTGAGTGTGGAGTAGGGAGATTGGGTTGGAATGTGACAGTGAGTGTGGAGTAGGGAGATTGGGTTGGACAGTGACAGTGAGTCTGGAGTAGGGAGATTGGGTTGGACTGTGACAGTGAGTGTGGAGTAGGGAGATTGGGTTGGACAGTGACAGAGAGTGTGGAGTAGGGAGATTGGGTTGGACAGTGACAGTGAGTGAGGAGTCGGGAGATTGGGTTGTACAGTGACAGTTAGTGTGGAGTAGGGAGATTGGGTTGGACAGTGACAGTGAGTGAGGAGTCGGGAAATTGGGTTGTGCAGTGACAGTGAGTGTGGAGTAGGGAGATTGGGTTGGACAGTGACAGAGAGTGTGGAGTAGGGAGATTGGGTGGGACAGTGACTGTGAGTGTGGAGTAGGGAGATTGGGTTGGACAGTGACAGTGAGTGTGGAGTAGGGAGATTGGGTTGGACAGTGACAGTGAGTGAGGAGTCGGGAGATTGGGTTGTACAGTGACAGTGAGTGTGGAGTAGGGAGATTGGGTTGGACAGTGACAGTGAGTGTGGAGTAGGGAGATTGGTTTGGACAGTGACACTGAGTCTGGAGTAGGGAGATTGGGTTGGACTGTGACAGTGAGTGTGGAGTAGGGAGATTGGGTTGGACAGTGACAGAGAGTGTGGAGTAGGGAGATTGGGTTGGACAGTGACAGTGAATTTGGAGTAGGGAGATTGTGTTGGACTGAGTGATTGCGAGTGTGGAGTAGGGAGATTGTGTTGGACTGAGTGATTGCGAGTGTGGAGTAGGGAGATTTGGTTGGTTGAGTGACTGTGAGTGTGGAGTAGGGAGATTGTGTTGGACAGCGACAGTGAGTGTGGAGTAGGGAGATTGTGTTGGACAGTGACTGTGAGTGTGGAGTAGGGAGATTGGGTTGGACAGTGACAGTGAGTGTGGAGTAGGGAGATTGGGTTGGACAGTGACCGTGAGTGTGGAGTAGGGAGATTGGGTTGTACAGTGACAGAGAGTGTGGAGTAGGGACATTGGATTGGACAGTGACAGTGAGTGTGGAGTAAGGAGATTGGGTTGGACAGTGACAGTGAGTGAGGAGTCGGGTGATTGGGTTGAACAGTGACAGTGAGTGTGGAGTAGGGAGATTGGGTTGTACAGTGACAGTGAGTGTGGAGTAGGGAGATTGGGTTGGACAGTGACAGTGAGTGTGGAGTAGGGAGATTGGGTTGGACAGTGACAGAGAGTGTGGAGTAGGGAGATTGGGTTGGACAGTGACAGTGAGTGAGGAGTCGGGAGATTGGGTTGTACAGTGACAGTGAGTGTGGAGTAGGGAGATTGGGTTGGACAGTGACAGTGAATGTGGAGTAGGGAGATTGTGTTGGACTGAGTGATTGCGAGTGTGGAGTAGGGAGATTGTGTTGGACTGAGTGATTGCGAGTGTGGAGTAGGGAGATTTGGTTGGTTGAGTGACTGTGAGTGTGGAGTAGGGAGATTGTGTTGGACAGTGACAGTGAGTGTGGAGTAGGGAGATTGTGTTGGACAGTGACTGTGAGTGTGGAGTAGGGAGATTGGGTTGGACAGTGACAGTGAGTGTGGAGTAGGGAGATTGGGTTGGACAGTGACCGTGAGTGTGGAGTAGGGAGATTGGGTTGTACAGTGACAGAGAGTGTGGAGTAGGGACATTGGGTTGGACAGTGACAGTGAGTGTGGAGTATGGAGATTGGGTTGGACAGTAACAGTGAGTGAGGAGTCGGGTGATTGGGTTGAACAGTGACAGTGAGTGTGGAGTAGGGAGATTGGGTTGTACAGTGACAGTGAGTGTGGAGTAGGGAGATTGGGTTGGACAGTGACAGTGAGTGTGGAGTAGGGAGATTGGGTTGGACAGTGACAGAGAGTGTGGAGTAGGGAGATTGGGTTGGACAGTGACAGTGAGTGAGGAGTCGGGAGATTGGGTTGTACAGTGACAGTGAGTGTGGAGTAGGGAGATTGGGTGGGACAGTGACTGTGAGTGTGGAGTAGGGAGATTGGGTTGTACAGTGACAGTGAGTGTGGAGTAGGGAGATTGGGTTGGACAGTGACAGTGAGTGAGGAGTCGGGAGATTGGGTTGGACTGTGACAGAGAGTGTGGAGTAGGGAGATTGGGTTGGACAGTGACAGTGAGTGTGGAGTAGGGAGATTGGGTTGGACAGTGACAGTGAGTGTGGAGTAGGGAGATTGGGTTGGACAGTGACAGTGAGTGAGGAGTCGGGAGATTGGGTTGTACAGTGACAGTGAGTGTGGAGTAGGGAGATTGTGTTGGACAGTGACAGTGAGTGTGGAGTAGGGAGATTGGGTTGGACAGTGATAGAGAGTGTGGAGTAGGGAGATTGGGTGGGACAGTGACTGTGAGTGTGGAGTCGGCAGATTGGGTTGGACAGTGACAGTGAGTGTGGAGTAGGGAGATTGGTTTGGACAGTGACTGTGAGTGTGGAGTAGGGAGATCGGGTTGGACAGTGACAGTGAGTGTAGAGTAGGGAGATTGGGTTGGACAGTGACTGTGAGTGTGGAGTAGGGAGATTGGGTTGGACAGTGACAGTGAGTGTGGAGTAGGGAGATTGGGTTGTACAGTGACAGTGAGTGTGGAGTAGGGAGATTGGGTTGGACAGTGACAGTGAGTGTGGAGTAGGGAGATTGGGTTGGACAGTGACTGTGAGTGTGGAGTAGGGAGATTGGGTTGAACAGTGACAGTGAGTGTGGTGTAGGGAGATTGGGTTACACAGTGACAGTGAGTGAGGAGTCGGGAGATTGGGTTGGACAGTGACAGTGAGTGTGGAGTAGGGAGATTGGTTTGTACAGTGACAGTGAGTGTGGAGTAGGGAGATTGGGTTGGACAGTGACAGTGAGTGTGGAGTAGGGAGATTGGGTTGTACAGTGACAGTGAGTGTGGAGTAGGGAGATTGTGTTGGACAGTGACAGAGAGTGTGGAGTAGGGAGATTGGGTGGGACAGTGACAGTGAGTGTGGAGTAGGGAGATTGGGTTGGACAGTGACAGTGAGTGTGGAGTAGGGAGATTGGGTTGGACAGTGACAGAGAGTGTGGAGTAGGGAGATTGGGTTGGACAGTGACAGTGAGTGTGGAGTAGGGAGATTGGGTTGGACAGTGACTGTGAGTGTGGAGTCGGGAGATTGGGTTGGACTTTGACACAGAGTGTGGAGTAGGGAGATTGGGTTGTACAGTGACAGAGAGTGTGGAGTAGGGAGATTGGGTTGGACAGTGTCAGTGAGTGAGGAGTCGGGAGATTGGGTTGTACAGTGACAGTGAGTGTGGAGTAGGGAGATTGGGTGGGACAGTGACAGAGAGTGTGGAGTAGGGAGATTGGGTTGGACTGTGACAGAGAGTGTGGAGTAGGGAGATTGGGTTGGACAGTGACAGTGATTGAGGAGTCGGGAGATTGGGTTGTACAGTGACAGTGAGTGTGGAGTAGGGAGATTGGGTTGGACAGTGACAGTGAGTGTGGAGTAGGGAGATTGGGTTGGACTGTGACAGAGAGTGTGGAGTAGGGAGATTGGGTGGGACAGTGACTTGAGTGTGGAGTAGGGAGATTGGGTTGGACAGTGACAGTGAGTGTGGAGTAGGGAGATTGGGTTGGACAGTGACAGTGAGTGTGGAGTAGGGAGATTGTGTTGGACAGTGACAGTGAGTGTGGAGTAGGGAGATTGGGTTGGACAGTGACAGAGAGTGTGGAGTAGGGAGATTGTGTTGGACAGTGACAGTGAGTGTGGAGTAGGGAGATTGGGTTGGACAGTGACAGTGAGTGTGGAGTAGGGAGATTGGGTTGGACAGTGACTGTGAGTGTGGAGTAGGAAGATTGGGTTGGACAGTGACAGTGAGTGTAGAGTAGGGAGATTGGGTTGGACAGTGACTGTGAGTGTGGAGTAGGGAGATTGGGTTGGACAGTGACAGTGAGTGTGGAGTAGGGAGATTGGGTTGGACAGTGACAGTGTGTGTGGAGTAGCGAGATTGGGTGGGACAGTGACAGAGAGTGTGGGGTAGGGAGATTGGGTTGGACTGTGACAGAGAGTGTGGAGTAGGGAGATTGGGTTGGACAGTGACAGTGAGTGAGGAGTCGGGAGATTGGGTTGTACAGTGACAGTGAGTGTGGAGTAGGGAGATTGTGTTGGACAGTGACAGTGAGTGTGGAGTAGGGAGATTGGGTTGGACTGTGACAGAGAGTGTGGAGTAGGGAGATTGGGTGGGACAGTGACTGTGAGTGTGGAGTAGGGAGATTGGGTTGGACAGTGACAGTGAGTGTGGAGAAGGGAGATTGGGTTGGACAGTGACTGTGAGTGTGTAGTAGGGAGATTGGGTTGGACAGTGACACTGAGTGTGGAGTAGGGAGATTGGGTTGGACAGTGACATAGAGTGTGGAGTAGGGAGATTGGGTTGGACAGTGACAGTGAGTGTGGAGTAGGGAGATTGGGTTGGACAGTGCCAGTGAGTGAGGAGTTGGGAGATTGGGTTGTACAGTGACAGTGAGTGTGGAGTAGGGAGATTGTGTTGGACAGTGACAGTGAGTGTGGAGTAGGGAGATTGGGTTGGACAGTGACAGAGAGTGTGGAGTAGGGAGATTGGGTGGGACAGTGACTGTGTGTGTGGAGTAGGGAGATTGGGTTGGACAGTGACAGTGAGTGTGGAGTAGGGAGATTGGGTTGGACAGTGACTGTGAGTGTGGAGTAGGGAGATTGGGTTGGACAGTGACAGTGAGTGTAGAGTAGGGAGATTGGGTTGGACAGTGACTGTGAGTGTGGAGTAGGGAGATTGGCTTGGACAGTGACAGTGAGTGTGGAGTAGGGAGATTGGATTGTACAGTGACAGTGAGTGTGGAGTAGGGAGATTGGGTTGGACAGTGACAGTGAGTGTGGAGTAGGGAGATTGGGTTGGACAGTGACAGTGAGTGTGGAGTAGGGAGATTGGGTTGGACAGTGACAGTGAGTGTGGAGTAGGGAGATTGGGTTGTACAGTGACAGAGAGTGTGGAGTAGGGAGATTGGGTGGGACTGTGACAGTGAGTGTGGAGTAGCGAGATTGGGTTGGACAGTGACAGTGAGTGTGGAGTAGGGAGATTGGGTTGGACAGTGACAGAGAGTGTGGAGTAGGGAGATTGGGTTGGACAGTGACTGTGAGTGTGGAGTAGGGAGATTGGGTTGGACAGTGACAGTGAGTGAGGAGTTGGGAGATTGGGTTGGACAGTGACAGTGAGTGTGGAGTAGGGAGATTGGGTTGTACAGTGACAGTGAGTGTGGAGTAGGGAGATTGGGTTGGACAGTGACAGTGAGTGAGGAGTCGGGAGTTTGGGTTGTACAGTGACAGTGAGTGTGGAGTAGGGAGATTGTGTTGGACAGTGACAGTGAGTGTGGAGTAGGGAGATTGGGTTGGACAGTGACAGAGAGTGTGGAGTAGGGAGATTGGGTTGGACAGTGACAGTGAGTGTGGAGTAGGGAGATTGGGTTGGACAGTGACTGTGAGTGTGGAGTAGGGAGATTGGGTTGGACAGTGACAGTGAGTGTAGAGTAGGGAGATTGGGTTGGACAGTGACTGTGAGTGTGGAGTAGGGAGATTGGGTTGGACAGTGACAGTGAGTGTGGAGTAGGGAGATTGGGTTGTACAGTGACAGTGAGTGTGGAGTAGGGAGATTGGGTTGGACAGTGACAGTGAGTGTGGAGTAGGGAGATTGGGTTGGACAGTGACTGTGAGTGTGGAGTAGGGAGATTGGGTTGAACAGTGACAGTGAGTGTGGAGTAGGGAGATTGGGTAGGACAGTGACAGTGAGTGAGGAGTCGGGAGATTGGGTTGGACAGTGACAGTGAGTGTGGAGTAGGGAGATTGGGTTGTACAGTGACAGTGAGTGTGGAGTAGGGAGATTGGGTTGGACACTGACTGTGAGTGTGGAGTAGGGAGATTGGGTTGTACAGTGACAGTGAGTGTGGAGTAGGGAGATTGGGTTGGACAGTGACAGAGAGTGTGGAGTAGGGAGATTGGGTTGGACAGTGACAGTGAGTGAGGAGTCGGGAAATTGGGTTGTACAGTGACAGTGAGTGTGGAGTAGGGAGATTGGGTTGGACAGTGACAGAGAGTGTGGAGTAGGGAGATTGGGTGGGACAGTGACTGTGAGTGTGGAGTAGGGAGATTGGGTTGGACAGTGACAGTGAGTGTGGAGTAGGGAGATTGGGTTGGACAGTGACAGTGAGTGAGGAGTCGGGAGATTGGGTTGTACAGTGACAGTGAGTGTGGAGTAGGGAGATTGGGTTGTACAGTGACAGTGAGTGTGGAGTAGGGAGATTGGGTTGGACAGTGACAGTGAGTGTGGAGTAGGGAGATTGGGTTGGACAGTGACAGAGAGTGTGGAGTAGGGAGATTGGGTTGGACAGTGACAGTGAGTGAGGAGTCGGGAGATTGGGTTGTACAGTGACAGTGAGTGTGGAGTAGGGAGATTGGGTGGGACAGTGACTGTGAGTGTGGAGTAGGGAGATTGGGTTGTACAGTGACAGTGAGTGTGGAGTAGGGAGATTGGGTTGGACAGTGACAGTGAGTGAGGAGTCGGGAGATTGGGTTGGACTGTGACAGAGAGTGTGGAGTAGGGAGATTGGGTTGGACAGTGACAGTGAGTGTGGAGTAGGGAGATTGGGTTGGACAGTGACAGTGAGTGTGGAGTAGGGAGATTGGGTTGGACAGTGACAGTGAGTGAGGAGTCGGGAGATTGGGTTGTACAGTGACAGTGAGTGTGGAGTAGGGAGATTGTGTTGGACAGTGACAGTGAGTGTGGAGTAGGGAGATTGGGTTGGACAGTGATAGAGAGTGTGGAGTAGGGAGATTGGGTGGGACAGTGACTGTGAGTGTGGAGTCGGCAGATTGGGTTGGACAGTGACAGTGAGTGTGGAGTAGGGAGATTGGGTTGGACAGTGACTGTGAGTGTGGAGTAGGGAGATCGGGTTGGACAGTGACAGTGAGTGTAGAGTAGGGAGATTGGGTTGGACAGTGACTGTGAGTGTGGAGTAGGGAGATTGGGTTGGACAGTGACAGTGAGTGTGGAGTAGGGAGATTGGGTTGTACAGTGACAGTGAGTGTGGAGTAGGGAGATTGGGTTGGACAGTGACAGTGAGTGTGGAGTAGGGAGATTGGGTTGGACAGTGACTGTGAGTGTGGAGTAGGGAGATTGGGTTGAACAGTGACAGTGAGTGTGGTGTAGGGAGATTGGGTTACACAGTGACAGTGAGTGAGGAGTCGGGAGATTGGGTTGGACAGTGACAGTGAGTGTGGAGTAGGGAGATTGGTTTGTACAGTGACAGTGAGTGTGGAGTAGGGAGATTGGGTTGGACAGTGACAGTGAGTGTGGAGTAGGGAGATTGGGTTGTACAGTGACAGTGAGTGTGGAGTAGGGAGATTGTGTTGGACAGTGACAGAGAGTGTGGAGTAGGGAGATTGGGTGGGACAGTGACAGTGAGTGTGGAGTAGGGAGATTGGGTTGGACAGTGACAGTGAGTGTGGAGTAGGGAGATTGGGTTGGACAGTGACAGAGAGTGTGGAGTAGGGAGATTGGGTTGGACAGTGACAGTGAGTGTGGAGTAGGGAGATTGGGTTGGACAGTGACTGTGAGTGTGGAGTCGGGAGATTGGGTTGGACTTTGACACAGAGTGTGGAGTAGGGAGATTGGGTTGTACAGTGACAGAGAGTGTGGAGTAGGGAGATTGGGTTGGACAGTGTCAGTGAGTGAGGAGTCGGGAGATTGGGTTGTACAGTGACAGTGAGTGTGGAGTAGGGAGATTGGGTGGGACAGTGACAGAGAGTGTGGAGTAGGGAGATTGGGTTGGACTGTGACAGAGAGTGTGGAGTAGGGAGATTGGGTTGGACAGTGACAGTGATTGAGGAGTCGGGAGATTGGGTTGTACAGTGACAGTGAGTGTGGAGTAGGGAGATTGGGTTGGACAGTGACAGTGAGTGTGGAGTAGGGAGATTGGGTTGGACTGTGACAGAGAGTGTGGAGTAGGGAGATTGGGTGGGACAGTGACTTGAGTGTGGAGTAGGGAGATTGGGTTGGACAGTGACAGTGAGTGTGGAGTAGGGAGATTGGGTTGGACAGTGACAGTGAGTGTGGAGTAGGGAGATTGTGTTGGACAGTGACAGTGAGTGTGGAGTAGGGAGATTGGGTTGGACAGTGACAGAGAGTGTGGAGTAGGGAGATTGTGTTGGACAGTGACAGTGAGTGTGGAGTAGGGAGATTGGGTTGGACAGTGACAGTGAGTGTGGAGTAGGGAGATTGGGTTGGACAGTGACTGTGAGTGTGGAGTAGGAAGATTGGGTTGGACAGTGACAGTGAGTGTAGAGTAGGGAGATTGGGTTGGACAGTGACTGTGAGTGTGGAGTAGGGAGATTGGGTTGGACAGTGACAGTGAGTGTGGAGTAGGGAGATTGGGTTGGACAGTGACAGTGTGTGTGGAGTAGCGAGATTGGGTGGGACAGTGACAGAGAGTGTGGGGTAGGGAGATTGGGTTGGACTGTGACAGAGAGTGTGGAGTAGGGAGATTGGGTTGGACAGTGACAGTGAGTGAGGAGTCGGGAGATTGGGTTGTACAGTGACAGTGAGTGTGGAGTAGGGAGATTGTGTTGGACAGTGACAGTGAGTGTGGAGTAGGGAGATTGGGTTGGACTGTGACAGAGAGTGTGGAGTAGGGAGATTGGGTGGGACAGTGACTGTGAGTGTGGAGTAGGGAGATTGGGTTGGACAGTGACAGTGAGTGTGGAGAAGGGAGATTGGGTTGGACAGTGACTGTGAGTGTGTAGTAGGGAGATTGGGTTGGACAGTGACACTGAGTGTGGAGTAGGGAGATTGGGTTGGACAGTGACATAGAGTGTGGAGTAGGGAGATTGGGTTGGACAGTGACAGTGAGTGTGGAGTAGGGAGATTGGGTTGGACAGTGCCAGTGAGTGAGGAGTTGGGAGATTGGGTTGTACAGTGACAGTGAGTGTGGAGTAGGGAGATTGTGTTGGACAGTGACAGTGAGTGTGGAGTAGGGAGATTGGGTTGGACAGTGACAGAGAGTGTGGAGTAGGGAGATTGGGTGGGACAGTGACTGTGTGTGTGGAGTAGGGAGATTGGGTTGGACAGTGACAGTGAGTGTGGAGTAGGGAGATTGGGTTGGACAGTGACTGTGAGTGTGGAGTAGGGAGATTGGGTTGGACAGTGACAGTGAGTGTAGAGTAGGGAGATTGGGTTGGACAGTGACTGTGAGTGTGGAGTAGGGAGATTGGCTTGGACAGTGACAGTGAGTGTGGAGTAGGGAGATTGGATTGTACAGTGACAGTGAGTGTGGAGTAGGGAGATTGGGTTGGACAGTGACAGTGAGTGTGGAGTAGGGAGATTGGGTTGGACAGTGACAGTGAGTGTGGAGTAGGGAGATTGGGTTGGACAGTGACAGTGAGTGTGGAGTAGGGAGATTGGGTTGTACAGTGACAGAGAGTGTGGAGTAGGGAGATTGGGTGGGACTGTGACAGTGAGTGTGGAGTAGCGAGATTGGGTTGGACAGTGACAGTGAGTGTGGAGTAGGGAGATTGGGTTGGACAGTGACAGAGAGTGTGGAGTAGGGAGATTGGGTTGGACAGTGACTGTGAGTGTGGAGTAGGGAGATTGGGTTGGACAGTGACAGTGAGTGAGGAGTTGGGAGATTGGGTTGGACAGTGACAGTGAGTGTGGAGTAGGGAGATTGGGTTGTACAGTGACAGTGAGTGTGGAGTAGGGAGATTGGGTTGGACAGTGACAGTGAGTGAGGAGTCGGGAGTTTGGGTTGTACAGTGACAGTGAGTGTGGAGTAGGGAGATTGTGTTGGACAGTGACAGTGAGTGTGGAGTAGGGAGATTGGGTTGGACAGTGACAGAGAGTGTGGAGTAGGGAGATTGGGTTGGACAGTGACAGTGAGTGTGGAGTAGGGAGATTGGGTTGGACAGTGACTGTGAGTGTGGAGTAGGGAGATTGGGTTGGACAGTGACAGTGAGTGTAGAGTAGGGAGATTGGGTTGGACAGTGACTGTGAGTGTGGAGTAGGGAGATTGGGTTGGACAGTGACAGTGAGTGTGGAGTAGGGAGATTGGGTTGTACAGTGACAGTGAGTGTGGAGTAGGGAGATTGGGTTGGACAGTGACAGTGAGTGTGGAGTAGGGAGATTGGGTTGGACAGTGACTGTGAGTGTGGAGTAGGGAGATTGGGTTGAACAGTGACAGTGAGTGTGGAGTAGGGAGATTGGGTAGGACAGTGACAGTGAGTGAGGAGTCGGGAGATTGGGTTGGACAGTGACAGTGAGTGTGGAGTAGGGAGATTGGGTTGTACAGTGACAGTGAGTGTGGAGTAGGGAGATTGGGTTGGACACTGACTGTGAGTGTGGAGTAGGGAGATTGGGTTGTACAGTGACAGTGAGTGTGGAGTAGGGAGATTGGGTTGGACAGTGACAGAGAGTGTGGAGTAGGGAGATTGGGTTGGACAGTGACAGTGAGTGAGGAGTCGGGAAATTGGGTTGTACAGTGACAGTGAGTGTGGAGTAGGGAGATTGGGTTGGACAGTGACAGAGAGTGTGGAGTAGGGAGATTGGGTGGGACAGTGACTGTGAGTGTGGAGTAGGGAGATTGGGTTGGACAGTGACAGTGAGTGTGGAGTAGGGAGATTGGGTTGGACAGTGACAGTGAGTGAGGAGTCGGGAGATTGGGTTGTACAGTGACAGTGAGTGTGGAGTAGGGAGATTGGGTTGGACAGTGACAGTGAGTGTGGAGTAGGGAGATTGGTTTGGACAGTGACAGTGAGTCTGGAGTAGGGAGATTGGGTTGGACTGTGACAGTGAGTGTGGAGTAGGGAGATTGGGTTGGACAGTGACAGAGAGTGTGGAGTAGGGAGATTGGGTTGGACAGTGACAGTGAATGTGGAGTAGGGAGATTGTGTTGGACTGAGTGATTGTGAGTGTGGAGTAGAGAGATTGTGTTGGACTGAGTGATTGCGAGTGTGGAGTAGGGAGATTTTGTTGGTTGAGTGACTGTGAGTGTGGAGTAGGGAGATTGTGTTGGACAGTGACAGTGAGTGTGGAGTAGGGAGATTGTGTTGGACAGTGACTGTGAGTGTGGAGTAGGGAGATTTGGTTGGACAGTGACAGTGAGTGTGGAGTAGGGAGATTGGGTTGGACAGTGACCGTGAGTGTGGAGTAGGGAGATTGGGTTGTACAGTGACAGAGAGTGTGGAGTAGGGACATTGGGTTGGACAGTGACAGTGAGTGTGGAGTAAGGAGATTGGGTTGGACAGTGACAGTGAGTGAGGAGTCGGGTGATTGGGTTGAACAGTGACAGTGAGTGTGGAGTAGGGAGATTGGGTTGTACAGTGACAGTGAGTGTGGAGTAGGGAGATTGGGTTGGACAGTGACAGTGAGTGTGGAGTAGGGAGATTGGGTTGGACAGTGACAGAGAGTGTGGAGTAGGGAGATTGGGTTGGACAGTGACAGTGAGTGAGGAGTCGGGAGATTGGGTTGTACAGTGATAGTGAGTGTGGAGTAGGGAGATTGGGTTGGACAGTGACAGTGAGTGAGGAGTCGGGAGATTGGGTTGGACTGTGACAGAGAGTGTGGAGTAGGGGGATTGGGTTGGACAGTGACAGTGAGTGTGGAGTCGGGAGATTGGGTTGGACAGTGACAGAGAGTGTGGAGTAGGGAGATTGGGTTGGACAGTGACAGTGAGTGTGGAGTAGGGAGATTGGGTTGTACAGTGACAGTGAGTGTGGAGTAGGGAGATTGGGTTGGACACTGACTGTGAGTGTGGAGTAGGGAGATTGGGTTGTACAGTGACAGTGAGTGTGGAGTAGGGAGATTGGGTTGGACAGTGACAGAGAGTGTGGAGTAGGGAGATTGGGTTGGACAGTGACAGTGAGTGAGGAGTCGGGAAATTGGGTTGTACAGTGACAGTGAGTGTGGAGTAGGGAGATTGGGTTGGACAGTGACAGAGAGTGTGGAGTAGGGAGATTGGGTGGGACAGTGACTGTGAGTGTGGAGTAGGGAGATTGGGTTGGACAGTGACAGTGAGTGTGGAGTAGGGAGATTGGGTTGGACAGTGACAGTGAGTGAGGAGTCGGGAGATTGGGTTGTACAGTGACAGTGAGTGTGGAGTAGGGAGATTGGGTTGGACAGTGACAGTGAGTGTGGAGTAGGGAGATTGGTTTGGACAGTGACAGTGAGTCTGGAGTAGGGAGATTGGGTTGGACTGTGACAGTGAGTGTGGAGTAGGGAGATTGGGTTGGACAGTGACAGAGAGTGTGGAGTAGGGAGATTGGGTTGGACAGTGACAGTGAATGTGGAGTAGGGAGATTGTGTTGGACTGAGTGATTGTGAGTGTGGATTAGAGAGATTGTGTTGGACTGAGTGATTGCGAGTGTGGAGTAGGGAGATTTTGTTGGTTGAGTGACTGTGAGTGTGGAGTAGGGAGATTGTGTTGGACAGTGACAGTGAGTGTGTGGAGTAGGGAGATTGTGTTGGACAGTGACTGTGAGTGTGGAGTAGGGAGATTTGGTTGGACAGTGACAGTGAGTGTGGAGTAGGGAGATTGGGTTGGACAGTGACCGTGAGTGTGGAGTAGGGAGATTGGGTTGTACAGTGACAGAGAGTGTGGAGTAGGGACATTGGGTTGGACAGTGACAGTGAGTGTGGAGTAAGGAGATTGGGTTGGACAGTGACAGTGAGTGAGGAGTCGGGTGATTGGGTTGAACAGTGACAGTGAGTGTGGAGTAGGGAGATTGGGTTGTACAGTGACAGTGAGTGTGGAGTAGGGAGATTGGGTTGGACAGTGACAGTGAGTGTGGAGTAGGGAGATTGGGTTGGACAGTGACAGAGAGTGTGGAGTAGGGAGATTGGGTTGGACAGTGACAGTGAGTGAGGAGTCGGGAGATTGGGTTGTACAGTGATAGTGAGTGTGGAGTAGGGAGATTGGGTTGGACAGTGACAGTGAGTGAGGAGTCGGGAGATTGGGTTGGACTGTGACAGAGAGTGTGGAGTAGGGGGATTGGGTTGGACAGTGACAGTGAGTGTGGAGTCGGGAGATTGGGTTGGACAGTGACAGAGAGTGTGGAGTAGGGAGATTGGGTTGGACAGTGACAGTGAGTGTGGAGTAGGGAGATTGGGTTGGACTGTGACAGTGAGTGAGGAGTCGGGAGATTGGGTTGTACAGTGACAGTGAGTGTGGAGTAGGGAGATTGTGTTGGACAGTGACAGTGAGTGTGGAGTAGGGAGATTGGGTTGGACAGTGACAGTGAGTGTGGAGTAGGGAGTTTGGGTTGGACAGTGACTGTGAGTGTGGAGTAGGGAGATTGGGTTGGACAGTGACAGTGTGTGTAGAGTAGGGAGATTGGGTTGGACAGTGACTGTGAGTGTGGAGTAGGGAGATTGGGTTGGACAGTGACAGTGAGTGTGGAGTAGGGAGATTGGGTTGTACAGTGACATTGAGTGTGGAGTAGGGAGATTGGGTTGGACAGTGACAGTGAGTGTGGAGTAGGGAGATTGGGTTGGACAGTGACTGTGAGTGTGGAGTAGGGAGATTGGGTTGAACAGTGACAGTGAGTGTGGTGTAGGGAGATTGGGTTGGACAGTGACAGTGAGTGAGGAGTCGGGAGATTGGGTTGGACAGTGACAGTGAGTGTGGAGTAGGGAGATTGGGTTGTACAGTGACAGAGAGTGTGGAGTAGGGAGATTGGGTGGGACAGTGACAGAGAGTGTGGAGTAGGGAGATTGGGTTGGACAGTGACAGTGAGTGTGGAGTAGGGAGTTTGGGTTGGACTGTGACAGTGAGTGAGGAGTCGGGAGATTGGGTTGTACAGTGACAGTGAGTGTGGAGTAGGGAGATTGTGTTGGACAGTGACAGTGAGTGTGGAGTAGGGAGATTGGGTTGGACAGTGACAGTGAGTGTGGAGTAGGGAGTTTGGGTTGGACAGTGACTGTGAGTGTGGAGTAGGGAGATTGGGTTGGACAGTGACAGTGTGTGTAGAGTAGGGAGATTGGGTTGGACAGTGACTGTGAGTGTGGAGTAGGGAGATTGGGTTGGACAGTGACAGTGAGTGTGGAGTAGGGAGATTGGGTTGTACAGTGACAGTGAGTGTGGAGTAGGGAGATTGGGTTGGACAGTGACAGTGAGTGTGGAGTAGGGAGATTGGGTTGGACAGTGACTGTGAGTGTGGAGTAGGGAGATTGGGTTGAACAGTGACAGTGAGTGTGGTGTAGGGAGATTGGGTTGGACAGTGACAGTGAGTGAGGAGTCGGGAGATTGGGTTGGACAGTGACAGTGAGTGTGGAGTAGGGAGATTGGGTTGTACAGTGACAGAGAGTGTGGAGTAGGGAGATTGTGTGGGACAGTGACAGTGAGTGTGGAGTAGGGAGATTGGGTTGGACAGTGACAGTGAGTGTGGAGTAGGGAGATTGGGTTGGACAGTGACTGTGAGTGTGGAGTCGGGAGATTGGGTTGGACTGTGACACAGAGTGTGGAGTAGGGAGATTGGGTTGTACAGTGACAGAGAGTGTGGAGTAGGGAGATTGGGTTGGACAGTGACAGTGAGTGAGGAGTCGGGAGATTGGGTTGTACAGTGACAGTGAGTGTGGAGTAGGGAGATTGGGTGGGACAGTGACAGAGAGTGTGGAGTAGGGAGATTGGGTTGTACAGTGACATTGAGTGTGGAGTAGGGAGATTGGGTTGGACAGTGACAGTGAGTGTGGAGTAGGGAGATTGGGTTGGACAGTGACTGTGAGTGTGGAGTAGGGAGATTGGGTTGAACAGTGACAGTGAGTGTGGTGTAGGGAGATTGGGTTGGACAGTGACAGTGAGTGAGGAGTCGGGAGATTGGGTTGGACAGTGACAGTGATTGTGGAGTAGGGAGATTGGGTTGTACAGTGACAGAGAGTGTGGAGTAGGGAGATTGGGTGGGACAGTGACAGAGAGTGTGGAGTAGGGAGATTGGGTTGGACAGTGACAGTGAGTGTGGAGTAGGGAGTTTGGGTTGGACTGTGACAGTGAGTGAGGAGTCGGGAGATTGGGTTGTACAGTGACAGTGAGTGTGGAGTAGGGAGATTGTGTTGGACAGTGACAGTGAGTGTGGA
Source organism: Hypanus sabinus (assembly GCF_030144855.1). NCBI lineage: Eukaryota > Metazoa > Chordata > Chondrichthyes > Myliobatiformes > Dasyatidae > Hypanus > Hypanus sabinus. The sequence continues at coordinate 85,116,372 of NC_082708.1, forward strand.
GTAGGGAGATTGGGTTGGACAGTGACAGTGAGTGTGGAGTAGGGAGTTTGGGTTGGACAGTGACTGTGAGTGTGGAGTAGGGAGATTGGGTTGGACAGTGACAGTGTGTGTAGAGTAGGGAGATTGGGTTGGACAGTGACTGTGAGTGTGGAGTAGGGAGATTGGGTTGGACAGTGACAGTGAGTGTGGAGTAGGGAGATTGGGTTGTACAGTGACAGTGAGTGTGGAGTAGGGAGATTGGGTTGGACAGTGACAGTGAGTGTGGAGTAGGGAGAGTGGGTTGGACAGTGACTGTGAGTGTGGAGTAGGGAGATTGGGTTGGACAGTGACAGAGAGTGTGGAGTAGGGAGATTGGGTTGTACATTGACAGAGAGTGTGGAGTAGGGAGATTGGGTGGGACAGTGACAGTGAGTGTGGAGTAGGGAGATTGGGTTGGACAGTGTCAGTGAGTGTGGAGTAGGGAGATTGGGTTGGACAGTGACAGAGAGTGTGGAGTAGGGAGATTGGGTTGGACAGTGACAGTGAGTGTGGAGTAGGGAGATTGGGTTGGACAGTGACTGTGAGTGTGGAGTCGGGAGATTGGGTTGGACTGTGACACAGAGTGTGGAGTAGGGAGATTGGGTTGTACAGTGACAGAGAGTGTGGAGTAGGGAGATTGGGTTGGACAGTGACAGTGAGTGAGGAGTCGGGAGATTGGGTTGTACAGTGACAGTGAGTGTGGAGTAGGGAGATTGGGTGGGACAGTGACAGAGAGTGTGGAGTAGGGAGATTGGGTTGGACTGTGACAGAGAGTGTGGAGTAGGGAGATTGGGTTGGACAGTGACAGTGAGTGAGGAGTCGGGAGATTGGGTTGTACAGTGACAGTGAGTGTGGAGTAGGGAGATTGGGTTGGACAGTGACAGTGAGTGTGGAGTAGGGAGATTGGGTTGGACTGTGACAGAGAGTGTGGAGTAGGGAGATTGGGTGGGACAGTGACTGTGAGTGTGGAGTAGGGAGATTTGGTTGGACAGTGACTGTGAGTGTGGAGTAGGGAGATTGGGTTTTACAGTGACAGTGAGTGTGGAGTAGGGAGATTGTGTTGGACAGTGACAGTGAGTGTGGAGTAGGGAGATTGGGTTGGACAGTGACAGAGAGTGTGGAGTAGGGAGATTGTGTTGGACAGTGACAGTGAGTGTGGAGTAGGGAGATTGTGTTGGACAGTGACAGTGAGTGTGGAGTAGGGAGATTGGGTTGGACAGTGACTGTGAGTGTGGAGTAGGGAGATTGGGTTGGACAGTGACAGTGAGTGTAGAGTAGGGAGATTGGGTTGGACAGTGACTGTGAGTGTGGAGTAGGGAGATTGGGTTGGACAGTGACAGTGAGTGTGGAGTAGGGAGATTGGGTTGGACAGTGACAGTGTGTGTGGTGTAGGGAGATTGGGTGGGACAGTGACAGAGAGTGTGGAGTAGGGAGATTGGGTTGGACTGTGACAGTGAGTGAGGAGTCGGGAGATTGGGTTGTACAGTGACAGTGAGTGTGGAGTAGGGAGATTGTGTTGGACAGTGACAGTGAGTGTGGAGTAGGGAGATTGGGTTGTACAGTGACAGAGAGTGTGGAGTAGGGAGATTGGGTTGGACAGTGACTGTGAGTGTGGAGTAGGGAGATTGGGTTGGACAGTGACAGTGAGTGTGGAGTAGGGAGATTGGGTTGGACAGTGACTGTGAGTGTGGAGTAGGGAGATTGGGTTGGACAGTGACAGTGAGTGTAGAGTAGGGAGATTGGGTTGGACAGTGACTGTGAGTGTGGAGTAGGGAGATTGGGTTGGACAGTGACAGTGAGTGTGGAGTAGGGAGATTGGGTTGGACAGTGACAGTGAGTGTGGAGTAGGGAGATTGGGTTGGACAGTGACAGTGAGTGTGGAGTAGGGAGATTGGGTTGGACAGTGACAGTGAGTGTGGAGTAGGGAGATTGGGTTGGACAGTGACAGTGAGTGAGGAGTCGGGAGATTGGGTTGGACAGTGACAGTGAGTGTGGAGTAGGGAGATTAGGTTGTACAGTGACAGTGAGTGTGGAGTAGGGAGATTGGGTTGGACAGTGACAGTGAGTGTGGAGTAGGGAGATTGGGTTGTACAGTGACAGTGAGTGTGGAGTAGGGAGATTGGGTTGTACAGTGACAGAGAGTGTGGAGTAGGGAGATTGGGTGGGACAGTGACAGTGAGTGTGGAGTAGCGAGATTGGGTTGGACAGTGACAGTGATTGTGGAGTAGGGAGATTGGGTTGGGCAGTGACAGAGAGTGTGGAGTAGGGAGATTGGGTTGGACAGTGACTGTGAGTGTGGAGTAGGGAAATTGGGTTGGACAGTGACAGTGAGTGAGGAGTTGGGAGATTGGGTTGGACAGTGACTGTGAGTGTGGTGTAGGGAGATTGGGTTGGACAGTGACTGTGAGTGTGGAGTCAGGAGATTGGGTTGGACTGTGACAGAGAGTGTGGAGTAGGGAGATTGGGTTGTACAGTGACAGAGAGTGTGGAGTAGGGAGATTGGGTTGTACAGTGACAGAGAGTGTGGAGTAGGGAGATTGGGTTGGACAGTGACAGTGAGTGAGGAGTCGGGAGATTGGGTTGTACAGTGACAGTGAGTGTGGAGTAGGGAGATTGGGTGGGACAGTGACAGAGAGTGTGGAGTAGGGAGATTGGGTTGGACTGTGACAGAGAGTGTGGAGTAGGGAGATTGGGTTGGACAGTGACAGTGAGTGAGGAGTTGGGAGATTGGGTTGTACAGTGACAGTGAGTGTGGAGTAGGGAGATTGGGTTGGACAGTGACAGTGAGTGTGGAGTAGGGAGATTGGGTTGGACTGTGACCGTGAGTGTGGAGTAGGGAGATTGGGTTGTACCGTGACAGAGAGTGTGGAGTAGGGAGATTGGGTTGGACAGTGACAGTGAGTGTGGAGTAGGGAGATTGGGTTGGACAGTGACAGTGAGTGTGGAGTAGGGAGATTGGGTTGGACAGTGACAGTGAGTGTGGAGTAGGGAGATTGGGTTGGACAGTGACAGTGAGTGTGGAGTAGGGAGATTGGGTTGGACAGTGACCGTGAGTGTGGAGTAAGGAGATTGGATTGGAATGGAGGGCAGTGAGCTCGGAGGTGTGGGAGATGGTGAGGGAGCACCCTGTGTCTTTAACTGTGACTACTAATGTGAATATCTGGTTTTGGAAAGGTGCCTTACTTATGTCCAGCAGTACTATATATTAACAGACTTAACCAATATTCCCTCATTCTATGATGACTGGTTACAGCACAACAGTCCTGAACTGCTGGGTCTTTTTAAACCTAAAGATGGGATTGGGCAACTTGAGTTGTTTGGTCTGATTCTGGGAATTTGTCTCTGGTCCCTCACCTCAGGCCCAATCAGGTTCTTGGTATGACTCCTGGTGTAATTTTTACTCTTATGTCTGTCATTGGTAGGACCTCAAGGTCTGGTTCTGAGAGGGCCGAAGGCCCAGTGCCAGGAAGTTCTGACACATGGTGTTGAGAGTAACCCAATGCTTGGCATTGGGACCAGCTATTAAAATGATTTTCAGGCTTGTAGCCTAGTAATGTAGGCCCTGAGGCATTCGGACATGCCATAGAGAAGGCCCCAAAGTTTGGCAGTGGGACCTGCTATTAGAATGGTTCTCAGGCTTGAGGCCCAGTATTGGTAGCTCCTTAGCCATTGGGGCATGCCATGGAGAGTGCCCCAAGGTTTGGCAGTGGGACCTGCTATTAGAATGGTTCTCAGGCTTGAGGCCTAGTATTGTAGGTCCGGAGGCATTGGGGCATGCCATGGAGAGTGCCCCAAGGTTTGGCAGTGGGACCTGCTATTAGAATGGTTCTCAGGCTTGAGGCCTAGTATTGTAGGTCCGGAGGCATTGGGGCATGCCATGGAGAGTGTCCCAAGGTTTGGCAGTGGGACCTGCTATTAGAATGGTTCTCAGGCTTGAGGCCTAGTATTGTAGGTCCGGAGGCATTGGGGCATGCCATAGAGAGGGCCCCAAGGTTTTGGCAGTAGGAAGGCCTGTTCTCTGTTTCTGCTGGCTCTAAAGGCATGGCCTAACAATCTATCTGCATCTCCTGATGTGTCAGTCTGCTGGTGTTGATGAGTTGGATCTGTGCTGGGCAGTTAGAGACAGCCGTTAGAAGTAGCCCAGTGAGGACTGGTGGGATGGCAAGTAAAGGTCAGACGGACCTACCTTTGATGGTCGCAGATAATGCTGAAAAATTTTTAGGTCACTAACTTCACACATCAGCACATTGTATTCCCACTGACTAATTTTTGTCCAAACATTACCCGCATACTTTTACACCCCACTCACGGGTAACTAGCTGTGTATCATGTCTAAATCTGGATCAATTACAATGACTCCTCCCTGTTGATATGAATGCGTAGCAAAGGGTCCAGCTTTGGTCCCTGTTGTGCCTCATTAGTAATGGGTTATAGTCCCAAAGGGATGCATTCATTCCTCCTTTCTGTTTCCTTACCGTTAATCATTCATGAATGCATACCGATTTATGATTTATGTACATTAATTCTGAACAATAATCTACTTTGCTGCAACTTACCAACATTTTTTATTCAAAGTAAAAATATACTGTGTCCACCAGGTCAGCTTCATTGACAGTGTCTTAACAGCACATCTCTTTCCTTGCAGTGATAATCATAGTATAAAAATCAGCATGCTGAGGTTTGTTACAAAAAGACATTGTTTTGTTTAAGGCATACTGCTGAACTCAGAAAGGCAAACAGCTTACAGATATATTTCTTTGTGACTTTTACAGACGCACATTCCAGAGTTCCCTAACATGTCTAAATGACTAACCTAGTCATGATATCTTGCTGAGCACAGCATCTGGATGTGCTCAAGGTCATTTGACTCCTTATCTTTTAGTCCTAAAAACCTAAAAAAGTTCAGTTTATTGGAAACACCCACAATCACAAGCACAGCATTCACTATAAAGCACCAAGTTCTTCAATTGCCACAGCATCCAGATCTACAATTAGTCACAAACATTTGACTGGTTACTTTAATTTATTGCTCCATGGAACATTTCTCAACTAACAATTTTTCCATTGCATCAACACAATTGAACTGAATTGAATTCACTTTATTTCTTACATCCTTCACATACATGAGGAGTAAAAAACTTTACGCTACATCTTTGTCTAAATGTGCAATGTGCAAATTATAGTAATTTATAATGAATAGTATGTACAAAAGGACAGTCAATATAACATAGAAATACAATTGTATCAGCATTAATTAATCAATCTGATGGCCTGGTGAAAGAAGCTGTCCCGGAGCCTGTTGGTCCTGGCTTTTATGCTGTGGTACCATTTCCTGGATGGTATCAGCTGCAACAATTTGTGGTTGGGGTAACTCGGGTCCCCAGTGATCCTTCGGGCCCTTTTTACACACCTTTCTTCGAAAATCTCATGAATAGTGGGAAGTTCACATCTATAGATTTGCAGAGTTGTCCGCACCACTCATGGATTTTTTTCAATGTTACTAGTTTCCAACTCTAACAAAATAACATCTCAGACTCACCATACTCATACAAGCCATTCTTTCTACAAGCCATTAGACTTTTAAATTTACGTCTATACATTGCAACAGCGCCATAACGCAAGATTTTTATTCCCTCGCCTTGTGGGATAGATGTCAGATTTAAATAAATTCTAAATTCTAAACAAGTTCCTGCTCTTCAAGCATTCAGGGAATGCTTATCCTTATGATACTAACAGGCTGATATCCTCAAGTTATTTAACATTCTTATTATAGTGCTACTCTGATGTGTCTTCATGTTCATCAGTATATGAATATCAACCTCAGTAAAATATTGTGGTTGCAGTGGACTATTTGCAGTAGGACTTATCCCTTGATCTATTAGACTCTGTGTATGAATCTCTTTCCTTTTCCTTCATTCGGTACATTGTGCCAATCTATCAAAGGCAAAAATTCAGATTTACTGGACTGCTTTCATTCTGAGAAGAAATTTCCTGACAGTTTTGACAGCATTTTTAGCTCGCTACAGATGTAGAGGAGGTGATGTCAAATATCTACAGCTCCATGTCTAGGAAAATGTTGCAGATTTTTTGAGTCTAAATGTGGCTCATTATCTGTTACTTGGATATCTATTATTCTAAATCAAACATTATTTGAGTTCTGTAAGTAGTAGTTTAAGTGCAGCCACTTCAATAAAGTTGCAGTGATAATCACACACATTGTGTAGAATATAGCCACAAAGACTGCAAATAACAAAAATCATCCTGCAGCCCAGACGCTGTGTGGCAAGCTTTGCCATGCCAAATAAATTTTAACTGGGTGGATGGCATAAAAACTGGTGGTGTTGGTCACAGTGGGATAGGTAGACAGACTACAAAACTATACTTATCAGCTGGACAGATCAAAGGCAAATTAAACTGAATGCTGTCGATAGAGAGGTGATGACAGTGATCTAGGCAGGCCATGACACATGCCATGAATTCCAGGGAACTGTGAAGTGCAAAGAAGCAGAGAGACGTTGATATACAGGTCCATAAATCCTTCAAGGTGGCAAGGTGGTGAAGAAAGTGTTTCGGGTGCTGTTGTTATTAGTCAGGGCATGGAGGGCACTGGGGAGGTTGTAAATGAAATATACTGGAACGTTTCAGTTAAAACAGCAGAGTCTGAATTGGTTGGATCTGTTTTTCTGGGAACTACAGATACCAAGGGCAGCGGGGATGGGCTAATCTGACAGAGGTATACAAAGTTATGAGAAAGCACAGATAGAGCAAATTAGGAAGACCTTTTCCCAGAATAGAAACACGTAAAACCAGACTGTACAGATTCAAGATGGGACTAGGAGGGTCCTGGGGTATTTATTGTTGCAGCCTGGAACACACTGCCTGCGAAGGCGGTAGGTGCAGGTATCCTCACTTTATTTTAATATTTGCATCAATACTTGGATTTACAGGACGTAGCAGTATGTAGATCAAACGCTAGTAAATAAGATTACCTTAGATGAGGACATGATGAGCTGACGCACTCTATAACCAGCCCTGATCCCTGCCGTGGAGTGTCAACACTATCAATAGTGGAAGGCAGCTGTTACCAAACACATTTCTAAAATGCCTGACAGTGGTATCCAAATGACACCATGCAGTATGAGATATGATCTAAACATCACACTTTGTAATGTGATGTTTAAGCTCAGATGTCATCTATGCCAATAGCGTTCATCTCAGTTTCTGCCACTGGAACTTTCAATGAGCTGAATAAACGATTGATATTATCTTTTTATAGAATGCCACCACAAAATCTTCTCCTTTGAGCATTAACTTTCATTCTTCATTTAATTCCTTCAGAAAATCGAAGTATGGATTGAGATTTTCAGGTAGCTGTGTCTTGACCCAAGCACCTTCATGCTTCTGAACTGGGCCATTTGTATCCATTTTATTAAACTGTTCCCAGTGTGGAAGTATTGTTTGCATTGATTGATTTCCTAAGCTGACCTAAGTACTAACCTCTGGCGGGTATGCTCTGCTGAAGGTGCCTGCCAATGCCAGCTTTTCTTCCTTTTCAATGAGATTTCTATAATCCCAGCAGCATGCTTCAAAGGCAGACGAGGTGGTGCTCACAAAGTAGCTCATGTTCTGCTTCAACATTCACGGATGTAAGTTTCTGATTGTCACAGGTGAACAGAATTGCTCAAAGCTTCATCTCAATTCGTATAAAGCTCAGCGGCGTGGTAGTGTAGCAGTCAGAGCAACATTTTACAATGCCAGCAATCACTTATCTGTGTTCAATTTCCACTGCTGGCTATAAGGAGTTTGTACATTCTCCCCGTGACCAAGTGTGTTTCCTTCCACATTCTAAGACTTACAGATTATGGTTACCTGGGCATTTTATGTTGGGCATCTTGCATTGGCGCTAGAAGCATGAAACACTTGCAGGCTGCCCCAGCACATTCTCAGACTGTGTTGATCGTTAACACAAATGATACACTTCACTTTATGTTTTGATGTTTCAATGTACATGTGACAAGTAAAGCTAATCTTTATCTTTTGTCCTGTTAATGTCCCTGATACATAGGCAATTGATTCTGCATTTCAAGTTCAAGTTCAAATTTAATTGTCATTCGAACATACATGTCTCCCAAAGGAGACAGCGGGGCCAAGGTGCCACACACAGAACCAACAGCCACACTCAACACAAGATACATATAGCGCACATAAGATAACTGTAAACGTAGAGACACACAAAGGAAGTCCAAGTCCCTGAGTCCATGAACATTGCAGCAGTCCACAGTCTAACACCATAACCAAGTTAACGCCAGCCTGGATGCCGCAACATACCACCTCTGGCACTGAGGCTGCAAACAGGAGATACTGTGGCTTGAGGCCTAATCCTTGTTATGACTGAGGCCACACAGCTCCCCCGCCAATAAACCAGTAACCTGAAGCATTTCACATCACCGTCAGATCACATTTGTACCACACTGTAAGGTTACTCCTTTTTTAAGAACGTATGCTGGTAGTCATCACCTTTATTTTCTCCAGTGCCATCCTGTATATGTTAAATCCGTGAGGCTTTTCCATGGCTAATAGATGTGCGAATAACTCACTGGGATATTGAGCAAGCCTCAACAGATGTTACATCCTGCCAGGTCTTCAGGTCTTGCCATTTTTGAGATTGATCAATATAACACTTCACTTTCTTTACTCTGGCCTATTACCCCCTCACTGCATCTTCAAAGAAATGTCTCTGGATGTTTATCATGCTTTTGATATGCTTCTAATGTTCTTCTGCAAAATTTACAGCCACCAAATCATCAGCAATTATGTTCTATTCCCTAAATTTTTCACCATATCATGTTGCAGGGTTATAGCATATTCTTCCATTAGTGTTTTCCAAGCAGTTGCTTATGATGGGTATTCAGCTCAGCCAACGTTCTAAAATTTATTTCAGTATCTACAACACAACCATGAAAACTTTTGCAACTGAAATGGTTACAGGGAAAACATGAAAAATCCACGCTGTGACTGTGTGCACTGCATGCAGATTGGAGCATGAGATGTAAAAGTTCTTCATTCGAAGTGACATGTAGATATTCTAGAAGGAGCGTTCTCTTGGAGATTCGAAAGGAAATCCCTGAAATCTAAATAAATCAAGCTTTTATACTCTTATGAACAAAGCTACCAGCTTGTGATTGAATACAATTACAAAGTTCATATCAACATTTTGAAAACAGATGAAAAGTGTCATTGAATTACAGGTGGCCCCCGTTTTTCGAATGTTTGCTTTACGACAGCTCGCTGTTATGAAAGACCTACATTAATACCTGTTTTCGCTAACCAAAGAGGATTTTCACTTTTACGAAAAAAAACACCCAGTTTATACATGTGTTTACCCCGTGTTGGCGTGTGGCCCAGTGGATAAGGCATTGGTCCAGTGATCTGAAGGTCACTGGTTCGAGCCTCAGCTGAGGCAGTGAGTGGTGTCCTTGAGCAAGGCACATAACCACACATTGCCCTGCAATGACACTGGTGCCAAGCTGCTTAGGTCCTAGTGCCCTTCCCCTGGATTGGCGTGGAGAGGGGAAGGCTGGGCAACTGCCGGTCTCCCATACAACCCTGCCCAGGCCTGAACCCTGGAAACCTTCCAAGGTGCAAATCCATGGTCTCATGAGACTAATGGATGCCTATTCTATTACCCCGAGAAAGACTACCATGACCGTGAAGCCTTGTGCGGGCAGTTGTGCGCGCATGCGTGTACGTGCATAGGCATGTACGTGCCGATTTTTTTTCTCTAAATTGATTTTGGCTAGCTGTCTTCCAGATTTTGATAAGTGAAACTACACCATACATACGATATTTCTACTTTATATAGGCTGTATATTTATCATATAATGCCTGCTTTTACTATATGTTAGTGTTATTTTAAGTTTTATGTGTTACTTGGTCTGGGAACACTCAAAAATTTTTCCCATATAAATTAATGGTAATTGCTTCTTCACTTTACGACATTTCTGCTTACAAACGGTTTCATAGGAACGCTCTACCTTTGGATAGTGGGGCAAACCTGTACATAAGTACAACTGACAAGGCATCTTAAAACTCCTTTGCTGGGACAGATTACTTCGCAAGGCAGGAGATATACAATGGAGGAGGCAGCATCTGTAGAAAGGGAAACAGATGAAGACTCATTAGAAGTTCAGAAGATGCTGTCTATTAATTGCACCAGTGTCATTCTAGTTGATAATGTCTTGGACAAAACATGCAGTTTTTTTTGTCAAGAAGTGGTCCTATATCCTGATAACTACAAATTTAAAATTTAACCTACATTTATAATTGTCATGCTGAACCAACAGTCAACCCTAATCTCTGAAAAGAAGATAAACTTACCTGGGCTAAATTTAATCAGAGTTTTAAGTGATTCTGCCCTTGCTTTCTTCTATAAATGAAATAGGATTACATTACATTGGGCTCCTGTATCGATCTGAGATTCCAGATAGTTGCTTGATTCTAAATTTAAATACAACACACTCCTTATCATCCAAAACAGAGACGTTGACCTCATTAACAACAAATACTGTTATTCTTAGTTTATCATCATTGTTCTGATGGTCTGTTTGTGTTCAGCTGATTCTTCTCCACAGTTGGCCTTTGCAAAATAATTCCTGCATTTGTTACAAAAACTTTCTAAAACCAGTTTGCAATTCTCTTACTAAAGCTCAGATCTGTTCTCATAATTCCAACAATTCTATATCCTGGGGTTGCTGTACCTTGGCTTGTAGTTTTTTCATGTCACCCCCAAGGATTTCCTTTGGGCCTAGTTACTGCACTGACATTATGTTCTGTTGACTTGCTAATTACTTTAAGTTGAACCTCTATGGTTTTCGCTACATGACAAATCTCATCTGTTTTTTCTGAGGTCAAGTTTGTTTCCCGAAGCAATCTTTCTTGCACCCTTGAGTCTGCACTTCCAAATGCAAGCCTATCTCTGACTATTTCTTCAAACACATGAAACTGCAGTGAACATGTGTGGAACTGTTCTAAACATGCAATTCATAACCTGCAGCAACCTACTCTGAAGTCAGTTGTGGTTAACTATCAGCACGAACAATGAAGAAGTAAGAAGAGGTGAAGCTGATCAGGAGGATGAGCAGTGCCGTTGTATCACATAGGCGAAGTGCATCATATCCCGGATGGAGTTGGTGTCGCTGTCACTGTTGGAGTGAACAGTTCGGAAAGAAGTCGATGCCGAAGAGTTTTGTTGCCCAGCCCCCTAGCCTCCGTGAGAGGTTGTATTGCTGAGCTGATTCGGTGAGATCAACAACGGTTTCGGGCTGTGCCGTTTCGGTGGGATCTGGGTCCTAGAGCGGGGCGCTGCCCAGTGGTCTGGTCTGGAGAGACTGGAAAGCCCGAGTGTCAGGACCAAAGGGTCAGGCCGATATTGCTCGCTCTCCCATGATGCCCGTTCCTCTCTCTGCGGTGTCGAGGCTGTGAGCTGCTCTGGCCGCTGTCGTCTCTGTCAGATTCGAGGCTGCTTTGCTCTGCTAATGAACAGAGATCATGGCTCAGGCCTACTCCGCTGCTCCAGGGAAAGCTGTCGAGTGCTCCTATTGTTCGTCTGATGCGTGTGGTGAGTTATTTTTACCTCTTTCTCTGCGCGGGGGTTTGGTGAAGTGCAAGTTACTTTCTCGCCAGTCACATTCAGCATTCCTGCCACTAGACCCCATTCCCTCTTTAACAAAAAACATGTACAGTATATACATACAATAATGAGAGGTTACATAGAACATTGTGCCGACCTTTCAACCTGCTTCAAGGTCAATCTAACCCTTCCCTCCCACGTAGCCCTCCATTTTTCATTCATCCTTTTGCCAAGACTGTTAGGTTTTGTAACTCCAAAATATAAAAACTAATTGAAAAAAATTGTGGGAGCCCGGAGATAATGTGTTTAGTTTATTTCTTTACTTTAGTGAGACGTGCACTTATGAAGTGGCGGCGTAATAATGCATGCCATTTATATACTTATACACACAGTATAACTCACAATGCATTATGTAAACAACAAAGGATGCTTAATCAAACAATATATTTACATTATTATGCAACTGTTACTGGAATATTAAAACACAACAATGGCCTTTTCTTTAAAGTAATATAAAGTAATTGCATATACTCAGAGAGGAAACTAATTTACAGAGAGCTTTGTTTGGTGTTTCCATAAAGACGCAGCTAAGAATTTCCTCAAATGTAATTAAACAAACCTAATTGCACAATGATTCCTGTAAGGACTAGGATCCGGAATCCAATCCAAAAGTCCGCCAACCAGGAATTCCAGCAACTGAGCTGAGTGTGGCAGAACCCATGTGGCAGGAGCTCCAGGATATCATCAAGAGAGCAAAGTCATCTGTCATCATAAGACAAGATATATAGGAAATGCCCAGAACTCCTCCGGAGGTTGTGGAAGATAATGAGGAAGATTTTGACCAAAGGCACTATCCCGCTAGGCTGGAAAATGGCTGAAGGGTGTTTTGTTTCCAAGGAGGAAGATTCCTCTGCTCGGTTTAGGACAATCTTCCTCCTTAGAGTGGAGCACAACATATTCTTCTGGGTGCTTACAAGAAGGCTGACCTCTTGCTTAATGGAGACCCACTGCATCAACACATCCATCCAGAAAGGTGGCATCCCCGGTGTTTCTGGGTGCCTTGAACAATCTCAATAATCAGCCAAGTGATCCGTGAGGCCACGCAGAGGAAAGGTGACCTAACAGTCATCTGGTTAGACCTAGCCAAAGCTTAGGGATCAATTCCACCCGTCCTGGTCCAGGCTGTTCTGGATCACTACCATATCCCACCAGTAACGTGAGACATGATCACCAGCTACCTGAGAGGAAACAAGATACGCTTCACATCAGCGCACTTTACAACCAAGTGGCAACACCTCCAAAAAGGGATTCCACCCGGCTGTACCATCTCCCCCATCTTGTTTGTCATGGGTATGAACCTCCTCATATCAGCAGCAACAGACATAACTTGAGGACGTGTCAAAGCGCAGCATCACAGTAACCACTGTAACCCATGTCCAAGCAAGGTGGGTGTTGGAAACCCTGGCCAATGTAGCTACCTGGGCTAGGATGACCTTCAAGGCCAGGAACTCCAGATGTGTGGTGATTACAAAGGGCAAGGTTATTAGCAAGTTCAGTCTTCAAGAACAGGGAGAAATAGAACATAGAACAATACAGCACTATAGGCCATTCAGCCCACAATGTTGTGCCGACCCTTAAACCCCGCCACCCATATAACCCTCCATCTTAAATTCCTCCATATACCTATCTAGTAGTCTCTTATCATTCCATCCATAGTGGACAACACAGTAAAGTATCTTAGGAAGTGGTTTAATGCAGCAATGATGGACAGTGCCAACATCACCGACACTGTAAAGCAGATTGAAGAGTGGCTGAAGAATACAGTTGGCCCTCTTTATCTGTGGGGGATTGGTTCTGAGACCCCCCATGGATACCAAAAAACGGGGATGCTCAAGTCCCTTATTTAAGCTGTTCCAGTGGGTTGGTCTTTAGGACTCAGCAGAACTTGGGACTTTATTTAACATGTCTCAGCGCGGTGGATGTTAGGACCCAGCGGAACCCCAGACTTTACTTACCATGTCTCAGTGCGGTGGACGTTAGGACCCAGCGGAACCCCAGACTTTACTTACCATGTCTCAGCGCGGTGGACGTTAGGACCCAGCGGAACCCCAGACTTTACTTACCATGTCTCAGTGCGGTGGACATTAGGACCCGGCGGTGAAGCTCTGAATCTGCAGTGTTTCTGTTCAGGAAAATAATCACAATCGTGATTGAAAATAGAGTGGAAGTAATAAAGCGATCGGAAAGAGGTGAAATGCCATCGGTCATTGGAAACGCGTTAGGCTACAGTCGATCAATGATTGGAACAATTTTAATGGAGCGTTTGAAAGGCCCTGCCCTGATGAAAGTTACAATTATTACTAAACAATGTAGTGGTTTAATTATTGAAATATGTATGTTTCTTAATTGTTTTATATGCATAGAAAGGTAAAATATGTACTATATACTAAGAAAAACGTTTGAGTAACTGACACTAAATAATACCGGATGTACCTGTTCCGACTTCAAATCTGACTTAAAGACCGACTCAGGAATGGAACTCATTCATAACCCGGAGACTGCCTGTACTTTTAAGTCATCTCTAGATTACTTATAATACCTAATACAATGTAAATGCTATGCAAATAGTTGTTATACTGTATTGTTTAGGGAATAATGACAAGAAAAAATGTCTGTACATGCTCAAACAACGAGTGCTGGAGAGAGAACTTCTGGGTTTTCCCGATCCACGGTTGGTTGAATCCGCGCATGCGGAATTCGTGGATAAGGAGGGCTGAGTACATTGACAAAAACGGACTCCCTGGTAAATTTAAGACATGGCTGTACCAACATGGTCTTCTACTTAGACTGCTGTGGCTTTTCATGGTGTATGAGTTCCCCATGACCTCTGTAGAGGGCATCAAGAGGAAAGTCAACAAGCACCTGTGGGGGTGGCTCAGGAACCCCCCAGTGGGGCTCTACATAAGTTCAGGCCAGCTTCAGCTCCTATTGTCACCTGTCATCTGTTCAAGGTGGAAAAGTGTAGAGTTGGATTAACACTGAGAGGCTCCAATGACCAGCTAATAAACCAAGCAGCAGTCACACCAAGATCAGGCTGCAACTGGGCTGCCAACTCAGCCATAAACCAGGCAGTGAGCTCCCTGTATTTGAGAGACAGCATTGGCAACCCATGCCTGGGATGGCAAGGCCTTGGCTCTGCACACGCCCATCAATGAGGGATTGCAAGTGCATGGTCCAGGCAGAGGTACGGAACTGTGAGGATGAAAGGCGGGTATTCAAAGCAGTGGAGTTGGAGGTCACAGGGCGCCTAAACAAAATGGGATTATCCCAAGCACAAGATCACTTGGGCAGAGCTTTGGAGGCTGGAGTCCTTCCACATTTCTTTCCTCCTGCAGTCCATGTATGACACACTCCCTACACCATCACAGTGCACACATGGGAGCTGAGGGAGGACCTTAACTGCAAGCTTTGTGATCAGCAGGGTTCACTGGCATACATACCATCAGGTTGCAAAACAGCTTTAACACAAGGATGGTACACATGTGCCCTTACTGACACACTGGAGTGGGAGAGGTGTGAACAGACACCACCTGGCAGAGAGGCAAACAGAGCAGTCATTCTCATCAGAGAGATGGCCAGTCATATCAGAGAAGCCTAAATCCAATCTGCTGCAAACTGCCAGATCATGGGAGATGAGGGTCGATTTGGGGAGGAAGCTGCAGTTCTCGAAGGTGATGCAATTCACACTTAGACCAGAAATCGTACTATGGTCCACTGAAAACAAGAAAATCATCCTGATGGAGCTCACAGTAGCATGGGAGGAAGGATGTGAGGAGGATCACAAGAGGAAGACCTTGAAGTCCTTAGTCCAGGAGTTCAGGGGCAAAGGATGGCAGACATGGTTATTTCCCTGTGGAGATCAGCTGTAGAGGGTTCCCGGCAAGGTCAGCATGGAGGTTGCTGTCTGCACTGGGCCTTGATGAAAAGAGCAAGAACCAAGCAGCTCACAACTTTGGTACTGAGCTCCACACTGCTGGCACTTTGTATCAAAACACAGGTGCCATTTGCTTACTGTCTCATTAATGTTTGTATGGTCCTTACTGTGATGAAAGCAGAGAAAGATGGAAACACCTAGCAGTGCAGACAGCACTTGTGGGGCAGCATGGCAGTGTAGTGGTTAGCACAGCGGTTTACAGTACCAGCGACCCGGGTTCAACTCCCACCACTGCCTGTAAGGAGTTTGTCCGGTCTCCCTGTGACCGTGTGGGTTTCCTCCCACAGTCTAGAGATGTTTGGTAGGTTAATTGTTCATTGTAAACTGTCCTGTGATTAGACTAGGGTGCATCTCAATTAATAAAACTTACACTTCAGGATGAAGCCCCTTTGTCAGATTCCCAGCTGTGACTGAGGGCTCCTCTGTGGTTACGGTGTCAGTGTTCCACCTCTTGTGTTGGTGGACAGCTTCCACTACCAATGATTTTGGAATTATTGAATTCGAGTCATGGAGAGATAAAACACAGAAATGAGCCCTTCAGCCACCTTCCACACCAGTCATCACAATGACCCCTTTACACTAATCCTATACTAACCTATTTTATTTTACCCAATTGCATAGAAGCTCTTGACAGCCTTGATTGCCCTGCGGAGGGCTACAGGTTTCCTGTCACCTGCCACTGCATTAGCAACTCAGCCTGAGGCTTATAAACAAAGTTAAAACTGACAGCATTGTTTTGATGTTTATCTAAGTTTGACCTTCAAATGAAGTTGCCAAAATTGTATTCCAATAATATGCAACCGGTTCTGAATGGGACCATAAGAAGCCCCAATATACAAAATTCTTCAGACAGCACTATCTCAATGTGTCAAATTGTTTCATGAAGCCATGAATATTGTACAAGATTACACTAAATTAATGGAAGAGGAGAAAGAAAAAGTAATAGCATCTCTCAATTTGCTTCCTGAAATCTGACCATTAAAATCAGACAAGTCAGACAACGTATATGAAAACCAAGAGTAGTTTTAGTGCTATGTGTTGTTGTAAACATTGTCCTTGCAATGTGAATTTTAGTTAGGAATTTTTCCACATGAATGTATTTGCCTAAGTGAAATCTGTGACGGAAGCTGGGATAGTGTTTGCAATGTGCACCATGCCTGTAACAGCTCTTCAGAATTGCAGGAGTGCCAGTGAAAGCTTCACCTAGCCCCCGGGCAGGCTCCTGAGATATTGGCTTGGCATCAGCTGGACATCAGCAATTGGTCAAATAAAAGGGCATCAAGTTCTCAGCCTGAGTCTTCAACTGCACCCTCCAGGTCCTTAGGATAAATTAGGTAATGATGTCATTTTTAATAGATTTACAGAGTTGTGGTTGTGCTGGCGATTCTAGCATCTGCCCTCTAAGTTGGTTGTGTTTTTCTCAGAAAAAATTGAGACCCTGTTCCAGTGTCATACTGGGCAGTCAGCTCTCCTTATAGGTATGTTGACATCCCTACCAATAATTAAACTTAATTATGGTTATTGTTTTGATATATATGGAAACAGAGCAAAGGAATCCAGAATTGCTTAATCCAGCAAGCCCGAGTGACATCTTGCTGCCGTGATCATTTTGCTGTGTTGTTTCCTTGTTTTAAGCCAAATGTTTGCCCTGTTTCTTACAATGCAGCAACTCAGAAGTATTATCTGCCTCAGAGCTACTTTGAGATGTCTAATTGAACTGAGGTGTGCTAAGTAAGTTAATATTCTTTCCATGTTGGCGCAGTGACCAGTTAATGATGGATTCTTGCAATTGATCTATGTCCATGTGGGTCTGTGAGTTACTATTACCCCAGGTACACAGGCTGGGGGGAGGGGGAGGGGTATATGTTGAGACCGAGTGAGGGGGAAGATGGGGAGGGGAGGTGTATAAGCTGAAAGGGGGTAGGTGAGACTGAGTGATGGGAAGATGGGTAGGGGAGGTGTATAAGCTGAAAGGGAGTAGGTGAGACTGTGAGAGGGGAAGATGGGGGACTGGGAGGGGTATAAGCTGAGAGGTGATAGTTGAGACTGTGAGGGGGGAAGATGGGGGAGGGGGCGCGGATGGTATAAGAAGCTGAGAGGTGGTAGATGGAAAATGTAAAGGGCTGGAGATGAAGGAATCTAATAAGAGAACAAAGTGGGCCATGGAATAAAGGGAAGGAGGTGGTGGGCAGGGGAGGAGAAAAGAAGGGGTGAGAGAGTAACCAAAATGAGGAATGGAGAGAGAGGGAGTTACTTTTTTGATGACATCAACAATCTTTGACACTGTTCCAGTAATAAATAATTTGTGCCTATCTACAAATCATTAATATAAATTGAAAACTGAAAGAATCACAGCATGGGCTTCTGAGGTTTATTTTTGCACACAATCCACACATCTTTAATATACACATACAGTCTTACCTTCTGCCTCTGTCATCAGCATTCTACCAGGCCTGGAGCATTCTGCTAGACAAGGGGCATTCTGCTAGACAAGGGGCATTCTGCTAGACAAGCAGCATTCTGCTAGACAAGGGGCATTCTGCTAGACAAGGGGCATTCTGCTAGACAAGCAGCATTCTGCTAGACAAGGGGCATTCTGCTAGACAAGGGGCATTCTGCTAGACAAGCAGCATTCTGCTAAACAAGGGGCATTCTGCCAGGCAAGGGGCATTCTGCTAGACAAGGGGCATTCTGCTAGACAAGCGGCATTCTGCCAGGCAAGGGGCATTCTGCTAGACAAGGGGCATTCTACTAGACAAGGGGCATTCTACTAGGCAAAGAGCATTCTCCCAGGCAAGGGGCATTCTGCTAGGCAAGGGGCATTCTGCTAGACAAGGGGCATTCTACTAGGCAAGGAGCATTCTGCCAGGCAAGGGGCATTCTGCTAGGCAAGGAGCATTCTGCCAGGCAAGGGGCATTCTGCTAGGCAAGGAGCATTCTGCTAGACAAGGGGCATTCTGCCAGGCAAGGGGCATTCTGCTAGACAAGGGGCATTCTGCTAGGCAAGGAGCATTCTGCTAGACAAGGGGCATTCTGCCAGGCAAGGGGCATTCTGCTAGACAAGGGGCATTCTGCTAGGCAAGGAGCATTCTGCTAGACAAGGGGCATTCTGCCAGGCAAGGGGCATTCTGCTAGACAAGGGGCATTCTGCTAGGCAAGGAGCATTCTGCTAGACAAGGGGCATTCTGCCAGGCAAGGGGCATTCTGCTAGACAAGGGGCATTCTGCTAGGCAAGGAGCATTCTGCTAGGCATGGTGCAATGCTCCCTTCAATACTAATTTGTACAGCAAATCTCTTGCATGGCATCTTAATAACTGCCTCCTGAAAATTATTTTATATGCCATCAAATGCAGTCATCTGGTATTGCTGCAAGACAATAACTTACATGGAACTAGGTGCAGTACTTCGTGTAGCATAAACGAGCTATGGTTGATGAAAAAAGATTTCATGTTACTGGAGAGTAGGATGGTACTACGTGATTACTAAATACTGGATGTGATCACAATTATTTAAAAAGGTCACAGTGATGCTTTGGGGAATAGCCAACCTATTTGTGTGACATTTATGGTTGAGAAGTATCAGGCTTTATTTTGGGGGAATGAATCTAAGAATATCAGATGAATTTGCAGGGGGTGCCAATAAGTGTTGAACTCAACATTGGACTGCTTTAGGGACTCCAGCTCCAGATTTTTCCTCGGTGATTACTCCCAAAGCCTACCAATGTTCATAGTTCAAAGTAATTTTATTATCAAACTACATATATGTCACTGTACAGGACCCTGAGATTCATTTTCTTTCAGGCATAGTTAATTAATCAAGAATAGATTAACTGTAAGAAAGACCACACCAATTTGGGCGTTCAATCAGCATGCAGAACAGCAAACTGCAAATACAAAAAGAAAGGAATAAAGAAATAAATAAATTAGCAATAAGTATTGAGAACATGAGATGAAGAATCCTTGAAATTGAGTCCGTAGGTAGTGGGAACATTTCAAGGCAGCAGAGCTTTGAGATCAGAATTTTACTTAACCTAGATGAACTGCCAACCATGGTCGATCAGCCCCACTTGCCTGAACAGATAGGTTTTAAGGCGCCAATAACCCACCTTTGCCCCTTCTCCCGTCAGTAGAAATGGTTCTGGGGGGCTTAGTAGCTAAGGCACACATGAAGGCCAGGAGCTGGACCTAGTTGTCAGAGTCATTTGAGACACACGGCACTGGGAGCATTTAATAGGTAGTGGGAACTTCGCCTGGTTACCAACCTTGGCTATAACATCCTTAAGCCTACAAGCGATACCACCAATGGTGTTCTGTGGGAGTGTTGCAACACAGTAGGTGCTATTCATTGGATTGATCACTAAAATGAAGACAATTTGCTTCTCTCAACTAATGTAAAACACTCAAAAGAACAAGAATAGGGAGGGAGGTTGCAAAGTTTATTCCTCAACCCATGCACTAGTTCTAACTTTCTAGACTATTACCTTGATTTTATTTGTGGGATTAAAGTGCAGCTAACTTAGTGGTGACAAAGCCTTATTTCTGTGCTAGGGTTCTTGGAATATCCTGAGACTGTGAAATTCGAAAAACAGAATTAGGAAGAAGCTGGCAATTCTCTCAGATGGACGGTTTTGTTCAACTACAGATCAGCGTCAGGCAGCTTGTAAAATCTGGAGCTATTTAAAGTGAAGCTTAACTCAACCACAGCCCACGTATTGATGTCCTGATGCACTGGGCTGATATTTCAGTGGAAAACTACCAAGTATATCTTTATCAATCAGCTTATCTCTGACATTTGCAGTGTAGCATAGATATTCAGGATGAGCCGGAGGTCAGATGTGCTGACATTTGACCTTCATCTCTATCCCTGGACGTAGCACACAAACAACCTGAAATGAGAATGCAGTTCCCAGAGCACACCAGACATCATTTATTTAACGGGCTCATTACCCTCAGTTAAAAAGGTAAATGCAGGCAAGGAGTATATTTATTCTTCTTTATTTTACTTCACCTTTTTTATTATTCATTTCATTATTCATGTATTTCTGGCTGTTTAAAGTATGTCATTGATGTGTAGCTGATTTTTATCATTCATTCTTATATTTTAGGTAATTGTTTAAAACTATTGAGTTGAATAATTTTTAGATATCTTTGAAAATCCCAGGGCAGGGTCTCAGCTTCTGTTGGCTTGGGCTTTGTCACTTTCCTCTGCTCTCTCTGTCTCGCAGGACAGCTACAGGGGTCTGGGTATGACGTTCATTTGTATTACAGAGCTGCGGAAGGTAGGCATGGACATGGAAAACGTACAAGTTACAGCATCTGAATGTGGGAGGTGTGCTGGGCTGAGCACAAGGCGATCCATGAGATCAGTATTATGCAATTCATACTGCAGATTCCAGGTCATATTTTTCCGGAATCGCACACTGGCTTACTTCCTGAGGTGAAGGAGATGCTGTTGCCAGTAGATTATCAATGATTATCCTATTTTGTCCTTGACTATATTGGAGATGATTGGGTGTTTCCCCTGTCTGCCAAATCTGGTAACCAGAGTAATTAAAAAGAATGCATAGACTAGAAATCAAAAATTGCAAAAAGATAGAATGCCTAGAAATTCTTAGTGGGTCAGTCAGCATCTACAGAGAAAATAAAATGAAACTGAAATGTTAAAACTGCTTTAGATTTCCTGGTTTTATTTCTGGTGACCAGAAATCTGCAACTGAATAGCTTGCAGGTAACTGTCCCTCATTCACTGTTGATCGTTTTTTCTCTCGCTTTTAGTGAGCAAAATTGCCATATTTACTAACATAAGTTCTGTGGCCTCTGCCTTTAAATTGATTCTTGTTTTCTGAATTATCCATTTTGCTCGTCTACACTAATTCCACTTACCTGCGTTAGATGTATGCTTTCCCTATGTAAGTGTTGATATAAATGTCCTTTAACACAGTGATTGTACCTGATCCCACCACCTCCTCCGACAACAAGGTCCAGTCATCAACCACTCAGTGTAAAATACCTTTCCTTCAAATCCTCTTTAAAACTCCAGACATAAGAGACTGCAGATGCTGGATTCTGGAGCAACAATTGCTGGAGGACAATCAACAATACATTTCCCCACAGATGCTGGTCAGCCACAGAGTTCCTCCAGCAGATGGTCGCTGCGTTAAAATTCCTTCCTCTCACTTTAAATGGATGCCCTTTTTGCTTTTGATGCTCCCCACCATGGGAAAAGATTCCAACTCTCGATCATATCTATGCCTTTTGTATGTTATATACTTCTATCTGGTTACCACTCAACCTCCTTCAGTATCCAATTTCTTCTTATAACTAGTCCCCAATCCAGTGAAAGTTCTGGGAGCTTTCTCCAGCATAACCACATCCTGGAAACACCAAAATAACACCAAGCACTTTAAGAGCAGTCTAACCAATGTTTTGTTAAGTTACAACATAACATCCTGTTGCACCATCATTAACTCTCGGAGACGTGAGGTGAGAGATAAGCTTTTACTAGCTGGAAGAAAGTACTGTCAGCAGCAAGAGACCATCATACAACATCCTGGAGACTGAGGGGGGAGCAGTGCCTCCAACCACCTTTATACCGGGGTCTGTGGGAGGAGCCACAGGAGCAGTCAGCAGGGGGCGTGTCCAGACAGGCATATGTAGTTCACCACACATCCCAACCTATGCTCTGATCTTTAAAGACAAGCAACCTTATGCCTTCTTCGTCACCTTCACAACCTTTGCTGCCACTCTGTTTATTGACATTCCATTGTGACATGCTCTACCCCTACCTGTTCCCCAAATTCATTACCTCACACTTGTTAGAATTGAATTCCACCTGCCAACGCTACCCCAAATTTCCATCTGACAAATATCGTGTTGTAGCCTTAGACATCCTTCCTTACATTCCCCATCTCCACTTGTTGCCTTGTCATCCTCAAACTCTCTAGTCACTCTCCTTACATCTACCTCTAAGTTGTAAATGTATATCACAAGTAGAAAAGGTCCCTGTGATACATTGTTGGTCACACACTTCCAATCAAGTAACATCCTTCCACTAGTGCCCTCTGTCTCCCTGTGCTATCCAAAGTTTTATATATGTTATTGCTCTGATTTCCCTGTGCCCCTCCCTATTTTTGACGTGGTTTATTGTCCATACTAATGACAGAGTGCTCAGGATTAGCCACTTTAAGTTTATGCCACTTTTCCACGATTGCAAAGTCAATTAGGGTTTTGAATGAAAATTACAGGTGGATTTTCATTGAAATGCTTTGTATGATTTAGCACACAGTGTTCTAAATAACTCTCACAGATCAGAGCAAATGATAACCAGGAGTGACTGGAATGTTTGTTGTTTTAATATTTTCACGAAGAGCAGCCCACTGACCACTGGGTGCTTGCCAGAACTGCCAGATGGCCAGTCCGGACCTGTGTGCAGGCATACCCCACCTTTAACTCTGTGACAGCACTTAGCTCTGAGTCCAGGGACTGTCTGTAAACTATTCAGCTCAAGGGCCTTCGTGAGTACAAAAACAATGAATTAAAATATTTAAATTTTAAGGAGACCAGAAGCATACCTTTATTAGACATTCCTGGACATACCTTCCTGCTCATCTTCCTTCTGACTTTGTCCTCCTTGCTACTAAGTTGGTGGAAAACTGCTCGCATGCATTAACTCTAATTATTCTTGGATGTATTTTCCAGTCATTCTTCAACATGGTTTCATAAACGTTCATTTTCTCTTAACTTCATTGCCAGGCAATTCCAAGTTCTGGAATGTTTTAGCAGTTAAATGCTTTTCCTCTGAAATTGTATTACAAGGCATTATAGCACAGAAAGAGCCATTAATCTATTAATGTTTGTGATAATTAATTAAAAGAGTTGTAAAGTTAATTTAAATTCCTGCTCTTCCCATAGGCTATCACTTCCAGTTAAATATCCAATTCCCTTCTGAAAGTTACCAATGCATCTGTTTCCAATATCTTTTTGGGCAGTGCATTCAAAGTCAATCAGTTTCCTTTGCCAGTTATTTGGAATCCATATTCTGAAGTTACCACCCATTCTGCCATTAACGTAGATGATAACATTGGTGAAATGATCTGCTTAGAAACGCTTTCCTCATGAGCAGTACGAACTACATCATATTGTGGAGCCAGTGCTTGTGTACACGGCCTTCGAAACTCAATATTCACATCAAAGTCAATGGAATGGGTTTTAGAGGCAAAATGAAACACTGATAATAATAATATTGGATAAATGTTCTCCTCTGAAGACCTGCACTCTGCAATGGGTTGCGATTGTTATACAGGGCTGACCAAGACTTTTAATGAATTCCTCACCTTGTGATGATCTTCCCCTACACTAGTTTGAGACATCCCAGACACTATGAAATGACTTGGTGATGGAAGTGGTTGTCAAAGGTGCAATTGAACAGTATTTACTTACCAATAGCATACACACTGACTTTGAATTGCATTTTGCTCGGGATAGGGTCATTTGGATCCACACCTCATAACTGGACTTGGTGCAGACATGAAAAAAACAGCTGAATCACTCTGGACTTAAGTCAAATGCTACGAGTGATACCTGGCATGTAGGAAGATGGCTGTGACAGTCAGAAGTCTGATCTCATTGTTCCTGTACGTCACTGTAGGGGTACATCAGGGCATCTTTCTAGTCCAGACATTTTCAGCTGATGCATCGATATTCCTCCTTACATCCTACAGTCAGAAATGCAGTGTCTTCTGATCTTTGTACAATGCTTAACTCCATTGACATTCATCAGCAAATTAGCCATTCACTCAGGCAAGGGCTGACACACAGTGTGTAATACTTGTGCCACAGAAATGCCAGGCAACAACCATCTCCAAAAAGACAGATTCTAATCACTCATCGTTGATGTACCATATTCTAGTTCTTCACTATTGACATCCTGGGTGGAGATCGCTACTGGCCAAAGACTCAGCTAACCTGATCACATAAAAAAGATGGCTGTAGCACCAGATCATGGGTTGGGCCCTCAGTGTTTCTGTCACCCTGAGGAATTTCTAGTATCTACAAAGAACAACTCAGGAGGTTCAGTGTGCATAGACAAATTTTAGCTCAAAACGAAGAGAGCTAGAGAGAGAAGCTAGGTGATGATTTTTTATTCACTTTTTGAATCTGGACATCGTCAGTAAGCCCAGCATTCAATTTATTACCCGTCTCCAAAAGTCCTTGAGACTGTAGATTGAACCATCTTCTTGATCCACTACAGTGCCATCGGAGAGGGAGTTTCAGGATTTCACCTTCTAAGCTGCATCGTCTACCACAAGGAAGGACAAGGGTAACAGGCACATGGGAATATCACCACCGGTGGACTCCACCAGACTGCATCAACAGATTCTACACCCCACACCCCCATCACCAGTCTCCCATTCCCACTTCCCTCTCTCACCTTATCTCCTTTCCTGTCCATGACCTCCCTCTGGTGCTCCTCCCCCTTCCCTTTCTTCTATGGTCTGTGCTTTCCTGTCAGATGCCCCTTCTCCAGCCCTTTATCTCTTTCACCAATCAACCTCCCAGCTCTTTACTTCACCCCTCCTTCCCTCCTCCGGTTTCACCTATCACCTAGCATCTTGTACTTCTTCCTCCCCTTCCCCCACCTTCTTACTTTGACTTCTCATCTTTTTCTTCCAGTCCCAATGAAGGGTCTGAGCCTGAAGCGTCCACTGATTACTCTTTTCCGTGGATGATGCCTGAGTTCGTCCAGCATCTGCAGAATTTATCGTGTATCACAAATCAGGAGGTGCTGGGACACTTGCCTGAATGCTTCCAGTGCTGATAATTCTGAAGAAGCTCGACATGATCAAGGACAAAGTAGCCTTCTTGAGAAGCACCTCATTCACAAGGAGAAGCATTGACCCACTCCATCACTGGAACAATGCAGTGTCATGGACAAATGACCTGCAGTGACTACTCCGTTAGCACCTTCTAAGCTGCATCCTCTCCCGCCAGGATGGACAAGGGCAGCAGGTGCATGGGAAAATCACCTCTGGTGGACTCCACTTCAGCTTGCACACAGTCCGGACATGGAAACTTACATCCCTGATTCTTCACCGTTACTGAGATTAAG
This sequence comes from Hypanus sabinus, assembly GCF_030144855.1. NCBI lineage: Eukaryota > Metazoa > Chordata > Chondrichthyes > Myliobatiformes > Dasyatidae > Hypanus > Hypanus sabinus. The sequence continues at coordinate 85,142,120 of NC_082708.1, forward strand.
TCCTGAAACTCCCTCTCTGGCAGCACTGTAGTGATTCAGGAAAGTGGTTCATGTCACATTCTCAAGGGCCTTTGGAGACGGGTAATAAATGCTGGCCTTATTAAAGATTCCCAGATTCAAGAAATGAATAAAAATTCATCATCTAGTCTCTCCCTCTAGCACCCTTGGTTATGAACTGAAATGATCAATGCATGACATTCTAAAAGGGCTACTGACTGCCTACCTGGTACATGAGAAAGTAAGAAGTAGGAACAGGAGTAGGGCACCAGGTCCCTCGAGCAGGACCTATTGTCCATGAAAGCCTGACTGATCTGATTATGATTTCACTTCTGCATTCCTGCCTACTCATGATAACCTTGTTGTCACTAATCTGTCAAATATTCAAAGGTTAAAAGTATTCAGTTGTTACAATAAGATCAGCTGTGGTCTTATTAAATGGAAGATGTGGTGCTGATTAACTCCCTCCGGACCTGAATTTGTATTTTCGTGTCCACACAGCTTCGGTTGTCCTTCAAGATGAGACCCATAATTCTCTGAGAGAAACAAAATCGCATCATTTCTGTCTGAAGTGCATGAGCTCCTTATTTGTTAGAAGTGATTCCTATTTCCAGGGTCTCTTCACAACCTCTCTCTGCCCCAGTGTTTCAATCAAGTCAGCTCTCTCCCTCATAAATACTGGAGGATATAATCTTGGCCGATAGGACAATCTGACTATTCTAGGTACCACTTGGAATGAGTAACTAGATCACCCTTAGTGATGGCAGTGCTTATCTGAGAGATCTTATCTTTAAAAACATTCATTTAATGGTTACAACTGAGATTGCAGTTTCCTCTTTGATCATTTACCAAGCTTTGAGCTACAACATTGGCAAGGGTAAACAGGAATTCAGCCCAAGCTACACACTCGCCTCACAACCAGCTCTGTGTGAAAGCTTCTATCATAATTGTGTTATTTTTTATACAATTTCAATATATTTATTGTCACAACTGAGTTATATTTTAAGTGTGAAAATGCAGTTTCAATATATGTCGCAGTCATAAGTTACACTGCAATTGAGAAAATACAAGCTCCCTATTTTCTCCATTTTATTTAGTTTTCCTTATTATCCCTATTTCATTGCTTGTGGAATTAGCCTGAGTTAATCATCTTAATATTACTGATGAAATGTCATTCTATAAACAAACTCTTCCTTGCCTCGCGGTACTGCATTGATTGGAGTAGCTTTGGGTTTGTTTGCATTTCTGAAGAGCTGATTAATGGGGTTCATCTAAAAAATAATATGACAATCATTATTTTCAAATTTTTTTGGAAATGAATGCCGATTTTTCAGAACGGAGGCTGTTACTGTAATGTGAATGTCAGTGTCCTGTAGATAAACAGGGTGTTTGACAAGGAAGGGAATAGTTAAATTTCAGCAAATTCATGCCAACTCCCTCCTGTCTCTTTCCTTTTACACACTGCACACTTGCAGAGATTTTTAAATATTGTGTTGGGGTATTACATTTTGATTAATTTCTGGATATATGTGTCGCAATCTGCATTAATTGTGGAACTGCCCAGCCCAGTTAATTTATGTATAATTCCCCGTTCTCTTATGTACATAAAGCTTAACTATTCTGTTTAATTTCTAGAAATTGTGGGTGAATATCTAGGCACCAATATTATCCCATTTTGCTGCCTGAACAAAGATTGATTTTCATTTGGTTCAAACTAGATCACGTCAATTCTCATCACTTTGTGGTTATTCACTACCATTTGGAATCAGCACAGTATATGGGATACACAAATTAAACCAGCATCTAGAAGGTTCTGGTGGACTAGGTTTTTTTCACTTTCCTCTAATGTTTGAAATGTAGTGCAATATGTCGGAAACAATCTTCCCTGAGGAAAATTCTGTATCATGTGATCAGCTACCAGAAATGTTATTACATTGCATGCAAGACAGAGTATACTGACAACGATATGTGTGCTTCTCTTATTTTCTTTCTCCCTTCAGCAACAAAGATATTGAAAATATGTTTCAACATTTAATCGTTTTAAAGGTTTTGCTTCAGTGGACAATTTGAGACATTGATTTTCCACTCAGACTGCATTATTTAAACCTGCGTAGATGGGATGTTCATGTAATGTGACCTAATGATGTTACTGGCATATCAGAAACACAGTCCATTTCAAAAATGAACTGACAGCATTACTAATCTGCTCAAAATACAGTGATACCAATGTCATAAAAAAAGCTGGGACAAGCAGTTTATTGAAGTTTGAACTTGTGGAACACACACACATACACACACACACACACACACACACACACACACACACACACACACACACACACACACACACACACACACACACACACACGAAATTTCCCTTATCCCTCAGTCATTATCATATCATCGGTGGGACCCAGCTGAGTACAAATTGTATTACCTCAGAGGCTAAACAGCAAGAAAACTTCCTGGATTGCTTCAACATATTGAAGGTTCCAAGTGAATTTAACATTTTTATTCTTTATTTTAAATAGTTAACTTGTTGAAGTGTTTCTAGATTAATATTGTGAAAATTTGCTCTAAGTAAGGCCCTTTTTAACACCCATTCTTGGTGGCGGCAAGGAAGTAATCAGAATCAGGTTTAATATCACTAGCGTATGTCTTGAAATTTGTTGTCTTTGTGGCCGTGGTACAATACAATGCATAATAATACAAAATAAACATGAATTACAGTATATATGTATATTAAATAGTTAACTAAGTAGTGCAAACATAGAAATAAAGAAGTAGTGAGGTAGTGTGTTCACGGGTTCAATGTCCTTTCAGAAATCAGACGGCAGAGGGTAAGAAGCTGTTCTCGAATCTTTGAGGCTTCTGCACCTCCTTCCTTATGGTAGCAATGAGAACAGGGCATGACCTGGGACCTGGGTGATGGGGGTCCTTCATGCTGGATGCTGCCTTCTTGGGTGTCGCTCCTTGAAGATGTCCTGGCTACTATGCCCATGTTGGAGATGACTAAGCTTACAATTTCAATCCTGTGCAGTGCCCCCCCCACCCCCCACAATCATACTAGGCAGTGATGCAGCCAGTTAGAATGCTCTCCACAGTACAGCTGTAGGAATCTGGAGAAATTTGTGAGTGTCCTTGGGGACAAATCTTCTCAAACTCCTAATGAACTATAGCCACTGTCGTGCTTTCTTTGGAGCTGCGCTGATATGTTAGGTCCAGGTTTGACCCTCAGAGATATTGACACCCAGGAATCTGAAACTGCTCAGTCTTTCTACTTCTGATCCCTCTATGAGGACTGGTGTGTGTTCCCTTGTCTTACCCTTTCTGAAGTCCACAATCAGTTCTTTGGTCTTACTGACATTGAGTGCAAGGTTGCTGCTACAACACTACTCCACTAGCTGGTATAACTTGCTCCTGTACTTCTTCTTGTCACTATATGAAATTCTTCCAACATTAGTTGTGTCATCAGCACATTTATTGATGGCATTTGAGCTGTGCCTAGCCTCAGAGTGATGGATGCAGAGAGAGTGCATGGCCTTCACTGCGATGGTTAATTTCTTTATCATTGAGTGACTAGTCAGTTCACTTCAGCAGGTACTGGAAATCAGGCATATAGACTGGAGTCATAAAGTGCTGGTTGAATTGGATATTAATCAAGATTAATAATGAAAAACTTATAGAAAATTGGATTTTTACAATAATCTAATGGCTTTCACCATTAATTTTAAGAGATGTCATCCCAATTATGTCCAGTTTCATAGAATTGAATTTGCATTATTCCATGATGAAAGTTAACCTACTGACATTTGATAAACCACTTTATCATTTGATAAGGAATTTCATGTATTAGGCCTATATTTGTCAACTGGTATCAGGCTGGCTACCCCACTGATGTCTAATTGACATGTCTGAATGGAGAATGGTTGGGGAATTCAACTGAATTTCCTTTACTGCTTTCCTTCCATTGGCCCATCCTGGAAGATGGCTGATGTGTAGATGTACAAATGGACGTGATTCAATTGTGATGACGTTCGTTGACTGAAATAATGAAGAATAGCCTCTTGGACTGCTTCCAACCTGCTGCTGCTGCTACCTTAAGAAGAAAGTTGTCCTCAAAGGTTTTGTTGTAATTAAGCAGAAGTGGTATGAGAAGTTTTAATAATTGTTTTATATTTGCGAAACAACCCTTTCAGTTTGTCATGGCAATGGTTAATTTCAGCAAATGGAAATTTTACCAATTCAATTTCAAATTTCAAACTTCAAAGTAAATTTATTATCAAAATACATAAGTTACCATTTGTTACTCTGAGATTCATTTTCCTGCAGGCTTTTACAGAAAAAAGAAATACAGCAGAATTTCATGAAAAATTATAAATGAACAGACAAAGACTGACAAACAAGAGAACAAACTTTGCAGATAAGTAAAATAACACTGAGAACAAGAATTGTAATGAGTCCCTGAAAGTCAGTCTGTAGGTCCTAGAATCAAAGTAGTTGCCATAGAACCATAGAACACTACAGCACAGTACAGGCCCTTCAGCCCTCCATGTTGTGCCGACCCATATAATCCTTAAATAACAAAGTACTAAACCCACACTACCCCATAACCCTCTATTTTTCTTTCATCCATGTGCCTGTCCAAGAGTCTCTTAAATACCCCTAATGTTTTAACTTCCACCACCATCCCTGGCAAGTCATTCCAGGCACTCACAACCCTCTGTGTAAAAAACTTACCCCTGATGTCTCCCCTAAATTTAATTTTGTACATATGCCCTCTGGTGTTTGGTATTGGTGCCCTGGGAAACAGGTACTGACTATCCACCCTATCTATGCCTCTCATAATCTTGTAGACCTCTATCAAGTCCCCTCTCATCCTTCTATGCTCCAAAGAGAAAAGTCCCAACTCTGCTAACCTTGCCTCATATGACTTGTTCTCCAAACCAGGCAACATCCTGGTAAATGTCCTCTGCACCCTCTCCATAGCTTCCACATCCTTCCTATAATGAGGTGACCAGAATTGAACACAATACTCTTAAATTGTTAAGTGTGGTCTCACCAGAGATTAGTAGAGTTGCAACATGACCTCTTTACTCTTGAACTCAATTCCCCTGTTAATGAAGCCTAGCATCCCATAGGCCTTCTTAATTACCCTATCAACCTGCGCAGCAACTTTGAGGGATGTTTGGATTTGAACCCCAAGGTCCCTTTGTTTATCCACACTCTTAAGTAACTGACCATTAATCCTGTACTCAGTCTTCTGGTTTGTCCTTCCAAAATGCATCACCTCACACTTGTCCGGATTGAACTCCATCTGCCATTTTTCTGCCCAACTCTGCAGCCTGTCTATATCCTCTTGTAACCTTCGACAACGTACAGCTCCATCAACAACTCCTCCAATCTTTGTGTCAACCGCAAACTTACTCACCCATCCTTCCACCTCTACATCCAGGTCATTTATAAAAATCACAAATCCCAGGGGTCCCTGAAAAGATCCCTGCAGCACTCCAATAGTCACTGACCTCTTGGCAAAATACTTTCCTTCTACAACTACCCTCTGCTTTCTTCCTTTAAGCCAATTTTTTATCCAAACAACCAAGGTTCCACTTATCCCATGCCTCATGACTTTCTGGATGAGTCTCTCATGAAAGACCTTGTCAAATGCTTTGCTAAAGTCCATGTAGACCACATCCACTGCCCTACCCTCATCAATTTCTTTTGTTACCTCTTCAAAAAACTCAGTCAGGCTCGTGAGGCACGATCTTCCCTTCACAAAACCATGTTGACTATCCATGAGTAGACTGTACTTCTCCAAATGCTCATAGATCCTATCCTTAAGAATCCTTTCCAGTAGTTTGCAGACCACCGACATAAGACTCACCGGTCTATAGTTCCCAGGTTTCTCCCTATTACCTTTTTTAAACAAGGGAACTAGATTTGCCATTCTCCAGTCCTCCGGCATTTTCCCTGCAGCCAAAGAGGATTCAAAGATCATAGCTATTGCTCCTGCAATCTCATCTTTCAATTCCCACAACAACCTGGGGTGTATCATATCCGGCCCTGGGGATTTATCAGTCTTGATGTTTTTAAGAAGATCCAGCACTTCTTCTTTAATCTCCACATTGTCCAGCATACAGGTCTGCTCTACTTCGACCTCATCCTGATCAAGATCCTTTTCACTTGTGAATACTGAAGCAAAGTATTCATTTAGGACCTCCCCAACCTCCTCCGCTTCCAGGCACATGTTGCCCTCTTTATCCTTTAGCAGTCCCACCTTTGTTCTCGTCATCCTTCTATTCTTCACATACGCATAGAATGCCTTGGGGTTCTCCTTAATCTTACATGCCAAGGCCTTCTCATGCTCCCTTCGAGCTCTCCTAAATCCTTTCTTTAGCTCCTTCCTGGCTACCCTATATTTCTCATAAGTCCCTCCTACTTCCTGCTTCTTATATCTAACATATGCTTCCTTTTTCCTCTTGACAAGTTGCCTCACATGTTTCGGCAGCCATGGTTCCCTTTTCCTACCATTTTTCCTTGCCTCAGTGGGACAAACCTATCCTGAACGTGCTCTCTAAACTTCTCCCACATTACTTCTGTGCTTTCCCCTTTGAACATCTGTTTCCAATTTACTCTCGCTAGTTCCTGCCTCATCCCTTCAAAGTTAGCCGATTGAAATTATCCAGACTGGTTCAGGAGCCTGATGGTTGAAGGGTAATAACTATTCCTGAATCTGGTGGTGTGGGACCTAAAGCTTCTGTACCTCCTGCCCAATGATCATAGTTAAAATGAGGGCATATCTTCGATGGTTTGGGTCTCTGATGATGGATGGTTTGGGCCTTAGATGATGGATGGTTTGGGTCTCTGATGATGGATGGTTTGGGTCTCTGATGATGTATGGTTTGGGCCTTTGATGATGGATGGTTTGGGCCTTAGATGATGGATGGTTTGGGTCTCTGATGATGGACGGTTTGGGTCTCTGATGATGGACGGTTTGGGCCTTTGATGATGGATGCTGCTTTCTCATGACAGCGCTCCATGTAAATGTACTCAATGGTAGTGAGGGCCTTACCTGGACGGAGCTGTATCCAGCACTTTCTGTAGCCTTTTCTGTTCCTGGGCATTGGTGTTTCCATACCAGGCCAAGACTCAATCAGTTAGGATACTCTCTACTGTGCATCTATTGAAGTTTGTGAAAGTTTTCAGTGACATGCCAAATCTATGCAAACTTCTAAGAAAGTGAAGGCACTGCCTTCTTTGTGCTGGTCTCAGAACAAATTCTTCATTATGCTAAGTTATTTCATGTAAAGGAAACAGCTTTCAGAATAATGTGACGTGTTTCCAGTTTTTTAAAAGCTAACCTTCAAAGATATCAGAAGAACAAGATTAAAAAAAGACATAAATTGTAATGGTGAACTCTTAGAAAGGTTTAAATGGATACTTTTAACCTGACAAATTCCTGGCACATTGTAGCAGACTGAATTTCCATTTAACTAATTTCATTTTAAACTGAACTGTTCATCCCTTCACTGATTCAGTCATGGAGAAATTGATTGGTGCTGGAAAATGAAGCAGGCGTTGCAATACGCAAATCACCTAAACTTGCTTCTCTCAGTGCAGGTGTAATTATTCATGAACTGACCATGATGTCTATTGCCTGTGCATATGTCCTTAGGTTTCAGTGTTTGAATGGCTAGCTGCCTAATGCTGATTGAAGCCATGCCTGCATTTCGTACACAGCCAGGTCTCATTGCCCCCACCTGCCAGTGGAAGTCAATCAAAGGACAGAAGTGGTAGATTAGGGCAGAGGGTGGCCATTCAGTTTTCTTAGTACGTGTGGTGAAAAAGAGAAGAAAGATCATTTTCCCTCATATGGCCAGAAACTGAAGCAGGTTCATTCTGGAAGATCAGTGGTACGAAGTCAATGACAGGATCAACAGCAGGAGTTGAGCACCTGGAGTTTCAAAGCAGGGCGAAAGTAGTTTAACAATCTCATGAGTGTGCCCTTGGTTAATATAAGCATCATCGCAGCCTCTCTTTTCATAACTATTTCACTGCCTGTAAGTACTGCATCCCCATCATTCATTATACATTCACAAATATTTTGAGGAAATAGCGGAGTACTTAGCTTCAGTATTCAGTATGGAAAAGGATCTTGGCAATTGTAGGGATGACTTGCAGTGGACTGAAAAGCTTGAGCAAGGAAAAGTATGTGCTGGAGCTTTGGAAAGCATGAAGTTGGATAAGTTACCGGGACCCGATGAGATGTACCCTAGGCTACTGTGGGAAGTGAGGGAGGAGATTGCTGAGCCTCTGGTAATGATCTTTGCATCTTCAATGGGGACAGGTGAGGTTCCAGAGGATTGGAGGGTTGTGGATGTTGTTCCTTTGTTCAAGAAAGGGAGTAGAGATAGCCCAGAAAATTATAGACCAGTGAGTCTTACTTCAGTGGTTGGTAAGTTGATGGAGAAGATCCTGAGAGGCAGGATTTATGAATATTTAGAGAATTATAATATGATTAGGAATAGTCAGCATGACTTTGTCAAGGGCAGGTCGTGTCTTACGAGCCTGATTGAATTTTTTGAGGATGTGACTAAACACATTGATGAAGGTAGAGCCGTAGATGTAGTGTATATGGATTTTAGCAAGGCATTTGATAAGGTACACCGTGCAAGACTTACTGACAAAGTAAGGAGGCATGGGATCCAAGGGGACATTGCTTTGTGGATCCAGAACTGTCTTGCCTGCAGAAGGCAAAGAGTGGTTGAAGACGGGTCATATTCTGCATGGAGGTCGGTCACCAGTGGAGTGCCTCAGGGATCTGTTCTGGGACCCTTACTCTTCGTGATTTTTATAAATGACCTGGATGAGGAAGTGGAGGGATAGGTTAGTCAAATTGCTGATGACACAACAGGTTGGGGGTGTTGTGGATAGTGTGGAGGGCTATCAGAGGTTACAGCGGGATGTTGATAGGATACAAAACTGGGCTGAGAAGTGGCAGATGGAGTTCAACCCAGATAAGTGTGAAGTGGTTCATTTTGGTAGGTCAAATATGATGGCAGAATATAGTATTAATGGTAAGACTCTTGGCAGTGTGGAGGATCAGAGGGATTTTGGGGTCCGAGTCCATAGGACACTCAAAGCTGCTATGCAGGTGGACTCTGTGGTTAAGAAGGCATACAGTGTATTGGCCTTCATCAATCGTGGGATTGAGTTTAAGAGCTGAGAGATAATGTTGCAGCTAAATAGGACCCTGGTCAGACCCTACTTGGAGTACTGTGCTCAGTTCTGGTTGACTCACTACAGGAAGGATGTGGAAACCATAGAGAGGGTGCAGAGGAGATTTACAAGGATGTTGCCTGGATTGGGGAGCATGCCTTATGAGAATAGATTGAGTGAACACGGCCTTTTCTCTTTGGAGCAACGGAGAATGAGAGGTGACCTGATAGAGGTATATAAGATTATGAGAGGCATTGATTGTGTGGATAGTCAGTGGCTTTTCCCCAGGGCTGAAATGGCTAGCATGAGAGGGCATAGTTTTAAAGTGCTTTGAAGCAGGTACAGAAGAGTAGGTCAGGGGTAATTTTTGTTTACGCAGAGAGCGATGAGTGCGTGGAATGGGCTGCCGGCAGCGGTGGTGGAGGCGGAAACAATAGGGTCTTTTAAGAGACACCCAGATAGCCACATGGAGCTTAAAAAAATAGAGGTCTGTGGGTAAAGCCGAGGTAGTTCTAAGGTAGGCACACTTTTGGCACAACTTTGTGGGCCGAAGGGCCTGTATTGTGCTGTAGCTTTTCTATATTTCTATGCTATCACTGACCTAGCAACAATCTCTATCAATCACAACTAACCTGGCTAGCATGCAGGGCCAAACCATGTTACTACATTGTTCAACCAGCTCACACATGCACTTCTCACAGTGTAGAAGCTCCAGCTTTTCAACCATGACACAAGCAAAACTTGCACGCATTGCAGCACCCTGAGTAATGTACTTTTCTCACCCTAATGTGTGACAATCTTTGCCAGCGACGACAGACCGACGACTGCAAAGGGAGAGAGTCCTGACCCCGAGTATAGCAGACAATGTAGTGATTAATGAGAGGTTATTTCTCTACATGATCTCCATTCTAACTTCTGACTTACCTTTATCTCCCACTATCAGATGCAGGTGGTGCAACAACCATCTCTCGCTTTATGTCCTCCCCATGATGTCTACACTTTACCTTTCCTTCATTCCAAGTGCTGACAGCAGCCCCAGCAGAAACTATTCTGTCTCTGGATTTGGCAGATGTGGCCACTGGCTCAGACATTGGCAATTCGCTTACCAGTGAAGGGGGTTTAAATGCACGCTGTGCCTGCGGTGAATCACCACGAACGAGTGACTTGTAACCAAGTGAGGCAGGATGGAGAGTTCATGTAGCAGCTCCTCGGAGGGTTTAGTCATCCATGCATTCTGCCCTGGGAGACTCAAAAGTGAATTCAGTAGAAGGCCAATCACCTGAGACCATAAAGCTTGAGTCATTGGCTGTCCTGTGAAAAATATCCAGCAACCTGGAACTTACACTCTAGTGTTTGTGTAGAATCTGGAGCATAGAGGTGGTGCCAGTTGTTTCCAAATCTGCAGACCAGGATTCATGAAGCCTCTGATGGGCAATGCTGCAGCAGCCGCTTCAGCAGAATCCACCCAATGTATAAGTACTGCAATTGGGGACCAAACTTCCAGCAGGAAGGTTCAGTCAGCAGCAATCGTGGCTCTGGATGCAAATGCTGAAAGGGGCTTTGGGGGTGTCAGAACAGTCCAGCAACTCCTCCTCCGATAGATGACAAACATTTCTCAGAGTAAGACCAAGGCCATTGTTCATTGAGCAGATGATGCTGGCTACTACCTATACATTCTGGGTTGCTCAAGGTCATACTTCAAGGCTATTTGCAGCCTGCTCCAATGCAAATCAACAGTTTCCCACCAATGTGAGTGTGGTCCATGTAATAATATTTGGACAGTCAAGATAAGATCAAGGGAGTGCAGAAGATTGATCAATTAATGTTCTTTTGTCTCATTTGAATGTAAATAATCATAATGTGGTTTGCTGATTTGGTTGGGTTTTGCATTGAAGTGCAGTGGTCAGTCAGATTTTGAAACCACAAGAAACAGTGGCAAATACAATGTAAACTTTAGGATGTATATTTTCAGACCATCCCTAATGATCTTTCACTTTTGATAGTGCTTTTGACAGAAATATTCCTAAAGTGCTGTTAGGCAAGATGTTGTAGTTCTTTAAAGAGACATTCAGATACTTTTCCAAGTCAGGAAGGCCAATGTGCCACTGGTGGTGTTGGCATGCCCATGCCCATGTAGTTGCAGCAGAGCTTGTGGATTTTCCAGGATTTGTTAAAGGAATTTTAGAAAACTGCTGTTGGGCATTGTAAAGACAACAGAAGAAAAGTGCTGGAGTGATGGAATATTAAACTTAGTTTATAAGAGAGTCAATAAGGAAGTTGCTCTGTCTTGGATATTATCTAACTTTTACACATTTGTTGAATTTGTATACACCCATAATGGAGAAAAATATTTTCCAGTACAACTGGAGCTCAATTCATCTGGTTAAGATGATGGTGTTCATGACTAGTACCTTGTAGACAGTACCTTGTACTAGTACCTTGTAGATTCACCTTTGGTGAATCAGGAAATTCCTTGCCAAGCTGCTTAAATTCAAGTACACAAGTTATATCTCTGGTGCAAGTATGCTTCTGCAAATAGTCAGCAGAAGGCTTAATGTTAACCCAGTCTGGCTACAAAGAGGACAAGCTACCTGGCATTGAGTGATGCTGCTCAAGCTCTATTCTGGGAATGAGGTCTGTTTAACACACCAGGAGGGAGTCTGCCATTGACACCTCTACCCTTGACTTTTCTCAACACACCAGGAGGGAGTCTGCCATTGACACCTCTACCCTTGACTTTTCTTAACACACCAGGAGGGAGTCTGCCATTGACCCCTCTACCCTTGACTTTTCTCAACACACCAGGAGGGAGTCTGCCATTGACCCCTCTACCCTTGACTTTTCTCAACACACCAGGAGGGAGTCTGCCATTGACCCCTCTACCCTTGACTTTTCTCAACACACCAGGAGGGGATCTCTACTCTCAACTTATTTGCTTCCTCAAACTCATGCCTCTTTTCTTTTCGCTGATATGTGGAAAGGGCTGAGCTGCAAAGGTAAGAAAATGTCATAAGCACAGATGAAGTGAGAGGATTATTCTGCAGTGTATTCTGGTCTAGGCACTTCAATAATCAGTCGAATAACCACACTGATGCACCATCAATAACTCACTCTGAGACATAAGGTGAGATATCGCCTTTTATTGACTGAAGAAGGAACCAGCAGTGAGTGACCATCATATTACATCCTGGAGAATGAGGCAGAGGATCAGACCTCGATCGCCTTTATACAGGGGCCTGTGGGAGGAGCCACAGGAGCAGTCAGAAGGGGGCGTGTCCAGACAGGCACATAGTTCACCACATTCACCCCCCCTTTGTTTGAAAGAGTCCCCATGTGGCGAAGTTTCTTACAGGTCAAGTCTATCAGGTGGTTGAATCTGTCGCTGTGATCTACATAGCACCGGCTGTGATTGCACCGATGCCGGCGACATTGGTGATTGCACAGGAGACGGAGGTTGTGCTGGTTCCAGCTCATGCATGTGCGAGGCACCTGGTATATAAGTGTCATGAGGAGTCCATGTAGTGCCTGGTGTGTGCGGTGTCACCTTGGGTACAGGGTTCATAGATACCGGAGAGTGTTCAGGGTAGTGGTCTGCCGCACCTGCGGGCGCCAGGTCGCGGATGGAGACCGTGTCCTCCCGCCCATCAGGTAAGACCACGTAAGCATACTGGGGGATCGCATGCAGAAGGTGAACCCTCTCGACCAGCAGGGAGTATTTATTGCTCCTCACATGTTTCCGGAGCAGCACTGGCCACGGGGACATCAGCCAAACTGGTAGAGTGACAGACTTCCTGGGAAAAGAGAATAGGAGTTCGTGAGGGGGGGGTGGGGCCACCATCCGACCACCTGGGCCCTCCAAGGGCTTGTGCTTGGCTCAATGATCCCCTCCCTGAGCAGCCGCTGCACCTCCGACTGAATGAAGGCCCTGTCCCCCGCGCTGTACCTCCTGCTTTTAGTTGCCACAGGTTTACAGTCGGGGTCAGGTTGGCGAACAGCGGTGGGGGAGGGACCTCGAGAGTAGAGAGACTGCAAGTGGTGTCGGAAGCGCAGCTGTCGTGCTGGGTGGGACGTGTGGGTCTGTCTGTGTGTGTGGTCAGTAGCGGGGTATATGGTGAAGTCCCACCAAACTGAGGATTCCGGACAGTGAGTGGTGGGAGGGGCCCGTCATATACCATAGTCACACTTTCGAGGTGGCTCTGGAAGTCCAGCCCCAATAGCACAGGCGCGCACAGTTGAGGCATGACCAGTAGCGCAAAGTCCCGATATTCTGTGCCTTGCACCACCAATGTCGCTACACAACCCCCCCGGATGTCTGCGGAGTGCGACCCAGAAACCAAATGGATCTTCTGACTTACTGACCATGTTGCGAGTCTGCAGCGTTGCACTGTGTCCGGGTGAATAAAACTTCCAGTGCTGCCCGTGTCAAACAGGCATCTAGTCCTGTGCCCCTCCACCAGGATGTCCATCATGGACCTTGCAAGCTGGTGTGGGGCGCTTTGGTCGAGAGTTACAGTGGCCAGAGTTGAGCTGTCGGGGTACCCAGTCAGCATCAGAGGGTCGGGGAAAGGGCATGCTGACGCCGACAAAGATGACCGCCCACATCCGGGGTACCCGGTAAGCATCGGAGGGTCGGGGGCAGGGCATGCTGACGCCGACAAAGATGGCCGCCCACATCCGGGCATGCAAGATGGCGGCCCCCACGTCTCTCCCGCAATGCTGCACTCCGCTCGCAGTTTAGACTTACAGACCTTGGCAAAATGGCCCCGGTTTCCGCAGCTGGAGCAGGTCGCTTCTCACGCTGGGCAGCGTTTTCGAGGGTGCTTTTTAAGTCCACAGAAATAACAAAGCACAGTCTTCTGACGGGCCACCGCCGTGGTCGGGTTCGGGGAGCTTGTGGAATCGCGACTGGCAGCGGCGATTTCGCTCGCGGGAGCCGGCGGTGGCGGTGTCTGAGGCGTCCACGGAACCGGTGGGGAATCGCGCGACTGGACAGCGTTGGCGTAGTGCAGCGCAGCTTCCAGATCGTTGGCCGTCTCGATCGCCGAGAGTAAGGTAAGATCGGAGTGTTCCAGCAGTCGTTGGCGCATGTACTCTGACCTCAGTCCCGTCACAAAAGCGTCTCACAGCAGCAGCTCCGCAAGCTGGTCTGCTGTGAGCGTCTTGCAGTCACAAGCTCGGACGAGTGTCTGTAGTGCTCGGAGAAACTCGGCGCTCGATTCTCCAGGCCGCTGTCGCCGGGTAGCTAAACGATGTCTTGCGTAGACGGTGTTCACCGGCCGCAGGTACTGTCTTTTGAGGGCGTCCAGTGCCCCTTCGTAGGTCGGCAGGTCCCGGATAATGGAATAAACTTTTGGGGTGACCCTCGAGAGGAGAATTCTGTACATAACGGCAGGGTCAGTCGCACGAAGCTCCGCCAAGTATGATTGGAAGCATGCAAGCCAGTGTTCAAAAGCGAGAGCTGCTTCAGGGTCTTGCGGGTCCAAATCCAACATTTCTGGACGTAAAACGGTTTCCATGTTTTAAAACTTTCAGTCAATAAAATTGATGCACCATCAATAACTCACTCTGAGACGTAAGGTGAGATATCGGCTTTTATTGACTGAAGAAGGAACCAGCAGTGAGTGACCATCATATTACATCCTGGAGAATGAGGCAGAGGATCAGACCTCGATCGCCTTTATACAGGGGCCTGTGGGAGGAGCCACAGGAGCAGTCAGAAGGGGGCATGTCCAGACAGGCACATAGTTCACCACACATACACAATGATTTAGGAACAGATTTTCCCCCTCCACTATTAGATTTATGGATCGACCCATTAACCTCATTATATTTCATTTTTGCAATATTTATTTGTTTTGAAATTTACTGTAACTTTTTGCTTTTGCACCGTATTGCTGCTGCAAGGCAACAGAATTCCCATTCTATAAGTCAGTGATGATAAACCTGATCTGATACGGATTCAGAAGGTCAGGCCAATTTGCTGGGAGTGATAACAGATTAGTTTTATACAGGCTTTGATGTCACCAATTCATGGCTTTTCAGACCATCTAATCAGTTGTGGATCATGAGTTATGTGAATGACTGCAAAGCAAGTTTCCACCTATGTCTCGTGCTAGATAGTGTATTGTCCAATTCCATTGCTACTGTATTGTATAAAAAGTGCACCATTATCAGCAGCCAATTACCCTTACAGTCAACTTAAGGTAAATTTGTTATTGCTTGAAATTTATACAGGACTGAATAGAATGTTTTTATACTACGTAAGGAATGCCATGGCGGAAGTAAAAACAGAAGAGATATCTAAACCTATCCATCAGTAAAAACAGATTTTTCACATTATTATTTGCTAGAGCTCAAAATTGACAAACTGAATGCTGCATTTCTTTTCTTTCAGTGAATACTTGATTTCATGTGAAGTTCATAAGGATTCTTTAAAATAATGAAGCTTGCTATATAAATAGAAGTCTTTCTTCTTACCTGCTGTAGATAGAATAGCACATTCTCAAGAATGTGTTTCTCATCTTCTGAAGTCCTTGGAGCAGATATAGTCAGAGCACAACTCACGAGGCATATGTGCAGAATACAGTTCTGCAAGACTTTTAATTTCTGCATTAGAATATGAAATGTTACTTTACTGGGCTTGAGTACCGCATTTGTACCTCATTTCCATTCCACATTGTGAACAGCAGGACTTTATTTATAAAACACTTTGAATTCTTTGAACAATTACAAGTATTCCTCCATTAGGTTTTCATATTTTCTTGTGTGGGGATGGAAGCAAGGGTATGAAAGCAAATTCAGATCTTTTGGAAATTGTGATTACTTCCTTGTACCCAGTAATGGAAGTAATCATGTCTGCTTAAAATGTGACAATTTGATTGCCCAATTCAGGTGAAATCAACTTAGTCTACAACACACAAAAAAGATCAAAGTTCAAAGTATATTTATTATCTAAGTGCATTTTTGTCAACAGATACAACCCTGAGATTCATCTTCTTGTGGCAATCACAGTAAATACAAGAAACACAATAGAATCAGTGAAAGACCACACACAACAGGACGGACAAATCATCAATGTACAAAAAAACCAAAAAAAAAACAATAAACTGTGCACATACAAAGAGAAAGAGAAATAAAGAATTAATAATGATAAATTAGCAGTATTATTTGCTTAATACGCAATATAATTTGCTTACAAATTAGCAGTATTGTGGGGAGACTTTGGGGTTTTAACATTTAACTGTCATTCATTCTTTGGGGCACTCCTTTGTTTTCATGGATGGTTGTGAAGAAAAAGCATTTCAGTATGTATATTGTAAACATTTCTCTGACATTAAATGTACCTTTGAAGCCTTTGAATAAATATTGAGAACATGAGGTGAAGAGTCTCTGAAGGTCCATAGGTTGTGGAAACAGTTCAGTGATGGGCGAGTGAAGTTATTTCCTCTGGTTCATGAGCCTGATGGTTGAAGGGTGATAAATGAAACTCAAAATGATTCCTTTAAGTTGTCTCCTCAAGCACCGAACAAACTTCCTGAAGCTTATGTATCAGTGGAATAACCATATATCAAACCAACAGCCAGGTGTTTAAATTCATGCAAGAAATAAGTTCGATAAAATTAGTCTTTATAGCAATTTATTTTATGAAACTCGTTGAAGATTTAGCTATAGCATTTAATATTAAATAGACTATGTGCTTGGTAGGGAGGTGCACTGGATATGCAATTGTGAGTTAAAATTCTGTTTAATGGCAATTTTCAATCTACAAAGTCACACTGTGAATATCATTGCTCCATTCTATGTCTTTCACCCTAAGCATGTTGATTTAAAAAGAGAGAACTACCAAAGCAGCATAGCTGACAGAAATCCATTTGTATTCGGATTCATTCATTTGTATAACCTGAAAGTGAAAGACCAAATGTATTAACTTGTTATTTTCCTTTCTTCTCACAGGGCTGACTTACTGTAATAGTTATGAGATAGCTTATGACATTATTCTTAAAATAATTATTTTGATCTGGATGTGCCCTAACAGCACACAATTCAGAAAAATAGTACTTAGCTACAGAACATACATTCAAAAATCTTCCATTTTTGAAGCTTCTAGATTTTTGGACTTAAACTAGGAGAAGTTTACTATAAAATGTACAGTAGTATAACATTACCATTTAGTTTTGTCAGGTGCAGAAAGCTGCAGTCATTGTGGCTGACAATGGGTGATGTTCCTTCCTGTTACTGAACCCCTATCCAATCACAATTCAAAGAAGTAATAGTTGCTGGCTTAGGAAGACCTGGGGGTTGAGAGTCAATTGGTATACTGCACCAGAACCAATTTCTTCTTTTAATGTTAAAACTTTAAAATTGATAAATCTAAAACACTGAACAAAATGCTTGCAGAATTAGTTTCCTGAGAGTTACACTACAATGTTGCAGCCGGATTCCTCTGAACTGTAAATTAGCAAAACCCCTCAAAAGAATTATGGGTTTCATAAGCTTTAAAGTTAAAACTTTCAATATGTGGCTCAGAGGACTTGAAAAACAGTGACTGGGAATTTTTATTCCATAGTACAAAGCTTTTATGTGTTACATGACAGCTTTAGCCCTGTTGTATACAATCAAATACAGTTTGCTGATCATTTCATGGACCAACACGGTCTGCTGATCATTTCTGCCTGTGTTATCATGGACCAACACAGTCTGCTGATCATTTCTGCCAGTGTTATCATGGACCAACACGGTCTGCTGATCATCTCTGCCAGTGCCGTCATGGACCTACACAGTCTGCTGATCATCTCTGCCAGTGTTATCATGGACCTACACAGTCTGCTGATCATCTCTGCCAGTGTTATCATGGACCTACACGGTCTGCTGATCATCTCTGCCAGTGCCGTCATGGACCTACACAGTCTGCTGATCATCTCTGCCAGTGTTATCATGGACCTACACAGTCTGCTGATCATCTCTGCCAGTGCCGTCATGGACCAACACGGTCTGCTGATCATCTCTGTCAGTGCCGTCATGGACCAACACGGTCTGCTGATCATCTCTGCCAGTGTTATCATGGACCAACATGGTCTGCTGATCATCTCTGCCAGTGCCGTCATGGACCAACACGGTCTGCTGATCATTTCTGCCAGTGCCGTCATGGACCAACATGGTCTGCTGATCATCTCTGCCAGTGCCGTCATGGACCAACATGGTCTGCTGATCATCTCTGTCAGTGCCGTCATGGACCTACACGGTCTGCTGATCATCTCTGCCAGTGCCGTCATGGACCTACACGGTCTGCTGATCATCTCTGCCAGTGTTATCATGGACCAACAGAGTCGCTGATCATCTCTGTCAGTGTTATCATGGACCAACAGAGTCGCTGATCATCTCTGTCAGTGCCGTCATGGACCTACACGGTCTGCTGATCATCTCTGCCAGTGCCGTCATGGACCTACACGGTCTGCTGATCATCTCTGCCAGTGTTATCATGGACCAACAGAGTCGCTGATCATCTCTGTCAGTGCTGTCATGGATCAGCACGGTCTGCTGATCATCTCTGTCAGTGCTATCATGGACCAACAGAGTCGCTGATCATCTCTGCCAGTGCCATCATGGATCAGCACGGTCTGCTGATCATTTCTGCCAGTGTTATCATGGACCAACACGGTCTGCTGATCATTTCTGCCAGTGCCATCATGGACCAACAGAGTCGCTGATCATCTCTGCCAGTGTTATCATGGACCAACAGAGTCGCTGATCATCTCTGCCAGTGTTATCATGGACCAACAGAGTCGCTGATCATTTCTGCCAGTGTTATCATGGACCAACACGGTCTGCTGATCATTTCTGCCAGTGTTATCATGGACCAACAGAGTCGCTGATCATTTCTGCCAGTGTTATCATGGACCAACACGGTCTGCTGATCATTTCTGCCAGTGTTATCATGGACCAACAGAGTCGCTGATCATTTCTGCCAGTGTTATCATGGACCAACACGGTCTGCTGATCATTTCTGCCAGTGTTATCATGGACCAACAGAGTCGCTGATCATTTCTGCCAGTGTTATCATGGACCAACAGAGTCGCTGATCATTTCTGTCAGTGTTATCATGGACCAACAGAGTCGCTGATCATCTCTGCCAGTGTTATCATGGACCAACACGGTCGCTGATCATCTCTGCCAGTGTTATCATGGACCTACACGGTCTGCTGATCATCTCTGCCAGTGCCGTCATGGACCTACACAGTCTGCTGATCATCTCTGCCAGTGTTATCATGGACCTACACAGTCTGCTGATCATTTCTGCCAGTGTTATCATGGACCAACACGGTCTGCTGATCATCTCTGCCAGTGCCGTCATGGACCTACACAGTCTGCTGATCATCTCTGCCAGTGTTATCATGGACCTACACAGTCTGCTGATCATCTCTGCCAGTGTTATCATGGACCTACACGGTCTGCTGATCATCTCTGCCAGTGCCGTCATGGACCTACACAGTCTGCTGATCATCTCTGCCAGTGTTATCATGGACCTACACAGTCTGCTGATCATCTCTGCCAGTGCCGTCATGGACCAACACGGTCTGCTGATCATCTCTGTCAGTGCCGTCATGGACCAACACGGTCTGCTGATCATCTCTGCCAGTGTTATCATGGACCAACATGGTCTGCTGATCATCTCTGCCAGTGCCGTCATGGACCAACACGGTCTGCTGATCATTTCTGCCAGTGCCGTCATGGACCAACACGGTCTGCTGATCATCTCTGCCAGTGCCGTCATGGACCAACACGGTCTGCTGATCATCTCTGCCAGTGCCGTCATGGACCAACACGGTCTGCTGATCATCTCTGCCAGTGCCGTCATGGACCTACATGGTCTGCTGATCATCTCTGCCAGTGCCGTCATGGACCTACACGGTCTGCTGATCATCTCTGTCAGTGCCGTCATGGACCAACACGGTCGCTGATCATCTCTGCCAGTGTTATCATGGACCTACACGGTCTGCTGATCATCTCTGCCAGTGCCGTCATGGACCTACACAGTCTGCTGATCATCTCTGCCAGTGTTATCATGGACCTACACAGTCTGCTGATCATTTCTGCCAGTGTTATCATGGACCAACACGGTCTGCTGATCATCTCTGCCAGTGCCGTCATGGACCTACACAGTCTGCTGATCATCTCTGCCAGTGTTATCATGGACCTACACAGTCTGCTGATCATCTCTGCCAGTGTTATCATGGACCTACACGGTCTGCTGATCATCTCTGCCAGTGCCGTCATGGACCTACACAGTCTGCTGATCATCTCTGCCAGTGTTATCATGGACCTACACAGTCTGCTGATCATCTCTGCCAGTGCCGTCATGGACCAACACGGTCTGCTGATCATCTCTGTCAGTGCCGTCATGGACCAACACGGTCTGCTGATCATCTCTGCCAGTGTTATCATGGACCAACATGGTCTGCTGATCATCTCTGCCAGTGCCGTCATGGACCTACATGGTCTGCTGATCATCTCTGCCAGTGCCGTCATGGACCTACACGGTCTGCTGATCATCTCTGCCAGTGCCGTCATGGACCTACACGGTCTGCTGATCATCTCTGCCAGTGCCGTCATGGACCTACACGGTCTGCTGATCATCTCTGCCAGTGCCGTCATGGACCTACACGGTCTGCTGATCATCTCTGCCAGTGTTATCATGGACCAACAGAGTCGCTGATCATTTCTGCCAGTGTTATCATGGACCAACAGAGTCGCTGATCATCTCTGCCAGTGTTATCATGGACCAACAGAGTCGCTGATCATCTCTGTCAGTGTTATCATGGACCAACAGAGTCACTGATCATCTCTGTCAGTGCCGTCATGGACCAACAGAGTCGCTGATCATCTCTGCCAGTGTTATCATGGACCAACAGAGTCGCTGATCATCTCTGCCAGTGCCATCATGGATCAGCACGGTCTGCTGATCATTTCTGCCAGTGTTATCATGGACCAACACGGTCTGCTGATCATTTCTGCCAGTGCCATCATGGACCAACAGAGTCGCTGATCATCTCTGCCAGTGTTATCATGGACCAACAGAGTCGCTGATCATCTCTGCCAGTGTTATCATGGACCAACAGAGTCGCTGATCATCTCTGCCAGTGTTATCATGGACCAACAGAGTCGCTGATCATCTCTGCCAGTGTTATCATGGACCAACAGAGTCGCTGATCATCTCTGCCAGTGTTATCATGGACCAACAGAGTCGCTGATCATCTCTGCCAGTGTTATCATGGACCAACAGAGTCGCTGATCATTTCTGCCAGTGTTATCATGGACCAACACGGTCTGCTGATCATTTCTGCCAGTGTTATCATGGACCAACAGAGTCGCTGATCATCTCTGCCAGTGTTATCATGGACCAACACGGTCGCTGATCATCTCTGCCAGTGTTATCATGGACCAACACGGTCTGCTGATCATCTCTGCCAGTGTTATCATGGACCAACAGAGTCGCTGATCATCTCTGCCAGTGCCATCATGGATCAGCACGGTCTGCTGATCATTTCTGCCAGTGTTATCATGGACCAACACGGTCTGCTGATCATTTCTGCCAGTGCCATCATGGACCAACAGAGTCGCTGATCATCTCTGCCAGTGTTATCATGGACCAACAGAGTCGCTGATCATCTCTGCCAGTGTTATCATGGACCAACAGAGTCGCTGATCATCTCTGCCAGTGTTATCATGGACCAACAGAGTCGCTGATCATCTCTGCCAGTGTTATCATGGACCAACAGAGTCGCTGATCATCTCTGCCAGTGTTATCATGGACCAACAGAGTCGCTGATCATCTCTGCCAGTGTTATCATGGACCAACAGAGTCGCTGATCATTTCTGCCAGTGTTATCATGGACCAACACGGTCTGCTGATCATTTCTGCCAGTGTTATCATGGACCAACAGAGTCGCTGATCATCTCTGCCAGTGTTATCATGGACCAACACGGTCGCTGATCATCTCTGCCAGTGTTATCATGGACCAACACGGTCTGCTGATCATCTCTGCCAGTGTTATCATGGACCAACACGGTCTGCTGATCATCTCTGCCAGTGTTATCATGGACCAACACGGTCGCTGATCATCTCTGCCAGTGCCGTCATAGACCAACACGGTCGCTGATCATTTCTGTCAGTGCTATCATGGACCAACAGAGTCGCTGATCATCTCTGTCAGTGCTGTCATGGATCAGCACGGTCTGCTGATCATTTCTGCCAGTGTTATCATGGACCAACACGGTCTGCTGATCATTTCTGCCAGTGCCATCATGGACCAACAGAGTCGCTGATCATTTCTGCCAGTGTTATCATGGACCAACAGAGTCGCTGATCATCTCTGCCAGTGTTATCATGGACCAACAGAGTCGCTGATCATCTCTGCCAGTGTTATCATGGACCAACAGAGTCACTGATCATCTCTGTCAGTGCCGTCATGGACCAACAGAGTCGCTGATCATCTCTGCCAGTGTTATCATGGACCAACAGAGTCGCTGATCATCTCTGCCAGTGCCATCATGGATCAGCACGGTCTGCTGATCATTTCTGCCAGTGTTATCATGGACCAACAGAGTCGCTGATCATCTCTGTCAGTGCTGTCATGGATCAGCACGGTCTGCTGATCATCTCTGTCAGTGCTATCATGGACCAACAGAGTCGCTGATCATCTCTGCCAGTGCCATCATGGATCAGCACGGTCTGCTGATCATTTCTGCCAGTGTTATCATGGACCAACACGGTCTGCTGATCATTTCTGCCAGTGCCATCATGGACCAACAGAGTCGCTGATCATCTCTGCCAGTGTTATCATGGACCAACAGAGTCGCTGATCATCTCTGCCAGTGTTATCATGGACCAACAGAGTCGCTGATCATCTCTGCCAGTGTTATCATGGACCAACAGAGTCGCTGATCATCTCTGCCAGTGTTATCATGGACCAACAGAGTCGCTGATCATCTCTGCCAGTGTTATCATGGACCAACAGAGTCGCTGATCATCTCTGCCAGTGTTATCATGGACCAACAGAGTCGCTGATCATTTCTGCCAGTGTTATCATGGACCAACACGGTCTGCTGATCATTTCTGCCAGTGTTATCATGGACCAACAGAGTCGCTGATCATCTCTGCCAGTGTTATCATGGACCAACAGAGTCGCTGATCATCTCTGCCAGTGTTATCATGGACCAACACGGTCTGCTGATCATCTCTGCCAGTGTTATCATGGACCAACACGGTCTGCTGATCATCTCTGCCAGTGTTATCATGGACCAACACGGTCGCTGATCATCTCTGCCAGTGCCGTCATAGACCAACACGGTCGCTGATCATTTCTGTCAGTGCTATCATGGACCAACAGAGTCGCTGATCATCTCTGTCAGTGCTGTCATGGATCAGCACGGTCTGCTGATCATCTCTGTCAGTGCTGTCATGGATCAGCACGGTCTGCTGATCATTTCTGCCAGTGTTATCATGGACCAACACGGTCTGCTGATCATTTCTGCCAGTGCCATCATGGACCAACAGAGTCGCTGATCATCTCTGCCAGTGTTATCATGGACCAACAGAGTCGCTGATCATTTCTGCCAGTGTTATCATGGACCTACACGGTCGCTGATCATCTCTGCCAGTGCCGTCATAGACCAACACGGTCGCTGATCATTTCTGTCAGTGCTATCATTGACAAGTGCAGAAGTGCAGACAGATTGGCAACAAGGAGGTTAAGCAGGCTGAACTTTTTCTTTGGTCCACTCACTACGTGCTTGAGAGCAAAACCTGAACAAATGCCGTTTAGTTTTCAGCCAGCTCAATCTGTGGTGGTGCTAACAAGCCACTCTTGGTGAAGGACTTTGAAGTTCCTGACCAAAGACTGTTCAGTGGCCTTCAATGGTTCTTTCGTGTATATCTGTGTGGCTGCTAGGCTCTGCTGGAGGAGCTCTGATTTAGCAGTTGAGGGGGGATGAGGATATTTTCCTTGCACATTATAGATCTGATGCCAAGAAAATTCATGCAATGTGCTGTCATTGTTGAGGACTCCCACGTCTACTCGGTTTCAATATGTTACTCTACCACTAGCTTTGGTGGGATTGCTATTTTGATCGAACAGGCTATGTCCAGGAGGCTTGCACGTTGTCTGTAATTTAGGATTTTATGTACATGAATGTCAGGCTGTTGCTTCCAACTTATATACCAGTCCACAGATAACTTTGAGGATGACTTTGCCATCAAAACTCGGTGTCTAGACTGAAGGCATACTATATGCTGTTATATGGTGAATGTCACACACCATTTCCTTAATGTTAACATTGAAACAGTGTGCATACCAGCCCATGTTTAAGAAAATTGGCATTTGCAGCCTTCGAATTTGATATGGCTCTTCCTTTCCTTCCTTTGTAGCCTAGGTATGAACAATGTCATTTTATTTCAGTTGCAACCTTACAGCAGTGGACCTGTGATCAAAATGGCTGCCGTATAGGCTTGTAACAACTTCTAGGCCCTTGCATTTTCTCGTATGAGCTCTGCTTTTATGATACTGTGATGGAGAAGCTTTTGAAATTTCAGATGGCAAAGAGCAGGTAAGTCCAGCCTGCCCCACCTTCTATATTGTGTGGTTTCAGACCATGACGAAATATACATGTCTACTCTGCTGGCTGATCTAACACTATGTAATCTTTCCGAGTGACAGAAGAGATCAAGTCATTTAGGAGGATAGAGAAGTCTGGAATGTATACAGCAACAAGACTAGCAGATCATTCAGGGCATAATTAGCATGTTTGGAGTGACCTATTGAAACCACAGTGTATGAAATACATGACAGGATGCTGTATGCATTTTCCCTCACAATTTCTGCTTGCCAGTTATCAAAAAGAACTTCATGAAATTGCTGATCCAGAATAGTTTTTATGTGTTTTGGTGTCCAGTATAAATTTGTTCACAGAAGCTAATGGGACCGAAGTTCAGTCATTATAGTTAAAACTCTACTGACTACAATGTCCAAATGCATGTTCAACTTATAAAACTGGGAGAAAACAAGATCAAGTATTTACGTAAAGTTAATGGACCAGAACCTGCTGCCAGTGGCAATAAACTCGTGCGTGAGTCAGGTCTGTGTGGAAAATACTATTGTACCTTTATTAGACGTGGTGTCGACTTGCTACCTGTAGTCCCCATGACCCCAAATGCCAAGCACCTGTGTAGTGCACATAAATACTGTAAGATGAGCAGGACAGAGCAAGCTCCACCCTCAAAGCAATCAAGTAAAACTGACAGATGCCCAAGGCATAGCCACCAGCTGTGCAGTCTGTCAAATCTTCTGAGGACTCAGAATGCTTCTGAATGCTCCTGATATTCAGAAAGATTCAAATTTCAAAAACAATTAAAAACCAATGAGCCATTCTAAAAGTTAAAAAAGTTAAACATCACCAACTAAATCACTCGAAAACACTTGAGAATAATTACAAACATAAGCTCAATCAATGCATAATAATGTAAATATGCTAAATCTTGCCTTTTTGCCCACAGCTAAGTACCCCATTGAAAAACTAGACTTCCTGCTTCTGTGCTAGGTTGATTGATTGCACATAACTCAATAGCCAATGAATTATCCTATCAGAAAGATTTATTTTCCAGGGAGCTCCTCAGCAAGCTGTTTCGTACAAGCAACACTGAATGTAGTGTTCGTCAGACAAAATCCCAGAGCAATTGCTTGGAAACCACATGCTCTGCCACTAAGCTCCATATGGACCTTTGTTATGGAGCACTTTAGATAAACTGTAAGTGAACAGTCCCAAACAGGGATTCCACGTTCCCAAGAGCATCCCGAACCGGTGCCACGTACATTATAAATTGCTGACAGTTCAGCTTGGGATTGTCAGCATTCCTCAGAAAGCTCCCCTCAGCTCTTCACTAAATCTTTTTTAAAACTCGATGCTCTTTAAGAATTGTTTAGAGTGACATATTTAATCTGTGTTTATTTGTAGGAAGTTTTCCCTGATGACATATGTACACGTTGTAGGTTGATAAACAGGATGGTTATTTTAAGATATGGAATTTCACTGGAAAGGCAGGCAATGTAAGGTATCATAGAGTTAGACAGCATGGAAACAGGCCTCTCAATTGTGGACCATCTTGTCTACCCCAGCTTGTCCCATTTGCCTGCTTGGTCAGATATGCATGTGTTCATGCAGAAGGTCAAGATCTAAGCTGAGTTTATTGTCACTTGCACAAATAAATGTAGAAACATGTTCAATGAAAAACTTATCTGAAGCAACATCATAGGTGCTGGTGAAGTTGTACAGGTCATTGGTGAGGCTGGGTTTGGAGTATTCAGGCAGTTCGTGTTACCGACCTATAGGAAAGATGTCAATAAGCTTGGAACAGTACAGAGAGAACCTACAAGGATATTGATGGACTGAGGGAGATAGTAAGGGGTAAGGTAACAACAAGGTAGATTGTCAGGTCACAGACCATTCAATATTCTTATAACAGTGTTGCAGAAGCTGCGTCCACACCTGTGGTAGGTTTTACGTCTTCTGCCCGGGGAGGGGGAGGAGAAGGGGAATGTCCAGGCTGTTGTGGTAGATGCTAATGTGATTGATACCTGCCCGAGAAACACTAATAAACACCGAGGAACGTTGAGCAACATCACAGGGTAGAAAGGACTTGGGGAGATGCGTAGTTGGATGTTAATTCTATTTGCACAATTTCGTCTGCCTTTGCTTTATGCAGAAGAAAGTAAACAGCCCACTCCCCCAACGCTTCTTAACATGTAGTCAGTAACGTTCAGTGCCTCGGGTTAGGGAGACAGTGTTATCTTGTCCCTCAGCATAAGGGAAACTGTGGGTGAAGTGTTTAAGCATATTTGAGTCTGGGCTGAACACTACAATTGATGGGCTGCTGTGGTAGACCTCAGCACAAATCAGTTACTGCCTTACCTGAATACAGGAGCAACAGGTTAGAGCTTTAATCATGAAAATCTCCAGTCAGGGTTCAATTTGTAATTTCTCTCCATGATTGATTGATTTCCTCCAGGTGCTCTGGTTTCCTCCTGCATATCAATGACATACGGTCAGGGTTAGTAAATTGTGACCATGCTCTGTGGGTGCCGGAAGTATGGTGACAATTGCAGGCTCTCACTAGTACAATCCTCGATGACCTTATTAGACACAAACACCATATTTGACAGTCAGTTCTGATGTTTCTACGTACATGTGAAAAATAGAACTAATCTTTTATCTTTTAACTCCATATCATTGCACAAGCCATTGCTGTGGTTAGAAATGTGGTAAGCCCTGCTACGGTTCTGGAAAAACATCATTCCTGAGTGACAACGCTCTGCTCAGGGGACTGTGTCCTTCAGATCAATGTCATCTGAGATTGTGATGATGACTGGTTGTCATTCAGGATCATATGAGGGTGTAGAAACTGGAAGTCTATGCCAGTGAACTACCGGGTCACAACCACTGGTAAAAATTCTGAGCTCAGTCCGATGGGAGTTTCTCACATTCGGATGAGCACAGATTCCATATACAAAGATTCAAGCACACTTATTATTGAAGAATGTATAAATTATACAACTTGAAATTTGTCTGCTTACAAGCAGTCACAAAGCGAGGAACCCAAATAACCCAATTTTAAAAAAGGCCAAAAAACCACCGCCCAGAGAAGGAGAAAGAGAAAAAAACACCACGCATTATGCAAATGACTGAAGCAAGCCAACAGCATCCCGAACCAGACTGAGTCCCAGTGGAGAGAGTGAGCAGCTTCAAGTTCCTGGGTGTCAAGATCTCTGAGGACCTAACCTGGTCCCAACATGTTGATATAGTCATAAGGAAGGCATGACAGTGGCTATACTTCATTAGGAGTTTGAAGAGATTTGGCATGTCAACAAATACACTCAAAAACGTTTACAATTGTACCATGGAGAGCATTTGGACAGGCTGCATCACTGTCCGGTTATGGAGGGGCTACTGCACAGGACCCGAAAGAAACTGCGGAGGGCTGTAAATCTAGTCAGCTCCATCTTGGGCACTAGCCTATAAGTACCCAGGACATCTTTAGGGAGCGGTATCTGAGAAAGGCAGCGTCCATTATTAAGGACTTCCAGCACCCAGGGCATGCCCTTTACTCACTGTTACCATCAGGTAGGAGATACAGAAGCCTAAAGGCACACACCCAGTGATTCAGGAACAGCTTCTTCCCCCTCTGCCATCCGATTCCTAAATGGACATTGAAGCTTTGGACGCTACCTCACTTTTTTTTAATATACAATATTTCTGTTCTTGCACATTTTTTAAATCAATTCAATATATGTAATTGATTTACTTGTTTATTTATTATTGTTTTATTTTATTTATTATTATTATTTTCTCTCTCTGCTAGATTATGTATTGCATTGAACTGCTGCTGCTAAGTGAACAAATATGCCGGTGATAATAAACCTGATTCTGATGCTGATCCACTTCTGGAGCAGCCGGAGTAGGCCCAAGCCTTGGTCCCCAGTCATTAAATCAGCGGGGCAGAAATGCACAGCAGCCGGATCATTTCACAGTCTTAGCACTGCGGAGAAAGGAATAACACTCACAGGAGAGCAAATAAAATCTGCCTTGGCTCCAAACCTGACACTTGGATTCCCAGACTATGCAGGCCAATGTTTAAATAGCCCAAGCACCAGGTACAGCCACGTTCTAGGATGTGGATCCCAGTGCCCCGATACACTTGGGCCACCTTGCTGTTCTCGATCTACCACAGAATGATCCAACCTCGCACCCAGGTGAGGTGGACAGGTATCAAAACTCTTCTGCATCGACTCCTCTCCAAATCGCTCACTCCATCTCCGGCAGCACCACGAACTCCATCTGTGACTCCGGCCCGAAGACGTTGTGCCTTGCATTGCTTCAGCATGGCTCATCCCCTGACCCAACCTCTCCTCCACCTGCCTCCGCTCCTCAATTTGCTTCAGAAAGGAAGTTATAAGCCATGTTTTTTAGTCAAATCTCTTGTCTTATGATTCACCAGTGAGCTGTTGTACATCTTTGCTAGTGGCAGCTGAAACCAGACGTTTAATGGTCTTCACAGTGAATATTCCCAGGGTTATTCTTGAGGCCAAGTGGAATCATTGTAAATTATGCTACAGCTGAGAGATGCAATGCTTCAGGGAAATGGGCAATCTTCTTCAATTAACTGTGCAGGATAGGAGAAAGCACTCATACCTCAAATGACCAGGATCTACAGCCTTTTCACTGTTGAAGGTTGATACATTGAGAACCCGGTTTACTGAGAATGGTCCAAGATGCCATGTTATAGAATCAAATTGTTGAGGGCTAGCATTTCCATATTACCTCAAACCTATACACTCACTCGCAGAGGAGGTTCCCCTGGATTAATGTCTTCTTCAATCCTTAATGAAGCTAGCGATGCTGATGGTTGCTGATGAGATATGGAGTCTTAATGGAAATACATACTGCAGAAAAGGTTTGGTTCTTTTTGATTGTTGTATAATGTAGGGAAGTGTGATGGCATGGAATACAGCGTAGGAGAGTGTGGGGTAATATACTTTGGTAGGAAGAATGAAGGTGGAGACGATTTTCAAAATAAAAACATAAAAACATAGAAAACCTATAGCACAATACAGGCCCTTCAACCCACAAAACTGTGCCAAACATGTTGTTACCTTAGAAATTACCTAGGTTTACCCATAGCCCTCTATTTTTCTGAGCTCCATGTACCTGTCCAGGAGTCTCTTAAAAGACCCTATCGTATTCGCCTCCACCACCGTTGCCAGCAGCCCATTGCACACACTCACCACTCTCTGTGAAAAAAAACTTTCCCCTGACATCTCCTCTGTACCAATTTCCAAGCACCTTAAAACTGTGCCCTCTCGTGCCAGCCATTTCAGCCCTGAGAAAAAGCCTCTGACTATCCACACGATCAATGCCTCTCATCATCAAATACACCTCTATCAGGTCACCTCTCATTCTCCGTCGCTCCAAAGAGAAAAGGCCGAGTTCACTCAATCTATTCTCATAAGGCATACTCCCCAATCCAGGCAACATCCTTGTAAATCTCCTCTGCACCCTTTCTATGGTTTCCACATCTTTCCTGTAGTGAGGTGACCAGAAATGAGCACAGTACTCCAAGTGGGGTCTGACCAGGGTCCTATATAGCTGCAACATTACCTCTTGGTTCCTAAACTCAATCCCACAGTTGATGAAGACCAATGTACCATATGTTTTCTTAACCACAGAGTCAACCTGCACAGGAGCTTTGAGTGTCCTATGGTCTCGGACCCTAAGATCCCTCTGATTCTCCACACTGCCAAGAGTCTTGACATTAATGCTATATTCTGCCATCATATTTGACCTACCAAAATGAACCACTTCACAATATATGGGTTGAACTCCATCTGCCACTTCTCAGCCTAGTTTTGCATCCAGCTGTAGCATCTGACAGCCCTCTACACTATCCACAACACCCTCAACCATTGTGTCATCAGCAAATTTACTAACTCATCTTTCCATTTCCTCATCCAGGTCATTTATAAAAATCACGAAGAGTAAGGGTCCCAGAACAGATTGCTGAAGCACTCCACTGGTGACCGACCTCCATGCCGAATATGACACATCTACAACCACAGTTTGCCTTCTGTGGGCAAGCCATTTCTGTATCAACAAAGCAATGTCCCCTTGGATCCCAAGCCTCCTTACTTTCTCAATAAGCCTTTCATGGGGCACCTTATCAAATGCCTTGCTGAAATCCATATACACTACATCTACTGCTCTTCCTTCATCAATGTGTTCAGTCACATCCTCAAAAAATTCAACCAGTCTCGTAAGACACAACCTACCTTTGACAAAGCTATGCTGACTACTCCTAATCATATTATACCTCTCGAAAAGTTCATAAATCCTGCCTCTCAGGATCTTCTCCATCAGCTTACCAACCTCTGAAGTAAGACTCACTGGTCTATAATTTCTTGGGCCATCTCTACTCCCTTTCTTGAATAAGGGAACAACATCTGCAACTCTCCAATCCTCCAGAACCTTTCTTGTTCCCATTGGTGATGCAAAGATCATTGCCAGAGGCTCAGCAATCTCCTCCCTCACCTCCCACAGTAGCCTGGGGTACATCTCGTCTGGTCATCTCGACATCTCGACTTAGCCAGCTTGATGTTTTCCAAAAGCTACTCTTTCTTAATATCTACATGCTCAGGCTTTTCAGTCTACTGTAAGTCATCCTTACAATCACCAAGATCCTTTTCCATAGTGAATACTGAAGCAAAACATTCATTAAGTACCTCCGCTATTTCCTCTGGTTCCATACACACTTTTCCACTGTCACACTTGATTGGCCCTATTCTCTTGCGTCTTATCCTCTTTCTCTTCAAATGGGGAGAGAATCTGGAAATTGGAAGCACAAAGGTACTTGGGAGTCCTAGGTCAGGATTCTCTTGAAGGTAACTTGCAGGTTGAGGTCCCTGTAAGGAGGGCAAATGCAAAGCTGGCATTCATTTTGAGAGGACATCAGTATAAAACAAAGGATGTACTCCTGAGGTTTTAAAACAATTTAGTGAGACAACATTTTGAATATTCTGAGCAAGTTCAGGCTTTATATCTGAAGAAAGATATGCTGGTCCTGGATTTTACAAGAAGGATACTAGGAGTGATCACTTGATTTGAAAATATTTGATATCTCTGAGCTTTTACTCAGTGGGTTGCAGAAGAATGGCGGAGGTCTGAAGGAATCTCACTGAATCCTGCTGGATATTGAAAGGCCTGAAGACGTTGGATGTATGAAAGATAGCAGGAGAATCTGGAATCTGAGGACAATGTCTTCTGAACGAAGGGACATCCTTTTAATTCTAAGATGAGGAGGAGTTTCTTCAGCCAGAGGGAAGTAAATCTGTAGAATTTGTTGCCAAAGAGGGTTGTTGAATTCAAGTTATTGGGTGTAGTTAAGGCAGAGATGAGTAGATTATTGAATGGTAAGGGGTTTAAGGGTAGGAAAGAAGACGGGAGAACAGGATTCAGTCATGATTGAATGACAGAATAGGCTTGATGGGCTGAATGATCTAATTTGCTGCTATCTCACATTCTTATTGTCTTATAGTATGTTTTAGCTGATGAATCCAGGAAATACATGTCAAGAAAAAGAAATACAATATTCCATATCCACCTATATTCACATTTGTGTAAGTTATTCACAACTCTGTACATTAAAATAGTTCATGGTTTTAGCAACTAAACAAGAGCAATTGCCGGTGAAGTATGTTGAATAAGCCTGATAGTTTAGATGGAACTCAGATCATTGGTTATCAAATGTACAGAGTGTCAGTAAGGCCTCATATTGCTTCAGGTGCTACCTTCCTGCTTGAGCGCTGTCAGCAGTGACATCCACATCCAGCTGGCATCATCATTTCCCTTCAGGCAAGGTTGTGAAATATCGAGTCCTATCCAAGGCCAGCACGTCACTCCGGAGGGATGTAGACACTGGAATCTCATCAAAGCCTACAATGGTTTTCTCCGTTCAACATCATTGGGGCATGAGAGACCCCAAAGCTCGGATTCACGTAGAAATGGATCACAATTCACTACATGGTTCACAGGAAAAAAATAGAAATGGGAATTTCTTGACCCCAGAATTTGTTTCTTATCCCTCAGCAGAATAAGAAAACTAAATTATATTGCAGTTAAACAATTTTTTATTCTTTTGACTGATCTTAAATTAGACTGAATTAAAAATGCTCACAGCACAAACTTCCCTGCTTGTAATGTTATGTAAATAGTTGATACCCACTATCATTCTTTGCCATGTCACTTACTATTCTACTCTCACTTTTCAAAAACTCTTTCTTAAATGTATTGCTGTAGCATCTCTTTGGGGACCAACATATTTATGGTTTCTCAGTAACAAGTCTTCCCAAAGCAGATTAGGCTATCAACATTGATCACACTAGAGTATTAGTTAATCTAGAATTTTATTTTAATCACCTGAAACAATGAATTCCAGCACCACGAATTATATTTCTAGTTAAGAAATCACCTGATTAAGTAAACAGAAAATGTGTTGGATTGTAATATGAAACCTAATTTATTGATGTTCCCATTGGAAGGGAGCCTCCAGTCTATTAGAGGCCCAACTTAAGCTTTATGCTCTATAATTTCTCCCTAAAGCATTTCTTTTTCGTCCCTCTCTGCTCCCTCAAGATGCTCTTTGAAACCTGCTGCTTTGAACTCAATTTTTATTTAACTGATTGTCAATTTGTGTTTGATTGTTCTCCTGTAAAGTGCCTGGAGAAATGATACTGTTAAAAATGCAATATAAGTTGTACAGTGCTCTGACTGTGAAACTGACATTTCAGTCTTCCTGAAATAGTCTCACAGTTGTGGAAACATCTGAATGACTGTGTTTGCCTGACATGTCTGGCCAAAGCTTTCAGAATATTGCAGTTATTTATCTTCTATCATTGTAATTGAAATGGGGTGCTTCATTTAGAACAGTGAATTATGTTTTAATGCAGAATTATTTACACAAGTAAGGTACAAGTGTTTTAAATATAGGGTGCCTCAAGGATCTAGCCTATTACTTACTATGGAAAGATTACTGAACTCAATATTGTCTATACTTGATAAATGGTCTGTGTAAAAATTGAAGTCAATAATATAAGTTGAAACTTGGGAGCTAACTATATAAATTTCTCAACCTAATGCTCCTCATTTGTTGCTGTCAGAAAAGAGCTCGGGAATTCAGCAGGTTACTCTACAAAATAATTTGCCTTTCAGACTAATGGATAACGTGTACAGCTCATTTATACTCTGCTCCAGATTTCACAGTATTTTCCTGCCAGAATGACATTCCCGGAGGGAATTGCCAGACTTACCCATCAAGGTCAATGGCTGTTCCTCAATGTTTTCAGATGGAAAAATGGGGTGGAGCTGAAATGATCAACTTCAGGCCAAGTTTGTTCCTTGAAACCAGATGCCACCATACTAGGAAACACAGCTTTGTGGTGTTATTTTAGAAAAGCAGTAGTTCTCTTGAATATGCCAATGAGCAGCCCAAAATAGGTTTCACACTATTTTCAGGACATTTATTGGTGGTTCCTCTGATCCTTATGAAGGTTTTCTGCCTCAGATTTCAATGTGGTGATCAAAGCATTGGATGGTCTCCTATTAACTCAGCCCTTTGTCTCAACGAGCCCTACTATTCTTCCTGCATATTTGGCCAAATATCCTCAAATGTCTCTCAAGGTCCTGCCATACTTTCTGTCTGTCCCAGTCCTGGGTGAATAAATCTCTATGCACCTACACGTATTTAAGATGGGGATTTCACCATCTGATATCCAACTATACCAGTCAAGGTCTGTGTAACTTGACCACTATATTCTGCTTTTGGGGTACCATAACACAACACTTTAAATTATCAGCGACCTGGGTTCAACTCCCACCTGTCTCTGTAAGGAGTTTGTATGTTTTCCCCATGACCATAGGGATTTCCTCCATGTGCTCAGGTTTCCTGCCGTAGTTCAAAGGCATACAGTTAGTAGGTTAATTGGTTCTTGTAAGTTGCCCTGTAATGAGGCTAGGGTTAAATTGGCCATTGCTGGGCAGCATGGCTCAAAGGGCCAGAGGGGCAAATTCTGTGTTCTAGCTCAATAAATTAAAATGCTGTGGTTAAATACTTAGGAGAACCAGTTATTTAAAATGGCTGCAGTGTGAGTAAACATGGTACAGCTGCTTCTGGAACCAATAGCAGACATCGTTGATGCAGATGAGTCCTGATGATGCCAGTTGCTGCTTGCTTATCGACAGAAAACTGGGCGTTCTGAGTTATAATACCAGATCCAATAGAAATGGGTTCAAATTGAATGTTGCTAATTATTAAATGCTCCTTTTACCTACACCTTCTCTCCATGAAAGGAATTTGCCTTCTTGAGGAGTAGGAGTGAGAATGAATGGTGCTCATGGTACATCCTTTTGCATATTTTCATAATTGTTCCCCCTGCCCCCACCCCTCGCCACACTCTCCACAACTCTTATCCTCTACTCAGGAACTTAGTTGATCGTAGAGTTGTGCAGCGCAGAATGGGAGCCTGCTCAGCCCATGTCGTCCACGCTTACTGTGACCGGTATCTATGCTATTGCCATTTGCTTGCATTAGGCCTCGTTTCAGTTCTCAGGTTTTAAAAAGAACTCAATATTTTATGTAACAGATCATTTTCTGTGAATGTAAAGAATGAAAAGCCATTGCATGGTTTAGTCCTGTAATTTTTTTATTATGAATAACTTTGGTAATGAAAGGTATTTTATTTTTCAACTTTGAAATTTGTTTTCCTGCCAGCCATCAAACATTGGCTGTTTCTGGGGAAAGAAGGTTTATCTCTCCTAAAAATGAAAACAAGTGAAAAGGTTTTGGTCAAAGTTTACCAAAGGCCAAGTAGTACCAGGCTACCTCAGTTAACAACTCCACTCATTCCAGCCATTCAGTGCTGAGGGAAATTGCTCAGCTGAATGACCTTTGATCAGGAATATTTTAAAATGTACTATCCACGCAGTGATGGATTTTTCAGTTCCCCGTCTTATCAAGTTTTTTTTCCTTTTTTCATATTTGTGGCAGTGAAGAAATCAAGGTTTTGTGAGTTCCTGCTTATCTAACATTCTTTATTCATGATGTGGTAGAAGAGTTATGCTTAGAAATGTACTAGAATTTGATTACATTGCAGTATTTAATTTAGCGCTGAACAATTGAAAACTGACTTTATTCAGTGTGAAAGGAAATGATGACTATTTCCTGGTCATTTCGTATCATTACAGAGAACTGAGAGTGCAAGTTCATTTACAACATTGCAGGGAAAGTCCGAAAATGACTTGGAAATGGCCAGTTTTAGGCATCCAGATATCAATACCAGTAGTAGGATTGGATCATTTACAAGGTTAGTTCCATGCTAATTTTCCAACTTTCATGCTCCAGATCACTGAGGCCCAGGTTCTGATGACACCCCATCACTCCCTAACCAATATCACTCCCAGCAACAACTTTCCCAAGATTCAGGCTCCATTGCACACATCAAAACTTCACCTCACCAACTATTTCCATTCCATCTAAAAAACCTCTGGAACCTCCTCCACTGCCTTCTTAACATGGTTATTATCCTCGGCAGGGATCTGATCCTGCTTTTAGACCACAGTTCTTCTGGCAGAGCCCCCGCTCCCAGCTGTGGTCTTTTTCCAAAGTTTGCTGCTCCCCTCTCAGTCATTTCTGTTGCTGAAATGACCCTCACAGCCTGTTCCTCTCCCCCACACCTGTCCCGTTGCCTAAATCCAGTGTGAGCACATTTTCACTGGCATGGGATGACACGGTCCTCAGGCACTGATGAAATTTATATGAGGACTGATGAATTTTATATCACAGCAGAAATTTCCCTGCCAGGATAATGTTGTACAGCTAGTTGGTGCATTAGAATTTCATTAAAATTAACCTGATGTTGCTGGGACTTTCTTCACTGACAACCTGAGTTTGATCCCCAACTCACACGTGTTATTATTTTATCAAACCTTAACTGGAATTATATTGCCAGGTCCAAGTTTGGCAACCTTTAATTTTGTAACATTAAATTTAACAGCTGATCTGAAAACCAAACCCTTAATAGTAAACATATTCCCCAAATGACAGGGGGTCAAATTTACCGACTGGCGAGTGCTGTCTGTCGCTTCCACGTGGTTGACGGTGGAGGTTGCTATATTGGCTGTAGCATTATTGATGGTATCAGTGATACAAAGGCTGCTTATGGGGACCAACAATCATTGTGATGCTGTTAATGGATTATTGTCAATAGTCACTCTCCGAAATAATATGGCCATTTTCAGACAGCCTCTAGCAGTGAATGCTTTGATCTGGCAGTGGGTACTGGCACAGTCTGAAACATACTTTCAGTGTTACTCTTGGGGTGCTAAAGGCCAAGGAAATGAATCACTGTGAAAGGCTAGTGTCCATCTGATGTTATTTTAGTGGAGAGCCCTGTGCACCTGCTGCAAGCCATTTCAGCGTTTTCACTACTCTTCGCTCAGTAAATGCACTGCTCTGCCTTGCAGACAGCACAACTCTTTAATACCAAAACACTTTTACAGGTGATGAGATTGAATTAATCTGGCAGAACGCAATTCCCTTTTAGGCAGAAAACTTAAGACAAATATAAGATCCTTCCGCTCAGAGGAAAGCAATAGGTAATGCCTCCTTTCAATTTCAGCATGGACAATTATCTTCTCTGCCTTAACCATCGCCGTCTTTCTCTCCTTCTATCTGTCCCATCTATCATCTTTGCTGCTAGATTTTGCCCATCATTCTCATTGTGATATCCAAACGTTTGTCCAGGCGGGGGCTTTGCTTTGAACGTCCCTTCAAACAGCAGCAGTTCCACACAGTTCAGGACTCTTCTGTGTACTGGCCCCAAGAGAGAAAGCACTCTTCCAACGTCGAACAGTCAGAATATCTCTGCCATGCATCATTCAAATGAGAGCCAATTAGTTTATTTGTTACTTTCTTCTGTGATAGAAAATCAGAAGGAGGTCATAAGAAGGTTTTAGAGTGTTCAGCATTAACAGCAAGGAGGGTGTTTTTAAACTCACAGATGAGTCATACTAACATCACCCAAGAGCCTGCTTCTGTTCCTTCAATTACCAAGTGGTCTGCTTTTCACTACACCATACAATGCTGCTGCATACACTCAACGGCCCGCTTTATTAGCTACACCTATACACCTGCTCATTAATGCAAATATTTAATCAACCAATCGTGCGGCAGCAACTCAATGCATAAAGGCATGTAGACATGGTCAAGAGGTTCAGTTGTTGTTCAGACCAAACATCAGAATGGGGAAGAAATGTGAACTAAATGACTTTGACTGTGGAGTGATTGTTGGTGCCAGACAAGGTGGTTTTATTATCTCAGAAACTGCTGATCTCCGGGGATATTTTCACATAACAAACTCTAGATTTTACAGAGAAAGGTACTAAAACCAAAACAACATCCAGTGAGTATCAGTTTTATGGGTAAAAATGGCTTGTTAATGAGTTAGGTCAGAGGAGAATGGTCAGTCTGGTTCAAGCTGACAGGAAGGTGACAGTAATCACATGTTCCAACAGTGATGCGGGAGAGCAACACGTCAAATCTTGAAGCAGATAGTACTACAAATATACACTCAGCGTAGCAGGTACATGTGGTATCTAATCAAGTGGCCACAGAGTGCAGTTATTATCTTACTGAGTTCTTCTTCTTTTTCCTTATTGAGTTTTATCTATAAATTCATGCAGTATTGAAGTCTTTCAACAAAATAAATTTTGTTCCAGAAAGCACAGCAGAAACCTTGGTTAAAGAAGACTCTCATAATAGAATGCCAAATCCCATCAGGACAATAAAAGTATTTCTGGTTGTTTATGACGTGCTGATAAGTGACTTCATCGAACATTTAAATCTTGATTTTGTAGTGGCAGAGAATGACGTATGAGAAATTATATCTAAGATATATGTATTTAATGCTGAGGTGTTTCTGCTGTATACAGCAAACTGAACTTGATTTCATCCATACCCTTCTACACATAGCCAAATACATCCAGCATCTAGGCCAATACTACTGGGGCTGAATGACTTCAGCCTATGTTAGAAGTGCCCTAATCCATTGCCTCAGGATCTGCAGCTGTTTTTCTTTTGTAATATTTGATTTTAAATCATAAGTTAAATCTGAACGTGCATTTGTACTAAGCCTGGGTGCATAGATTTCGCTTTCCTGTTGAAGTGCCCTGAGAACGCCCACAGTTTGCGTGAAGACTATGTGCACAGTGTAGGTCTTTGTTTGCTGGCCTAAGACCTGGCTTGAGTGCAGCAATACTGAAGCAGAGCTTTGTGTCAAAGCACAACTAACCCTGCAAAATGGAGATGCTTACTGGCCACAAGGCAGGTCAGAGGGATCATCAAAAATGATACCATCGACAGAAGCCTGCTAAGAGCCTGCACGACCTGACATGTGGGCAGCAGCACCAGCTAGCTGTGCCGAACAATACATTTTTAAAAAAGAAAGAAAGCTTAAGAAAAGTTAAGCCTGTTTCTGAACAAATGAGTTATCAAGTTAAATGACAGCAATGGACAAATGTGTGATGTTATTAACTGGCATTTGGAAGCAACAATTCAATTCCACTACTTGGAGACTTATCTTGACACATAGAAGCAAAATTAGATTATTTACATATTATGCCGCAAGTTAAACAAATCTTGTAGCCACTCTAATGCTGCTCATTCAGAAATCCCACTTCATACCTAACCACCCACAGCTGGTTAAAATCTAATTGTCCAACGTAAATTGTTCATAGGGCATTTTTAATCTTGTGCTTTGGTAAACATTTATAAAGAAAGGTATAGATATGTAGATCTTGACTAAAAACATACCAGGATTCATTTCGTGCACCTCTGCTGTTTTCAGGATCACAAAGTAATTGATATGAATTTAAACTTTATTTTGCTCTCCATTCTTTTATCAACTTAAGTTTTGTTGCCGATTACACTGATACATGGAAATGCATCTTAAATTGTACATTTGCTCTTAGTTTACTCCCGGTTGCATCAGTTATTCAGTAATGCAACTGTATTTCTTTGCACTTGTTCTAGATGCTACACCTTGAACCAGATTTATGCTGATCATTCGATGCGTAGTCACCTTGCAAGTAAAACTTCCGCCGCTGTGACTTCTGGAGATTTCAAAGGTTTGCTTTTCGTTTCATGTTGAATTTTTATTAGGTTTGAAGTCCTTACCATAAGAAGAGTAATCTTACTGAAAATTAAGAAAGAACTGACATGTATCCAATTCAGTCAGATGTGATTACACTTCAATGTTAATGATAGAATATTTTTACTTTTCTACATTCTGTTCTTCTGGAGTTGTAGACAGTTAACATCTAAACAGCATTTTAATCTCTGTTTCTTAATTTAATTTTATGCCCCCAACTATTATCTACTCTTACTTTGAACTATTCCGTGTACATATTGAGACCAACATTAGCCAGTGTTTATGTTACTTAGATTTTTCCTGTATGGTTTACAATATAAAATAATTAATAAAAGAGAAAGTTAACATAAATGTTTCCGTGTCTTGTTTCTGGTGCCAGGCCAGGCCATGATGTGAGCTTGAGAAGTATATTAAGAAAAAGAGGCACTAATGCAAAGCAGAACTCCTTCACACTGATTTTTCTGTTATAGTAAGGACACCAGATATTTTCAGAACAAGGCAGGACGATGCTCCCGCAGCCACACGTCCAGGAAGACGGTGTTGGTCTCGGCACACTTTAATTTTAGCAATCCTGATTCTTAGATCACGTTAGCAAGCTGCTAGCAATGTCGTGCAAGGTAACAATAAACTCAACAGTTTGGCAAAAGCTAATCACTCAGAGCAGCAGTTTGATCAGCTTCAAATCATATCCTACCGAGAAATTCACATCTTTTAAGAAAGTAACAAGCTGCTCGCTAGCTAGTGTGCATCAGGAGAACTGTCTCTCAAACATTGTGCTTTGTACAACCTAAAATTTCACAGTCATTATCTTTGCCTTCATTATGCTTCAATCACAGTTAAGAGGGACTTTACAACACCAGAACAGAGTAATATTGTCTTTTCATATCTGTCACAATAACTTACTTTGGCAAAATAGATGAATGTAGATTATGAGTATTGAGAAAAAAAGATGCAAACTTCTCGATACTTTTAAACACAGAACTCATTTATTTTATTTCTCCGCAGAAGACCGTGAAGAATGACATCAGATTTCATGCTCCTTCCCCCTTTGCCGCGCCCTCTCAGGGTTACCTTGGTAACTATGTTGCTAGGGATTACACAGTGGGAGTTGTAAGGGCTAAAGAAGATCAGAGCTTTGTCATTCTCCATTCAAAGGCAATTGTCCCTGAAAAATGTGAAGTGCTTCAATATCTGAAGACCTAGGCACTGACATAAAGGCAGACAGCTACTCCAAGTAAAAACTCATAATTAACTTGGTGCTCACCACTGGATCATTCATTAATGGTTATTTCATGAAGTAGACAATACTCAGGCCTTCATTGTGTAATACCCACAGAACCATTAAACAATGCAGCCCCCAACATTCCAGGGTAATTGTTGTTATTTATTTCATGCTCTCCACAAAACTCTCTCAGGACTGAACTGCAGGCAGCTTCAGACTGTGTAAAATAATATGACTCCTGTTAATATTCACTCTGTTTGATCTTTCTTGGAGGCCTTTCCAGGTGTACCTTCTCTTTTGTTGTTGAAGGACTTATATCAAGTGAAGACTGTGCAAAGAAGTGGCCATGGTCATGAGGTGAAAGAGCCTGCTGGTGAGGGTCTCTGTCACACATTTCCATCTCTGCATGTGCTTTCCTTTTACCACCTTGATGCCATAAAGTTACTGCTTCCTGCCTCAGTTTTCCAATCTATTTACTGCATGACTTCTTCACGGCTGTAAAATCCTCTAATCAACCCCATCTTTATTGGCTCTG
Source organism: Hypanus sabinus (assembly GCF_030144855.1). Lineage (NCBI taxonomy): Eukaryota > Metazoa > Chordata > Chondrichthyes > Myliobatiformes > Dasyatidae > Hypanus > Hypanus sabinus. The sequence goes on from NC_082708.1 coordinate 85,183,893, forward strand.
AGGCTTGAAATCCTTATATGATGGAAAGTGCTTTTCACCGACTGTTAGCTCAGATTTTGGGGAAACAGTGCACCAATAAAAGTGGCGTTGCTTCTTAATATTTGTAGGAATCTGCCCGATACGTTTGCAGCCTGTTGGTAAGGGGCATGGAATCAGCAGGCCATTTTGACTCTTGTATTTAAAGTCCCTGCCTTTGGGAAGCCCCTTTAGCTTGGGGTTGTGTTTATGTTTAGTAAGGGAAATGAATACGATTGCGTTCAGCTAGATTTGCTATTGTATTTTTCTTTCCTACTGAGTTCAAGCTCAGGGGGAGGAATGTCATTCAAGTTTTCAACTGTGGACGATTTATTCGTCACTATGCTCCTCTGCCATTGTGTCAGGCGAGGCTCTTGTGCCAAGAAGAAGTCAATATTTGCAGATTTTGGCATGAACTTGGCACTTGGTCCCCTGCTGAATTATGTGCTGCTAGCGTGTATCACCATGAGAATCTGTCCCTCCGATTCAGAGGTGCATCACCATAAACCCAGACCAGAAAGGAGCCCAGTACCTCAATCTCCGCAGTCAATCTGTTGTCTTGGAAATGCCTTTTCAGACGTCTGATAATTGGCACCTATCCAACAGTGGCAGCATTTCTTTACACACTGTGAGCTCTCCTGTAGCTCAGACTGGCCCCCGCTCTGGCTCCCACAAAGCTTCAGCCAACCTTAATGGCGATTGTTTGCTGAAGCCACACCTGTACGTGGCATCAGAGGTCAATCATCATTGTCAAACATTATGCCTGATACAATCCAGCTCATGCACACGTCCAACAGAGTTAGAAGGCCAGTAGCTCTGCCTGATGCTCAAATACAGTACAGTACATATATACAGTATAAACTTCTAGTACTTGCCAGCACTCTTCCTGTGTTGCTTGGAGAAGCTTCACGCTAAAGTAACCTGTAGACAGAGTCTTCAGTTTACATGTAGTGAATTCAGCTGGTTAGATACTTATGCTGTCCTACCAAATTGAAGGTTCAAGGGTTCATTCATTATTAAGGTATGTGTGCAGCTTACAACTCTGAGATTTGCTTCTCCAGACAGCCACAAACCAAAGAAAAGCCACGGGAGTCAGTTCAGAGAGAAACAGCAAACTCACCCCACCCTCACAAAAAGGAACAACACCACGATCATTAATCCCCAAACAACCCCCCAACCTGCACACAATGTAACCACAACATCGGCCATCGAATACCCTTCTCCCCCCCACACAAAATGTAACAACAACATCAACAGCCATCGAATACCCCTCTCTCCCCACACAAAACACAACAACATCAGCCATCGAATACCCCTCTCTCCCCACATAAAACACAACCACATCAGCCATCGAATACCCTTCTGCCCCCCCCCCACAAAAAGTAACATCAACATTGGCCATAGAATACCTCTCTCCCCCCACAAATAAGCTTACAAAAATACAAGAATATCAACCTCCATCAGGCCCCCCCCCCCCAATTGGCCTGTTTCAAAATCTAAAGTAACTTATTGCAATGAGGGCCAGCCAATAAACAAAAGACTCTGTAGGTATTTCATTAAATAGAGGATGAAGGAAAAGAAAGAAACTTGAATTTCTATAATACTTTTAACATTCGCTTCAAAGATCTTTATATCCAGTGAAGTATTTTGAAGCATAATCATTGTCAAAATGTAGGAAACCTGATATCCAATTTGTACTCTCAAGGCTGTTACAGATAGCAAGGAGACAATTGTCAATTAAAATGGGTTTAAAAATCTTCTTTACAGATATTGCATAAGATATTTTACATTTACCCAAGAGAACTGATCTTTGACATGAAGTTCCAAAGCCAGTACATCTGACAGCGCAGCAATCCCCCAGTTCTACATTCATGTAGATTTTTCAAAGTTTATGGAATCAGATTCTGGCAGAGTGACTTAAAGGCAAATTCATGATGTGCTTTCAAAAGCCTTTAATAGAAAGAGAATGTGGCTTGAGAAGATTTTAATTGAAAGTGAATGGAAATGAAGGACTTTTAGAGAGATTTTCAGAGAGTTGAATCGAAGTAGAGATGTAGTGTTTGAAAGCTAAAGGGAGGAGTGGAATATAATGTTACAGTGAGGCACTTCTGAAGCAGGGAACAAGTGGAGGTGCATAGGGACAAAAAAGATGAAGACTTTGTAGCATTGGATGTACTGTAAATGGATGGGGTGAGCTCAGGATTGCATTTCATATAAAATGGTAATTGCAAAAGATGGGATAATGAAATAATCCAGATTAGAATTGATAAACCACATCTGACAACCTTGGCACTGGAGGGACTAAGGTGGAGTAGGAATGAGTTATACTGTACAAATGGACAAAGACAGTGATGGATATGATGCAAGTTTGTTTCAGCTGGAACAGCGGTTAAACATCTGATGGTCCATTTTAGGCTGAAAGAGTTCAAAGGGGGAAGGAAATAGAGACTGAAAAATAGATTTTGGTGTCATATTACACTCTGCTCATGATCTCTTCCTCTGCCATCTCCATCTAATATTCTTCCTTCACTCTCATGATCACTAAACTCTCATCCTGGCCTCCCCCCTCTGAACCCATTATCGTTTGCAATGGAGGGACATTACAGAAGAATGGCATTTACAGGAGTTTACTTGCACAAGGCCTTAACTAACAAGCTTGCCTTCATATGTTGCCTGGAAGGCCTCGAGGAATATTAGTGTAGGTGCCTTGTGGAGTGCTGCTTTAATGTGTACTTCCTGATTGTAATAATTTCTTGTGCACTGGTTACTATTGTTTAGATTGGAACTTACAATTCTGAACAAGAAATCAACTTCTCTTGGATCACACTTCACTAGATTCTTTGTAAATCAAGATTTTCATGAATCTGGAGTTCTGAAAGGCTAGTTTTTGTTTGAATGCACTCCAAATTATATCATTTGGGATTTTTGCTCAGATTACTTTTTAATTTGATCTGGCGCTGAACATAGAGAGATTTAATGCATTTGTTACAGCATACTTAATACACTTGTGACAACACTTCTTGCAGTTTACAGAGGGTTTGAAATGCTGATATACTATTCTAAGGGACTCATTATGGAAGCATAAGCAATGCTTTCTTTTCTTTGAAAAAAAAAGTTTTTCTGGTTACTGGAATCACATCTGGGAACATATTTGCCTCTTTTCAACAATAATGGCAAAATAGCAAGAATGAGCTAAATTTGGCATATTGCCAGTGGAAAATATTCATGGATTATTTGCTCAGATGTTCTCTCTACATTTTGGCTAATCAAAAATGCACCTATGATGCACAGTGAAATGTGAGGGAAAGCAAAAGCTTATTAATGCACAGAATGGCCTTTCTAAAGGGCAATAATTTGAAAGCTGACCCAAAGTAATGAAAAATGGCAGGTGATCGGAGAGGATTCCACTAATGGTCACTCCAGTCCAGATACTAATTATTCTTCTAATTGATTGACAATGCTACTTACGCAGAGGTATCAAATTGCCACTGCCTACAAAGAGGTGTATAATGCCTAACCCACATTTCCTTGGCAAAGTTAGGGTGAACAATAAATGCCAGCTTTGCCAGTTACACCCACATTCAAAGAAAGAGCTTCAAATGCCAAAGGAAGAAACGGAATTTAGTGAATACAAATTTCAAACTATCCTCTCAGCATTGGTAGAAATGAAAAGCACAGAGAGGTTTTGTTGTCAGTGTAGCTGCCATTATAAACATAAGGGTAGAGGAGTTGACAGTCTGAGTGTACAGGAGCCGTGGCAGAAATTACGCTTGCAGTTAACAATTTTATCATAGCGCAAGTTAATTAGAGTGGGAAAGAAAGATAGGAAGAGGCATTTTGATCAGGTAAGCGGCCGTGACTGAAATGATGACCAAAGGGACAATATGCAACTTGTGAGACTTGAAAGTAATATTGAAGATCACCTCTGGCCTTTATTTGTACTCCTCAGGGTATATTCAGGCATCAACAGAAACCACCTTACAAATCACTCACATTGTTATGCAGTTGGCCCAAGTTCTGTTCTCATTACACCCAGTTAAAACAAAGTTTTTAACATTAAACCAATTAGATAGTAGGTCTACACAGAATTTATTAAATCCCCAATTGGAAATACTGAAGCTGAGTGAGGTCATACGTGTACCCGTTAGGTATAATGTAGTTCAGAAGATGGAATGAAAATAAACACTAAGCACTGCTGTTGTAGGATCTCAGCCCGAATCGTCGACAGTTTACTCTTTTCCAAAGATGTTGCCTGGGGCCTGCGTCAAAACTTCTTCAATGACACCAGGATAGGTGGCTTTTTAAGCAGTGTAGGTGTAAACATAAACAGTTCTTGACATAAAATTACAACCAGTATTACTCGCAGGAATTTAGATTTGTATTCTTTCTGTGGGACATGGTAAACCCACTTTATATACATGATGCAATTAAACTGATTAACGATTGTTGGGCAAACCCCCTCTCTTTCTTGTCTGTTCCCACTGTGCTCACCCCTAGAACCAACTTTCTAAATGATGAAAAGATATCCATAGAGACGGCTTGGTGCAGATGTCATTAAGCTATAAGTACTTAAAATAGTCATCAGGCATTTCGATCAGAACAGATTACAAGGGGGAGAAGTTCTGATGCAGCAAATTAAAACCTCAGAATATTGGGAGTGATTTGGACAAAAAACTTCAGAAAAGTGATAATGGCCTTGAAGGGAGTGCAGTGTCTTCACTGGAATGGGACGTGAGCTTTAAAGTTAAAACTGCAAGTAGGTACGATAGGCGCAATCTCCAGAAATTAGGGGAAAGAGACAGAAACATGATTGAAACTTTCAAGCAATTGAGGAAATCCGGTAATGGAAAAATCTACGAATTTCAAAGACCAAAGCTTAAAGTAAGTTGATTAAAGGTTCAAAGATTCATTTTCATATCCACGTAAGCATGTACAATACAACTCTGATATTTGTCTACTCCAGATAGGGGGCTGATGAAAGAAAAGATATTAACTCCCTCCCCCAGGCCCAAAAAAGAAAAGAAACAAAGTTCACAGACCCCCAAAGCTCCCCCCTTGCGTGCAGCAAAAAAACAGCCACAATAACAATCAACAATCGTCTACACATAACAATCCCGACACCCTCACTCACAGAAAAGAACAGCAACGGTAGTGCCCTTTTGCACATAAAAAACTAACAGATCACCCACCTGCCAATTGCCCACAAGAAAGAAAAACTTGAAAAAAACTGAATGAAACCAATATAATGTACAGTCCAATAATCACATAAATCTCAGAATACAGGAAACATCTTTTCATCTATGTACAAATGGACCAGCTGCACCAACTCAGTCCTTCTCTGATTAGTGACCTCTGACGCAAGGCCCACCTGGGTTCTCACTCATCGATCAAGCACCGATAGCTGCCCACCTGGGGTCTCACTGATCCAGGGCCGATCGCTGCCCACCTGGGTTCTGACTAATCCAGGACTGATCGCTGCCCGCCTGGGTTCTCACATACCAATGCAGGGCTGATCGATGCCCACCTTGGTTCTCACTCACTGATCCAGGGCCGATCGCTGCCCACCTGGGTACTCACAGATCCAGGGCCGATCGCTGCCCACCTGGGTTCTCACTGATCCAGGGCTGATCACTGCCCACCAGGGTTCTCACTGATCCAGGGCCGATCACTGCCCACCTGGGTTCTCACTGATACAGGGCCGATCGCTGCCCACCTGGGTTGTCAATCACAGGTCCAGGGCCGATCGCTGCCCACCTGGGTTCTCACTGATCCATGGCCGATCACTGCCCACCTGGGTTCTCACTGATACAGGGCCGATCGCTGCCCACCTGGGTTCTCACTCACCGATCCAGGGCCGATCACTGCCCACCTGTGTTCTCACTGATCCAGGGCCGATCGCTGCCCACCTGGGTTCACACTGATCCAGGGCCGATCGCTGCCCACCTGGGTTCTCACTGATCCAGGGCCGATCGCTGCCCACCTGGGTACTCACTAATCCAGGGCTGATCACTGCCCACCTGGGTACTCACCGATCCAGGGCCGGACACTGCCCACCTGGGTTCTCACTGATCCAGGGCCGATCGCTGCCCACCTGGGTTCTCACTGATACAGGGCCGATCGCTGCCCACCTGGGTTCTCACTCACCGATCAAGCACCGATCGCTGCCCACCTGGGTTCTCATTAATCCAGGGCTGATCACTGCCCACCTGGGTACTCACCGATCCAGGGCCGGTCACTGCCCACCTGGGTTCTCACTCACTGATCCAGGGCCGATCGCTGCCCACTTGGGTTCTCACTGATCCAGGGCCGATCGCTGCCCACCTGGGTTATCACTGATCCAGGGCCGATCGCTGCCCACCTGGGTTCTCACTCACTGATCCATGGCCGATCACTGCCCACCTGGGTTCTCACTGATCCAGGGCCGATTGCTGCCCACCTGGGTTCTCACAGATCCAGGGCTGATCACTGCCCACCTGGGTTCTCACTGATCCAGGGCCGATCGCTGCCCACCTGGGTTCTCACTGATCCAGGGCTGATCACTGCCCACCTGGGTTCTCACTGATCCAGGGCCGATCGCTGCCCACTTGGGTTCTCACTCACCGATCCACGGCCGATCACTGCCCACCTGGGTTCTCACTGATCCAGGGCCGATCGCTGCCCACCTGGGTACACACTCACAGATCCAGGGCCGATCACTGCCCACCTGGGTTCTCACTGATCCAGGGCCGATCGCTGCCCACCTGGGTTATCACTCACTGATCCAGGGCCGATCACTGCCCACCTGGGTTCTCACTGATCCAGGGGCGATCGCTGCCCACCTGGGTTCTCACTGATCCAGGGCCGATCACTGCCCACCTGGGTTCTCACTCACCGATCCAGGGCCGATCACTGCCCACCTGGGTTCTCCCTGATCCAGGGCCGATCACTGCCCACCTGGGTTCTCACTGATCCAGGGCCGATCGCTGCTCACCTGGGTTCACACTGATCCAGGGCCGATCACTGCCCACCTGGGTTTTCACTCACTGATCCAGGGCCGATCGCTGCCCACCTGGGTTCTCACTGATACAGGGCCGATCGCTGCCCACCTGGGTTCTCACTCACTGATCCAGGGCCGATCGCTGCCCACCTGGGTTCTCACTGATCCAGGGCTGATCACTGCCCACCTGGGTTCTCACTGATCCAGGACAGATTGCTGCCCAACTGGGTTCTCACTGATCCAGGGCCGATCACTGCCCACCTGGGTTCTCACTCACTGATCCAGGGCCGATCGCTGCCCACCTGGGTTCTCACTGATCCAGGGCCGATCACTGCCCACCTTGGTTCTCACTGATCCAGGGCCAATCGCTGCCCACCTGGGTTCACACTGATCCAGAGCTGATCACTGCCCACCTGGGTTCTCACTGATCCAGGCCGATCGCTGCCCACCTGGGTTCTCACTGATCCAGGGCCGATTGCAGCCCAACTGTGTTCTCACTGATCCAGGGCAGATCGCTGCCCACCTAGGTTCTCACTCACATATCCAGGGCCGATCACTGCCCACCTGGGTTCTCACTGATCCAGGGCCGATCGCTGCCCACCTGGGTTCTCACTGATACAGGGCCGATTGCTGCCCACCTGGGTACTCACTGATCCATGGCCGATCGCTGCCCACCTGGGTTCTCACTCACTGATCCATGGCCGATCTCTGCCCTCCTGGGTTCTCACTGATCCAGAGCTGATAACTGCCCACCTGAGTCCTCACTGATCCAGGGCCGATCGCTGCCCACCTGGGTTCTCACTCACTGATCCAGGGCCGATCGCTGCCCACTTGGGTTCTCACTGATCCAGGGCCGATCGCTGCCCACCTGTGTACTCACTGATCCAGGGCCGATCGCTGCCCACCGGGGTTCTCACTCACTGATCCATGGCCGATCACTGCCCACCTGGGTTCTCACTGATCCAGGGCCGATCGCTGCCCACCTGGGTTCTCACTGATCCAGGGCCGATCGCTGCCCACCTGGGTTCTCACTGATCCAGGGCCGATCGCTGCCCGCCTGGGTTCTCACTCACCGATCCAGGGCCGATCACTGCCCACCTGGGTTCTCACTGATCCAGGGCCGATCGCTGCCCACCTGGGTACTCACTGATTCAGGACAGATTGCTGCCCAACTGGGTTCTCACTGATCCAGGGCCGATCGCTGCCCACCTGGGTTCTCACTCACCGATCCAGGGCCGATCACTGCCCAACTGTGTTCTCACTGATCCAGGGCCGATCACTGCCCACCTTGGTTCTCACTGATCCAGGGCCAATCGCTGCCCACCTGGGTTCTCACTGATCCAGGCCGATCGCTGCCCACCTGGGTACTCACTGATCCAGGACTGATTGCTGCCCAACTGGGTTCTCACTGATCCAGGGCAGATCGCTGCCCACCTAGGTTCTCACTCACATATCCAGGGCCGATCACTGACACATGGGTTCTCACTGAACCAGGGCCGATCGTTGCCCACCTGGGTTCACACAGATTCAGGGCCGATCGCTGCCCACCTGGGTTCTCACTGATCCAGGGCCGATCGCTGCCCACCTGGGTTCACACTCACAGATCCAGGGCCGATCACTGCCCACCTGGGTTCTCACTGATCCAGGGCTGATCACTGCCCACCTGGGTTCTCACTGATCCAATGCCGATCGCTGCCCACCTGGGTTGTCACTCATTGATCCAGGGCCGATCGCTGCCCACCTGGGTACTTACTGATCCAGGACCGATTGCTGCCCAACTGGGTTCTCACTGATCCAGGGCCGATCGCTGCCCACCGGGGTTCTCACTCACCAATCCAGGGCCGATCACTGCCCACCTGGGTTCTCACTGATCCAGGGCCGATCGCTGCCCACCTGGGTTCTCACTCACAGATCCAGGGCCGATCACTGCCCACCTGGGTTCTCACTGATCCAGGGCTGATCACGGCCCACCTGGATTCTCACTGATCCAGGGCCGATCGCTGCCCACCTGGGTTCTCACTGATCCAGGAACGATTGCTGCCCAACTGTGTTCTCACTGATCCAGGGCCGATCGCTGCCCACCTGGGTTCTCACTCACCGATCTAGGGCCGATCACTGCCCACCTGGGTTCTCACTGATCCAGGGCCGATTGCTGCCCACCTGGGTTCTCACCGATCCAGAGCCGATCACTGCCCACCTGGGTTCTCAGTGATCCAGGGCCGATCAATGCCCACCTGGGTTCTCACTGATCCAGGGACGATCGCTGCCCACCTGGGTTCTCACTCACTGATCCAGGGCCGATTGCTGCCCACCTGGGTTCTCACTAATCCAGGGCCGATTGCTGCCCACCTGGGTACACACTGATCCAGGGCCGATTGCTGCCCACCTGGGTTCTCACTGATCCAGGGCCGATTGCTGCCCACCTGGGTACACACTGATCCAGGGCCGATTGCTGCCCACCTGGGTTCTCACTGATCCAGGGCCGATCACTGCCCACCTGCGTTCTCACTCACTGATCCAGGGCCGATTGCTGCCCACCTGGGTTCTCACTAATCCAGGGCCGATTGCTGCCCACCAGGGTACACACTGATCCAGGGCCGATTGCTGCCCACCTGGGTTCTCACTGATCCAGGGCCGATCGCTGCCCACCTGGGTTCTCACTGATCCAGGGCTGATCACGGCCCACCTGGATTCTCACTGATCCAGGGCCGATCGCTGCCCACCTGGGTTCACAATGATCCAGGGCCGATCTCTGCTCACCTGGGTTCTCACTCACCGATCCAGGGCCGATCACTGCCCACCTGGGTTCTCACTGATCCAGCGCCGATCGCTGCCCACCTGGGTTCTCACTCACTGATCCATGGCCGATCACTGCCCACCTGGGTTCTCACTGATCCAGGGCCGATTGCTGCCCACCTGGGTTCTCACAGATCCAGGGCTGATCACTGCCCACCTGGGTTCTCACTGATCCAGGGCCGACCACTGCCCAACTGGGTTCTCACTGATCCAGGGCCGATCGCTGCCCACCTGGGTTCACACTCACAGATCCAGGGCCGATCACTGCCCACCTGGGATCTCACTGATCCAGGGCTGATCACTGCCCACCTGGGTTCTCACTGATCCAGGGCCGATCGCTGCCCACCTGGGTTCTCACTCACTGATCCAGGGCCGATCGCTGCCCACCTGGGTACTGACTGATCCAGGACCGATTGCTGCCCAACTGGGTTCTCACTGATCCAGGGCCGATCGCTTCCTACCTGGCTTCTCACTCACCGATCCAGGGCCGATCACTGCCCACCTGGGGTCTCACTCACCGATCCAGGGCCGATCACTGCCCACCTGGGTTCTCACATACCAATGCAGGGCTGATCGCTGCCCACCTGGGTACTCACTGATCCAGGGCCGATCGCTGCCCACCTGGGTTCTCACTCACTGATCCAGGGCCGATTGCTGCCCACCTGGGTTCTCACTGATCCAGGGCCGATTGCTGCCCACCTGGGTTCTCACTGATCCAGGGCCGATCGCTGCCCACCTGGGTTCTGACTCACTGATCCAGGGCCGATCGCTGCCCAGCTGGGTTCTCACTGATCCAGGGCCGATTGCTGCCCACCTGGGTTCTCACTGATCGATGGCCGATCGCTGCCCACCTGGGTTCTCACTGATCCAGGGCCGATCGCTGCCCACCTGGGTTCTCAATGATCCAGGGCCGATCGCTGCCCACCTGGGTTCTCACTGATCCAGGGCTGATCACTGCCCACCTGGGTTCTCACTGATCCAGGGCCGATCGCTGCCCACCTGGGTTCTCACTCACCGATCCAGGGCTGATCGCTGCCCACCTGGGATCTCACTCACCGATCAAGCACCGATCGATGCCCAGCTGGGGTCTCACTGATCCAGGGCCGATCGCTGCCCACCTGGGTTCTCACTGATCCAGGGTCGATCGCTGCCCACCTGGGATCTCACTCACCGATCAAGCACCGATCGCTGCCCACCTGGGTTCTCACTAATCCAGGGCTGATCGCAGCCCACCTGGGTTCTCACTGATCCAGGGCCGGTCACTGCCCACCTGGGTTCTCACTGATCCAGGGCCGATCGCTGCCCACCTGGGTTCTCACTCACTGATCCAGAGCCGATCGCTGCCCACTTGGGTTCTCACTGATCCAGGGCTGATCGCTGCCCAGATGGGTTCTCACTGATCCAGGGCAGATCGCTGCTCACCTGTGTTCACACAGATCCAGGGCTGATCGCTGCCCACCTGGGTTCTTACTGATCCAGGGCCGATCGCTGCCCACCTGGGTTCTCACTGATTCCGGGCCGATCGCTGCCCACCTGGGTTCTCACTGATCCAGGGCCGATCGCTGCCCACCTGGGTTCTCACTGATCCAGGGCTGATCACTGCCCACCTGGGTTCTCAGTGATCCAGGGCCGATCGCTGCCCACCTGGGTTCTCACTGATCCAGGGCCGATCGCTGCCCACCTGGGTTCTCACTGATCCAGGGCCGATCGCTACCCACCTGGGTTCTCACTGATCCAGTGCCGATCGCTGCCCACCTGGGTTCTCACTGAACCAGGGCCGATCGCTGCCCACCTGGGTTCTCACTGATCCAGGGCCGATCGCTGCCCACCTGGGTTCTCACTGATCCAGGGCCGATCGCTGCCCACCTGGGTTCTCACTGATCCAGGGCCGATCGCTGCCCACCTGGGTTCTCACTGATCCAGGGCCGATCACTGCCCACCTGGGTTCTCACTCACTGATCCAGGGCCGATCGCTGCCCACCTGGGTTCTCACTGATCCAGGGCCGATCGCTGCCCACCTGGGTTCTCACTGATCCAGGGCCAATCGCTGCCCACCTGGGTTCTCACTCACCGATCCAGGACCGATTGCTGCCCAACTGGGTTCTCACTGATCCAGGGCCGATCGCTGCCCACCTGGGATCACACTCACAGATCCAGGGCTGCTCACTGCCCACCTGGGTTCTCACTGATCCAGGGCTGATCACTGCCCACCTGGGTTCTCACTCACTGATCCAGAGCCGATCACTGCCCACCTGGGTTCTCACTGATCCAGGGCCGGTCACTGCCTTCCTGGGTTCTCACTGATCCAGGGCCGTTCGCTGCCCACCTGGGTTCTGACTCACTGATCCAGGGCCGATCGCTGCCCAGCTGGGTTCTCACTGATCCAGGGCCGATTGCTGCCCACCTGGGTTCTCACTGATCGATGGCCGATCGCTGCCCACCTGGGTTCTCACTGATCCAGGGCCGATCACTGCCCACCTGGGTTCTCAATGATCCAGGGCCGATCGCTGCCCACCTGGGTTCTCACTGATCCAGGGCTGATCACTGCCCACCTGGGTTCTCACTGATCCAGGGCCGATCGCTGCCCACCTGGGTTCTCACTCACCGATCCAGGGCTGATCGCTGCCCACCTGGGATCTCACTCACCGATCAAGCACCGATCGCTGCCCAGCTGGGGTCTCACTGATCCAGGGCCGATCGCTGCCCACCTGGGTTCTCACTGATCCAGGGCCGATCGCTGCCCACCTGGGTTCTGACTCACTGATTCCGGGCCGATCGCTGCCCAGCTGGGTTCTCACTGATCCAGGGCCGATTGCTGCCCACCTGGGTTCTCACTGATCAATGGCCGATCGCTGCCCACCTTGGTTCTCACTGATCCAGGGCCGATCACTGCCCACCTGGGTTCTCAATGATCCAGGGCCGATCGCTGCCCACCTGGGTTCTCACTGATCCAGGGCTGATCACTGCCCACCTGGGTTCTCACTCACCGATCCAGGGCTGATCGCTGCCCACCTGGGATCTCACTCACCGATCAAGCACCGATCGCTGCCCAGCTGGGGTCTCACTGATCCAGGGCCGATCGCTGCCCACCTGGGTTCTCACTGATCCAGGGCCGATCGCTGCCCACCTGGGTTCTCACTGATCCAGGGCTGATCACTGCCCACCTGGGTTCTCAGTGATCCAGGGCCGATCGCTGCCCACCTGGGTTCTCACTGATCCAGGGCCGATCGCTGCCCACCTGGGTTCTCACTGATCCAGGGCCGATCGCTACCCACCTGGGTTCTCACTGATCCAGTGCCGATCGCTGCCCACCTGGGTTCTCACTGATCCAGGGCCGATCGCTGCCCACCTGGGTTCTCACTGATCCAGGGCCGATCGCTGCCCACCTGGGTTCTCACTGATCCAGGGCCGATCGCTGCCCACCTGGGTTCTCACTGATCCAGGGCCGATCGCTGCCCACCTGGGTTCTCACTGATCCAGGGCCGATCACTGCCCACCTGGGTTCTCACTCACTGATCCAGGGCCGATCGCTGCCCACCTGGGTTCTCACTGATCCAGGGCCGATCGCTGCCCACCTGGGTTCTCACTGATCCAGGGCCAATCGCTGCCCACCTGGGTTCTCACTCACCGATCCAGGACCGATTGCTGCCCAACTGGGTTCTCACTGATCCAGGGCCGATCGTTGCCCACCTGGGATCACACTCACAGATCCAGGGCTGCTCACTGCCCACCTGGGTTCTCACTGATCCAGGGCTGATCACTGCCCACCTGGGTTCTCACTCACTGATCCAGAGCCGATCACTGCCCACCTGGGTTCTCACTGATCCAGGGCCGGTCACTGCCTTCCTGGGTTCTCACTGATCCAGGGCCGATCGCTGCCCACCTGGGTTCTGACTCACTGATCCAGGGCCGATCGCTGCCCAGCTGGGTTCTCACTGATCCAGGGCCGATTGCTGCCCACCTGGGTTCTCACTGATCGATGGCCGATCGCTGCCCACCTGGGTTCTCACTGATCCAGGGCCGATCACTGCCCACCTGGGTTCTCAATGATCCAGGACCGATCGCTGCCCACCTGGGTTCTCACTGATCCAGGGCTGATCACTGCCCACCTGGGTTCTCACTGATCCAGGGCCGATCGCTGCCCACCTGGGTTCTCACTCACCGATCCAGGGCTGATCGCTGCCCACCTGGGATCTCACTCACCGATCAAGCACCGATCGCTGCCCAGCTGGGGTCTCACTGATCCAGGGCCGATCGCTGCCCACCTGGGTTCTCACTGATCCAGGGCCGATCGCTGCCCACCTGGGTTCTGACTCACTGATTCCGGGCCGATCGCTGCCCAGCTGGGTTCTCACTGATCCAGGGCCGATTGCTGCCCACGTGGGTTCTCACTGATCCAGGGCAGATCGCTGCCCACCTGGGTTCACACAGATGCAGGGCCGATCGCTGCCCACCTGGGTTCTTACTGATCCAGGGCCGATCGATGTCCACCTGGGTTCTCACTGATTCCGGGCCGATCGCTGCCCACCTGGGTTCACACTGATCCAGGGCCGATCGCTGCCCACCTGGGTTCACTGATTCCGGGCCGATCGCTGCCCACCTGGGTTCTCACTGATCCAGGGCAGATCGCTGCCCACCTGGGTTCACACAGATCCAGGGCCGATCGCTGCCCACCTGGGTTCTTACTGAGCCAGGGCCGATCGCTGCCCACCTGGGTTCTCAATGATTCCGGGCCGATCGCTGCCCACCTGTGTTCACACTGATCCAGGGCCGATCGCTGCCCACCTGGGTTCACACTGATTCCGGGCCGATCGCTGCCCACCTGGGTTCACACTGATCCAGGGCCGATCGCTGCCCACCTGGGTACTCACTGATCCAGGACCGATTGCTGCCCAATTGGGTTCTCACTGATCCAGGGCCGATCGCTGCCCACCTGGGTTCTCACTCACCGATCCAGGGCCGATCACTGCCCACCTGGGTTCTCACTCACCGATCCAGGGCCGATCACTGCCCACCTGGGTTCTCACATACCAATGCAGGGCTGATTGCTGCCCACCTGGGTACTCACCGATCCAGGGCCGGTCACTGCCTTCCTGGGTTCTCACTGATCCAGGGCCGATCGCTGCCCACCTGGGTTCTGACTCACTGATCCAGGGCCGATCGCTGCCCAGCTGGGTTCTCACTGATCCAGGGCCGATTGCTGCCCACCTGGGTTCTCACTGATCGATGGCCGATCGCTGCCCACCTGGGTTCTCACTGATCCAGGGCCGATCACTGCCCACCTGGGTTCTCAATGATCCAGGGCCGATCGCTGCCCACCTGGGTTCTCACTGATCCAGGGCTGATCACTGCCCACCTTGGTTCTCACTGATCCAGGGCCGATCGCTGCCCACCTGGGTTCTCACTCACCGATCCAGGGCTGATCGCTGCCCACCTGGGATCTCACTCACCGATCAAGCACCGATCGCTACCCAGCTGGGGTCTCACTGATCCAGGGCCGATCGCTGCCCACCTGGGTTCTCACTGATCCAGGGCCGATCGCTGCCCACCTGGGTTCTCACTCACTGATCCAGAGCCGATCACTGCCCAACTGGGTTCTCACTGATCCAGGGACGATCGCTGCCCACCTGGGATCTCACTCACCGATCCAGGGCGATCACTGCCCACCTGGGTTCACAGTGATCCAGGACCGATCGCTGCCCACCTGGGTTCTCACTCACCGATCCAGGGCCGATCACTGCCCACCTGGGGTCTCACTGATCCAGGGCCGATCACTGCCCACCTGGGTTCTCACTGATCCAGGGCCGATCGCTGCCCACCTGGGTTCTCACTGATCCAGGGCCGATTGCTGCCCACCTGGGTTCTCACTCATTGATCCAGGGCCGATCGCTGCCCACCTGGGTACTCACTGATCCAGGACCGATTGCTGCCCAACTGGGTTCTCACTGATCCAGGGCCGATCGCTGCCCACCTGGGTTCTCACTCACCGATCCAGGGCCGATCACTGCCCACCTGGGTTCTCACTCACCGATCCAGGGCCGATCACTGCCCACCTGGGTTCTCAGATACCAATGCAGGGCTGATTGCTGCCCACCTGGGTACTCACCGATCCAGGGCCGGTCACTGCCTTCCTGGGTTCTCACTGATCCAGGGCCGATCGCTGCCCACCTGGGTTCTGACTCACTGATCCAGGGCCGATCGCTGCCCACCTGGGTTCTCACTGATCCAGGGCCGATTGCTGCCCACCTGGGTTCTCACTGATCGATGGCCGATCGCTGCCCACCTGGGTTCTCACTGATCCAGGGCCGATCACTGCCCACCTGGGTTCTCAATGATCCAGGGCCGATCGCTGCCCACCTGGGTTCTCACTGATCCAGGGCTGATCACAGCCCACCTGGGTTCTCACTGATCCAGGGCCGATCGCTGCCCACCTGGGTTCTCACTCACCGATCCAGGGCTGATCGCTGCCCACCTGGGATCTCACTCACCGATCAAGCACCGATCGCTGCCCAGCTGGGGTCTCACTGATCCAGGGCCGATCGCTGCCCACCTGGGTTCTCACTGATCCAGGGCCGATCGCTGCCCACCTGGGATCTCACTCACCGATCAAGCACCGATCGCTGCCCACCTGGGTTCTCACTAATCCAGGGCTGATCGCTGCCCACCTGGGTTCTCACTGATCCAGGGCCGATCGCTGCCCACCTGGGTTCTCACTCACCGATCCAGGGCTGATTGCTGCCCACCTGGGATCTCACTCACCGATCAAGCACCGATCGCTGCCCAGCTGGGGTCTCACTGATCCAGGGCCGATCGCTGCCCACGTGGGATCTCACTCATTGATCCAGGGCCGATCGCTGCCCACCTGCGTACTCACTGATCCAGGACCGATTGCTGCCCAACTGGGTTCTCACTGATCCAGGGCCGATCGCTGCCCACCTGGGTTCTCACTCACCGATCCAGGGCCGATCTCTGCCCAGCTGGGTGCTCACTGATCCAGGACCGATCGCTGCCCACCTGGGTTCTCACTGATCCAGGGCCGATCGCTGCCCACCTGGGTTCTCACTCACCGATCCAGGGCCGATCACTGCCCACCTGGGTTCTCACTGATCCAGGGCCGATCGCTGCCCACCTGGGTTCACACTCACAGATCCCGGGCCGATCACTGCCCACCTGGGTTCTCACTGATCCAGGGCTGATCACGGCCCACCTGGATTCTCACTGATCCAGGGCCGATCGCTGCCCACCTGGGTTCACACTGATCCAGGGCCGATCGCTGCTCACCTGGGTTCTCACTCACCGATCCAGGGACGATCACTGCCCACCTGGGTTCTCACTGATCCAGGGCCGATCGCTGCCCACGTGGGATCTCACTCATTGATCCAGGGCCGATCGCTGCCCACCTGCGTACTCACTGATCCAGGACCGATTGCTGCCCAACTGGGTTCTCACTGATCCAGGGCCGATCGCTGCCCACCTGGGTTCTCACTCACCGATCCAGGGCCGATCTCTGCCCAGCTGGGTGCTCACTGATCCAGGACCGATTGCTGCCCAACTGGGTTCTCACTGATCCAGGGCAGATCGCTGCCCACCTGGGTTCTCACGCACCGATCCAGGGCCGATCACTGCACACCTGGGTTCTCACTGATCCAGCGCCGATCGCTGCCCACCTGGGTTCTCACTGATCCAGGGCCGATCGCTGCCCACCTGGGTTCTCACTCACCGATCCAGGGCCGATCACTGCCCACCTGGGTTCTCACTGATCCAGGGCCGATCGCTGCCCACCTGGGTTCACACTCACAGATCCCGGGCCGATCACTGCCCACCTGGGTTCTCACTGATCCAGGGCCGATCGCTGCCCACCTGGGTACTCACTGATCCAGGACCGATTGCTGCCCAACTGGGTTCTCACTGATCCAGGGCCGATCGCTGCCCACCTGGGTTCTCACTCACCGATCCAGGGCCGATCACTGCCCACCTGGGGTCTCACTCACCGATCAAGCACCGATCGCTGCCCAACTGGGGTCTCACTGATCCAGGGCCGATCGCTGCCCACCTGGGTTCTCACTCACCGATCCAGGGCTGATTGCTGCCCACCTGGGATCTCACTCACCGATCAAGCACCGATCGCTGCCCAGCTGGGGTCTCACTGATCCAGGGCCGATCGCTGCCTACTGGGTTCTCACTGATCCAGGGCCGATCGCTGCCCACCTGTGATCTCACTCACCGATCAAGCACCGATCGCTGCCCACCTGGGTTCTCACTAATCCAGGGCTGATCGCTGCCCACCTGGGTTCTCAATGATCCAGGGCCGGTCACTGCCCACCTGGGTTCTCACTGATCCAGGGCCGATCGCTGCCCACCTGGGTTCTCACTCACTGATCCAGAGCCGATCGCTGCCCACTTGGGTTCTCACTGATTCAGGGCCGATCGCTGCCCACCTGGGTTCTCACTGATCCAGGGCAGATCGCTGCCCACCTGGGTTCACACAGATCCAGGGCCGATCGCTGCCCACCTGGGTTCTTACTGATCCAGGGCCGATCGCTGCCCACCTGGGTTCTCACTGATTCCGGGCCGATCGCTGCCCACCTGGGTTCACACTGATCCAGGGCTGATCGCTGCCCACCTGGGTTCACACTGATTCCGGGCCGATCGCTGCCCACCTGGGTTCACACAGATCCAGGGCCGATCGCTGCCCACCTGGGTTCTTACTGAACCAGGGCCGATCGCTGCCCACCTGGGTTCTCACTGATTCCGGGCCGATCGCTGCCCACCTGGGTTCACACTGATCCAGGGCCGATCGCTGCCCACCTGGGTTCACACTGATTCCGCGCCGATCGCTGCCCACCTGGGTTCACACTGATCCAGGGCCGATCGCTGCCCACGTCGGTTCACACTGATTCCGGGCCGATCGCTGCCCACCTGAGTTCTCACTCACCTATCCAGGGCCGATCACTGCCCACCTGTGTTCTCACTCACCGATCCAGGGCTGATCACTGCCCACCAGGGTTCTCACTGATCCAGGGCCGATCGCTGCCCACCTGGGTTCACACAGATCCAGGGCCAATCGCTGCCCACCTGGGTTCTCACTGATACAGGGCCGATCGCTGCCCACCTGGGTTCTCACTCACAGATCCAGGGCCGATTACTGCCCATCTGGGTTCTCACTGATACAGGGCCGGTCACTGCCCACCTGGGTTGTCACTGATCCAGGGCCAGTCACTGCCCACCTGGGTTCTCACTGATCCAGGGCCGATCGCTGCCCACCTGGGTTCTCACTCACCGATCAAGCAGCGATCGCTGCCCACCTGGGGTCTCAATGATCCAGGGCCGATCGCTGCCCACCTGGGTTCTCACATACCAATGCAGAGCTGATCGCTGCCCACCTGGGTACTCACCGATCCAGGGCCGATTGCTGCCCACGTGGGTTCACACAGATCCAGGGCCAGTCGTTGCCCACCTGGGTTCACACAGATCCAGGGCCGATCGCTGCCCACCTGGGTTCTCTCTGATCCAGGGCAGATCGCTGCCCACCTGGTTTCACACAGATCCAGCGTCAATCGTTGCCCACCTGGGTTCACACAGATCCAGGGCCGATCGCTGCCCACCTGGGTTCTCACTGATACAGGGCCGATCGCTGCCCACCTGGGTTCTCACTCACCGATCCAGGGCCGATCACTGCCCACCTGGGTTCTCACTGATCCAGGGCCGATCGCTGCCCACCTGGGTTCACACAGATCCAGGGCCGATCGCTGCCCACCTGGGTTCTCACTGATCCAGGGCCGATCGCTGCCCACCTGGGTTCACACTCACAGATCCCGGGCCGATCACTGCCCACCTGGGTTCTCACTGATCCAGGGCCGATCGCTGCCCACCTGGGTACTCACTGATCCAGGACCGATTGCTGCCCAACTGGGTTCTCACTGATCCAGGGCCGATCGCTGCCCACCTGGGTTCTCACTCACCGATCCAGGGCCGATCACTGCCCACCTGGGGTCTCACTCACCGATCAAGCACCGATCGCTGCCCAACTGGGGTCTCACTGATCCAGGGCCGATCGCTGCCCACCTGGGTTCTCACTCACCGATCCAGGGCTGATTGCTGCCCACCTGGGATCTCACTCACCGATCAAGCACCGATCGCTGCCCAGCTGGGGTCTCACTGATCCAGGGCCGATCGCTGCCTACTGGGTTCTCACTGATCCAGGGCCGATCGCTGCCCACCTGTGATCTCACTCACCGATCAAGCACCGATCGCTGCCCACCTGGGTTCTCACTAATCCAGGGCTGATCGCTGCCCACCTGGGTTCTCAATGATCCAGGGCCGGTCACTGCCCACCTGGGTTCTCACTGATCCAGGGCCGATCGCTGCCCACCTGGGTTCTCACTCACTGATCCAGAGCCGATCGCTGCCCACTTGGGTTCTCACTGATTCAGGGCCGATCGCTGCCCACCTGGGTTCTCACTGATCCAGGGCAGATCGCTGCCCACCTGGGTTCACACAGATCCAGGGCCGATCGCTGCCCACCTGGGTTCTTACTGATCCAGGGCCGATCGCTGCCCACCTGGGTTCTCACTGATTCCGGGCCGATCGCTGCCCACCTGGGTTCACACTGATCCAGGGCTGATCGCTGCCCACCTGGGTTCACACTGATTCCGGGCCGATCGCTGCCCACCTGGGTTCACACAGATCCAGGGCCGATCGCTGCCCACCTGGGTTCTTACTGAACCAGGGCCGATCGCTGCCCACCTGGGTTCTCACTGATTCCGGGCCGATCGCTGCCCACCTGGGTTCACACTGATCCAGGGCCGATCGCTGCCCACCTGGGTTCACACTGATTCCGCGCCGATCGCTGCCCACCTGGGTTCACACTGATCCAGGGCCGATCGCTGCCCACGTCGGTTCACACTGATTCCGGGCCGATCGCTGCCCACCTGAGTTCTCACTCACCTATCCAGGGCCGATCACTGCCCACCTGTGTTCTCACTCACCGATCCAGGGCCGATCACTGCCCACCAGGGTTCTCACTGATCCAGGGCCGATCGCTGCCCACCTGGGTTCACACAGATCCAGGGCCAATCGCTGCCCACCTGGGTTCTCACTGATACAGGGCCGATCGCTGCCCACCTGGGTTCTCACTCACAGATCCAGGGCCGATTACTGCCCATCTGGGTTCTCACTGATACAGGGCCGGTCACTGCCCACCTGGGTTGTCACTGATCCAGGGCCAGTCACTGCCCACCTGGGTTCTCACTGATCCAGGGCCGATCGCTGCCCACCTGGGTTCTCACTCACCGATCAAGCAGCGATCGCTGCCCACCTGGGGTCTCAATGATCCAGGGCCGATCGCTGCCCACCTGGGTTCTCACATACCAATGCAGAGCTGATCGCTGCCCACCTGGGTACTCACCGATCCAGGGCCGATTGCTGCCCACGTGGGTTCACACAGATCCAGGGCCAGTCGTTGCCCACCTGGGTTCACACAGATCCAGGGCCGATCGCTGCCCACCTGGGTTCTCTCTGATCCAGGGCAGATCGCTGCCCACCTGGTTTCACACAGATCCAGCGTCAATCGTTGCCCACCTGGGTTCACACAGATCCAGGGCCGATCGCTGCCCACCTGGGTTCTCACTCACCGATCCAGGGCCGATCACTGCCCACCTGGGTTCTCACTGATCCAGGGCCGATCGCTGCCCACCTGGGTTCACACAGATCCAGGGCCGATCGCTGCCCACCTGGGTTCTCACTGATACAGGGCCGATCGCTGCCCACCTGGGTTCACACAGATCCAGGGCTGATCACGGCCCACCTGGATTCTCACTGATCCAGGGCCGATCGCTGCCCACCTGGGTTCACACTGATCCAGGGCCGATCGCTGCTCACCTGGGTTCTCACTCACCGATCCAGGGACGATCACTGCCCACCTGGGTTCTCACTGATCCAGGGCCGATCGCTGCCCACGTGGGATCTCACTCATTGATCCAGGGCCGATCGCTGCCCACCTGCGTACTCACTGATCCAGGACCGATTGCTGCCCAACTGGGTTCTCACTGATCCAGGGCCGATCGCTGCCCACCTGGGTTCTCACTCACCGATCCAGGGCCGATCTCTGCCCAGCTGGGTTCTCACTGATCCAGCGCCGATCGCTGCCCACCTGGGTTCTCACTGATCCAGGGCTGATCGCTGCCCACCTGGGTTCTCACTCACCGATCCAGGGCCGATCACTGCCCACCTGGGTTCTCACTGATCCAGGGCCGATCGCTGCCCACCTGGGTTCACACTCACAGATCCCGGGCCGATCACTGCCCACCTGGGTTCTCACTGATCCAGGGCTGATCATTGCCTCCCTGGGTTCTCACTGATCCAGGGCCGATCGCTGCCCACCTGGGTTCTCACTCATTGATCCAGGGCCGATCGCTGCCCACCTGGGTACTCACTGATCCAGGACCGATTGCTGCCCAACTGGGTTCTCACTGATCCAGGGCCGATCGCTGCGCACCTGGGTTCTCACTCACCGATCCAGGGCCGATCACTGCCCACCTGGGGTCTCACTCACCGATCAAGCACCGATCGCTGCCCAACTGGGGTCTCACTGATCCAGGGCCGATCGCTGCCTACTGGGTTCTCACTGATCCAGGGCCGATCGCTGCCCACCTGTGATCTCACTCACCGATCAAGCACCGATCGCTGCCCAACTGGGTTCTCACTAATCCAGGGCTGATCGCTGCCCACCTGGGTTCTCAATGATCCAGGGCCGGTCACTGCCCACCTGGGTTCTCACTGATCCAGGGCCGATCGCTGCCCACCTGGGTTCTCACTCACTGATCCAGAGCCGATCGCTGCCCACTTGGGTTCTCACTGATTCAGGGCCGATCGCTGCCCACCTGGGTTCTCACTGATCCAGGGCAGATCGCTGCCCACCTGGGTTCACACAGATCCAGGGCCGATCGCTGCCCACCTGGGTTCTTACTGATCCAGGGCCGATCGCTGCCCACCTGGGTTCTCACTGATTCCGGGCCGATCGCTGCCCACCTGGGTTCACACTGATCCAGGGCCGATCGCTGCCCACCTGGGTTCACACTGATTCCGGGCCGATCGCTGCCCACCTGGGTTCACACAGATCCAGGGCCGATCGCTGCCCACCTGGGTTCTTACTGAACCAGGGCCGATCGCTGCCCACCTGGGTTCTCACTGATTCCGGGCCGATCGCTGCCCACCTGGGTTCACACTGATCCAGGGCCGATCGCTGCCCACCTGGGTTCACACTGATTCCGGGCCGATCGTTGCCCACCTGGGTTCACACTGATCCAGGGCCGATCGCTGCCCACGTGGGTTCACACTGATTCCGGGCCGATCGCTGCCCACCTGGGTTCTCACTCACCTATCCAGGGCCGATCACTGCCCACCTGTGTTCTCACTCACCGATCCAGGGCCGATCACTGCCCACCAGGGTTCTCACTGATCCAGGGCCGATCGCTGCCCACCTGGGTTCACACAGATCCAGGGCCGATCGCTGCCCACCTGGGTTCTCACTGATACAGGGCCGATCGCTGCCCACCTGGGTTCTCACTCACAGATCCAGGGCCGATTACTGCCCATCTGGGTTCTCACTGATACAGGGCCGGTCACTGCCCACCTGGGTTGTCACTGATCCAGGGCCAGTCACTGCCCACCTGGGTTCTCACTGATCCAGGGCCGATCGCTGCCCACCTGGGTTCTCACTCACCGATCAAGCAGCGATCGCTGCCCACCTGGGGTCTCAATGATCCAGGGCCGATCGCTGCCCACCTGGGTTCTCACATACCAATGCAGAGCTGATCGCTGCCCACCTGGGTACTCACCGATCCAGGGCCGATTGCTGCCCACCTGGGTTCACACAGATCCAGGGCCGATCGCTGCCCACCTGGGTTCTCTCTGATCCAGGGCAGATCGCTGCCCACCTGGTTTCACACAGATCCAGCGTCAATCGTTGCCCACCTGGGTTCACACAGATCCAGGGCCGATCGCTGCCCACCTGGGTTCTCACTGATACAGGGCCGATCGCTGCCCACCTGGGTTCTCACTCACCGATCCAGGGCCGATCACTGCCCACCTGGGTTCTCACTGATCCAGGGCCGATCGCTGCCCACCTGGGTTCACACAGATCCAGGGCCGATCGCTGCCCACCTGGGTTCTCACTGATACAGGGCCGATCGCTGCCCACCTGGGTTCACACATATCCAGGGCCGATCGCTGCCCACCTGGGTTCTCACTCACAGATCCAGGGCCGATCACTGCCCATCTGGGTTCTCACTGATACAGGGCCGGTCACTGCCCACCTGGGTTGTCACTGATCCAGGGCCAGTCACTGCCCACCTGGGTTGTCACTGATCCAGGGCCAGTCACTGCCCATCTGGGTTCTCACTGATACAGGGCCGGTCACTGCCCACCTGGGTTGTCACAGATCCAGGGCCGATCGCTGCCCACCTGGGTTCTCACTGATACAGGGCCGATCGCTGCCCACCTGGGTTCACACAGATCCAGGGCCGATCGCTGCCCACCTGGGTTCTCACTCACAGATCCAGGGCCGATCACTGCCCATCTGGTTTCACACAGATCCAGCGCCAATCGTTGCCCACCTGGGTTCACACAGATCCAGGGCCGATCGCTGCCCACCTGGGTTCTCACTGATACAGGGCCGATCGCTGCCCACCTGGGTTCTCACTCACCGATCCAGGGCCGATCACTGCCCACCTGGGTTCTCACTGATCCAGGGCCGATCGCTGCCCACCTGGGTTCACACTGATCCAGGGCCGATCGCTGCCCACCTGGGTTCTCACTGATACAGGGCCGATCGCTGCCCACCTGGGTTCACACAGATCCAGGGCCGATCGCTGCCCACCTGGGTTCTCACTGATACAGGGCTGATCGCTGCCCACCTGGGTTCTCACTCACAGATCCAGGCCGATCACTGCCCATCTGGGTTCTCACTGATACAGGGCCGGTCACTGCCCACCTGGGTTGTCACTGATCCAGGGCCAGTCACTGCCCACCTGGGTTCTCACTGATCCAGGGCCGATCGCTGCCCACCTGGGTTCTCACTCACCGATCAAGCAGCGATCGCTGCCCACCTGGGGTCTCAATGATCCTGGGCCGATCGCTGCCCACCTGGGTTCTCACATACCAATGCAGGGCTGATCGCTGCCCACCTGGGTACTCACCGATCCAGGGCCGGTCACTGCCCACCTGGGTTCTCACTGATCTAGGGCCGATCGCTGCCCACCTGGGTTCTCACTCACTGATCCAGGGCCGATCGCTGCCCAGCTGGGTTCTCACCGATCCAGGGCCGGTCGCTGCCCACCTGGGTTCTCACTGATCCAGGGCCGATCGCTGCCAACCTGGGTTCTCACTCACTGATCCAGGGCTGATCACTGCCCACCTGGGTTCTTACTCACTGATCAATGGCCGATCACTGCCCACCTGGGTTCTCACTGATCCAGGGCCGATCGCTGCCCACCTGGGTTCTCACTGATCCAGGGCCGATCGCTGCGAACCTGGGTTCACAAAGATCCAGGGCCGATCGCTGCCCACCTGGGTTCTCACTCACTGATCCAGGGCCGATCGCTGCCCACCTGGGTTCTCACTGATCCAGGGCCAATAGCTGCCCACCTGGGTTCTCACTGATCCAGGTCCGATCACTGCCCACCTGGGTTCTCACTGATCCAGGGCCGATCACTGCCCACCTGGGTTCACACAGATCCAGGGCCGATCGCTGCCCACCTGGGTTCACACAGATCCAGGGCCGATCGCTGCCCACCTGGGATCTCACTCACCGATCAAGCACCGATCGCTGCCCAGATGGGGTCTCACTGATCCAGGGCCGATCGCTGCCCACCTGGGTTCTCACTGATCCAGGGCAGATCGCTGCCCACCTGGGTTCTCACTAATCAGGGCTGATCGCTGCCCACCTGGGTACTCACCGATCCAGGGCCGGTCACTGCCCACCTGGGTTCTCACTGATCCAGGGCCGATCGCTGCCCACCTGGGTTCTCACTCACTGATCCAGAGCCGATCTCTGTCCACTTGGGTTCTCACTGATCCAGGGCCGATCGCTGCCCACCTGGGTTCTCACTGATCCAGGGCAGATCGCTGCCCACCTGGGTTCACACAGATCAAGGGCCAATCGTTGCCCACCTGGGTTCACACAGATCCAGGGCCGATCGCTGCCCACCTGGGTTCTCACTGATACAGGGCCGATCGCTGCCCACCTGGGTTCTCACTGATACAGGGCCGTTCGCTGCCCACCTGGGTTCACACAGATCCAGGGCCGATCGCTGCCCACCTGGGTTCTCACTCACAGATCCAGGGCCGATTACTGCCCATCTGGGTTCTCACTGATACAGGGCCGGTCACTGCCCACCTGGGTTGTCACTGATCCAGGGCCAGTCACTGCCCACCTGGGTTCTCACTGATCCAGGGCCGATCGCTGCCCACCTGGGTTCTCACTCACCGATCAAGCAGCGATCGCTGCCCACCTGGGGTCTCAATGATCCAGGGCCGTTCGCTGCCCACCTGGGTTCTCACATACCAATGCAGGGCTGATCGCTGCCCACCTGGGTACTCACCGATCCAGGGCCGATTGCTGCCCACGTGGGTTCACACAGATCCAGGGCCAATCGTTGCCCACCTGGGTTCACACAGATCCAGGGCCGATCGCTGCCCACCTGGGTTCTCACTGATCCAGGGCAGATCGCTGCCCACCTGGGTTCACACAGATCCAGGGCCAATCGTTGCCCACCTGGGTTCACACAGATCCAGGGCCGATCGCTGCCTACCTGGGTTCTCACTGATACAGGGCCGATCGCTGCCCACCTGCGTTCTCACTCACCGATCCAGGGCCGATCACTGCCCACCTGGGTTCTCACTGATCCAGGGCCGATCGCTGCCCACCTGGGTTCACACAGATCCAGGGCCGATCGCTGCCCACCTGGGTTCTCACTGATACAGGGCCGATCGCTGCCCACCTGGGTTCACACAGATCCAGGGCCGATCGCTTCCCACCTGGGTTCTCACTGATACAGGGCTGATCGCTGCGCACCTGGGTTCTCACTCACAGATCCAGGGCCGATCACTGCCCATCTGGGTTCTCACTGATACAGGGCCGGTCACTGCCCACCTGGGTTGTCACTGATCCAGGGCCAGTCACTGCCCACCTGGGTTCTCACTGATCCAGGGCCGATCGCTGCCCACCTGGGTTCTCACTCACCGATCAAGCAGCGATCGCTGCCCACCTGGGGTCTCAATGATCCAGGGCCGATCGCTGTCCACCTGGGTTCTCACATACCAATGCAGGGCTGATCGCTGCCCACCTGGTTACTCACCGATCCAGGGCTGGTCACTGCCCACCTGGGTTCTCACTGATCTAGGGCCGATCGCTGCCCACCTGGGTTCTCACTCACTGATCCAGGGCCGATCGCTGCCCAGCTGGGTTCTCACCGATCCAGGGCCGGTCGCTGCCCACCTGGGTTCTCATTGATCCAGGGCCGATCGCTGCCAACCTGGGTTCTCACTCACCGATCCAGTG
Organism: Hypanus sabinus; assembly: GCF_030144855.1. Taxonomy (NCBI): domain Eukaryota; kingdom Metazoa; phylum Chordata; class Chondrichthyes; order Myliobatiformes; family Dasyatidae; genus Hypanus; species Hypanus sabinus. The sequence goes on from NC_082708.1 coordinate 85,211,240, forward strand.
CCGATCACTGCCCACCTGGGTTCTCACTGATCCAGAGCTGATCACTGCCCACCTGGGTTCACACTGATCCAGGGCTGATCACTGCCCACCTGGGTTCACACTGATCCAGGGCCGATCGCTGCCTACCTGGGTTCTCACTGATCCAGAGCTGATCACTGCCCACCTGGGTTCACACTGATCCTGGGCTGATCACTGCCCACCTGGGTTCTCACAGATCTAGGGCCGATCACTGCCCACCTGGGTTCTCACTGATCCAGGGCCGATCGCTGCCCACCTGGGTTCACACTGATCCAGGGCCGATCGCTGCCCACCTGGCTTCTCACTCATTGATCCAGGGCCGATCGCTGCCCACCTTGGTACTCACTGATCCAGGACCGATTGCTGCCCAACTGGGTTCTCACTGATCCAGGGCCGATCGCTGCCCACCTGGGTTCTCCCTCAGCGATCCAGGGCCGATCACTGCCCACCTGGGTTCTCACTGATCCAGGGCTGATCGCTGCCCACCTGGGTTCTCACTCACCGATCCAGGGCCGATCACTGCCCACCTGGTTTCTCACTGATCCAGGGCCGATCGCTGCCCACCTGGGTTCACACTGATCCAGGGCCGATCGCTGCCCACCTGGGTTCTCACTGATCCAGGGCCGATCGCTGCCCACCTGTGTTCTCACTCACCGATCCAGGGCCGATCACTGCCCACCTGGGTTCTCACTGATCCAGGTCCGATCGCTGCCCCCCTGGGTTCACACTGATCCAGGGCCGATCGCTGCCCACCTGGGTTCTCACTCACCGATCCAGGGCCGATCGCTGCCCACCTGGGTTCTCACTGATCCAGGGCCGATCGCTGCCCACCTGGGTTCTCATTCATTGATCCAGGGCCGATCGCTGCCCACCTGGGTTCTCACTGATCCAGGGCGATCGCTGCCCACCTGGGTTCTCACTCACTGATCCAGGGCCGATCGCTGCCCACCTGGGTTCTCACTGATCCAGGGCTGGTCGCAGCCCACCTGGGTTCTCACTCACCGATCCAGGGCCGATTGCTGCCCACCTGGGTTCTCACTCACTGATCCAGAGCCGATCGCTGCCCACCTGGGTTCTCACTGATCCAGGGCCGTTCGCTGCCCACCTGGTTCTCACTCACTGATCCAGGGCCGATTGCTGCCCACCTGGTTTCTCACTAATCCAGTGCTGATCACTGCCCACCTGGGTTCTCACTGATCCAGGGCTGGTCGCAGCCCACCTGGGTTCTCACTCACCGATCCAGGGCCAATTGCTGCCCACCTGGTTTCTCACTCACTGATCCAGGGCCGATCGCTGCCCACCTGGGTTCTCACTGATCCAGGGCGATCGCTGCCCACCTGGGTTCTCACTTACTGATCCAGGGCCGATCGCTGCCCACCTGGGTTCTCACTGATCCAGGGCTGGTCGCAGCCCACCTGGGTTCTCACTCACCGATCCAGGGCCGATTGCTGCCCACCTGGGTTCTCACTCACTGATCCAGGGCCGATCGCTGCCCACCTGGGTTCTCACTGATCCAGGGCCGATCGCTGCCCACCTGGTTCTCACTCACTGATCCAGGGCCGATTGCTGCCCACCTGGTTTCTCACTAATCCAGTGCTGATCACTGCCCACCTGGGTTCTCACTCACCGATCCAGGGCTGGTCGCAGCCCACCTGGGTTCTCACTCACCGATCCAGGGCCGATTGCTGCCCACCTGGGTTCTCACTCACTGATCCAGGGCTGATTGCTGCCCACCTGGCTTCTCACTGATCCAGGGCCGATCGCTGCCCACCTGGATTCTCACTAATCCAGGGCCGATTGCTGCCCACCTGGTTTCTCACTAATCCAGGGCCGATTGCTGCCCACCTGGGTTCTCACTCACCGATGGTAGTAATGAGAAGAGAGCATGGCCTGGATGGTGGGGATTCTTTAAGATGCATTCAGTTTTCTTGTGGCACTGATCCTTGTAAATGCATTCAATGATGAGGAGGGCTTTTCCTGTGATGGACTGGGCTGTACTCACCACTCTTTGTCGCTTTTTCCATTCTTGGGCTTTGGTATTACCTTGCCAGGCCACAATGCAGCTAGTCTGTATGCTCTCCATCGTGCACCTAGAGAAGTTCATCAAAGTTTTAGATGACATGCTGATTCTACTCGAACTTCTAAGAAAATGAAAGGTGCTGTTGTGCCTTCCTTCTCGTGGCCCTTGCGTGCTGGTCCTGGGATAAATCCTCTGAAACAATAACAGCAAGGACTTTAAAGTTACTGACCCTCTCCATCTCTGATCTCCGAGTGAGGACTGACACATGGACTTGTATCTTTTTCCTCAATAATCACCTCTTTGATTTTGTTGACATTGAGTGAGAGGTTGTTGTTATGGTACCAATCAACCCTCCTATATGCCGAATAGTTGTCAGCTTTGATTTGGCCAACAACTGTTGTGTTATCAGTGAACTTGTATAAGGCACTGGAGTTGTATTTAATCAAATACATAATCATAAGTATAAACTGATTCTAGCAGGAAGCTAACCACACAGCTTTGTGGTACACCCCTGCAGGTGGTGATGGTGCAGGAGATGTTCTGCCAATCCATGTTGACTGGGGCGTGGAAATCGAGGATCCAGTTGCACAGTGAGGTACCAAGGTCTAGGCCTAGGAGCTTAATGATTAGTTTTGAAGGGATGAGGTGTTGAATTGAGGGAGTAATACTAGTAATAGTGATAGCGCAGGATCTAGTTTCACTAGTTTAGGAGTCTAAGAGTAGGAACCACTATCTGAAACCTGAATGTGGCATTATTTGATGTAAAGTTCAAAAACACAACTATCGACACCCATTCCCCCCCACCCCCGAACCCAAGAGTGGTGGAAGTTTGAAACACTCTTGTGTAAAGCAACAATTTAATGCGAGATCAGATATGAATTTAAAACCTGAGATTAGTGAAGATTTAGGTAATAAGAATGCACTTGAAAGACACAAATAATATGTTTCTTAGGTACACAGGTGTGGGATGAATTATGCTAGAAGCCTTGATAGGAAGGGCAATACTTTCCATGATCGATTGGTGGAAATATGACCAAGCAGACATCAAGATGCAGATCAGTGTTTGTATTTTGGAACCCAGTGCTCCAGCTCCAACTGAAGGCTTCAGTTTACCATGCTCAATGGAACACATAGCTCTCACTGACAGGAAACAATGTCAATTGGAGAGAATGGATTGCTTATGGATTCTTTTTATGATGTTACAATTCTACAAATATTTAATCGTTCCTGTAGTTAGAATAATTTGCAAACATTGACATAGAATTGTATCAGCGGTTGGAGAACATTTTCCAGATTTCAAACACAATGGTCTGTGTGAGCTCTACTTCCAATCTAAATGAGTATGGCCAGGACAATAAGTAGTGTGAATGGTGAACAGGACAAGCTAGTTTAAGGAGGTGGAAGAGTAACGCTTCATAAAATCACGTCCCTCCAAAACTCTTCAGGAACAATTGTTCCATATGAAACTGAAAGGAGCGAAGTTTGAAGAGCAAACACAAGGAAACCTGCAGATGCTGGAAATTCAAACAACAACACACACAAAATGCTGGTAGAACACAGCAGACCAGGCAGCATCTATAGGGAGAAGCGCTGTCGACATTTCGGGCTGAGACCCTTCATCAGGACTAACCGAAAGGAAAGATAGTAAGAGATTTGAAAGTAGTGGGGGGAGGGGGAATTGCAAAATGATAGGAGAAGACCGGAGGGGGTGGGATGAAGCTAAGAGCTGGAAAGGTGATTGGCGAAAGTGATACAGAGCTGGAAAAGGGAAAGGATCACGGGATGGGAGGCCTCAGGAGAAAGGAGTGGGGGGGAGCAGACTGGGAGGCCGTTTCGCTGAACACCTACGCTCGGTCCACCAGAAAAAGCAGGATCTCCCAGTGGCCACACATTTTAATTCCACGTCCCATTCCCATTCTGATGTCTATCCATGGCCTCCTGTATTGTCAAAATGAATCCAAACTCAGGTTGGAGGAACAACACCTTATATACCAGCTGGGTAGCCTCCAACCTGATGGCATGAACATTTATTTCTCTAACTTCCGTTAATGCGCCTCCTCTCCTTCTTACCCTGTCCCTGACATATTTAGTTGTTTGCCTGTTCTCCATCTCCCTCTGGTGTTCCCCCCCTCCTTTCTTTCTCCTGAGGCCTCCCGTCCCATGATCCTTTCCCTTGTCCAGCTCTGTATCACTTTCGCCAATCTCCTTTCCAGCTCTTAGCTTCATCGCACTCCCTCCAGTCTTCTCCTATCATTTTGCATTTCCCCCTCCCCCCTCTACTTTCAAATCTCTTACTATCTTTCCTTTCGGTCAGTCCTGATGAAGGATCTCGGCCTGAAACGTCGACAGCGCTTCTCCCTAGAGATGGTGCCTGGCCTGCTGTGTTCTACCAGCATTTTGTGTGTGCTATTGGAGCAAAGTTTGAGATGAGATTGGGTCAGTGTGACTGTTATTGTTGTACATTGTGTAGCCACATTACAGCCTCAGAATGGGGCAGACAGCATTATAGTGGTCACCAATGTAACCTTGAGAATTTGTGTTTTTGGATCTTTGCAGACTGGACCTGCAAGTATTTACAACAAATGGCAGTTTATTCTTTACTGTACTTCACAGTGGTCTCCCACCGTTTTTTATCCTTTTCTTTCTTGTGGCCGATTGGCGGGTGGGTGATCCCTAAGTGCTTTGGGAGGATAAAGGGTTTTTCATGCCACTGTTGCTGTTCTTTTCGTGAGTGAGGGGGTTGGGTTTCTGTTTTCTTCTGCGGGGGAGGGGTTGGGAATATGTTGCTATTGACGTGGTCTTTTTTCTCTACAAGTGAGAGGTTCAGGAATCATATTGTCGTTTCTTATTTTCCTGTGGGGGAGGGAGTCGGGGATTGTATTGCTGCTGTTTTTTTGTGTGGGGCTGGGGGTCAGGATTGTTATTGTTGCTGATTTTTTCTGTGGGGAGGGGGCCGGGGATTGTTATTGTTGCTGGTTTTTTGTGTGGGGGTGGGGGTTAGACTTGTTATCATTGCTGGTTTTTCTGTGGGGCTGGGGGTTGGGGATTGCTATTGTTGCTGTATTTTTTCTGTGGGGAGGGGGTCAGGATTGTTATTGTTGCTTTTTTTCTACGGGGTGGGGATCAGGGGTTGTTATTGTTGCTGTTTTTTCTGCAGGAAGGTCAGGGATTCTGGGATCTGTGAGTTTTGCTTCTTTTACTTTTTTCATGGCTATCTGGGGAAGACAAATACTGGAGTTGTATTGTTCATGCACAACAAAATGACCCTTGAACCTTGCTTTCTGTACAATAGAGATCATTGATTGAGACCAGTAGGCAGAGAAAATATTCAGGTTACATCAGGCTTTTGTCATGTTGAGTGGAATGTGGACTACGTAACCATAAGACATGGTAGCAGAATAAGACCATTCAACCCATTGATTTATTGTGTTTTCCCTCTCAGCCCCATTCTCCTGCCTTCTGCCTTCTCTCTGTCCTATATTAATCAAGAACTTACCAACCTCTGCTTTAAATATGCTCTGTGACAGCCTCCACAACTGTCTGTGGCAAAGAATTCTGCAGAGTCATCATCCTCTGGATAAAGACCTAATCTCTAGTCCTTCTACTCTGAGGCTGTGCCCTCTGGCCGTAGACTCTCCCCACTACAGGATTCATCCTCTCCACGTTCACTCTACTTTCAGAGTTATTCAGTGAGATCCCCCTCTTTGCCTGCCACTTTGTGTGATGCTTAAAGCCTTGCTAGTGTAACCAAAGCTATTGAATCATGAGGACCTGGCAGCTATCTTAAATGGTGTATGAGCTGTGTTTTGAGCCTCAATAGTTAAGTAAAGGATGGGGGTTCTGCCCATGATTTAGCCAGTGACTTCCGGGCAAGTGCACAGCACTCCCAATGAAACCCATATTACCTTAATCTGGTGGAAGAGATTCCCGATGTGCTGAAACAGTGTTTTCACAGCCTAAGCAATCACAGAGGAAGTTTGCAAGTGTTCAGCAGATGAGACTTCAGGAATTACAATGATTTGCTTTTCACCAGCATGAGAGAGAGACAAGAATTAGAACTGGAAGCTCTTTGAAAGGGCATGTCAATGTTTACATGCGTTTTATACTGTACATTGAACTATGTCAATACAGATCGAAAATGACTCATAGAGTAATACACACAGGAACAAGACCTCCAAATCTTGTCCATGTCAAACAGATGCCTATCTCAGCCAATCCCATTTGTCATTTACATGTTTAGAATTTGTTTGTTTAACATTGATCCTGTTTACAGTTACTGTTCTATAGATTTGCTAAGTATGCCCGCAGGAAAAAGAATCTCAGGCTTGTATGTGGTGACATGTGTGTACTCTGAAAATAAATTTTATTTTGAACTTTGAACTATTTAGCAATTCAATATTCTTTTGCAGTACAGACAGAACAAATAATATTTCCAAAACCCAATTTACATCAGTGAATAAACATTCCTGGCAATCACCCTCATTTATTGCAGCTCTATATACAGTAATAAATATATTTCTGTTCCAAAGATTCAAAAAGTAAATATTTTTCTGCTTTTTTCTATTCTATGTGACAGTATATTCCATACCAGATGCTGTTTAGTAATCTAATATTAAGTTTCTGCAAATTGTTCTGTAAAAAGTTATTACACGAATCTCTGCTGCATTTAATTCACAGGCAAAACTTGTGTCGACTGGCTCTAGGTGATAGCACAATGCAGAAAGAAACAGTAAATGGCAGACTGTGAATTCAGTGAATCTATGTCCAAAGTGCGTGCTTGTCTGCTGTCCTACTTGCCTCTACAGCATTTTTCTGGGTGTTGGCTAGATGTTTGTGAATATTGCAGGTTTGTTCAGCTGCTTCCTACAACATCATGAATTCCAGTGCATTTTGTGTTGAGCCTAACGTCATCCCTTTGACCACTGCATTCATTTCCACTGGTTTGAATTCTCTGTGTTGTGGTAATCTTCTCCTGTGATGAATGTTTGTATGGAGAAACATATATGCATTCTGAATGCCCCAGGTGGTTCTTTGAAGTGACGTTGGAGTTGGAGTACATGGCATTAACCACAACAGAAGTTATACAGTGTGCAATAAATGGTGTTTTATGAGCAATAATTAGTAAGCACTGCACTGTAAGCATGTTCACTTTATTTAGTCTCTTCTCTAAAATATAGAAAGTCTTTTGTAATTTTTCTTCCTATATCATAGAGATTAACAATTTGTTCTGTCAATTCAGTCACTGTCACTTATCTACGGAAATGCATCCGCCACTTGCTTAGAGAGAGCAGGATTTTTGTTTATAGCACACTCAAATATTCCTGACCTTGGTCAAAATCATGTTAACTGAATCAATGTCTTGTTTGAAAATGATTTAATAAGTAGTTGCTATTTTTCCACAAATGAATCATGCTGTCTTACAATAAAGGATCCAGTGGCAGGTGCCACCTCAGGAGTGCCGTATCTACAGGCACGCAGGTTGAGCTGGGTAACTGGGTGGAATGTGGAACACACTGAATGATACCAGCCGAAATCTGTGATAATGATACTTACATGGCTAAAAATAGTGCAAGCATTAGAAATAATAGGGAGGGAAGGTCAGAGGTGACAGTTTTCTTCATTAAAAGAGACAGCAGAGTTCAATTAAAGTGAAATTAAAGTGGAACAAAATGTGTGAGGCAGCGTGAGAAAGCAGGGAATGGGGATGGGGCACCTAAAGGAGTTGACGTTAGAAAATCTATTATTGAATTTACGGTAAAATCTGCAGGTGCTGGAAATCCAAGTAGTTCACACACACACACACACACACACACACACACACACACACACACACACACACACACACACACACAGACACACACACACACACACACACACACACACACACACACACACACACACACACACACACACACACAATGCTGGCAGAACTCAGCAGGCAGCATCTGACAAAAGGAGTCAGCAGTGTGATGAAGGGACCCCTCCTGAAACATCGACTGCACTCTTTTCCACAGATGCTGCCAAGCCTGCTGAGTTCCTCCAGCATTTTCTGAGTGTTGCTCAGATTTATGGTCTGGGGACATGACTGGAAACAATGTATAATTGTAACTGTTGTGGTTAACTTTTAAGTTGAGTGTTTAGCAAATGGGTTATACACTAAGTTTATGCTTATACTGAGTCAAGATTACAGTTACGGTATGGCATGTGAGAGCAGGAGTGTCTGTAGATGATAAATTTTTAAAAATTAGTATATTTATGTTTAGTTAAACCTAAGAACTGTTATATGCTTTTAAATATTTAGTTCCTTGTGTCATTTTAAATGACTATGCCATTAACTGTTATTGTGATTTATTTCACAGAGCAGCCCCAATATACAGTAACATAGCTGTTATGTCATGGCTTTAGATATACTACATTTATTACCTTGTCCTCTGAGAAGTAAGTTAGTTTATTCTTCAACTATAATGCCAGAGGATTATAGCTCTGGAGTTAAAGGTATCCCTGACATTTACAATACACTCAATGGGCAGTTTGCTAGGTATACCTGTACACCTGCTTATTAATGCAAATATTTAATCAGCCAGTCGTGTAGCAGTGACTCAAAGCATAAAACACGCAATCATGGTCAAGAGCAAACACGAGGAAATCTGCAGATGCTGGAAATTCAAACAACACACACAAAATGCTGGTGGAACACAGCAGGCTAGGCAGCATCTATCGCTGTCGACGTTTCAGGCCAAGACCCTTCATCAGGATCTTCTGTTGCTATGGAACAGTAACATCAGAATGGGGAAGAAATGTGACCTAAGTGACAATGACGATGGAATGATTGTTGGTGCCAGATGGGGTGGTTTGAGTATCTCAGAAACTGCTGATTTCCTGGCATTTCCATGCACAGCAGTCTCTAGAGTAAGAGTTCCCAACCCTTTTATGCCATGGACCCTTACCATTAACCAAGGGGTCCGAGGACCTCAGGTTGGAAACTCCTCCCCTTGAGTTTATAGATCATGGTCAGTAAAACAAAAAAAAACATTTAGTGAGGGCAGTTTTGGAGGTGAAGTTGTCTTGTTAATGAGAGAGGCCAGAGGAGAATGGCCAGACTGGTTCAAGCTGTCAGGAAGATGAGAGTAACTCAGATAATCACGTGTTACAACAGTGGTGTTCAGAAGAGCATCTCTGAATGGACAGCATGTCAAAACTTGAAGTGGATGGGCTTCAGCAGCAGAAGATACACTAAGTGGCTACTTTATTAGGTCAGTAAGGTAGCTAATGAAGTGGCTACTGAGTGAATATTACCGATGCACTGTGTGTACGTATCGGTGATAGCCTGCATCAATTTGTTAGTTTTTTAAGAAGGTGAAGCACCACTGAATATATGTATGATAGATTGTGTGACTTTTGAATCATCGTTGTAGTAGTCACTGCTGGTGGATTGTTGACTAATTTCAATAAAGGATGTTTTGTTCATGACTTTGTTACTTGTCTCAATAAAAGTCAATACAAAATAACATTTGGGCACTGAAGAAACAAAGTGGCTGATTTTTAACTGCTTTTCTTTGTGCTCTTTAATTTTTCATGGGTCCTGTTTATAATAACCAGAAGTGATCCTAGCTTCATTGTTCATTATATTTCTTGAAATTAATTTGCTTCTGAAACAAAACTTGTTGATATTTCTTTTTTCCAGAATACTCAAAGTGAAATCTGCTTCTGACATTTAATATCTTCCTGTATTAAGCTAGTGTATTTTATTACCAAATATTTGTTAGGGACACTTGTGTCTGTACAACTACGTATCAAATAAATCAAGGCACACACTGGGAGGTGAAGTTAACATGTATATTCACTTTGCAGAGATAGCAGCAAATCAAAGTACGTGAGTAAGATATCAATCAATAATTAGTGCTAAAGGGAGTCATTGCACTAAAAGAAATAGATTTGTACACTGCACATCCTCCCCCTTTAGATTAATGTAACATAAAACTGTATATGTAACAAAACATTCAATTTTCCTTTAACAGACTATATTCAATAAAAATGCTTTCACAATAACAGTCCATAACTAACTTCACAGTTCCAAGAATCAGTCTTCTGGGTGGTGCTCTGATTCTGTCAGGATAGTGCCTCTGGATCTATGGAGTGGCATCAGATTTGGCAGGTGTCTTGTCAAAAAAATTTCTCTGTTGTAGCTGTCATGTGATCCTCACTGAGGGGTAAGTCCAGTGGCTGTAATGTGTCCGTCTTGTTGGACACAGTCGACTCAGGTGTCTTGTCAAAACAATTTTTCTGTTGTAGGTGTCATGTGATCCTCACTGAGGGGAAAGTCCTATGGCTGTAATGTGTCCGTCTTGTTGGACACAGTCGATTCAGGTGTGTTTCAGTTGAGCATCCAGTAGCTGGTCCACATGACATCTCCATGTCTGATCTCCAACATCCACTGTGTCCATCAGTGATCCAGTCCTGTAGCTATCCTACTGGGTGTCCACTTGCCTTCTCGGTAAGTACACACTAGGACTTTCTGTCCAACCTTGAAGCTGCTTGCTGATTCACTTGGTAACTGGCTGAATTGTTTATTCTGCACTTCCCTCAGTAGATCTGGTTTCAGGAGGTCCATGCGAGATCTCAGAGTCATGTTTATGCACAGCATTACAAGTGTTTGATTTGTCGTCACATAAACAGAGTCCCGATACACAAAAAGGAAGTTGTCCATCTTGTGCTGTAGGGAAATGTCCTCCTTATCCATTGCTTTAGTGGACTTCTTGGTCAAACTTTTCAGCTAACCTTTTCGTTGCTGGGTGGTGAGGAGTTGACTTGAAACGTCTGATGCCATTTTGCTCCATAAGCTCTTCTGATGTGTATTGTGATCTGTTGTTGCTCACAATCTGTTCAGCTGAACCATTTCTGGAGACGGTAGTCCTCAGAGTGGAACCAGTTTTTTATGGTGTGGTTCACTTCATTAATCGCTGTTTTGGGCTCAAATCTCATCAACACTACAATACTTACTTTGCATGCATGGGTTTAGCTCTTGTAGTATGATATATCAGAATTCAGTTTTCTTATAAAAAAAGACAACTCATGATGAAAAATAGCAAAGAAGTTATTTTCATTTTAGTTCAGGCTCTTGTGGTTAATGTTGCTTCAGCTGCTGAGCTTTCTGCCGGATGATACACATGAATGTTGTTCTTATTTTGTTTTGGAATAAGATTCAGAATCCAGAGCATTGAATGTTACCGTTGCATTTTTTAAAAGGATTTTCTCACGCAATTGTTTTAAAGCTGGGACTGCTGGACATGGAAATTCAGGCAGGAATCAGCAGATTGAATCCCAGAATCACAAAGCTGTAGCAGATACCCACCGCATGCTCCCAGCCCCACCAAGCACCTGCGTGCCAGTGCAATTCACTTCCCAACAGCACAGGAAGCAGTTGTTCAGTGTTCTCACATTCAGAAAGTGTATTATTCATTACTTCTGGTTGATTGCATTGTAATTTCTCTCTTTACTACGAGCTCAACTTATAGTCAAAAGAAACAAGATTATTGGATTGGAGAGTGATTAATGAGCATAGTCATGGTTGGGCTGGAATGGTGCTACACACCCTGTTTCCAAATATTTGCTAGAAAAGTCCTAATAATGACAAACTATTAGCACAAGATGGTGTGTACTTGGAACAATTGAGTCTCTTCCTCACCATTTCCTTCCATCTTTAGAGATAACCTTGAACACTATCACAGCAGTAGGACTTTTACATTGGGTCTGAAATGCATTGCTGAAGATGTTAGTGAAAAAGAGACAGATTGAATTGCAGGCAGCCATTCACTCAACAGAACTCTGATTCCGTATACAGTGTTGCCCATGGATATAGCACCATGTTTGAAAGCACTCTCTTGACTTAGGTAATGGAGTTGGTAGGATGTTTGCTTCTGTTTCGGAAGTCTGTGTGTTCAGGGCCCTGCCCTCTGCGGGTGTAGAGCACAGGATCCAGTTTGACATGTCTGCTAATTGCTGGATACTGACATTAATTCAGATTTGTTGATTCTCAGACAAAATATTGAAATAATCCCATTTGCCCAGCTGATTCAGAGATTCACTGACTCTTTTCAAAAACTAAAACAGAGTTGCATTGTTCTCTGGTCGACATTCCTATTGCTATCATTATCATAAAGACTGGTCACTCATTCTGTTTCAGGTTTCTTTTCGAATCATAGTCAGCTTGAATCATTAAATATATATTTTGTCTTCACAGAAATTGACACAGACACTTCCAGCACTTTCTATTTTGATTTCAAATTTCTAACACCAGGAATATTTTGTTTTTATAATATCTGACCTTTTTGGAGTCAAAATATACCTCTGTGTAATTTGGAGTGTAAATCCTCTTTCATCCCTTAGGTCCAGGAATACTGGTTTGCTTTGCCAATCATATAAAAACTGGTGCTGCGGCCTTTTGCTCTAATGAACCAAAAATCTGGTATACTCTATGGATTGAGACATGCCAGGTTAGTAGTGTGGAATGTGTCAAAACATCTCTAAAAACTACTTTTTTATTTTGCCCTACTTAATGCCCATTGATGTTGATTGAATTTATATAATTTTGTATATTCTATTACAGTTTATTCTATATAATGTTTGTCTTATGACTTTTAATTTGCCTTGTATTTTTGTGACTATATATATTTATCTTTACAATCTATGTTAAGCATTTTGAATTTGCATCTTAATGAATGAAAGATGCTATATAAATAAAATTATTGTTATAATTCATTAGACTATTCAGCAAAGGAGAAACATATTAACTTAAATGTAATGCCTTTTTGTTTTCTAATTAGTCCATTTAAGACTTGTATTGGGATTGGCTAACATTGTGCTGAAGATTCACCCTATTCATGTTGGACCATTCTCCCTCTCTTTCAGGCTGTGCCAAAATGAATAAGCTGAAGTAGAACGCAAGGAAGCATAAACTCTACAGTATCTGCATGATATCATGTGTAATTTTTTTGTAATACTTTATGACAGTCCTTATGCTTCTCACACAATCTTGAGTCAGTGTCCGATTCAGCCATGTTTGGTTGCCAGTGTATGTTGTGGTGACAACGCCCTGACCTGTTTTACAAGATTCATCATGCATGCTGTCAATTATGAGCCTAAAACTGCAGGTTGGACTAACTTTCACCCACAAGTGTAATCCCGGTTTGAAACCGTAGCAAGAAATCAAAGTGCTGGAAGTACTCAGCGAGTCGTGCGGTATCTCCGGAGGTAAAGGGACACCATCTTGTGCTTCTCTTCTACGTTGTCGCTCTGAGTGGAAGTGGTTTATCTCACTAGCATGAACAGCTCTGAAATTGGCTTCTTGTTGTGTCACTTCACCACTACTTAAGTACTTTCATGTCCTGACCTACGTGTCGTCAACCCTTGACATGGGATGAACTTCCACATGCTTTCTGACAACATTTGGAAGGCAGCTCATAACTTAATCCAGTTAACCATTGCCTTTGATCTTCATTTTGAATGTTTTACCATCACCCATTTCAATCTCCTCTTCAGATCTTAGCTATGATTGAACCTAACCTCTGCATCCTCTGAGTCTGATGTTAATTTTCAATCTCTTCTCCACTGTGCATCCAACTTACCTTGTCTCCTTGACAGTTCCTGTTTCTGGTTCTGCCTTACAGTCAGCCACTGAAATCATTATCTATGCATTGGTTGATCTGCTGGTGCCTTCCTGGTCAATCTCCTATCCTCCACTCTCCAAAAATCTCCAGTTGATTAAGAGCCCACTGCCCATCCCATTCCTATGTCATGTATCTTTGCTCAGTTCTAACCTATATTGACACTAGTTCTTGAGTCTGTTTTAATTCCAAATTTCTTTCGTTTGTTGTTTCCTCATCTCCTTGGTGTTGTCCATTCATGGAACTTGCCTACATGTGCAACCTTTGGAGATCTGTATGCAATATTTCAGCCCCAGGTTTATTGGATCTGTGCTGCACACATTCAGATTCCCTTCTCAAAACATTCACTTTCATTAAACTCAACATTTTTAGCTAAGGTTGCAGCTACATATCTTGATTTTACGGCCCAGCCTCCACTTTTGTCACGTTCCATCTCCGTGAAATGCCATGGAAGCTCTCCTACATTGAAGATGCTTTATGAATGAACATTGCTGGTTTATGGCTGGTCCTTCATATTTAGGTTGGAATAGTAGAATAGAATAGCAGAATAAAAAGTTTATAATCACTTGGTGAAGAAATAGATACTGTAATTCTAGCTCATATAATTTTAATTATCTTATCAGGATTTAGCAAGCCTCTGACAGAAACAATTTAAAAAAATAACATTGAATTAACTACGGTGAGACAAAAATCAGTGTTTTTTTCCTTTTCTCTGAGCCATTCCTGTTTACTTTTCTCACTTCAATTCACTTTCTGCTTCTTTCTCCTCCCAGCTGACCCTTAATCCCTTTCCCCCATCTCTCTTCCCGACTGAAATATCCAGCAAAGTGAGACATCCTCAGAGGCCCATACTGCAATAGAATCTACATGCAATTGCTTTAACGAAGGGGTTAATGGACACCTTAATACTGGATGAAGCATTGGAATACACAGTACGTTTCCCCTTTGAGAGTCAAACTGAGTTTATTGCAACATGGGCCGACTGTGGTAGTGGAGGGGGTGGGGTGGTGATCGACGTGTATGTGTGTGGTGGAGATGGGGGTGGGGAACAGGTGCATTCTTTATCACCTAGTGGAACAACAAGCCCCTGTATTCAGTTAGCTCACTGCAGTGCAAGATAAACTGGCCTCCTACTGCTGAATTATGACCCAGCTTTCAAAGAGATGCCCTCAGGATCTGTGACAATCCTTCAAACAGCTTGAAAAATTGAAGCGTTTCAAAAGAAAGTTTCCTCGCTGCTGAGCTTGTCTGATTAAACTGCCTTTATTTTATTCAGACCTTTAAGTGGATCAGCAGTAGGAAAAAGTTCAATGTCAATTGTCTCCCAAAAGGTATCAATGTTTCTCATAATCATTTTTTGCTCTGTTCAGACAATGGCAGAAAAAATGCACAGCTAACTATGTGAAATCGGAGCAAGCCAGGCTCTTGAATATTAAAGAAGCACTGAGAATAGTATATACACATTCCTATTCATCTACAATCCACTCCACCCACTCTTGAGTGTTATGCAGTCCCTAGTTTCCCTTTTGAAAGGAAAGGTGTGCACAATTAAATATTAAAGGGACTGATCCATCAATGTTTGAGTCTCTCGGTGAGTGCAGCCCTTCAGAAACCACATGCACCAAATATGAAAAATGCTAATGTTATAACATTGTTTCTTTCTTTCTTCTCTTCTAATATTTGTACATCTGTGCAATTGTAATGTTACTGTGACACTGTCATTTCCTTTGGGGTCAATAAAGTATCTATCTATCTGCATGTGGCACTTGACATTATAGTGTGTGTCACATGGTGAGGCCATGGTGTGTGTCACAGAGTCATACAGCACTGAAACGGGCCTTTCACCACTACCCCCTATCCCCTGCTATCTCCTCTTAACCAAGACAGTCATCAAACACCTATCCATATTTACACCAATGATCAGATCTTGTTCTATAGCCTTCTATGTATTGGAAATTCAAGTGCTTCTCCAGAATTTTAATGTAGTCTTATAGTCGGTAAGATTTAAATACACCTCAGCAAAATAACCCATTAAGGTTGATAGATCACAAATCTATCTCTTCCTTATATAGGTGTTTATTTGCTTGCACTCTCTTGAACAAATGCACTCCATTTTGTCAATCATTTTCGGTTTTGCAGGGTCCTTACAGGTCCACACTATAGGCAGTATCACAATATTCTATCATCCCACTGAATCCCAAAATATTTATGGATTTTCTTTGCTCTTTTGGTGTATCTGCTGTCTTGCAGCTTGAGAAGTTGCCTTAGGATATTGTTGTAACAATACACTAAAAGTTTTTGTGACTTAAATTAACTATACAATTGGTAAAAGTTAGCAACCTTAGCAGGTGGAGACATGTGGATAAATGATACCAAATATTCCCTGATCTTTATCACAGAAAGTGTAGGTACTGTTAGCAGGAGAGAACTTACAGTGTTTACAAATCAGATCTTTGCTGATGTCTACTTTGGGATAAGACTGCAGGGGTTATATACAAACCTAAAATATTGATATTTTAACTTTTGATGAGCTGATCCTGCACTATAAATAATGACAAATGACGTTTGGTTTTATGGTTGCTTCAGAACCCACTGACATTTGAAATATTACCCCGTCTTCAAGTTTGTCTTTGTGTTTCCTCATAATTATAAGTGTGAAATGCTTCCAGAATTTACTTTGTTGCCCCTTCTATCACAAATGCACCTTAACAACTCATTAGTCAATTTAATACAACCAGAGGTTAATTATCACTTGCTTCCAAAGTCAGCCTGAAGAACAAAACAGGAACATGAAAGTACATTGCAAAAAGTTGCACTGGGCAACCAATATGAAAAAGGCTGCACTTGTTTATACAGTGATTTTCCATGAATTCAACTGTTGCAAGTACAAATTTGCACAGAATTTTGGTGAATTGTAAGTGTGAGATCATGTCCATTATAACATCACAATCACTTGGAGGGTGGAGAATAGAATGCTTGTTAGTGTGTTAGTGTTGGGTAGTGACACTGAGTGACCTTGCAAATGACTTTGGAGATAATCTTGCAGATCACGCTTTGAGAAGATCTTTACCCATTGAGTTCCTATATCAGTTTGTTTTCCACCTGTCAGTTCTCAGTGCTTATCACTACTTGTTATGATGAACATTATGGGACAGCTTTGTAATGGTATGGAACAGGCTTTCTCAATAAATCCAGAAGATATGCATATATGATCCCGTTGGATTTGGTTCCAGAATAACATTAAATTGTGTTTTTTCCAAATAAAAATACAGACATGGGGAATGAATGCGTGATATTTGATGGAGGTGTTGGGTCTGGGTATAGGTTCCAACTTGTAAACATAAATATGTTATGGACCAGGGTTGGTGGAAAGACAGCCAATGTGTAAATAAGGAGAAATAATGTGACACAGATATGTATGTGAGAGTGGGAAGAATAAAAAAAAGGCCATAAACGAAGTACAGACATGTTAGTCCTGAATTTAACTTTTCATGACTTTACCCTGTGTACCCACATACCACCATATCATTCTTATTGGATTTGGGAGTGGACAGAGGTAAAAAGATTTAAATGGTGTCCGTGAATGTAAATTGTCCAGGTAACTCTGATTATAGATGAAAGGTGCAACTACTGGGTTAGACACTTCCATTAAAAATGTGAACCACGGTTCTTGTAATACAGAAGTTACAGATAACTGGAACTTCATAAACACAATACAGAGAGATTTAAGCACTGATCATGAAATTCAGTTATTTTGGTATTCTGGAACAAAAGGAAGTAAATGGAACTTGGCAGAGGTACTGTATAGATTTGGGGATATCAGTTTGCACAGGCTGGAGGGAATAAAGATTGTAAAGGGAGGAGCAATCATCCAATGGCCAGCCAAGTTAACTAGCCTTTCTCTCCCCTTTAGAAATATTTTATGAACAAAATCATATAAAGAAAAAGAAACAGAACAGTTTATTTTGTGTGACTTTTTCTCTGGGTCGTTCTCACTGGTGTTCAGGAAAATAATCCTTAATTTTATGATAACTTAGAGCAGTTCTGTCCAACATTTTTTTTAGCAGCCTCAGCTCTTCAAAGTGAATTATCTGACCCAGCTTGAGTTCTATCAAAACTGATTATAGAGTTTAAAATGGTGAACATATTGATTCGCTATATCAGGCAAGGAGAAATCCATTCTCAGGACCTTCTGAGAACCCAGAGAACAAAAGTCAGAATGCAGGTGTGGATGGATTAGATGAAGTAGTTGAATGTACTAAAAATGTAAAAAAATCAAGAAAACAAACAATGGGAAAAAAATTAACAAAGTCTGTTTTTCCACCGGCCCAATTGCTGAATAAGTCGCAACACTCAGAAAGAATCGCAGTAATAAAGTGCCTATGGTATTGATGAAATGGAGAACATTCTTGTTTTGATTTTGTTCCTTGCTATGATTTATTATGCTAAAGGCACTATATAAACTCAAGATAAGTTGATTTCACAAAAGAAGAGTTATTTTTATGCCAACAGCTCTAGGAATTGTTGGTTTAAAACACTTCAGGGCATGTTGTTTTAAATTTCTCTTTCAATAAAAACCCTAATAAAATATCCAGCTCCTAATGAACTATTTTTCTTCCCTATTTTCATTCCAGATACTCAGGAATCTTGTTATTGTCCACCATGCAACTTTTAGTTATCAAAGGAATATTGGATTGGTTGGGAGCAGTGTGTCTGTCCACAGGAAATCACAGATACCACATATTACAGTCCTTCTCCCTCTTCAAAAGTTTCCTGTAGGGTTTACATCTGATGAAGTAAGATGAATAAACATGATTCTGTTTTCTCTACAATCCCAGTGGAATAATGATCAAAATTAAAAGAATGAGTCACTCAGATAATAAAACTGCACAGCCTGCTAATGGTGGGCATAAAGATTTCAGATTTATTTTCTCTCAAGAGGTGGATTCAAGGTTAACTAAAATATGTACATAGTTAGCAATAATTCTCAATGTCTAAACTATATATAAATGGAAGTCTTCCTTTCTGCTTGTAATTGATTAGACACAAAGAATATGTTTGTAGGACAAAGATGTCATAATAGAGAATTTCATTATTACTAACTTACCTTTGTGCGCGAAGCATTTATTAATTCGAGATTTTACTATAAAGGATAATCAAACAGATTGCTATCTAACAAAGGATAAAATGCAGGAGTTGTTTTGAACGTACAGCGAAGGATATTACCTGATATAACAATGACCAGCCAGTGATTTGTAGGGCTGTTAAAATGCATCTTGATTGCAATTTTTGTTTTCCGAAGGTTCAAATGAAATAGTGATGAATGAGATATTATGGCTGCCCATTTGTGCTGAAAAGTACATTTTGTCAGATTTTTTTTCAGGACCAAGTCAATATATAAATCAAGATAGGCATGACAAGAATGAAATTAATACAATTTCTGACTTTTTTTCCTTTATGTCATATGACACCCTATTTCATTTCAATCTTTTGCCATGACTGCATCAGCCTCGATGCAGATATGAGGTTCAGACTGAATGAAGTCATCCCTCACTCTAGGGGCTCCTAGACACTCTCAGTGATTGAGATCAGGAACCCTTGCTAATTTGTTTTTCCTCCTCAGCTGAAGGACGTTGTGGTGTCATCAATCACAGGAAGTTGTAGAATGGTGGTGGATTCTCAGTGTGGCACGAGCTTTCTGAATGGACATCCTGAAGTGAGATCACCTAAGTTAGTTCTGAGCTGGCACCTTTGCCTCACACATCAGCTATAAAGTCAGCTTCGGATCTGAGGACTTGGCTGGTGCACATTATTCAGACTTATCTCCTTACTGAAACTGGAAATTTCCAGAAGAGCCAATCTAATCGACATATTATCCACTGTATCAGGAATCCATATTCTAACCCTCTGAAGGAGTCAAAATGGTGCATGGAATGTGCTTTTTAGGATTCTCAGCAGAAGTTAGCAGACCACAATACTAACTTGAACAAAAACAGCTTGAACATTACCCAGGCCTGTGGACAACAGTGGTCAATTTCTACCTTAAAATTGGGGTCTAGATGCTTTTGCCAAGCATCAGTTCCTCAGAACAACAATGACTCCTCAGAATCTCCCGGCTAGAAGCATTCTGAGGTGAACAAGGGCAAAGAGCTAATTTTTTCATGTCCATATCCACCCCACCTAAGCCACCCAGAAAGAGGGCGAATATGATCTATTTCCCCAAAACCTAGCCGCAAGGTGCCTTGTTCTCTGAGTGGCAACAAGTCCACCAATTTATCTGCCTAGGTTCCTGCTCATGACATGTCTGCCCACATTTCAGCCCACCACAGGACGAAGTCTGTGCCCACACTCCAGTCCCACGGAGCAGAGTGCCTGCCCACAATCCAATTCCACCACAGGACGAAGTCTGTGCCCATACTCCAGTCCCACAGAGGGAATGGCAGTTCATATAGAGACTTTTGACTCGAAATGTCAGCTGTTCATTTCCCTCCATACCACGATGGCTGACCAGCATTTTGTGTGCTGGCACAGGAGGAGGTGTCTTCCCAGACTCCAGCCCTACCACAGGGGTTTGTCCACACACACACACTCACACACACACACACACACACACACACACACACACACACACACACACACACACACACACACACACACACACACACACACACACACACACGCTCACACACACACACACACCAGCCTCAACACAGAAAAAACCATCTACTAATGCTTCAGTGTCATTGTAAATGTTGTTGCTTTCCCACTGCACAAGACTTGCTTTCCTGACCAAGCATTCTTGAGACATGATTTTTCAGTTTGGGAGAGTGGGCTATAGGAAGAAAATTCTAAGCTGGGCTCTGAGGAAGTCATAACCGTGCGCATAATAAAGTTAATGTTTTAAGCCAAACCTTCAATTTTAAATGTCAAGATTGGGTAGGGAGTGGTTAACTAAAATTGCAGGTTGTACTTAATAAACTGAGGCGTTGTCCATTCTAATTTATGAGAGTTTGTACAGAGTGCAGCATCCACTCTACACCAAGTAGATGGGTGGAATATTACATCTTTCAAGGACTCGCTAGTTCTCAAAATTTTTATCTTTAAATATTTTCTGCCTGGTTGTTCTGGTCTTGGGACATCTGACTGGTAAAAGGAGATGAAAAAGGGTATTCTACAGGAATGATCTTATACAAATCTGTTTATGGGATAGGATGAGCAGATATATTGAAATTAGACTTGATACATCCATCCTGTGTCACTCTGTGATTGTGAATTCACTTCTACGATCATTCAACTCAATGCTCCATCCATCCACCCAAGCTTCGGCCTTTGACTTTTTCCAGCCACTTTGGCTAAATACCAGGGTGCTACATTCTTCTCTGTCCGACCACTGTTGAGCTTGTCTATCAAAATGATTGTTTGATGGGAAACCTTCACAGAAATATATATACATGCTCACAAACTAAAACCTATTGGAAAACCTCATGGAGTTTCTACAATAATTCTTCCCAACCTTGTTGTGAACCTTTCCTATTTGATATCAAGGTCTTCTAGGGATATTTAGTCATAGGAAAATAAGAATACAAGTAAACATTTTAGTACCTCAGCATTGTTTTGTTAGCTCAGTGAGATCGCAGTTTATTTGTGATCTAATTCTATCAAATGCAGAAATGAAATTAACAGTGGCAAATTTTCACCATTATTTTGTGTGGAATTATTTTGATCTTTCTCTGAAGACATAGCAACAGAAAAATCTGGAAATAATCAAAAGATCAGGCGGTGTCTGTGGAGAGAGAAAAGCAGTCAAAGTTTCTTCTGGACCAATAAACTATTTCTTTTTCGTATGACCTTATATTGTACCTTACTCTTTCAGTCTTCAGTGATTGAATATTTGGTGAGTTGATCTCTTGTCCCTTAGAGCTATGTTCATGCTCTACTGCAAACAATTATTTATTTGAATATCTCCCTTAGATCTTCAGTCATTTCACCATTAACAATGTATGCTTTATCCTGGACAGTCTTAGTTTTATTGACTAAAATTAAGCTTTGACTCATCCTACAATGATTGTGAATTCAAGTTCAGCTAAAAGGGCTTATTATAATAATTGCAAAAATCTCAAAGCAGATCCAAAAGCTCTTTACTTTGACCAGTTCCAATTTTACTGGTGGCAGGATGGAGAGCAGGTGTCCAACGCCTCTCAGGAGGAACGTTCTTCTATAAATATTTTAATGAGAATGCTGGCTTTAGACTTCATCTCCATTTAGAATTTAAACCTAGCTGGCTGGATTATCTGGGCTCCAGGAACCTTGGCAGCTAAAGGTAGGTGTGGATTGTTATGTGAATGGGCTGAGGGTGTTTACAGGCTCCAAGCACCCTGCAAATTTACCTGTGACTAATCCCACCTTGTGCTGACCTTGTTTCAACTTCAAAACATTGAAAAAGGAGCCAAGCAACAGTTAGATTCATCGCTGCCTTCACTGCAGTTTTCAATGACCTTTTGTTATCACTCTTTCCTAGCTTTGATGAAAGCAATTGGAGTTCAGTTGCCATCTTTATTTCTTCTTGCAGAAACTTCACTGCCTAACTCGCTGAGCAGTTCCAGTACTTTCAGTAGCTCCAGTACTTTTTATTTTTATTTCAAATTTCTGGCCTTCTCAAGATTGTTTAAGATTCAACATTCAAGATAGTTTAATGTCATTTCCTGTACATAAGTGTAAAGAGAACAAAATAATTGTTACTCTGGATAAAATGAAACACAAAAAACCCCACAGAAGACAAAGAACAGAGTAATAATACAAAACCACATTAAATATAAATACTTAAGACAGATCAAGTAGATATTCTGATTGCAAGTCTAGAAAATGGTGCTGGGCTGTACATAAGTTGACTGACAGGAAATAACAAAGTAGTGATGGAGTTAGTGGGTGGAGGTGGTGATCAGCTTTACTACTTGGGGAAAGAATCTGTTTTTGAGTCTGGTGGTCCTGGTGTAGCCTCCTCCCTGATGGGAGTGGGACGAACAAGCATGAACAGGATGTGACAGGATTCTTCCTGATGTTGCTGGCCCTTTTCTGCGTATACATCTTTGGTGGTACATTGGCTGGTGCCACTGATGTGTTGGGCAGTTTTGACTACGTGTTGCAGAGTCTGGTTGTCCACCGCAGAGCAGAATCCTTACCAAGCAATGATGCAGCTTGCTCGTCTGTAGAATGACATGAGAATGGACATGCGAAGTCCAGCTCTCCTCAGCCTTCTTGGAAACCAGAGGCATCTGTGAGTTTTCCTGACTGAGTAGGATGTGTTCTGGGAGCATGAGGGGTTGTGTGTGTTGTGCACTTCCCGGAGTATGAAACTGCTCCCAGTTTTCACTATGGTGCCACTGATGTAAAGGAAGGTGTGAATGATGTGAGTCCACTTAAAGTTGACAACCATCTCCTTTGTCTTGTTGACATTGAGGAAGAGATTATTTGCCTGGCACCAGGCCTCAAGCTCTTCCACCTCCTCTCTGTTGACTGTCTCAGCATTGATGATGAGCCCAGCACTGCTGTGTCATCGGTGAAGTTGATGGTGATTGCTTCGGAGTTTGGCTGTGAGCAGTGTACAGCAGTGGGCTCAGCACACAGGCCCTGGTCGAAGATGATGGCGGGGAGCTGGGGGAAGTGGCGGTACTGCATACTGCCTGTCTGAGGGTTTGAGGATTGGGAAGTCCAGCACCCAGTTGCACACTTTTAGACCGAGGAGTAGGAGTTTGTTCACCAAAGTCTGTGGGACAGTAGTGTTGAAGGCCAAACTGAAATCCAGAAATGGCATTCTGACATAAGTGTCCTTGTTTCTCAGTGTGTCAGGGGCAGGTGCATGACAGATGCTATGGCATTTGTTGTTGAGCAGTTCTGTCGGTAAGCATATTGGTGAGTGCCCAGTGTGGCAGGAGTGGAATCTTTGATTTCTGCCATTACCAATCATTCAAAGCACTTCATGATGATTGGCATCAGTGCCACCAGCTGGTAGTTATTTAGTTCTAAAGATGTAGAGTTCCTTGGTACAAAGACGATGGAGACTGGTTTGAAGCATGCGGGGACAACAGCCTGAGTGAGTGAAGTGTTGAAGATGTCCGTGAAGAGATCAATCAGCAGGTGTGCACTCTCCCTAAGTACTCGGCCTAGGATGTTGTCTAGCCCAGCCGCCTTCTGTGGGTTGACCCTCTGCAGAGTCTTTCTCACACCTGCTGCTGTTACGGACAATGGCAGCTCACCAGGGGCGCGGAATAGCTTTTGTGGTTAGTGTTGTGTTGCATGGCTCGAAGTGTGCATAACAGTTGATTAGAGCATCAGGTAAGGATGGTCAATGATGCCCTTGATGTCCAGCCCCATGCGCCAGGGATCACTATCAGACAAGTGTTTTGGGGTTCTTTGCACACGGGCAGCGTTTGCAGTCTTGATGCTGAAGTGGAACTTTCTCCTCACTGCTCTGAGATCTGTTCTGGTGCCGGGCTTGAGGGCAGCTTCCGGGGGTTTTAGTAGGGGGCACACGTCTGTGTTGAGCCTGCTGGACTGTGAGATGACTGTTCTTGAGCTACCAATGTTGTCCACACATGCACATCTACATTCTTTACAGATATGTCAGTCAATTAGATTGACTTCTGATGGGCAATGTCATTATTGGCATAGAATTACAATTCCTGTCTGGGATGATACAGAGGTGGAGCCCCACAGCCTCTTAGCTCCTAGGCTTGTTTGCACAGAGTTTGTTCATTGCCTCATTGACTTGTCAAAAGAGGAGTTCCTGGTTCCTCCCACATACCCAGGATAGGTTTCTTATCATGGCAAATGATAATTTATTGCAGCTTAATGGTAAAAAAGCAACAAAAGAGAGTTGATGGGCAATAATTTATTTATTTATTGAGGTTTCATTGTGGAGCAGGCCCTTCCAGGCCTTCGAGCCACGCTGCCCGACAGCCCCCCAGTTTTAATGTTAATTACAGGACCATTTACAATGACCAATTAACCTAACAACGCATGTCCTTTGAGTGTGGGAGGAAACCGGAGCACAAACTCCTTACAGGCAGTGACGGGAGTTGAACCCAGGTTGCCTGCACTGTAAAGCATTGTGCTAACCACCGTGCCATCCCAATTGCTGAGAGAATCTGAGGTGATCTGAGTGAATAAGTTTCAGGCGCACATGAACGAAAGGAAAACTGGAAACAAGTATTGGATTATTCCTCTGGGGAGTGACATGGACCCAATTCGCCAAATGGTGTCATTATCTGTAAAAGAGTTTGGTGAAATACTGTTCACGATTTGTTTGCTTACTCCAATCTGGCAATCCTGCCTCAGGAAGTATCAAGGCTATCACTGCAGCAGAGCACAGTAAAGCTTGACTCATCAGCACTGTTAATGCTCACCTGAAAAAAACTCGAGGGCCTTAAGTAGTTAACTGCATTTTTTGATGCTGAACTGAGCCCAGCTATTAGCAGACCAAGTGAAGAGGAAAGCCAAATGCTGGACTGCTTCCATTATTACAAAATGGGTATGAACTGGCTTGCAAAATGTTTCTGGTGTATTCCACAATGACAAAAAAAAAGAATGTTCCAAAGACAAGATGCTAATGTATATTTAATGCATCTGTAATGAAGCTAAATTCTGCATGAAATGCAATAGGGATTAGCTCCATTGTTGGCGTAATGCTTGGAGGAAGAGTGAGATCATATAAACTAATTTTATTAATGAACTGGCAATTGCACTGATAAGGGCACTGTCTAGAAGCAATAATTGCAGGGAGGGCTCACTCCATAGCCTGTTATTGTAAGCTATCTGAAGACACTGCTTCTCAAATGTAACTGTGTGCATTTTCCCTAATGTTGCTGACTTGCAAATGTGTTTTCTGCAAACTAAATACTGTTACAATATTATTATTATTCCATTGCTCTGAAATAATCATCTCCGTCACAAGAAATGTATTCTGTATTGTAAGAAACAAAATATCTCCAGAAAACCCTTATCACATTTTAAAAAAAGTCAAACATGTTTCATTGTACCAAGGCCTTGTTGATCGTTATAAATGACTGCACAAAGTGGGTTTGCAGTTCATTTACTGTAACACTTTGGAACTAGATAATTCGATAAGCTCTGGTGAAACCTGGCCCTGCACTAATGGCTCGCATCGCACATGGCTGAGATATCAATTGACTCTGGCACCCACTCTTTGTCACACTGGCATCCCTTGTTATTCATATCAAAGGCAGATTTGGGAGCTGCTCCAATTCTGTGTGCCATCAAAACACTTTGTGGATTTATTCCAAGATAGAATAATCTCCAGATGTTTGAACTGAAAAAATAAATCCTTTTAGTGCTTTATTGTATCTTTAAGAAATGAGTATTGGAAAATGTGGAACAAACAAATGCTGCTTATGGCACTGTGCTCCTTGACTTACCCAACTGAAAATTTGACCTCACTTCAGATTAAACTTTGAATAAATATTTCCGTTAGACCAGTTTAAAAAGAGTTATTATCAGATTGTTCAGGCTATATCAAGCTTTGCAAAGCTTACAATTAGTTCTTGTGACCACCATAGATATGTCTAGAATAAAGCATATATGAAATCTTTGCCTATTCTTTGATTGGATTTCCATAAAATGTTTCCTATGATTGTTCTTAGTGCAAGTGTGTCCTTCTGAAATTTGCAGAGAATTCTAATTTTGGACTTAACCAACAATCCACACTATTAAACTTGTTAATGAATTATAGCTTTTGGAGTTACAGGTCATTACTTCATGAGAATTTTGAGTGGGTGCATTCAATGTTTAATGAGATATCTCCCACATGTAAACACTTTTTATTTTCCCGTTCAGATGCTCTTGTGACAAGGACCTCACCAAGTGATCTCTCACCTTTCTGAATTCCAGTTGTATTTAATGAGGTAGCTACAGTTTCATTAGCTATTCTCCATGACCTATAGAATCACATGAATCGTTGGTTATCACTCTGCCAGATGGTGTGGTTTAGCAAGTTGTTAAATTGCTATTTTCTAAGTTAATGTGTTCATTTATATAATTTTTGAAATTGGGATTTTGCCACATAGAAACTGACTCCAGTATTTTATACCTTACAATAATGATTAGAGTTCAAATATATTTGACTGATAGCAAAACACTTAGGAAGGGGTCTGAATAACTGTAGAATCTTTCTGTTCTGATATTATTTCTTGCTTATTGCTTCCCCCCCTAGAGTGCAACCTCCATGGATAATATTTTAAAGGAAATCAGTAAGGACTATTGGAAACATCTCTTACAGTTCATATGTTCCCATCTGTTAGGTGTGACTTTTGCTTGTAAGCAGATACAAAGAACATACATGTTAAACTTTGAAGTGATATCCAAGTGTTAAACATACACATCACTTTGCAGGTGAGCCATCTGGATAACACAGTAAGCCATGTTTGCTTGCAGTTTTTATATGCAGCACTGGAGATACTTTGCTATGCAGGAACAAATTGGTTTCTATGCTGAAATATTTCTGAATCTATTAATGAAAAAGCTTTAAATTAAATGTTAATCAGAGTGCCATATTGTAAGGAGGTTACTTTGGGTACTTGTATTTGACAATATGCATTAATTCAGGCAATGTATTTTGTATTGCTTGTGCAAAAATATGACCACTTGATTACCCACAGCCAATCATTTCAAAATGCACTTACAGTGTATTTTGGAGAGTGATTCTATGTATCTAGAAAACAAATAGTTTACTGAAACATTTTTTACAATAGACTGTAATGTTCCCAAGGAGTCCTGATCATGTTCACACTTGGTGTGATATTGTTTAGCAATCGGCAAAAATTGCCAAAATGCCACTTTAAGAGCTGTTGAATCCTCACATTTAGATTTTTGGACAATGTATTCTAGCATCAAGGTCAGCACAGATATTGTGGTCTTGTTCTATGAATGATTGTTATAGTGGACCAGATTTCACACAATGATGTGTCGTCTTGTCGTACAGTTTGCATATTATGTATTATAAAGCGGTATAATGATTTCTATTATATTTACTGAGAAGGCTCTGTAGATTTCTGTGGAGTTCTTAAATTAGCTAAATCCCGGAAGTGCATTAAATGCTGCTTGGAAAGGAGTCTTGTTTGTCGGATTTGTTATACAAGCGATCCTTAAGGTTGTTATAG
This sequence comes from Hypanus sabinus, assembly GCF_030144855.1. Lineage (NCBI taxonomy): Eukaryota > Metazoa > Chordata > Chondrichthyes > Myliobatiformes > Dasyatidae > Hypanus > Hypanus sabinus. The sequence continues at coordinate 85,239,112 of NC_082708.1, forward strand.
CTGGGGCAGGTAGTGGGAGTAAGCTCCCACTACCTATAACATGCTTGCAATGGTCTGCATCTCAAATAGCCTCTTGTTCTCCATGTTGTACTATCCTGGCTTGCATATCATGTGGACAGCTGGGATGGCCGGCCCTGACCAAAGAAGGGCCTGCATATACAAGAGAATATAAGCTGACTGGGCCTAGTCTCGAAGGAGACAGCAGAGACCGCAGATGCTGGAATCTGGAGTCACACACGTGCTGGAGTAACTCAGCCATTCAGTCTGCAGCTCTGGAGTGAAATAATCAGTCAGGATTTCAGCTTTGTCTGAGAGCTAATGAGGAGATAAGATGCATAAAAATGTAGAAGGAAGGGGTGAAGCAAAGTCTGGCAGGTGGCAGGTGAAGCCAGGTGAATGGGGTAGGATGGAGTGGCAATCATGCCAAGAGCTGGGAAATGATAGGTGGAAGCAACAAAGGGCGCAAGATGATGGAATCTGATAGGACAGGAAACTGTAACATGGAATCAAAGGAGAGTGAGGCGATCATATTGAAAGAAACAAAATTCTTAAGGGGCTTGACAGGATAGATGCAGGGTTAATGGTTCTTTAAGTTTAGAATCCAGAACTAGGCCACCTGGGTCCCTAAGTAAGAGGCTGGCCTTTTGGGAGAGACATGAGAAAAAATTCGTTCAGGCCCACGCGAGTGAATTATTGGAATTCTTTGTTCAAAAAACGGCTGTGAATCCACATTGACTGAACAGTTTCAGCACAAAGATTGATGAAACATTTTGCCTATTAAGGGAAGTAGAGGATTTAGGGACTGTGCAGGAAAGAGTGTTGAAGTTACATATCAGTCAGGATCACATTGACTGGCAGAGCAGGAACATTAAGCATCTCTCTGTTTATACTCTTCTCCCAGGCTGCTTTCTACAATCTGCCTTTCTGTCATTTGTTCAGCTTTTCAATGAGATGTGCAAACTTTGTTACACTTTCAGAACCAGCTAAAATCTGTTAACATTTGAAATAAAATGGCTTAGCTATTTGGTTAAATTTGATTGCCTCGTTCAATTAGAATCATAGAGAAGTACAGCACAAATGGCTATCTTCCAACCCTCCGGTACCTCACCTGTCACTAGGGATGATTTAAATATCTCTGCTAGGGGCCCCTGCTATTTCTGCATTAGCCTCCCGTAGGGTCCGAGGGAACACCTTGTCAGGCCCTAGGGATTTGTCCGCCCTGATTTACTTCAAACAACAAACACGTCCTTCTCTGTAATCTGTACAGGGTCCATGATCTCACTGTTGTTTTGTCTTATTTCTATAGACTTTGTGTCTATCTCCAAAGTAAATACGGATGCAAAAAATCCATTTAAGATCTCACCCATCCCTTTTGGCTCCCCACGTAGATTACCATTTTGAACTTCTGAAAGACCAATTTTGTCTCTTGTTCTCCGTTTATACTTAACATATCCATAGAATCCCTTAGCTCAGCACCTCTATTTTTTTCCAAAAACCTGTGCCTCAATTTCTCTTGAAATCCAATGTTTCCTCAACCTGGTTATCTTCACCTTTTATACTGACAGCACAGACAAGCTTTGTAATCTCAGAATTTCAGATCTGAAGGCCTCCCTTTTGCTAAGTACACCTTTGCCAGAAAACAGCCGGTCCCAAACCACACTTGCCAGATCCTTTCCAATACAATCAAAATTGGCCTTTCTCCAGTTCAGAATCTCAACCTGTGGATCAGACCCATCTTTTTCCATATTTACCTTGAATCTAATGGCATTGTGATCATGAGATGCAGTGTTCCCCTACACAAACTTTTGTCACCTGCCCTGTCTCATTCCCTAATCAGAGATCAAGTATCACACACTCTCTCATTGGTACTTCTGTGTACTAATGAAGGAAATTTTCTTGAACACATTTGACAACTCTATCCCATCAAGTCCTTTATATGGAAAGTTAAGTCTTAACAACATCTGGCTCCACAATGTGTCCACTCTCTGTTCTGACACTCTGGTTCCCATCCCCCTGAAACTCCAGTTTAAATGCCCTCATTGCAACACTAGCAAACCCTCCTGCTAGGATATTAACTCCTTCCAGTCCAGGTGCAAACTGTCTCTTCTGTCCAGGTCCTACCTTACAATAGACAATAGACAATAGGTGCAGAAGTAGACCATTCAGCCCTTCGAGCCTGCACCACCATTTTGAGATAATGGCTGATCAATTACTATCAATACCCAGTTCCTGCTTTGCCCCCATATCCCTTGATTCCCCTATCCATAAGATACCTATCTAGCTCCTTCTTGAAAGCATCCAGAGAACTGGCCTCCACTACCTTCTGAGGCAGTGCATTCTAGACCCCCACAACTCTCTGAGAGAAGAAGTTTTTCCTTAACTCTGTCCTAAATGACCTACCCCTTATTCTCAAACCATGCCCTCTGGCACTGGACTCTCCCAGAATCTGGAACATATTTCCTGCCTCTATCTTGTCCAATCCCTTAATAATCTTATATGTTTCAATCAGATCCCCTCTCAAACTCCTTAATTCCAGCGTGTACAAGCCCAGTTTCTCTAACCTCTCTGCGTAAGACTGTCCAGACATCCCAGGAATTAACCTCATGAATCTACGCTGCACTTCCTCTACAGCCAGGATGTCCTTCCTTAACCCTGGAGACCAAAACTGTACATAATTCTCCAGGCATGGTCTCACCAGGGCTCTGTACAAATGCAAGAGGATTTCCTTGCTCTTGTACTCAATTCCCTTTGTAATAAAGGCCAACATTCCATTAGCCTTCTTCACTGCCTGCTGCACTTGCTCATTCACCTTCAGTGACTGATGACCAAGGACTCCAAGATCTCTTTGTATTTCTCCCTTACCCAACTCTACACCATTCAGATAATAATCTGCCTTCCTGTTCTTACTCCCAAAGTGGATAACCTCACACTTATTCACATTAAACGTCATCTGCCAAGTATCTGCCCATTCATCCAGCCTATCCAAGTCACCCTGAATTCTCCTAACATCCTCATCACATGTCACACTGCCACCCAGCTTAGTATCATCAGCAAATTTGCTGATGTTATTCTCAATGCCTTCATCCAATTCGATAACGTAAATGGTAAACAGCTGTGGTCCCAATACCGAGCCTGTGGCACCCCAATAGTCACCACCTGCCATTCCGAGAAACACCCATTCAACGCTACCCTTTGCTTTCTATCTGCCAACCAGTTTTCTATCCATGTCAATGCCTTCCCCCCGATGCCCTGAGCTTTGATTTTACCCACCGATCTTCTATGTGGGACCTTATCAAATGCCTTCTGAAAATCGAGGTACACTACATCCACTGGATCTCCCCCGTCTAACTTCCTGGTTACATCCTCGAAAAACTCCAACAGATTAGTCAAGCATGATTTACCCTTGGTAAGTCCATGCTGGCTCGGCCCAATCCTATCACTGCTATCTAGATCTGCCACTATTTCATCCTTAATAATGGACTCTAGCATCTTTCCCACCACCAATGTCAGGCTGACAGGTCGATAGTTCTCTGTTTTCTCCCTCCTTCCTTTCTTAAAAAGTGAGATAACATTAGCCATTCTCCAATCCTCAGGAACTGATCCTGAATCTAAGGAACATTGGAAAATGATTACCAATGCATCCGCAATTTCCAGGGCCACCTCCTTTAGTACCCTAGGGTGCAGACCATCTGGACCTGGGGATTTGTCAGCCTTCAGTCCCATCAGTCTTCTCATCACCGTTTCCTTCCGAATGTCAATCCGATTCATTTCCTCTGTTACCCTATGTCCTTGGCCCATCCATACATCTGGGAGATTGCTTGTGTCTTCCTTAGTGAAAACAGATCTAAAGTACTCGTTAAATTCTTCTGCCATTTCTCTGTTTCCCATAACAATTTCACCCAA